>NC_132851.1:48178478-48810978 GCF_048164855.1 Canis lupus baileyi | reverse complement strand
CTCAGTACAGAGGTAGCTATGAGAGATGTTAGAATAGGTATTTGTACATCCATGTTCACAGCGGCAATATTCACAATCGCCAAAATGTGGAAACAAACCAAATTTCTGTCAGCAGATAAACAGAAGGTAGTCTACACATACAATGTGTATTTGGCCTTCTAAAAGAATGAAATTCTGATCCATGCTCCAATATGGATGAACCTTGAAGACATCATGCAAAGTGAAATAAACCAGGCACAAAGGGACAAATACTGGATGATTCCACTTATATGTGGTGCCTACGCTAGTCAAATCTGTAGAGACTAGAAGTAGAATGGTGGTTTCCAGGAGCCACAAGAGGGGTGTGGTGGAGAATTATTGTTTAATGAATAAAAAGTTTCAGTTTGGGGAGATGAAAAAGTTCTGGAGACGATTGATGGTGGTGGCTGCACAACAATGTGAATGTACTTAGTGCCTCTGAACTACATGCTTAAGAATGGTTAACATGGCAAATTCTATGTCGTGTGGATTTTGCCAAACACAAAGAAAGCAATGCTAAATCTACAAATCTTATAACAGGAGATCATTGATCCTATATAAGATCATTAATCATTGATCTAATAAAAGAAATCATTGACCCCATGGGAGATGCAAAAGCTTTGAGGAAGAGACTGAAGAACAAGAAAAAGACAGAATCTTGGGAAATGCCTGCATTGAGGGGCAGGAGAGGAAGAGGAGTTTAGTCAAATCTTCCAAGACCTGACATCCCTATCATTCAAACTTCTAGCCTTCAAGTTGAAAGAGAAAAATCTGAGTCTTGTTGATTATTCCTGAAATATTCAGGGAGGCATTGAAATGCAAAGCTACTGGGGGGTGGAAAAGGATGGTGTGATTTTAATCTACTTTCCAAGTTGTTACACTGGCAACTCTATGAATGTTTTGAACAAATAATAGTAGCTGCTTGCCAAGAAATGAGTTCTTAATGCTTATTGGCTTCTAGCCAGTTTTTCTTTCAGAGCTTGGAGAGAGAAATAAATACATCATAAAATACATTCATCTCAGTTAGTTGCAGAATTGTGGTTCTGGGCTTGTGGGATGTAGGAAAGGATGTGTATTTGTCTGTATGTGAAGAGGAATATAAGACAAGGAGTGATTTTTAGGTTTTAATTACAAAATATAGCACCCCAGCATGCATAATCGTTTTTATTTAGGGTCACTCTGTCTGGAGAAACAGAAATATTAAAATGATTTGCAGGAAGAGATATTGACTGTCCTTTCTTTGTCATTCCAACCAGGTAAGCAGCTGAAACAAATAGGTCTCTATAAATAGCAAAAAGACTTTGGCATGAAAAGATTAAAAAGAATTCAGTTTGAAATGTGACAAATTTCCCAGGAATATATATACCCATAGTCTTATTCTCTGGCAGATCTCATGCCCACAGAAGTCAGTGGTATGGTTTCTCAGGAAACACAGGACAAAATTGGTATATGGTTATGGGATAAAAAAACTGGTATATTTGAGGTGTTTTAAATTTGCCTATCTCCTTACTTACCTGGAATTACTGCTAATGTACCTGTCTGCATAGTAGAAAATCAACATTTGAATGTAACTGCCCCCTTCCCAAAGCTAATCCTCTGTACCACATGCAACTGAATGGGGAGTTTCTCCTCATTGATGACAAGGCCTTATAATAAATGAGCAACCAAATTTAAACATTTTTAAACCCCCAAGCATTAAAACAATTTCTTTTCATTTCACAAAGTCCTCTTTGCTGAAGAAAGGTTAAATATTTTGGGGTCTTCTCTTTCTTGCCTATTATGAAGAAGTTGGATTACACTGGACACTGAGAAGTGGTGGTCCATGGACTGAATTAAACAAATATGTATTTTTTTTGGGGGGGGGGGCTAAAGTATATTTTTAAAAAATGTTGAATTATTTGCCAACTTGAAATATTGGGAAATTTTACAGAAAGTTCTCAATTTTAGGGTCCTTTTAGGAAATAATGAAAAAGAAGAAGGTCCTTGTCACATTAGGATAGAGTTGACCTGTGGCTCCCCCTGCCTTCCAGATCACAATGGGTGGGTGATTTCATGTGTTTAAATTACCTGCTTGACCCCTGGCACAAGAAACTGATGAGTCTACTGGAAAGCTTAGAGATATCATTGTTTCATGGTGCTTAGGTTTCAAAGCTCTGCTGGAGGGAAGAACCTGATCATGCCCAAGACATATGATAGCAGAAGTGAACTGAACTGAAACTAACTAACATGCAACCCCAAATTCTGAGTCGACTGAAGAGAGCTGCCCCTCAACCTGGCTTGCTGCAAGAGGAAAGGGCATAGCCTTATCTGGGGGTGAATACTACTTATAAATGAACACATACAAATTGTCTAAAGCAAAAACGACAAGCTGGTGAAAAAGTGGGCAAGTATGACTTATAATCCAGAGGAAAAAAAATAAGGAAAGTAGACACAGATAACGCAAATGTTTGAATTAGCAGACAAGAATTTTTAAATAACTATTAAAAATATGCTAAAGAATTAGATAAAAGATGAACAAAATGAACAAAGAGATGGAGAATTCCAGCAGAGAAATGGAAATTCTAATTAGAGGACTCTAAAAAACTATATCTAAAATGAACTGTGCATCAGATGAGATAAGAGCAGACATATATCATAGGAAAAAGAACTAGTGAACTCCAAGACAGGTCAATAGAAATTATCCAAACTGAAGAATGAATTAAACTGTGAGACAGAAAAATAGAGCAAAGAGAGACCAGACACCTATAGGAGAATATTAAGTAATCTAGCAGATAGGTAGCTGGAATCTAGGAATTGGGGAGAGGTAGGGACAAAAAGAAATATTTGAAGAGGTAATGATGAAGAATTTTCCAAAGTTCTTGAAAGAAACCAACCCATATATACAAGAATCGTAGTAAACACTGAGCCAGATAAATAAAAAGAGAACTGTACCTAGAGACATCTTAAAAGCAGCCAGATTAGGGGAAAAGGGACAATGATACTCAGGAGAACAAAAATAAAAATGTTGGTTGACTTACCATCAGAAAAAAAGAGGAAGCCAGAAAACAAGAGAATGTCATCTGAAAAAAAAAGAGCAGTCAAGCTCAAATTCTATACCCTGTGAAAATATCCTTTAAAAAACAAATGCAAAATCAAAACAGAAACAGAAAGAAGCTTTCCCTTAAACACTGCACTATGAAGACATACTAAAAGTTTTTCGAGCTGAAAGATGACTCCAGAAGGAGTCCACAAAGGTCATTGGAAAGAACACAGATGTGAACAAATATAAAATACTCATCTTAAAATTTTTTCTTTGGAAGACTATTGACTGTGGAAAGTAAATATAATGGCAATGTACTATAGTAGGTAAGAAAAAATATATGACAACAACAGCACAAGGTCAGAAGGGTAATAAATGGAACAACTACACTATAGTAAGTTCTTAGATTGCTTATGAAATGGTACAATAAGGATTAGTTAAGAATGCATGTTGCAAACTTAAGACCAGTAACCGCTAAAAATAATGCCAAGAGATGTTACTAGAAAGCCAGTAGGGGAAATAAAATGGAATACTAAGTTATACTTCTATAATCAAGCAAACAAACAATAAAGGCAGGGAAGGAAGAACAAAGAAACAAAGAACAAATGAAATTTTTAAAAATTGACATCCTTTGAATCAACCATATCAGTTGTTAATTTAATGCAAATGACCTAATACTCTAATAGAAATTGTCAGATGAGATTTTAACAAAAACAAGAAAACAAGACTCAACGATATGCTGTATGTAAGAAGCACACTTCAACTTTAAGGACACAGACTGAAAGTAAAAGAGAATGAAAAAATTTACTATGAAAACACTAATAATAAGTCATAATTAAATGTAAAAATGATAGTATATACCAGGTAATGCAGAAATATGAGTAGACATGTATAAAGATGCAGAGGGTCAATTATAGAAACCTTCTTAGAGGTGAGGAGATGAGTCTAGTTTTAAGAGATGAGATATGTGTGTATCGATTGGGTTAATTTTGGTTGGAACAACAGAAAAATCTAAATCAAACCAGTTTAAATGATAAATAGATTTTCTCAGCTCATTTAACTGAAAATGCCCTGGGAACATTTCAGGCTAATTTTGATCAGGGTTCCAATCTCATCTTTCCCAGATTTTCACAACCCTGGTCTCTTCCACATTAGCTTCATTCTCTGATTGATGTCCCTCATAGAAGCAAAGTGATTGCAATAAGAGGTCTTCTCTCCCAATTCTAGTATCAAACCATCTTGCCTCACAGATTGGTGCAATTCTCGCCAATCCCTGAGGCTAGGGATTTTTTTTTCTTTTTTTTTTAAGATTTTATTTATTTACTCATGAGAAATAGAGAGAGAGAGAGAGAGAGAGAGGCAGAGACACAGGCAGAGGGAGAAGCAGGCTCCATGCAGGGAGCCCAATGTGGGACTCAATCCCGGGTCTCCAGGATCAGGCCCTGGGCTGAAGGTGGCACCAAACCACTGAGCCACCTGAGATTTTTTTTCTTAATTGAAGTATAATTGACATGACGTTATATTAGCTTCAGGTGTACAATATAAGGATTTGATATGTGTATATATTGTAAAATGATCACTGCAATGAGTCTAGTTCACACCTATCACCATACACAGTTACCAAATTTATTTTTCTTGTGATGAGAACTTTTAACATCTACTCTCTCAGCAACTTTCAAATATGCAAGAGTATTATCAACTATAGTCATCGTGCTGTACATTACATCCTCAAGTTTGTATTTATCTTATCATTGGAAGTTTGTGCCCTTTGATCTTCTTCACCCATTTTGTTCACCCCCTACCGCTTGCCTCTGGCAATCACCAGTCTTTTTTTTATCTTTGAGTTTGTGGTTTTTTTTAGTGTTTCTGTTTTTGTATGTTTATTTTAGATTCTACATATAAATGAGATCACTTGGTATTTGCCTTTCTCTGCCTGACTTATTTCATTTAGCATAATGACCTCAAAGTCTATCCCTGTTGTCTCAAATGGCTGAGTGTCCTTCTTTTTTTCTGGCTGAATAATATTCCGTGGTCTATACATATACCACATTTTTTCCTCGTTCATCCATCAATGGACCCTTAGGTTTCTTCTGTATCTTGGCTATTGTAAATAATGCTGCAATGAACACAGGGGTGCAGATATCTCTTCTGTTTACTGTTTTCACTTTCTTCAGGTAAATACCCAGGAGTGGAATTGCTGGGTCATAGGGTGGTTCTATTTTTAATTTTTTGAGGATCCTCCAAACTGTTTTCCATGGTGGTTACACCAATATGCATTCCCACTATTAGGGCACAAGTGTTCACTTTTCTCCACATCCTCGCCAACACTTGTTATTTCCTGTCTTTTGGTGATAGCCATTCTAACTGTTGTTAAGTGACATCTCACTATGGTTTTGAATTTCATTTCCCTTATGATTAGTGAGGTTGAGCATCTTTTCTTTTTTTTTTTAAGATTTTTATTTATCTGTTTATTCATTCAAGACACAGAGAGGGAGAGAGAGAGAGAGAGAGAGGCAGAGACACAGGCAGAGGGAGAAGCAGGCTCCATGCAGGAGCCTGATGTGGGACTCGATCCCGGGTCTCCAGGATCAGGCCCTGGGCTGAAGGTGGCGCTAAACTGCTGAGCCACCCAGGCTGCCCTGAGCATCTTTTCAATGTATCTGTTGGTACAATTCATTCTTGTTAATCATCTATGTGTCTTCTTTGAAAAAAATGTCTGACTCAGAACCTCTGTCCATTTATTAATTGGGTTGTTTGGGGTTTTTTAGTATTGAATTGTAGGAGTTCTACATAAATTTGGATTTTAACACTTTATCAGGTATATGATTTGCAATTATTTTCTCCTATTCAGTAGGTTGGCTTTTCATTCTATTAATGATTTCCTTTGCTGTACAGAAGCTTTTTACTTTGATGTAGTCCTACTTGTTTATTTTTGCTTGTGTTGCCTCTGTTTTTGATGTCAAATCCAAAACATCATTGCCCCAGTATCAGGGAACTTATCACCTGTTCTCTTCCAGGAGTTTCAGGTCTTACATTCAAGTCTTTAATCCATTTTGGGATAGGGTTTTTTTTTTTTTATGTTGTTATTGTGTTTTTTAAAAGTATGTATGTATGTGGGATGCCTGGGTGGCTCAGTGGTTGGGCATTTGCCTTTGGCTCAGGGCATGATCCTGGAGTCCCGGGATCGAGTCCCGCATCAGGCTGTCTGCATGGAGCCTGCTTCTCTCTCTGCCTGTGTCTCTCATGAATAAATAAATAAAGTCATTTAAAAAAAAAGCATGTATGTATGTATTTATTTATTTTGGAAAGAAGGTGAGAGTGAGCCAGAGAGAGAGGGAGAGAATCTCAAGCAGACTCTCCACTGACCATGATCTTGATGTGGGGCTCAATCTCCCAACCCTGAGATCATAACCTGAGCCAAAATTAAAAGTGGAATGCTTAATGAACTGAGCCCCTCAGATGCCTGAATCCATTTTGAGTTGGTGGTATAAGATAGTGATCCAGTTACATTCTTTTCCATGTGGCTCTCCAGGTTTCCCAACACCATTTAATTGAAAAGAATGTCCTTTCCCCAGTGTATATTCTTGGCTCCCTTGTCATAAATTCATTGACCACATATGTGTGCATTTATTTCTGGGCTCTTCATCCTGTTCTGTTGGTTGGTTTTTCTGCCAATTATATATATACATATACACAATTATATATATAACTAAGCTATATTGGTTACTGTAGCTTTGTGAAATAATTTAAAATCAAGGAGTGTGGTGCCTCTAGCTTCGTTCTTCTTTCTCAATATGCTTTGGCTATTCAGAATCTTTTGTGATTCCATACAAATTTTAGGCCTGTTTATCCTATTTCAGGAATGCCATTGGTACATAGGAAATTTCAACAGACTGATTGGCTTAGGCCTTGGTTACTATCCATCCTGAGCCAATCACTGGGACAAGAGGAATAAAATGACATTTATAAAGGAGAATTAGTTTTCCCACTCCTGATATTGCTTTGATTGATTCCAGCCTCTCCAGCATCTCTTGGCTCCTGGGAAGATGGGACCAACTCATCTGATTGGAATTTTGTAAAGCCTAGATGAGACTGCTCTATGCAGCTCTGCCCTTTCTTTTGGGAATAGACTTCCTCTCAGACAACAGAAGTTCCCTTCTATTTACTCTATGTAGCAGGACCTGCCTAAGTCCATAGTGATCTGTGACTAAGTGTCCAATCTGTATAATTTGGAGTTGATTATTAGTAAGTCCACTTGGTTGACAGACTTGAGTCATGTGCTGCACTACCCTGACCTCTGTGACAGTAAAAGTGCTCTTTGGGATCTTCATATTTACTCTTTGTTTTATTTTTCCAGTTGTTTAGCACCTAGGCAGGGAAAAAGATTACATTTACTAGAAGTCTCCTTGAAGTCTCCAAAGAAATATTGATTAACTTATGCCAATTGAAGACTTCCCTTAGAGCAAGAGGTAGGGTCCATACTAATCAAAGCCCCTGACTACTCCAAGGAGGAAGAGTAGATTCCCTGAAGAAAAATCTAGGTGCTGTCAGAATGAGAGAAGAGCCGAAACAGATACTGAGAAGGCATTCATGGGATGCTTATTATTATGGTCTGATTTATAATTGCTCTGTTTGCTTACATCAGTTGCTCAGGAAACATGCTCATAGACTTAACATCTTCTATGGTCAGAATGTTTCTGCTCCCTATACCCCTAAATTCATATGTTGAAATCTTAACTCCCAAGATGATGGTGTTAGGAGGTGGGGCCTTTGGGAGATGATTAGCTCATGAGAGCAGAGCTCTCATAAATGGGGTTAGTGCTTATAAAAGAGCCCTCAGAGGATCCCTTGGCCCTTCTGCCAGCTGAGGATACAAGAAGTCTGCAACGCAGAAGGGCCCCTGCCTGAGTATGCTGGTACTCTAATCTTAGACTTCCAACCTCCAGTGTGAGAAAAAAATTCTATTGTCCATAGCTGTTCTCCACACAGCCAGACTGATCCTTCAAACACTTCAGTAGTTCCCCCATTTTATTCAGAGTAAACAGTAGCCTCCAAAGCCCCACACTGCTATGATCTTGCCTTTTCTACCCTTCCCAGCACTTGCTCTCCTGGAGCTGGCCTGGTGTCTTTGCTGCGGTTCAAACATTCCAGGCAAAATCCTGCCTCAGGGGCCTTTGCACAGACTCTACCTTCTACCTGGAATGCTATCCTCTCAGATAACCATCTAATGACTCTTCACTTCCTTTAGTCTAACTCAAATGACAACATCCCAGTGATTTGTTGCCGGACTACCTCAGCCTTGGGAACAGCAGGGAAGGTCTCTATGGCTGAGTTAGTTGTCAGTGGAGAAGTCTACCTGCCATATGGATTTTTTTGAGCTTTCCCAAAGCATCGGAGTCAGACAGGGAGAACGGTGCTGGGCAACAGAGTCATGTAGCGAAAAAGAGCTACAGCAGTAAAGCTGCTCAGTGCTTCCAACTGAAGCCTGGGCCTTTCCTTATTTGCTAGATAGGGCAAAAATCCTCACGCAATCTGGATTTTTAGAAGACCTTAACAAGAGGGTGAAAATATAACTAATATTAGATTTAGAATACACAGAATTGCTTTATAACACACACCTGGGTGTTATAAAGCAATTCATATCCACCCCACTATATTTGAAGGAAAGCTTCTCCCCAATACACTCGTGAGTATAAATAGACAAAAGAAGGAGCAAATTATCATGTTGTACACTTTAAATATACACAATTTTATTTGTCAATTATACCTCAATAAAGCTGAAAAAAATAATTTTTTTAATTTTAAAAGAGCATTCAGAATAGCACACTTGTAATTATGTAAAGTAAATGTAATATTTTCAATTTACTGAAGCCATATCCATGGAGACAGCAATGTTATTATAATCATACATATATCTGTTGATTAACACAATGAAATAGCTCAGCTCCCTCAAAAGCTTTGCTTCACTCTTTATTATGAAAAAAATCACAACTCAAATTAAATCTTCATGTCACTGATAAAAACCTCAACTATTTTGGAAATTTCTTTTTTTTTTTAAGATGCCCTTTTAGCCAAGAAAATGGGCAAAAATCCTATATTCACAAATGGTTTCATATTAACAACCATTTGTTTACACTATAAATAGGTAGCAAGCTGAACATTTTTGACAACTTAATTGCAGCTTGACAGCTACGAAGGCAAGGCAACAGGCTACCGTGCTAGATCAGTAAAACTGACTCACGTACATTGTATGAGCTGTTTGGTCTCGGAGTGATCACAAAAGACAAATCTGCGAAGAGAGGAATTCATAAAAGAGAATAAAGCTTTGCAAAAAGGAACTGTCTTTGGATCTTCAGAAGTGACTAAAATATTTTAATAGAGTTCTTTTAGTGCCTCTTTCTACTTGCCTATGAAATATTGACAGGTCTTCCTGACTGGGAAAAATCAAAACTCATTAAACTCACTGTGTCTTACATGATTGAATAAAGAGAGGTAGAAAGACAGACTCATTATTACGAAAGAGAAACAATAGAAAGTGTGGAAATTGGAGTTCCAAACATCAATCTTAATTTGTGCATTCCTGAGCAATTTTCTAACTTAGGCATCAGCTCCCCAATTCTCTTGTCATGAGCATCCTCTTCTGAAAATTCCCAAGGGCATCCAGACTTACCACTCAATACCTTCCAGTGCATATGTGCCTCAAAGGTTGAACAATTGTCTGTTGTCCTCCTCTGCCATTTCCATATATTTCAGATTCCTCCCCATCCCCCAAGATAACACGTGCTGACTTTGGTTCTGAGACCACAACCAAATGCCACCAAACCGACTTTGGAAAGATTGTACAAGTAGAGAAGTCATCCAAGGGCCCATCTGAAGACAGCCTTCCCTCTTTATGGTTTTTCAGTTAAGGAAATGTTATGATGAGAGAAAAATGTATGAGGGGAGATTGACAACTTGTGTGTCTAAAACAGAAATATTTTTAAAGATCTGACACTATTTAGGGGCACCTGGGTGGATTAGTTGGCTAAGCATCTGACTTGGGCTTGGGTCATGATCTTGGGGTCCTGGGATCCAGCCCCGATTCCAGCCCCAGGTTGAGCCTGCATTGGGCTCCATGGTCAGCAAGGAGTCTGCTTGCCCATCTCTCCCTCCCTCCTTTTGTGCTACCTCTCTCTCTCAAATAAATAAATAATACTAAAAAACAACAAAACAAAACAAAAAACCCTGACACTGTTGAAAGCCAAATAATACAGTAGGACTTCCACGAGGCAGAAGGTAAATCCTGATGTCCCTCCCCTGCACCCTAAGCATGTGATTCTTTGGCTTAACAGCCTTAACTCCTTCAACCACATCTCTGATGACAAAGTCTCAACATCTGTCACCATTCTGGCCATAATCTTGTTTGTTGCATAAAACAGATAATGTATTTTTAAAAATATTTTTATTTATTTATTTATTCATGAGACACAGAGAGAGAGAGAGAGAGAGAGAGGCAGAGACACAGGCAGAAGGAGAAGCAGGCCCCATGCAGGGAGCCCGACGTGGGACTAGATCCCGGGTCTCCAGGATCATGCCCTGGGCTGAAGGCGGCGCTAAACCGCTGAGCCACTGGGGCTGCCCTAAAGCAGATAATGTAAAAATTTTATCTTTTATTTTCAATCCTCCACAGCTGTTGGGATTTGGTTAAACTTGCCTCAAAGTGCGGTATTTGCACAGCATTTTGTAGCCTGCAAAGCACTATGCATAAGTTATCTCATTTAATCTTTACAACCCTCAACTTTACGGATAAAAGAAACAGCTGATCAGAGAGGTTAAACAATTGTCCAAGGATATGCGGCTCCTAGGAAAAAAAGCGAGAGCTAAAACCCAGGTGAAGCTTTATCTTCTAGTTCAGTACTCTTTTCATTCCACCAATTCCACTTAAAAGAGTGGAAAACTTCTGAAGTTCTTGATAAAATTGAAAGGAAGGCTTATTGTTTAAATATACCCTCTGAAATTGTGCAGCTTTATGAGAGGTCTGAAAAAAAATGATTTCTTTTGCCTTGCTTAAAAAGAATACAAAGAAAAAATATTATATTTCTTCATTTAAAGTTCAAGATCTATTAGAGAACAAGATGGCCTGTAAATTTAGAACCTGTTGATTTTACATAGATATGTAAAGTTGCATAGATCACAATTTACATAGATCACTGTATTCTGAATTTCAGAATGATTTATGTTTTGTTTGTACAATTTCTTACAGGTTTGTAAATCTCTCAGTAGACTGAAAGTACATACTCTCTGCCCATCAAATAGGTTTTTTGAGAAATGTTATTGAACTGTTGGACTTCATGAGTTCAAAAGCTTGGAAATTCTTTGGAAACTTTTTCTATGTGTCTGAGTAACAGGTTTTTGCACAAACATATATACATATATATGTATATGATTTATATATACATATATATTTATTTATATAATTAAATTTATATAACTATATAAATTAACTATATAATTACATCTCTTCCTTTTTAATATTGAAACTTCTTGGTTAACTTTCCTTTCTTATGGATTGCTAGAACGTACAGAATTTTCATTAATTAAAATAATTACAATGCGCAGGTTTTTTATTCCTAGCTTTAATGGGGATATTGTGAATGTTTCACAACTCAGGAAGATATTTACCATTAGCATTCAACAAATACCCCTTATCATGTTTAAAATAATTTCTTTCTGGGGGCGCCAAGGTGGCTCAGTCAGTTAAATGTCCAACTCTTGATCTCAGTTCAGGTCTTAATCTCAGGGTCAGGAGTTCAGAATCCATGCTGGGTTCCATGCTGGGCATGGAGCCTACTTAAAATAATAATAATAACAATAAAAACAACAATTTCTCTCGAAGCATTTGGGTGGCTCCAGTTGGTTAAGTGGCTGCCTTTGGCCCAAGTCCTGATCCCAGGGTCCTGGGATTGAGCCCCACATTGAGCCCTGAATCGGGCTCCCTGCTCCCTGGGTCCCTCCCCTCTGCTCATGTGTACTCTGTCTCAAATAAATAAATGAAATCTTTTAAAATAATAATAATTTCTTTCTGTTTCTAGCATACTAAGAATTTTTATCAGAAATGGAAGTTTGGAATGGAATTTTTGCTAAGGCATGGCTACCTTTAAGACCACACCTGATTCTGTGTGCTTTGAGCTTTTGAGGAAAAGATTTACCAACTACAACTTCATAAGGAAAGTCTAGGAAATAAAAGCAGCTGTAAAGAAATTATTTGGTGTTACAAAGCTTTCAACATGAAAGGAAGTGTTTTTTAAAAACACAAACATTGAGGTGCCTGGGTGGCTTAGTCGGTTAAATGTCTGCCTTTGGCTTGGGTCATGATCCCAGGGTTCTGGATGAGGTCCACATCCCACACTGGGCTCCCTGACCAGTGGGGAGTCTGTTTCTCCCTCTCCCTCTGCCTTTATACTAGCTTGTATGCTGTCTCTTTCTCAAATAAGAAAATAAAATCTTCAGGTATCCCTGGGTGGCTCAGCAGTTTGGCACCTGCCTTCAGCCCAGGGCACGATCCTGGAGTCCCAGGATCAAGTCCCACATCGGGCTCCTTGCATGGAGCCTGCTTCTCCCTCTGCCTGTGTCCCTACCTGTCTCTCTCTCTGTGTCTCTGTCTCTCATGAATAAATGAATAAAATCTTTAAAAAAGAAAAGAAAAGAAAAGAAAAGAAGAAAAGAAAAGAAAAGAAAAGAAAAGAAAAGAAAAGAAAAGAAAAGAAAAGAAAAGAAAATCTTCAAAAAATAAAAAACTGCAAACATTTTGTATATATTTGTGTCTTGGATGTTTCTATATATTACTATAGGGGAAATAATAAATTCAAAAATAATTATAAAAATAATTCAGAAACTGATCAAGATTCTTTCTAAATGCACTCTAGTTCTTACTCTATTTGAGAACTAATCCAAGAACAACTTTTCTTTTGGTTGTTCCCAACAAGTAATAAGATTTTTAAAATTTTGTGATTATTTTTATTCTTTCTGATTATGTTCTTAGTTCTGTACAGTTTGGGGAGCAATTTTACATTTATGAATTAGCATTTCTAAAACTCCATCTCAGTAAACTTAATTTCAATATTTGGGTGACTATTTCTCCATATTTTTGAAAATAATGTTTTATGTAAAGCTATGTTTTTAGACTCTTCACTTTTTACATTTACTAATACAGTCCTCATCTCTTCAGAAAGCCTGCCCACATTGGCTCTGGGCATAATAAATCCATGAGTAGTTTTTTGAGGCTTACTCCTAGTTAATTCCATGGATATAGGTTGGCATTATTAGTAAGTAGGCCTGTATAAGTTTATTTCAAACATGACTCAAATCATTCTAACATAGTGATACCAGCTAATGATCACAAACTAATCATGTGGAAAAAATTGCTTCCTAGACTAAAAACTGCCTTATGCCAGGCAGTTATCCCTCAGCAATATAAGCTGCTGGTGATTAGGGTTACATAAAGAGAGGATGGATCCATTACTGTTTTTGGAAGGAGAAGGAGAAACAAACACCAAGACTGCATGTCCTGGTTGTCTTCCCCAGAAGAAATTCCAGTTTGTCCTTCTCATAATATACTCAGAATATAAAACAACACTTCAAATTCAGTCCATTTCTTTCTTCAATCATTATTCTTTCATTAATGAACTTTTTAGTTCCCACAGTCCTTGATATTTCACTGGCATTACTTTTCCTTTTTTAAAAAAACTTTTAGAAGGAGAGAGAGAGGTAGGGTGAGGGGCAAAGGGGGAGAGAGAGAGAGAGAGAATCTTAAGCCAACTCCATGCCCAGAAGGGAGCCTGACAAGGGACTCCATCTCACAACCCTGAGATCATGACCGGAGCCAAAACCAAGAGTTGGATGGCTAAGTGACTGAGCCATCCAGGCACCCCAAGCATTACTTTTTATTATTCCATTTTATATTGTCTTATTTAGCTTATTAATTGTATCTCCTTTTGTTTCTTTTGTTTTGGCTTGGTTTGGTTAGTGCATTTGGGTTTATACTATGCATACTTATTAGCATAGTCTCCCTTCAAGAAATATTATACCACCCGCAATATAAGTATAGTATTATACCACCTATAGCATAAGGACTTCATCTACTGTATAAGAACCTCACAACCGTATTGTTTGTTCAGTGGAAGCTTTCCTTCCAACTTCTCTGCTATTGTTGCATGTACTTTACTTTTATATATGGTTGATCATTAGTTGCAGATTCCATAATTGTGGATTCAACTAGCTACTAACATGTATTTGTAACCCACACAATCAATACTTATGGCATTTTCCCGTACTTTACTTTTATATATGGTTGATCATTAGTTGCAGATTCCATAATTGTGGATTCAACTAGCTACTAACATGTATTTGTAACCCACACAATCAATACTTATGGCATTTTCCCACTCATTTGTAGACATACATAGAGGAAGGAAAAATTAGAGTCATCCAAGGTCCCCTCAAGGGAGAATAAGGCAATACTCAGCCTTATTTGTTTCATCTATTATATTGTAAATAAGTGTCTCATTTGAACTATTAGTGCCACTTTGTCATATTTTGTACTTGGTGGTGATTTTGCTGTTTAACATGGCCCCCAACAAGACTTGTATGCTGAAAACTATAAAGCCACTGAAAGAAATTAAAGACACAAATCAATGGAGAGACATACCATGTTCATGGATTGGAAGACTTAATATTGTTAAGATGTCAATAGTGCCCAAAACAATCTGCATGTTCAATGTAATCCCTATCAAAATCCCAATGGCATTTTTTGCAAAAATAGAAAATCCATCCTAAAATTCATGTGAAATCTCAAGGGATCCCAAATAGCCAAAAAAATATTGAAAAAGAAGAAAGTTGGTAGTCTCATACTTCCTCATTTCAAAACTTAACTACAAAGCTATGGTAATCAAAATAGTGGTACTAGCAGAACGGCAGACATACAGACTAATAGAATAGAACAGATAGCCCAGAGATAAATGTCAAATGATTTTCTTTTTTTTTTTTTAAGTTCTTTTATTTTTTTGAGTACTCTCCACACCCAACTTGGGGCTCAAACCCATAACCCAGAGATCAAGAGTCACATGTTCTACTGACTGAGCCACCAGGAGCTCCTCAAATGATTTTCAACAAGAGTGCCAAGAGCATTCAGTGGGGAAAGGACAATATCTTCAACTGAAAAATGGATATCCACATACCAAAGAATAGAATCACTCACTTTACATCATAAACAAACATTAACTCTAAATGAATTAAAGAGCTAAATATAGGGGCACCTGAGTGGCTTAGTCAGTTAAACATCTGCCTTCAGCTCAGGTCATGATCCCAGGGTTCTGGGACTGAGCCCCACGTCAGGCTCCTTGCTCTACAGGGAGTCTGCTTCTTCCTCTTCCTCTGCCTGCCACTCCCCCTGCTTGTACTTTTTCTGTCAAATAAATAAATAAAATATTTTAAAAATAATTAAAAAGATGTAAATATAAGACTTAAAAATATGTAACTCCTAGAAGAAATCATAGGGAAAATCTTTATGACATTGGATTCAATAACAATTTCTTGGATATGACACAAAAAGCATAAGCAATGAAAGACAAAAATTGACAAATGGGAACAGAATAAATTTAAATTTTTTTGTGCATCAAAGGACAGAACTGACAGAGTAAAAGGCAACCTACAAAATAGGAGAAAATACTTGCAAATCATATATCTCATAAGAGACACAATTCAGAATATATTCAGAATTCCTACAGCTAAACAATGAAAAAGTCAAATAATCCAATTTAAAAATGAGCAAAGGGCTTGAATAGATATTTCTCCCAAGAAGATATACAAACAGCCAACATGCATGTATAAAGATGTTCAACATCCCTAATAATCTGAGAAATGCAAATCAAAATCACGATGAAACATTACTTTGTACCATTAGGATAGCTACTACAAAAAAAAAAACAAACAAATCACAGAAAATAACAATATTGGCAGGAATATGGAAAGTTGGAATCCTTCTGTGCTGTTGGTGGGATTGTAAAAAAAATGGTACAGGCATCATGGAAAACAATATGGTGATTCCTCAAAAAAAAATAAAAAATAGAACTACCATATGACCCAGCAATCCTACTTCTAGATATATATCCAAAAGAAATTAAAGCAGGATCTCAAAGAGACATTTGCACATCCATATGCATAGCAGCACTATTCACAATAGCCAAGAGGTAGAAGCTACCCAAATGTCCATCGATGGATGAATTGATAACAAAATGTGGTATATAAACACAATGGAATACCATGCAACCTTTCACATGTTACAGCATGGATGAATCTTGAAAACATCATGCTAGGGTAAATCAGGCAGTGGTCTAAACAAAAGATTCACAGCAGCTTTACTCTCAGTTTTGAAGGGACGGAAAAACCATTTTATTGATATTATAAAAATCTAACGGAAACAGAAAAGAAGCAAAGAGAAATCTGTGCATAGATGAGGACAATAATAAGCTGTAAAGGAGAATAAGACAAAGTGACATCAAATCAGGTACTCACAATAAGCAATCTCATAAGCTGGGGAAGCCGGGTGGAGACAGCCAGGCTGGAGTCCCGACTGAGAGACCTGGTCAGAGCGTCCTCCCCTCAGGTGACTTGCAACTCACCAATCCCATAAGGGCCATATTTATGGGGCAAATGACAGGGTCTGAAGTTAAACATTTGTTTGCCTACGTGCATTTTGGAGCGAGCTGCATTCCTATGTTATCATATCTTTACATCTTCAAGGAGCCTGGGATAGGTGTGCTTGTCTCCCCTCCCAGATTCCATTCTGGGGGACCAGCCCAGCCTGGAGCCGGAGGGGATGCAAGGCAAGATTTACAGCTCTGGTGTCTAGACTAGATGGACCAATTCTGACCTGCAGGCCAGCTAATGTCAACTGATCATGTTTCTGAGGTCACCTATGCAGCACAAGTCTCACAAACAGCATTCTTTGGCCTGCCTGTGTACATCCAGGTTGAGGTGGTCCATTAATGCAGGACAAATCACAGAAAACCCCATTCATACAACACAGGCAGACACAAAAGAACAAACACTATATTGATTCTACTTATATGAAGTATCTAAAGTAGTCAAATTCATTGATATGGAAAATAGAACAATGGTTATCAGGGGCTGGGAAAGGAAGAAAAAGAGACTTGTTTAATGGGTGTAGAGTTTTGGTTGTGCAAGGTGAAAAGTTCTGGAGCTCTGTTTCACAATGATGCAAACATTCTATATACTGAATTGTACACCAAAAAATGGTCATGATGGTAAATTCTATGATACATATTTTTACCATAATTTTTAAAGAAGCCGCTTTAAATATTTTATTTATTTATTTATTTATTTATTTATTTATTTATTTATTTGGGAGCGAGAAAGTAGGCAGAAGGGCAGAAGGAGAGGGACAAGCAGACTCCCAGTTGAATGTGGAACCCAACTCAGGGCTGGATCTCATGACCCTGAGATCATGACCTAAGCTGAAATTAAGAATCAGATGCTTAACTGACTGAGCTCCTCAGGTACCTCGAAAGTAAAGCTTGAAGAGTCACCAAACTAGGAATTTCTGTATGTTTTAGTTACACATATACTCTAAAGTGACTTCTTTAGGGGTGTCTGGGTGCCTCAGTCAGTTAAGCATCTGCCTTTGGTTCTGGTCGTGATCTCGGTGTCCTAAGATCAAGCCCTGAGTCTGGGCTCCCTGCTTAGGAGAGAGTCTGTTTCCCTCTCCTCCTGGGCTTGTGTTTTCTGTCCCTATCTCTATTTCTGTCTCAGATAAATAAATAAAATCTTTTTAAAAAAAGAGAGAGAAGACACTTTAGAACATATGTGTAACTAAAACATACAGAAATTCCTAGTTTGGGGATCCCTGGGTGGCGCAGCGGTTTGGCGCCTGCCTTTGGCCCAGGGCGCGATCCTGGAGACCGGGGATCGAATCCCACATCGGGCTCCCGGATGGAGCCTGCTTCTCCCTCTGCCTGTGTCTCTGCCTCTCTGTCTCTCTGTGACTATCGTGAATAAATAAATAAAATCTTAAAAAAAAAAAAAAAGAAATTCCTAGTTTGGTGACTCTTCAAGCTGCTGTTCCTTTAAGGAAAAGCCAAGTAGAATGGTAGGGGTTTAGGGGATGAGGTGGGGGATTAATCACTACAGTGACACAGACAATAAAGCATACCATGAAAGGAAAGAAGACAGTATTTGTTTGTTTGGTTGGTTTTGGCTCAATTTGTTTAAGAGATTTATGCAGATAAATCAGATAACTAAAGAATCTGTTTAAAGATCACTTTGGTTTACAGATGTCAATGCAGCGTTAAGAGTGGATATCCTGCCATTATGGATTGAATTGTGTACTCCTCAAATTCGTACGTTGAAGATGTAACTCCTCATATCTTACAATAGTAAATTTTATGTTATGTGTTTTTTCAAAATTATAAAAATTATTTTAAAAATAAATAAATTCAAAATAGACCAAAGACCAAAATATAAGAGCTAAAACCCTTAAAGGAAAATACACGGGAAAAGTTTGATGACTTTGAATTTGTTCTTTTGTTTTTGTTTTTGTTTTTGTTTTTTAAAGATTTTATTTATTTATTCATGAGAGACCCAGAGAGAGAGAGGCAGAGACATAGGCAGAGGGAGAAGCAGGCTCTATGCAGGGACACTGATGCGGGACTCAATCCCAGGACTCCAGGATCATGTCCTGGGCCAAAGGCAGGTGCTAAACTGCTGAGCCACCCAGGGATCCCGATGACTTTGAATTTGGCATTAATTTTTTGCAAATGACACCAAAAGCACAGCAAACAAAAAAAAATTTTTTTGACTTCATCAAAATTAAAACTTTTGTGCATTGAAGGACAATATCAACAAAGTGAAAATGCAACCCAAGGAATGGGAGAAAGTATATGCAAATCAAATATCTGATAAGAGAATGATATCCAAAATATATACAGAACTCTTAAAACTCAACATTAAAGAACATCCGACCTGATTAAAAAATAGGCAAGGATTTGAATAGACATGGCTCCAAAAAAATATGCAAATGATCAACAAGCACATGAAAAGATGCTCAAAAATCAGTAATTATTAGGGAAATGTAATTCAAAACCACAGTGAGGTACAACTTCACATCCATTAGGATGGCTAGTATCAAAAAACAACAAACAACAAACAACTCAAATTGTTTGTAGTATCAAACAACAAAGAAATAAGCATTGGTAAGGATATGGAGAAATTGGAACCCTTGTATATCACTGGGGAGAATACAAAATGGTGTAGCTGCTGTGGAAAAAGTATGGCAATTCCTAAAAAAAAAAAAATTATACATAGAATTACCACATAATCCAGCAATCCCACTTTTCGTTGTATACCAAAAGAAGTAAAAGCAGAGATTCAAACTAGTATTTATACACCCAAGTTCATAGTAGCACTATTCACAATAGCCAAAAAGTAGAAGCAACTCAAATATTTATTGAAGGATGAACGGATAAACAAAAGACAATATATATATGCAATGGAATATTATTTAGCCTTAAAAAGAAAAGACATTCTGACATAAGCTACAATATGGATGAACCTCAAAAACCTTATGTTAAGTGAAAAATGTCACATAATTATATAACATATGTCACAAAGGACATATGCTATATAATTCTTCTCACATGAGGTACCTAGAATGGTCAAACTGATGAGCCAAAAAAAAGTAGAATCATGGCTCCAGGGCTGAGGTGAGGAAGAATGGGGAGGTACTACTGTTTAATGGCTATGGAGTTTCAGTCTAGGAAGATGAAAATGTCCTGGAAGTATATGTATGATAGTGGTGATGGTTGAACAACAATACGAAAGTATTTAATGTCATTGAACTATACAGTTAAAAATAGCAGAAATGGGGGGCGGGGGGCAGCGACTTGGTGGCTCTCAGTTCAGCATCTGACTTCTACTCAGGTCATGATCACAGGGTCCTGGGATCAAGCCCCACATCAGGCTCCCTGCTGAACAGGGAGCCTGCTTTTTTCCATTCCTCTGTCCCTTCCCCTGCTCGTGCTCTCTCTCTCTCTCTCTCTCTCTCTCAAATAAATAAATAAATAATCTATTTTTAAAAATAGTTAAAATTGTAAATAAATTTTATGTCATGCATATTTTTGGCAATAAAAAATGCCAATTACTGCGTGGTGTTCCTAAATGCAAGAAGATTATAAATTCATATGTTGAAATCTCACCTCTCAATGAGATAGTATTCAGAGGTGAAGTCTTTCGGGGAGGAGTTAAGATGGTGGAGGAGCAGGGGACCCTAAATTCATCTGGTTCCTGGAATTCAGCTAAATCATTATCAAATCATTCTGAACACCTGCAAAATCAATCAGAGATCTGACAAGAGAAATGTTGCAATTCTACAAATGGAAAAGTGACCACTTTTGGAAGGTAGGAAGTGCAGAGACTTGAATCAAGGCAGAAATTAAGAATTCTATTACGAAGATGCAGTCACAAATGGAGGCTCTAACAATGAGGATAAACAAGGTAGGAGAGTCAGTGGTGTAAAAGACAAAATGATGGAAAATAAGGAAACCGAAAAGAAGAGAGAAAGATAGCTACTGGATCACAAAGCTAGATTTCTAAGACTCAGCAATCCCATAAAGTGAAATAATATCTGGATAATAGGGGTCCCAGAAAATGAAAGGAGGGGCAGAAGGTGTATTTGAACGAATGATAGCTGAGAATTTTCCTAATCTGGGGAAGGAAACAGGCATTCGAGGCCAGGAGGCACAGAGAGCCTCTTCAAAACCAATAAAAATAAGGATGCCTGGGTGGTTCAGCGGTTGAGTGTCTGTCTTTGGTTCAGGGCATGGTCCTGGAGTCCTAGGATCGAGTCCCACTTCGGGCTCCCTGCATGGAGCCTGCTTCTCCCTCTACTTGTTTCTCTGCCTCTCTCTCTGTGTGTCTCTCATGAATAAATAAATAAAATCTTTTTTAAAACCGGTAAAAATAGATCAACACCTCAACATATAATAGTGAAGCTTGCAAATTTCAGAAATAAAGAGAAAATCCTGAAAGCAACTGGGGATGAGAAGTCCTTAACCTACAATGGTAGAAACATAAGGCTGGCAACAGACCTATCCACAGAGACCTGGTAGGCCAAGAAAGGACTCACATGATATATTCAAGATGCTAAATGGGAAAAATATGCAGCCAAGGATACATTATCCAGCAAGATTGTCATTCAGAATAGGAAAGATAAAGAGTTCCAGGACAAACAAAAACTAAAGGATTTTATGAACACTAAATCAGTCCTGCAAGAAATATTAAAGGATGAAGAGAGAGCACAAAAGTAATAAAGACCTGAAAGGAACAAAGACAATGTACAGAAACAGTACTTTACAGGTAATACAATGGCACTAAATTCATCTTTCCATAATTACTCTGACTGCAAATGGATGAAATGCTCCAATTAAAAAACATAGGGTAGCAGATTGGATTAAAAATAATGCGGGCATCCCAGGCGGCTCAGCGGTTTAGCGCCGCCTTCAGCCCAGGGTATGATCCTGAAGAACCGGGATGGAGTCCCATGTCCGGCTCCCTGCATGGAGCCTGCATCTCCCTCTGCCTGTGTCTCTAGCTCTCTCTCTCTCTCTCTCTCTCTCACGAATAAATAAAAATCTTTTAAAAAATGCACAAGACCCGTTGATATATTGTCTACAAGAGACTCGTTTTATTTTTTAAAAGATTTTATTTATTTATTTGAGAGAGAAAGAGAGCATGAGAGAGTGTGGGATAAGAGCAGAGGGAGAGGGAGAAGCAGGCTTCCTGCTAAGCAGAGAGCCTGATGCAGGGCTCAATCCCAGGACCCCAGGATCATGAGTTGACCTGAAGGCAAATGTACTGACTGAGCCACCCAAGCACCCCAAGAAATCATTTCAGACCCAAGGCACCTCCAGATTGAAAGTGAGGGGATGGAGAACCATTTATCATGCTAATGAACCTTAAAAGAAAGCTGGAGTAGCAATCCTTATATCAGACAAACTTGATTTTAAATCAAAGACTGTAGTAAGAGATGAAGAAGGATACTATATCATAATAAAATGGTCTATCCAACAAGAAGATCTAACAATTGTAAATATTTATGTCCCTAATGAGAGGAGCCAAATATATAAACCAATTAGTAACAAAATTAAAGAAATACAATGATAATAATACAATAATAGTAGGAAACTTTAACACCCCATTCACAGCAATAGACAGATCATCTAAGCAGAAGGTCAATGAGGAAACGAAGGCTTTGAATGACACACTGGAGCAGATGGACTTCACAGATATAGTCAGAACACTCTATCCTAAACCAACAGGATACACATTCTTCTCACATGCACATGGAGTCATTCTCCAGAATAGATCACATACTGAGTCACAAATCAGGTCTCAGCTAGTACAAAAAGATTGAGATTATGTCATGCATATTTTCAGACTACAATGATTTAAAGCTTAAACTCAATCACAAGAAAAAATTTGGAAGGAACATAAAAAAGGAGGTTAAAGAGCATCTTACTAAAGAAGGAATGGGTCAACCGGGAAATTAAAGAAGAATCTTAAAAAATACACAGAAGCAAATGAAAATGAAAACATGACGGTTCAGAACCTTTGGGATACAGCAAAGGCTGTCCTAAGAGGAAAGTATATAGCAATACAAGCCTTTCTCAAGAAAGAAGAAAAGTCTCAAATGCACAACCTAACCTTACACCCTAAGCAGCTGAAAGAAGAACTGCAAATAAAACCTAAATCCAGCAGGAGAAGAAAAATAATAAAGATGAGAGCAGAAATCAATGGTATAGAAACAAACAAAAAAACCCCCACACAAACCAGTAGAACAGATCAAGGATCTGTTGTATGTCTGGGAGCTGGTTCTTTAAAAGAATTAACAAAATTGATAAACCCTGGCCAGACTTACCAAAAAGAAAAGAGAAAGGACCCAAATTAATACAATCATGATGAAAGAAGAGAGATCACAAACAGCCCTGAAGAAATACAAACAATTATAAGAGAATATTATGAGCAATTCTATGCCAACAGATTATGCAATCTGGAAGAAATGGATGTATTCCTAGAGACATATAAGTTACAAAAACTGAAACAGGAAGAAATAGAAAACTTGACCAGACCCATAACCAGTAAAGAAATTGAATCAGTAATCAAAAATCTCCCAACCAACAACAGTCCAGGGCCAGATGGCTTTCCAGTGGAATCCTACCCAACATTTAAAGAATTAATACTTATTATTCTGAAACTGTTTCAAAAAATAGAAATGGGGAGTGGGGGCACCTGAGTGGCTCAGTGGTTGAG
Source organism: Canis lupus baileyi (assembly GCF_048164855.1). NCBI lineage: Eukaryota > Metazoa > Chordata > Mammalia > Carnivora > Canidae > Canis > Canis lupus. The sequence continues at coordinate 48,787,580 of NC_132851.1, read as the reverse complement.
CGGCTGCCTTTGGCTCAGGGCATGATCCTGGGGTCTAGAATCAGGTCCTACATTGGGCTCCCTGCAGGGGCCTGCTTCTCCTTCTGCCTGTATCTCTACCTCTCTCTGTGTCCATCATGAATGACTAAATAAAAATTTTTTTAAATGGAAGGAAAACTTCCAAACTTATTATATGAGTCCAACGTTACGTGGATCCCAAAACCAGATAAGAACCCCACCAAAAAGAAGAATTACAGACCAGGGACGCCTGAGTGGCTCAGTAATTGAGCATCTGCCTTTGGCTCAGGGCATGATCCTGGGGTCCTGAGATCGAGTCCTACATCAGGTTCCCTGTGGGGAGCCTGCTTCTCCCTCTACCTATATCTCTGCCTCTTTCTGTGTCTCTCATGGATAAATAAATAAAATCTTAAAAAAAAAAAAAAAGAATTCTAGACCAATACCCCTGATGAACATGGAGATTCTTACCAAGATACTAGCTAATAGGATCCAACAGTACATTAAAAGGATTGTTTATCACAACTAAGTATGATTTATTCCTGGGCTACAAAGGTGGTTCAACATCTGCAAATCAATTCATGTGATACACTACATTAATAAAAGAAAGGACAAGAACCATATGATCCTTTCAATGGATGCGGGAAAAGCATTTGACAGAACACAGTATCCTTTCTTGATAAAAACTCTCCACAGTGTAGGGATAAAAGGAACACACCACAATATCTCTAAAAGCCATATACAAAAAACAGACGGCAAATATCATCCTCAATAGGAAATGCTGGGAACTTTTCCTCTAAGGTCAGGAACACGACAGGGATGTCCATTGTCACTACTGTTGTTTAACATAGTACTAGGAGTCCCAGCCTCAGCAATCAGACAACAAAAAGAAATAAAAGGCATCCAAATTGGCAAAGAAGTCAAACTTTCACTCTTTGCAGACAACATGATACTCTATGTAGAAAACCCAAAAGACTCCACCCAAAAAATCACTAGAACTAATACAGGAATTCAACAAAGTGGCAGGATATAAAGTCAACGCACAAAAGTTAGTAGCATTTTTATACACTAACAATGAGCCAGAAGAAAGAGAAATCAAGAAATTGATCCCATTTACAATTGCATAAAAAACCATAAGATACCTAGTAATAAACCTAACCAAAGAGGGGATAGGATCTGTGCTCTGAAAACAATAGAACACTTATGAAAGAAATTGAGGAATACACAAAGAAATGGAAAAACATTTCATGTTCCTAGGTTGAAAGAACAAATATTGTGAAAATGTCTTTGTTACCTAGAGCAATCTATACATCCAATGTAATCCCTATCAAAATATCATTCAGGGGGTGCCTGGGTGGTTCAGTTGGTTGAGTGTCTGCCTTTGGCTCAGGTCATCATCCCGTCCTGAGATCGAGCCCCATATCAGGCTTTCCACTCAGTAGGAAGCCTGCTTCTCCTTCTCCCTCTACCTGCTTGGGCTCTCTCTGTATGTCAAATAAACACATAAATAAAATCTTTAAATACAATACCATTCAGTATTTCTCATAGAGCTGGAAAAACAATCCTAAAATTTGTATTGAACCAAAAAAGGCCCCGGATAGCCAAAGGAATGTTGAAAAAGAAAACCAAAGCTGGAGGCATCCCAATTCCAGACATCAAGCTCCTCAAACCTATAATCATCAAGACAGTATGGTACTGGCACAAAAACAGACACATAAATTCATGGAACAGAATAGAGAAGCCAGAAATGGATTCTCAATGGTCAACTAAACTTTGACAAAGTGGGAAAGAATATCCAATGGAAAAAAAGACAATGTCTTCAACAAATGGTTTTGGGAAAGTTGAACAGCCACATGCAGAAGAATAAAACTGGACCACTTTTTGACACCATATGCAAAAATAAACTCAGAATGGATGAAAGACCCAAATGTGAGAGAGGAATCCATCACAATCCTAAGGAGAACACAAGCAGCAGATCTGTGGTCTCAGCTACAGCAATTTCTTGCTAGACACATCTTTCAAGGCAAGAGAGACAAAGGCAAAAATGAACTATTGGGACCTTATCAAGATAAAAAGCTTCTGCATGGCAAAGGGAAAAGCTGACAAAACCAAAAGGCAACCTACAGAATGGGAGAAGATACTTGCAAATGACATACCAGATAAAAGGCTAGTATCCAAAATTTATCAAGAACTTATCAAACTCAACACCCAAAAACAAATAATCTAGTTAACAAATGGGCAGAAGACACGAACAAGCATTTCTCCAAAGAATACATGCATGTGGCCAACAGACTCATGAAAAAATGCTCCATATCACTTGACATCAGGGAAATACAAATCAGAACCACAATGAGATACTATCTCACGCTGGTCAGAATGGCTAAAATGAACAACTCAGGAAACAACAGATGTTGATGAGGATGTGGAGAAAGAAGAACCCTCTTGCACTATTAGTGGGAATGCAGACTGGTGCAGCCACTCTGGAAAACAGTGTGGAGTTTCCTCAAGAAGTTAAAAATAGAGCTTCCCTATGATCCAGCAATTGCACTACTAGGTACTTATTCAAAGGACACAAGCATAGTGATTTGAAGGAGCACCTGCACCCTGATGTTTATAGCAGCAATGTCCACAGGAGCCAAACTATGGAGAGAGCCCAGGTATCCATCTACAAATGAATGGAGAAAGAAGGTGTGATGCATATATATATACACAATGGACTATTACTCAGCCATCAAAAGAACAAAATCTTGCCATTTGCAACAAGGTGGCTGGAACTAGAGGATAGTATGCTAAGTGAAATAAATCAGTCAGAGAAAGATGGATACCATATGGTTTCACTCACATGTAGAATTTAAAAAACAAAGCAAGCGAAAAAAAAAACAAGCAGATGAACATAGGGGAAGGGAAGGGAACTTAAGATCAGATGAAAGCAGAGAGGGAGACAACCCATAAGAAATGCTGAACTTAGGAAACAAACTGAGGGTTGCTGGAGGGGAAGTGGGGGAAGTGGGGGTCATTGGGTAAAGGGCATTAAGGAGGGCAGTTGATGGAATGAACACTGGGTGTTATATACAACTGATAAATCACTAAATTCCATCTCTGAAACTAATAAAAAAGAGGTGAAGTCTTTGGGAGGTGACTGGGTTCTGGGGGCTCTGCTCCCATGGGCAATATAATGATACTCCAGAGAGCTCCCTTGTCCCCTCCCACCATTGTGAGGACACCACAAGAACACAGGCATCTATGAACCAAGACGCAGGTTTTTGCCAAACGTAGGACCTGCCCTAGATGCTTGATCTTGGACTTGGCAGCGTCCAGAACTGGAAGAGAGAGAGTCCGCCGTTATGAAGATATCCAGTCTATGGTTTCTGTTACAGCAGCAAAAGGACTAAGACAAATGAGCCACAGGCTGTGAGCTAAATGTTCATAAGCTACGTATCAACGACACATATTACATACACTGTCTTTAAACAGAAACACACTTAAGATGAGGTTATACGTTGACCAGTTGGTGAAAAAGCAGCCAGAGGCTCACAGGAACCTAACCCATACCTCTCCTGTGAGCAATGTTTAATGTTTACAAGTTCACTGTTTGTGACAACTCTATTGAACGTAACTACATGAATACTGAGCATCAACTCTATGGTTTAAACTCTGTCATACATCATTTTGCTTTTTTTTAAGATTTTATTTATTCATGAGAGACACAGAGAGAGAGAGAGTCAGAGACACAGGCAGAGGGAGAAGCAGGCTCCATGCAGAGAGCCTGACGTGGGACTCGATCCCTAGTCTCCAGGATCACACCCTGGGCTGAAGGCGGCGCTAAACCACTGAGCCACCGGGGCTGCCCATCAATTCTCCTTTAAAGACAAAATTTCAAAGCATATTCTATATTTACCTTGCAGATTTACTATTTCCAGTGTTCTTTGCTCATTTGGATAGATGCAGATTTTCCTCTGATATAATTTTCCGTCTTCCTGAAAGACTTCTTTTTTTCTTTTTTAAGATTTTATTTATTTATTCAGGAGTCTGAAAAAAAGAGAGGCAGAGACAGAGACAGAAGGAGGCCCCTCAAAAGGAGTCTGATGCGGGACTCGATCCCAGGACCCCAGGATTATGACCTGAGCCAAAGGCAGACGCTCGACAGCTGAGCCATCCAGGTGTCCCCTGAAAGGCTTTCTTTAACATTTCTTGTAGGGATGGTGTGCTGCTGATGCAGTCTTTCTGCGTTGTATGTCTGAATTCTTTATTCAACATTTGCTTTTGAAAGGTATTTTTGCTGAGTTTAGAATCCTGGTTGACTGTTTTATTCTTTCAGTAGTTTAAAGACAGAAGCCCCTGCTGTCTTTGGCTTGCATCCTTCCTGATAGCACGTCGACTGTCATCCTTATCTTCGTTCCTTTGTATATAATGTCTTCTTTTCTCTAGCTTTTTTGTTTCCTTTTTTTTTAAGATTTTTCTGTAGGGACAACCGGGTGGCTCAGCAGTTAAGCGTCTGCCTTCGGCCCAGCATGTAACCCTGGAGTCCCCAGATCGAGTCCCACATCAGGCTTCCTGCATGGGGCCTGCTTCTCCCTCTGCCTGTGTGTCTGCCTCTGTGTGTGTGTGTCATTCATGAATAAATAAATAAAATCTTTTTAAAAAAGATTTTCTGTTTATCATTATGATTATGATGTGCCTTGGGGTACTTTTCTTCATGTTTCTCCTGCTTAGAGTTTGTTGAACTTCTTGGATCTGTGGATTTATAGTTTTCATCAAATTTGGAAAAGTTTTGGCCATGTTTTTTTTTTTTTTTTTCCTAAGTGTTTTTTCTTCCCCTTCCTCTTTCTCTTTCAATTCCTTCTGGAACCCCAATAACATCTCTAGCCATTTGATAGTGTGCCACAGCTCACTGATGCCCTGGTCTTTTCAGTTTTTTGTCTCACCATATTCTGTTGTGGATAGTCTCGATGGCTATGTTGCTAAGGTCACTAGTCTTTTACTTACAGTGTCTTGTGGTCGTTAATCACATCTGCTGTGGTTTTCACCTCTGGGATTGTATTTGCCAGTTCCATAATTTTGAGCCAGTTCTTTTTTAGTTTTTTAAAGATTTGTCCCAATTGCCTTCATGATATCCTAACTTCACTTTGATGTCTAATTGTCATCTCAAACTTAACATATCCTAAAATTTTTTCCTCCTCTGTTCTTTTTAATGGCAACTTTTTCTCTCTAAATGCATAAGGTTAACACCTTGGTGTCCTCCTTGACCCTTTTCTTTCTCTTCCTCAGATTCAGTCTGTCAGAAAATCCTGGCCACTCTACTAGATCAAACCTTAAGAATTCAGTGCTTCTCTCCTACTCCCATTACCTACACCCTGGTCCCTGCCACCATCATCCCTTACCTGGCTTAATTCAACAGAGTTAACTTCCCTGCTTCTTTCAATACTAAAGCCAAATTCATCCTGATGAGTCACAAGTGATAGCATATCACTCCTCTGCTCAAAATCCCCCCAAAGCTTCCCAGTTAACTAAAAATAAAAGCCCGTATCCTTACTATGACCTAGAGGATCCATCATCACTCTGACTGCCCTTTTGACACCCACAGACACATGCTCTCTCCACCTACTCTACCTTTTCACTGTTTCTCAGCAATTTCAGCCCTGTTGCCACCCAGACCTTTGCACTTGTTGCTACCTCTGTTGGGAATTGTCTTGTTCCAGCCACATGGTCGTTTTCTCCATACTTCTTTCAGGTCTTTATTCCAAAGTTACTTTTTCAGTCAGACTTTCTCTAATTTATATAAGTATCTACATAGCTGCATGTATATACCCTTATTCAATCCTCAACACTCTTATAAGGAAGGTACTGTTAATTATCCTCATTTTACAAATGAGGAAAATGGAAATCAGAGAGGTTAAATGAATCGCCCAAAGTCACACTGCTGGTAAATGGGAGGGCATGCAAACTGATTCCAGAACCTTCTCTCTCTTTCCATATATGTGTGTGTGTATATATATCTCCTATAGATGTATGTGTGTATATATTTATTTATTTATTTATTCATTTATTCTATACCTATAATACCTATAATATATATTTATATATTAACATATCACATATATTTATCACATATGAAATATAGGTGTTTCCCTTTTTTTAAAGATTTTATTTATTCATGAGAGACCCAAAGAGAGAGGCAGAGACACAGGCAGAGGGAGAAGCAGGCTCCTCACAGGGAGCCTGATGCTGGACTTGATCCCAGGACCCCAGGATCATGCCCTGAGCCAAAGGCAGATGCTCAACCACTGGAAATACAGCTGTTTCTAACCTTCATGTTCGAGGCAACTGGTGGAGACTTGGAAGCAGTCTGGGTGCATTGATCCAGCTACTGTTTATTAGGCATCTACTATGTGTTGGGTGTTGTGATCAATGCTAAGGATATAGCTGCTGTCCTCAAGGCCCTCACAGTTGGGAAAAGGGAAGAAGACACCCAGAAGCCCCATGGGCGGAAAGAACTAGGTAGGACCCAGGGCTAGAAATCATAAGGGAAGATTCTGATTCTCTCACAGGAGTTGTGCCCGCAAAAATGAGGAGACAATTGACCTGGCTAGTCCAGAAGGATTGACTCAAGCATTACACAGCTGGTAAGCCACTAGGCAACTGCTTTGAGCTGGGATTTTTAAAGAAATATTTCAACAGAATGACTATCTGCAGAGATGTGTGTAGGGCTGAGGGAACCCACGAGAATGTTGATGCACCTAGGGACCAGTAGAGGCCAGAAAGCATTTCCAACCCTTTTCCATGAAGGTGCAGGGAAGCCTGATGATAGCTGGAGCCTTGGAAAAAGAGGCTCCCGGAGAGGAAATTTCTAGAGAATAGCAGCGCTGTCAGACCAGAAACAGTGCAGCGGACACATCCCCAGAAACAACCAGTACACCTCTGCTTCTCTCTCCTTAGGCTGCTCTGCCTTTCGCAGGGCCACTCACTCACCAAACCCGAATGCAAGCCGCATCCAAGGGGGCTGCAGGAGATGCAGCTCAGGGAGCAAGTAATACAATCCACAAAGGGCGCTGTCTGCGGGCACCCTGCAGGTCAGAGGAGGGGGGGACATGGGTGGAGAAGGGCAAGCAGAAAACCAGCACAGGTGGCTAAGGCGGTAGCCCTTCTCGCTAAAGAAGCGCAATCCTTCTCCCTGGGGGTTGTAAAAATGAGCGATGGGGAGATGAAAGTCGACCCCGGGGGAGGAGGGATTGGAACCGAAGGGAAGACCTGGCCCTGCTCTCGGCGCTGCGCACCACCTGCCGCGAGGTCCCCGCGGAGCCCCGGGGCTCGGGGCCTTCCCTCCTGCGCGCCCTCGGGGACCATCGCGGCCCCGGGGCTCCGCGCAGCCGGGAGGGCCGCGGAGGCCAGGCTGGGGCACGCGTCCTGCCCAGCCCAGGTCTGCGCTGGGGGGGTGGCCGCGACCCTTCAGGAGGCCCCGGCTGCCAGGCGAGCGGAGCCCTCCACGTGGGCCCGGGCGACGGCGTTCAGGTGGCAAGGATCCAAGGCGGAGCCTTCTTCCCCTCCGGGTCCACCCTCCGCCCCTCCCCACCCCCGACCCAGAAAAGGACACGCACACAAAAACTTTTGCCACACTATTAATATATTCGCGTTTCCTCCCACTTTCCCAATGGGCTACCAGCTGCAGAACTCCTGAATAGAAAGCTTAATTGTGCTTTGTCATGCAGAGTACCTCGATTTTCTATAGAAGGTTACAAAGGGCCATTTGAAGTATTTCTTTCTCCCCTAATAGTGAACCATTTGCATAGGGCACCTCTGCGCCTGCCAGACCCAGGTAGCCGCGCCTGAGCTCCGAGGCCCCGGGGTAACAAAACCGTGTGGTTTCCAAGGGGCGCCCTTCTCCGCCTCCAGCCTCGCATCCCGACTTTTCTCTCCGTTTCCTCGGATCGCAGCCAGCCCGGAGCAGCTGATTTAGGGGGTGCGGAGCCCGAGGCCTGCAGGCCAGGGCGGCCCGGCCCCTCTCGCTGACCTCTCCGAGCCCTCGGGCCATCTCGGCCCTTCTGCCCTCAGCTGGCTCCTGGTCCAGGCGGGGCCTCGGGACCCCAAGTGGCGTTTTTTGGCTACCACCAGAGGGGCCAGAGCACCGGCAGTTACCCTGCGAGGCCCACCGCCCACTTGCCTCCTGCCCAAGGCCCGAGGGACATGCCAAGGGAATTGGAAGCCGGTTATGATTTGGCTAGGATGCTGTTCCATCTCTCCTGCTTGATTGGCAGGGCTGCCTTCAAAATATCTTTTCTTGTTGCTTGTTTTGACAGTTCAAATCCAGGTCTATGTGACATATAAAGCTAATAAAATTCTAATTTCATTGTTAATCTTATTTCATTGCAGTATAGGTTTTTACTCTCACACCTGCGTGGCAGGGTGTAATTCCATTAATAAAAAAAATCAACATATTCATTGCATGTCTTTTCCCCGATGATATATTGTGAGCAGTGTGAGTTGAAAAAGAACCATTTATTCCCACCGTGAATGAGCCTGCATGGGGCGGGAGCTTCACCTGCCCCTCAGTCAATTAGGAATGTATCGAAAAGTCTAGCAGAAAACGAGTTAAATTAACCGTTCGCTAATTTCCTTGTGTCCCTCCTACATAATCCCCCCTTTTCAGCTTCCAGAAATTACCACATGTTGCAAGGTTCAAATAGTGCCTAATGAAACAGTGACTAAACGCTTCTCCCTCCAGTGCCACCGTCGGGGGAGCCCTTTCGCCGGCCTTTTAAAGGGTTAGCGCGATCTCCCAGTCCCAGTTCCCGTGTGCATGACTAAAAGAAAGGAAATAAAGAAAGAAGAAAAAGAGAGAAAGAAAGAGAGAGAGAAAGACAGCAAGAAAGAAAGAGAAAAAGGAAAGAAAAATGTTTCTTTGGAAGAAAGAAAGAAAAATCTAAGCTGTCAAAAACTCTTGATCCAACCGGTAAAATTAAGTTGCCTCCCACTCACTTGTCACCACGGACCACGCGGGGAGCGGGGGACGCCCCGGGTGGAGGCCAGAGCCTGGGTATTCTCCTCTCTCATCAGAAGAAGGCTGGGGGCCTGGAGTTGGGAGGGTTGAGCCAGGACCAGGGCAGTTTGGAGGTGGATAGGGACGTCGGCCTGGAGAACAAAGGAAGAGAAAAAGAGAAAGAAAAAGAGAGAGAAGGGAGAGAGAGAGACCCCAAGGCAGAAAGAGAAGGAGCTCAGTAGCCAGGACCGAGAGACAAATCCTACCAACTCTCCACTCCCTGCTCCCAAGTTAAAACCACGTGTCAGGCTCTAGCAAACTCCAGCCCCTCCGGGCAAAGGCGTTTTGAAGTCTTGAAATTCGACCCTAATAATTAATCGTAGTCATTAATTAATTAAGGAGGAAAGGGGGGAGGTGGCTTGCTGCTGCTTGACCCCAAACAATTTAAATTAGGCTTTGTGGAGGTAGACTCCCAAGGCCTGCCCTCCCCCCCCTTCCTATTCTTTCTCTTTCACGCTCTCAAAAATTTCCATTATAATCCTCAGCGGTCTGGGGCCGCCGAGGCGCGGCCCTCTCGAGCCCTTCCCCGCACACCCAGGCCAAGCTGCCCCCAGCCCCTGGAGCCGCGGCCGCCCACGGGCAGGGAACTCCAGCCCAGCGGGAGCAGCTCCACCTGCCTTTCTTCTCTGCACCTGCTGTGGGCTGTTTCCCCCTGAACTTCAGAGATCTAGTAGGACCTAAGAATTAGTGGGGCTGCGGTGCTGACACCGGCTAATACTGCTACGATCTCCGGGTCTCTGCCGGCCTCTCTCTTCCCTTCCCTTCCTTTGCTCCCTCCCTCTCCCTCTCTCCTTTTCCTCCCTCTGGCTGGGGACTTGAGTTCCTTATTTGAAATGGTGCAGCTAATACAAAGTCATCAAAGCACTATGGTTCTTGTCTTAAAGTGACAGCCCTCTTTATGGGGCTGTTTAAAATACGCCCCCTGCTTTTCAATGTCTCTCTATCCATCTTTGTCTGCTCTTCAGAAAAGCGGACAATATAAAGCCCAGCCTGGCGAGCTCCCCACGCTCAGGCCTGGGCAGTGCCAACCTCCGCCTTTAAGCAGATTGAAATTGTCACTGCTTCATTAATCTGAAACTAGTTACTTTCCTAAGCACACAGCACACACTTCCGATCTGTCGGGATTCACTCAGAGGGGAGCCCCTGGGGCCTTCCTGGGTTTGGGATTTGGAAGGCTCAACAAAGGTGGGACCGAGGGTTCAGGAAAACACAGGGCTCAGCTTGAAGAAAGGCAATGCCCAGTGCAGAAGGGCAGGCACGGACATCAACATCGGGGCACACCAAACGCTATTTTCAGAGACAATGGGATGCCCAGAATTTTGGACGGTGTGCTTGGGAACGAGGAGCCCCGCCCCGGGAACGGACCACAATATCCATCGTGGAGTAGCTTTCGGGACCCTGAGGTCTCATGGGCTTTCCACTCCTCAAATCGAAGAAACTTACTTCCAAATAGGAGTCGGGGCTGGCTTCTGGTTTTGTTTTGTTTTTTCCATCTGAGGTCTGGTCGGAACTGTTCCTGAGAGTTCTCTTTCAGTTCCCATTCTGGTCGGCTCCTCCTCCAGGTTCCACTCCATGTCACTCCAAGTGCCAGGGCCTGGGGTGTAGGAAACCTGTATCCCTGTAGAATTTCTTATCTTCTGTGAAAGAGACTGCCTTTTTTTTTTTTCCCTTCACACTTTCACCATTAACAAAAGACAATACAAAAGATCCTTCTACTTTTAATATTTCCAGCTGGCTTAGAATAGCAAGTTTTTGGATTCTATTACATCTAATTTAGGGGAGAGACGTGGGCATTTTTTTTTTTCAGAGCAGCTCAATTTTCAGTAATGTGAGCCTAAAGATTTATAAAATAGATTTATATTAAATTATGTTAATAGAAGCCTAGTAAATGCACCATTTAATTGCATGGAAAAATGTTCCCTTTTAAGAGGTCTGTCACCTTAACAGGTACATTCAAAGATTCCCTGTGAATAATGAAAATAGGAACAATTGCTTTGAGGCACTGAGCCGTATTCATCGTCTAGGACAGCTTTAGGCTGTGTTTGGAGAGGGTGGGAGGAGCTCCTTTTAAAGCACTGATTGCTCCTTTAAACCCAATTTCCTCTAGCAAATAGGTTCTATTGGGAGTGTCACTCTCCTCTCCCTCATACCCTTAAGGCTGGGCTTCAGATCCTACCCAGACCTCTCTCTCCCAGTTCTCTCGCTTTTTCTCCTCTCCACAAACCGGCTCTAAACACCTTTCCACCTCCCTCAAAAGAGATCTCCCAAGGAGTGCCATGAAAAGTGAGTAGAACTTGCAGGAAAGGTAGAGGTGGGAAGCAAAACAAAACAAAACAAAACAAAATCTGATGCAAACAACTCTTCTCTTTCCATATATATGACCAACACAGGTGGAATTCTCTCTCTCTCTCTCTCTCTCTCTCTCTCTCTCTCACACACACACACACACACAGACCATCTTGCTTTCTGTGACCACTTGCAGTTAGAACAATTACCTTTCTGACAATTCTCTGACCAGCCCGAGTAAACCAAGTAAACTGAATTTCCAATCCTGATCCGAACTGGTAGTGTAAGGGTGAGAAAAAGGAGGAGGGAGCCAAAAATCAGTTTTTCTTTCTCTTAAAATACCTTTGGATATCCTTGGGGGAGGGGAGTAAAGGAGATATGGGTAAGGGAGAAAGGAACCACAATAAGATGACTATTTCAGAAAACTTCAGATTAAGGAGGGGATGAGATCTACCACCACCAGCATCTCTATCACCTGGGTCAGTGGATACCCCAAGAATAGGCTGCTGGGTCCCTTCTGACCTGGGCGTGGTTTACAGTCAGGAAGCCTTGCCAAGTGCTACTATCAATGCTAGGCCCTTGGCCTTGGGCTTGCATTGGTCACTGAGTGGGAGGGTGAAGGGGAAAGGTCTCCGTTCCTCCTTTTCTCTCAGAATGACTGGACTGGGTTTAGGGCACGAGAGCAGGAGGTCATCCTTTGAGCTTTGCACTCCCACCCAGAACCTCTTCCTGTTTGAAGCCACCGCAGGACTTGCTCTCAAAAGAGGTAGATTTAACCATATTAATGGCTCCTGCTGTGTCTTTTCTCTTAGTGGAGCAAGATCCTAATTTCTAATTCTCATTTTCATTCTCTCTCTCTCTCTCCATTATGTGTGTATAGGCCCCTAAGAGGCCATATTTTGGGGGAAACAATTATAATGAAAAGGTAGCATCTGGTGCTTCCCAGGTAGAGAAATTGTCAAGGGTGACCCCACACATCTCTTTAATAAAGCTGAGGACATTGCACTTAAAGTGCTTGACTGATATCCAGGTTGTTTCGCAGAGCATGTCCGAATGTTGGCCTAGGAGTTCTTAACCTAAGGTGAAAACTGCAGGACTTTAAAATCTTAAAAAAAAAAAAAAAAAAAAAAAAAAGTCAGAGATTCCCAAAGCCTTGTTAGGATCTGCAAACTTCAGAAACATCAACTGATTACTTTGGGCAGGAGTGAGGGAGAGGGTCTTGGGGAGATGTAACATCTACCCTAGTAGAGCGGGGACCTCATGGTTCACTCCGAACGTGAGAAGGTCCACCGAATGTCCTAGAAGCTCCCTGAAACCCCTGGAGAGGGTTTCTTCCGGGAATGTCCAACGTCTAGATAGGCATCTATGCCTGAAACTTTTTGCCTTTGGTAAGGGACGCATTGTTTGTTCTCTCTTCCCTAAGGAAAATCCCCCGAAGGCAGGGAGGAGAGGGGCTGAGGCCGTGGCAGCAGCCCAAGGCCTGGCGAGAGGGGCGGGCGCCGCGTGTCCCCGCAGGGCGGCCGAGGGGGGTGTGCGGCAGGTGGGGGGCTGGGCGCTCTGGGCGCGGGGCCGGGCAGGTGCAGAGGCTGGGACCAAGGGCTAGGACCCGGGCAGGGCAGGACCGAGCGCGGGGTGACTGGGGGGTGCGGAGCCGGGTGTGGATGGGAGAGCGGCGGACGATCGCTTTGGGCAGGGGCGCGGGGAGCTGCCCCAGGGGCTGTCGTCCCTCCCGTTATTTCCGAGCAGGAATTCTCCGCGGACGCTCCTTCTTTGCGCCTCGGGGCTCCTCTCCTCCCACTCGGATGCTGGCGCGCAGAGAGGCCTGTTTATTGGGAAGGAGGGCGATGGGATCTTCAGGAAAAGCAGCGGGCCTGTGCCTCCTCCCTTCGCGGGGGCAGCGCGACGCGCCCCAGGCTCCGCGTGTGACCGAGAGACCCGGAGGCTGAGCCTCCCAGGCCCGGGCAGGAGCGCGCTGGACGCCTGTGACCGCTGCGCAGCACCAGGCCCAGGTCGTTGCACAAAGCGGCGACAGCTCCCTATTCAGTCCCTCTCGCCTGCCCTGGCCGGTACCCGAATGGGAGCTGATGGTGAAACTCCTTCTCCTTAGTCTCCTGTGTGTGTGTGTGTGTGTGTGTGTGTAAGAGAGATAGACAGACAGACAGGCAGACACAGAGAGACAGGGAGAGAAAAGAAAGAATAGAATAGAATAGAATAGAGAGGAAAAGAAGAACTAATGAACCCTGGGCAGGGAAAAACCATGATCACATCCTCCCCTCTTTCCCTCTTTTCCCAAACGAGCTTCCTGACCTCAGCTTCAGAGCCCCATCTCACCTGGTGAGGTTTCAGTTCCTACATCCCTAAAGTAAACCATACCTAAAGAAATGTGTGTGTGTGTGTGTGTGTGTGTGTGTGTGTCTGTTGTAATGGGCTCCTACCGCTTGAACCTCTAGGGCGACGTCTCTACAGAAAATAATCAGAAATAATACTAATGGGTGTCAGTGGGCTCAGTTTGCAGGGAAAGAGGTCTAGTTTCCATAAATCCAGCGTCACTTCTCTTCCTTAGATGACAGGCCCTGGCTGCCCTGAGCAAGGAGCCAGGTTGCGGCGCTGAGGGCAGAGCCAGAGTAAATCTCCAGGCGCAGGTTTGCAGGAATTAACTCTGCAAGATGATGGGGAGAAAGGGATTAGAAGGGAACAGATTTAGGTTAAAGTTAGGGAGACCAAGAAACACTGCGAGAGTGCAAAGGCTCCGGTGAGCTATTTTAGAAAAGTGAGGATATAAATCTTTGGGCAGAATAATTCCCTATCCCTGCCCTTTTGTTTTCTCAGCACTGATGGGATCAGCTAATTTCTTCGCTAGTGGCTCATGTTTTCAGCCACTTGGAGCATCATTTATGAGTTTCCTTGTGCATGCTTCCCACCTGTTTGATGGATCGTTGCTCCTCCTAAAACTATTCTGACTCTTCAAATTCCTTCACATAATTCAGGTTTTAGTACCGAGAGAGATGTAGGGGAAAGGGGGGCGAGAGGGGGAACTGCCACAGAAAATAAATACTAGGTAAGGGATTTGTACCTTTCCTGCCCAATCAAAAAGTGTCTGTCATTAATTGTCAGTGTCACTTTAAATGGAGGGACTGTGAGCAGCTTAGCTATTTTGAGGATGGGGTGTTTCAACCTAGTGGGCAACATGATGACTGAGGGTGTGCCACAAGCTCCCTCAAGCAAAGCCCCACATTACCAGCTTTTTATTCAACACTTTCCTCTAAATTCTCAGACACCTTCCCCCGCCCCCACCTCTGGCTTTCTCTAGATTTGGGCCAGGGGGAGATGGAGAGAGCCGGTGAGAGCAAACACCACAATTTTAAAACCTTGATTTTGTTTCATTTATTTAAATAAATATAAATATAAATTTTATATAAAACTATTCACATACAAAGGGACTCCAGCAACTTGAATTCCAATCTCTCCCCAGGCAAAATTTTCAGAAAGCGAGACCTACAGGGTTTAATTTTCTAAATTATTTGCAACTCAATACTCCCATTAAAAGAAACAACAGCAACAACAACAACAGAAAATAACCAAGAAACCCCGTATTCTTAGGTTCTGAAAGACAGCAGGGAAGGGGAAAGGACATGTGCTTTCAAAAACCCCCATACAGTGCTAAACTTCAACCAACCTTGTGTTTTTCTCCCCCCTCTCTGTTATAGGACAGGGCTGAGTTGAATCTAGATTATTTACATTAAAAAAAGAAAGAAAGAAAGAAAGAAAAAGACCTATCGCTTGGAGCGGAGTATCAAACAAACAGGTCAAAGAGGAGACTTGAAGGGTCAGGCTGGGCATGGACGCCCCAAGAAGGCTTTCTCCAGATGGGACCACGGCAGGGCGAGGGTTTGGGCCCCGGGCACCCGCTGCGTTGGTGAGTGGGGGGTGCCAGGGGCGTGCGGTGAGAGGGAGGCAGGTGGCCCCCTCATAGGGGGGAAATCTCCTTGTCATCGTTGGCCGAGGCCGGCGACAAGGAGTCCTCATCCTCGGAGCGCGCGTAGTGCGCCTGGCTGCCGACACACTTGCAGCCCGCGTGACTGTTCCTCTGGGTGCCCTTCCCTTCTTTCTTATGCTTCACCCGGCGGTTCTGAAACCAGATTTTCACCTGCTTCTCCGACAGGTTCAGGTAGGTCGCGATTTCGATCCTCCGGAGTCGAGACAGGTACATGTTGGAAGAGAATTCCCGCTCCAGCTCCAGGAGCTGCGTGCTGGTGAACGCCGTCCTCATCCTCTTGCCGTTGGGCACCTGGCTGGCGTCCGAGCCCCCTGCAGACCGGCCAAGACAGGGCAGAGAGAGAGTTCTCGGGTGAGGTGGTCCCACCGCCACGTGCCAGCCCTGGGGAAGGACCCACCCTCGACGCCCAGTCGGACACCTGTATCCATCCCTCACCCTGTCCCATTCCGAGGCTCTCCGTGCCCCTGCGAGGGGCGGCGGGGGGGGGGACAAGATAGAGACGCCCCCCCCGGTGAGTGAAGGCCTTTGATGTGTGAGACGTAAAGTCAGAGGCTTAAAGGCGGGGTGGGGACTTGCGCTGTCCCGTCGTCTCCCTCCAAGCCCGGCGGGGACGCAGGCTGGCTTAGCCAAAAGCATCGTCACGCTCCAGCCAGCCCCGACGACGGATCGCCGCGCTGAAGTTCAAGGAGACCCACCCCGAGCCTCCGCCCGATTAGCCTTGGGGTTCTCAACCCTCCAGGTCGGGGTCCCAGAGCCCCCCCCTCCCCCATAGCCAGCAAGGCTCGGACACCGGGTCCCGCGAGGGCGCGCACTCCAGCTGCTTGGAGAGGTTCGAAAGCCAACTTCCCCCTTAGTGGAACTTCAGGGGACGACTCCACACTTACACATAAAGCCCCTCCTCCCCCCTCCACCCCACCTCCCCCCCCCCCCGCCCCCCGGGCTGCCACTTCCTCCGCTGGAGGCGGAAAGTTTGCTCCTGGGGGCCCAGAAGGCGCGGCGCGCAGGTGCCCGGAGCCCCCGCCCTACCCATGGTGAGGCAGTGGAATCTCCGCGGGTCCCCCACGTTGTAGGTGGTGGCGGCACAGACAGGTGCGTGGTGCTGAGGATGCCCCAAGGCCGCCGCGGCCGCCGCCGCCGCCGCCGCCGCGGCCGCAGCGGCGGCGGCGGAGCCCGGCTGCTGGGGCTGGTGGTGGTGATGGTGGTGCTGCGGCGGGTGGTGGTGATGGTGCGCGTGGCTCACGCGTGGGCAGAACTGCGCGTCCCCGGGACCCGAAGAGAACTGACCCTTGAGCAGCGGCAGGGCCCCGGCGCCCCCCGGCGCCCCGCCACCCCCGGCGCCCGCGCTCCCGGCCCCCGCGCCCCCGCCGCCGCCCGAGCCCGCGGGCCCGCGCGAGGAGTGCAGGTGCGAAGTGACGCAGAGCGGGCAAACGCAGAACGCGCCGCTCTTGCGGGACGGGCAGCCGGGCCCAGACACCGACATCACCAGCGGGGACGGCATGCCCAGCGGGATGAAGAAATCTGGCCCGGGGTGCGGCTCGGGCAGCGAGGGCGCGGGCCGCGACGAGTCCTTGATGATGAGCGAGTCGACATAGAAGGAGCGCGACATGCCGAGGGGGTGGGTGGCTGGGGGGACCCGGCGGCGGCGGCGCCCCCTCCCCTCTGCGGCCGGAGCTCTGCCCGGGGCGCGGCGCGGACGCGGGCGGTCCGGCCCTCGGGGACGCGGAGGTGCTCGGCGTCTGGGCGGCGAACAAAGGGGTCCCTGGAGAGGGCTGGTCCTCACGTCCCCCGCCCGGCGCCCCGGCTCCGGGATTTTATAGCCCCCACCCCGGCACGTGATGCTGCGGAGCACCGCTCGGCTCGGGCTCCGCGGCAGCTCCCCACCCTCGGGATAGGCTGCCCGAGTCACAACAGAAGCGGCGAGGAGGGGCGGGCGCGCGGCAGGGAAGAACTCGAAGGAGGGGGATGGGGGAGACTTTGCAAAGTGTAGGTTTTGTTAATTTCGCAGGGAGGCCGGCCTCCTCCCCCCTCTTTCTCCACGCTTTCTCGGGAAATCGGAGCCGCATCCTCCCTCCGGCCCCTTTCCCTAGCCTGGGCCCCAACCCAACTCTTCCCCACGCCCCCCGGCCAAAAAGCGCACCAGGTGGGGACCTTGAGGTCTTTCGGTGGGGATGCCCGACGCTCCCTCTCCTCCGAGTCAGCCTCTGCTGAGGCGCAGGAGAGTGTGGGGCCTGCGGTTTAGAGCACGATTGTGTGGACAGCGGCCCAGTCCCGCACCCCGGCGTGCACCACGGATGCGCGCGCGCGCACACACACACGCGGTCCCCCAGCATTTGGCCTTAGCCAAAGCCGTTCAGGTGGTCAGTTCGTGGTGGAGCCGGGGTGCACCAGCGAAGCCTCCCAGCTAAGAAGCTGCGGGGGCTTTTCATCCTAATGCTTGAGAAGCTCTAAAATGCCTTTGCACTTGGGGCTTTCCTGGGGCCACTCAGATCAAAGACACTTCCTTGTGCTCCTTTGTAGTGGGCCGGGCACCCTTCGGCGGACAGACCCGTCGAAGAGCCACTCTCCTTTCTCCAAGCCCATGCATTTCCAGGACAACCCTGCACACTCCATCCCAATGATTTTGGAGAGAGGACCCACACCCCCAGCCCTCCTGGAGACCACGCGGGGGAGGGGGGGAGGGGGGGAGCCTACCTTTGCTCTGGGGTCCTGTGCTTTTCTGCCCCTTTATATTTTACAGATCTTGAGCAGCTGGCAGGCTAACCAAGCAACACTCTCCCGCCCCAACCCCGTCGGCACCCCTTTAAAAGCTGAAAGAGGTTGAAGGAATTTGAGCCACTCAAGGAATCCTGCCTCAGGATGGGAGAAGTGGCTTGGTAAAGGAAATCTGTGGGGCACAGGCTCCAGCAGGAGACTTGTGCTTTAGCGGCTCTGTGAGAGAAGGTAGCAGCCAAGATAGGGACCGTTGAACTTTGGGGAAGGTAAGGTGGCAGAGGTGACAGCGTTCTCTTTCTTCCTCCCTGTAGAAAATCTTGTTGGAGCAGGGAGGGTGAGCAACAGCTACAAGTCTGCTCCTTTTCCCAAAACAGCCGACTGCAGGCCTGAGTTCACAATGGTGTTAAGAAACTTGGGGACAGGACTCCCTCCAGTTCTGAGAACCAAGTGGCCAAGTCCTAGAGGAGCACCAGCTTCTCAGCTGGAGCATGGCTATCTCTCTGTCCTCTGTCCATCTCTCCTTGTCCCTTTTTCATCTCTGGGACTGTTTCTTTGGCTTGCTAGAGAAGTGTAATTGGGTTGTAGGGACGCCCCGCTCTGGGGAGCCCAGGATTTATGGATGGCAATTAAAGTTTTATGAATTGCAGCTGAGGCTGGTTATTGAGCTATTTGAATGTGATTAGAATTCAATTAGAAAGCGGTTAGTGGACGGTGGGTCTCCAGAGTGTAAACAGACAGCTATTCCAGAAATGTGCTAATCCAACATCTTGTGACAACAATTAAGGAGTCTCAGGGCTTAACTCAGGGCAGCTCAGCTGTAACTACTTTTGTACCACAAGGTTTGCTGATGCAGCCATCACAGACGCTCAGCCTCAACCCAGCCTGCCTGCCCACCCGCCCTGGCTCGTGTCAGGAGAATGCAGGTAGTCCCCAGGACAACTGCAAGCTCAACCACTAAGAGATGCTTAATAGGTGTTCAAATAGGTGACATGACTTCCCCGTTCCCTTTGCAAGTGTGTGTGTATAGAGATATGTGTACATATCTCTATAATTTATATAATCTATACTTAGGTGTATTTGTTCAGCTTACTTTGCAAGTGCTCAAAGAAGGTATTGGCTTTTCCGTTTCCTTTTTTTTTTTTTTTCCTCTTCTGGGTTGGGTAGAAGGTTATCTGAGGTCTGTTTGGGGCTTACAGTTTGGGTCACTGTGTTCCCAGTGGTTCTGGGTATGCTCACGGGAAGAACTCCCCATGCTAATGTGCTGGAATTTGCGCTTATGTGAGGACCATTTTACTTTAGAGAATCCTAATCATGAAGCTTGAGCAACTAATTTAATTTATGTCTAAGTATGGAAACATCCAATTGGAGTGGGAAGGAATTTTGAGAAAAATGAGAGGCCCATGGGGTTACCTAGGGCTGCAAGAGGGGCAGACTGGAGGCAGAAAGCAGACCACGTCTGGGAAACTTGCCTATGAGAGAAGACTTAGGTAAATTGCTTGAGCCATCACGATGAGCACAGGGTGATGTATGGAAGTGTTAAATCACTATATGGTGCAACTGAAACTAATATAACATTGTATGCTAAGTGGAATTAGAATAGAAATTTTAAAAAATTTAAGAAATAGATCGCTTAAGCCCACCACCAGTGAATATTTGGGGGTCATGTTCCACCGTTGGGAGGCTCTCGGATTCTCCTTATTAGTTCTCTTTGGATCTCTCAGTCTTTCTCTCCTTTGTCTACTCCAGCCCCGTCTTCAGAAGTTGGCCCCACTGTGCCTCCTGTGCCACCCCCCCGCCAAAGGAAGCCTATCCTTCAGGATCCTGAGCAGCTATGTGACCACCGGCCCAGTCAGACCCTTGCCCAGGACAGCAGCTCCTTGAAACCGCTCAAAGCAGAAGGGGACCTGAGCAGCCTGTCAGTGTGCCCCCACGGTGCCCCCGCTGCCACACAATTTTATTTCTCACTGATTCTGTCCGATAAAATTTCATCGTCCATTAAGTAATCCCTGAAATGAGAACTCTTATGAGCCTATAATGAGCTCTAATTGCCACGACTCGGGGAGCCACGTGGAAGGATTTATTTGGTATTAAGCAGTCGGGTACAGAGTACAGGCTGTTACCTAAGCCATTACTTTCATAATTCAAGGAGAAAATTAGTTCTTCTAAAGGGGCAGGGGGATCCTTTGACTTCCTCCCTCTTGCTGGGATGACAGGGGATGGCTTTGTCTTCCTTGAGTGCAAGACAGTGTCACAAATACGAAGGTAGCACAGTTGTCCCCCCTCCACTCCCCCTAACACATACAGTCAGGGTACCCCACCCTAACCCTCAAATGAGAAAGAGAGAGAGAGAAAAAAAAAGGCAGTTTGGAGGGGCCCCCTTCTTGCCCCGGGACTCTCCAACTTGAGCCTGGATGAGCAGCTTCCTCCTAGCTCAACCTTGAGATGTGAATTCTCCGTTGTAGCTTTCAAGAAGTCTTCCAATACTTCCCCCCCATCTGGGATCACACCTGACCTGGACCCCACATTCCCCTCTTGTTTCTCACTCTTTCTGTTTCCTTTCATGGGCAAAGTCAGGGAAAGCAAAGAATGTGGACTTAGCATTGCTTACTCCACAGGCCCTGGAGTTCTGACCTATTGATGTGCTTAGCTGTTTTATTGGCTGTAACTCCCACATTGCCCTTCCCTCTGCACCCGTCCCCCCCTCCCTAACAGCTCCCCCCCTCCCCATCCCTAGTCCTTTTTTCTCTCATTTTTAGCGTTTGCCCACACGGTTCTCCTGCCCCAAACGGAGGCGGCAAGCAGGGCGGGACAGCCCAGGAGTTGGCGGGGCGGCCTCGGATTTATTTGCTCCTCTTACATTGATTTCATATTAGTTTCCAAAGCGATGAATGATCTCAAAGCTGGGTTTTGTTAGCCGAACACAAACAGGAGACAGGACTTACTTGCCCCCAGCTCCCTTTAATGAGGTCATTATCAAAGCGTGAACAAGTCTATGAATGTTTTATTGAAAGCGCATCGTTAACTTGTATCCATCCTTTTCTCCGAGTGGCATTGTGATATTGCTGTCTGTGGCACATCTTACCCGATATAGCCCGAGATTTCCCCATTCTCTGTAACCAGGCAACCCTTTCTGAATACCCAAAAATTGAAAAGAACCGCTTAGTCTTCAAGAAAGTCCTCAATAATAGTGGAAAAGAACAAAGATCCAGGAGACAACAAAATGCCACAGGGGTGACTTTTCATGAGCAATTATCTCTCATTAATCAGAAGAACAGCTGCAATATTAATTTTCTCTCTTTCTTCCTCTCTTTTCACAGTCCCCAACATTTGAATAATCATAAATTTTGATTTTATGAAGGAGTCACATTTTCCGCGGCTGGAGGAAAGCAGCCACCTAGGTGAAGACAAGGAGAAAACGCTCTCATTTTATTTACTTATTTAATGGGGGGGGGGGGGGCTCGCTGGGTAAAGCTGCCAACAAAGCAAAAGGAAAAAAATAAAATAAAAATACAAACAGGAGGGATAAGCTGGAGAATATGGTCCCCCCCCCCTTTCTTCTAGATGGTGGCTTAGAATCGGGACTCTTTTTCCCGCGCCGCCTCCTGACAACCCCCTCCCTCCCTCCTTCCTCCCCAGCCGGCTCACCCCCCGCCCCACCCCAGACCGATTCCCCAGTTCTGCCCCGAGCAGGGCGGAGGGAAACGTTCGCCGGCGTCTGGCGTGGGAGTTTCAGCCGGGTTTCTGCCCGTTTAACTTGCAAACGTGAAGCCAAGCGTTGTCGATCTGACCAAAGGGACACTCTTGGGGCGTAACTCGCTTTGTGGCCATCAAAAAGCCCGCCAGCCTCGGAGGGACCGAGACGTGCATTCAGCAGAAATGGGGCGCTCGCTCTCCTTTCAGGAGCCCGAGGGGCGATTGTTCACAGGATGTGTAGCCGGGGTGGAAAACGAGGGTCCCCGGTTAGGGCTGTCACCTGCAGACCGGCCTGGGGCTGCGGGGGGGTGCGGTGGGGGGGGGGTGGAGTTCAAAGAATCTCATTAAACCGAGGCTGCAATTAGCAAAGAACACACCCTCGGAGGACCCCAGCTCCCCCCCCCCCCCCCCCCCGTTGAAAAGCCAGGAGCCGGGATGAAAGCAAAGCGGGGCACTTAGGAAGGAGTCAGTCCCCGCATTCCTACGCTGGCTGGCGGAGCGGAGAGGGGCGCCCGGCTCTCCCTTTTCCGCTGCCCGAATATTCCTTGGAAAGCAGCGCAGGCGAGCGGCCTCGGGCTCACCCACCATCACCACCAAAAAAAAAAAAAAAAAAAAGGTCTTGCTTCTCCCTCGTGTTTATTCAGAGCGGATGGGCCTTTGAGAAACCTCAATTCGCCTTTTGTGCTCGCGACGACAGGCGCAAGAGTTCAATTCGGCCCTTGGAGAAGGGGGGTGGCAGGGGGCCCCTGGGAAAGGCGTTGAGGAGTCTGGCTCTGAATTTTTGGGGGCAAAACCCAGTCCCCTCTGAACAGTCTGGATGGCCCACAGCCCCTCTGCTCCCCACTTCCCCTTCATGAATGTTCGCCCGCCCCCAAATCCTTGGGCCTAAACAAGGCATCCCTGCCCCCAGCCTTACAGCTCTCCTCTGTCATCAGAGTGAAATTTATTGAGCGCCTACTCGGTGCCCAGCGTGTGCGAGGCCCTGCGGGGAGCGCGCCTGAAAAGGCCGAGACTGTATCCAATAGAATATTGTTTCATTTCAGTAACAATGACCTGAGGTGGCGAACAATTATCCGGATAATTGAAGCAAATGCTCCACCTCCCTCCCTCCCTCTCCAGTTCCCGTGGAGCTGGCCTTTTTTTTTTTTTTTTTTTTTTTTAAACTACCTTTTTTCAAAGTTGGTGGTTTTTGTTTGCTAGGGGAGGGTGTTGCTGGGAGCGTAAGGGGAGGGCTGAATCATTCACACGCATACGAATTCCGCACTTCCCTCGGCCTAAAGTTTGCTGAAAGCCTTGGTCTGAAATAGCCGCTTGGTAATGAAATTCAAGACAGGTTTTTGATTTTTTTTTTTTAAACTGCTGCCAAAAAGAGTGAACCCTGTAGTTTTTAGCGATCCAGCCTTTTTTGGTGTTCAACCTTGGTCATCTACAAAAATCACCTGGACAGCGTTATAAAAGTATGCATGCTTTCGAGATCTTGATTTAATGGGGTGGGGCCCAAGCTTAAAAATTAAACAAAGAGAAACTGCTTCCTCTGCTTCTGATGCAGGTGAGGGTTGAGAAATAACGGACACATCCTACCCCACTAATCCTGGAACCTGAAGAGAAAAACTTAACCTCTCTGAGCCTCATTCAGCAGCTGGTGGTTGGAAAGCCAGCATGGAGCGCCTACTATATGCCGGGCTCCTGGCATACAGGGACTGCCTTGCACAAGACAGGTCCCTTGGGAGTTTCCAGGAAGGTTAAAACGAATCAACAAATCATCTCAGAGGCAGTGAATTGCAAAAGGTCCCATGAATATGAGAGAAACACCCACTTGGCTTTAGAAATGGGTAAAACTGAAGTCTGAAGGGGACTTGCAGGATGAGTGGCAGTTGGCCTGGGAAAGAGAGATGGGGAATGTGTTCTGGGCCACCCAAGGGCTCACACGAAAGCGGGGAAGAGTTACTTTGGTTATTTGCAAGAACTGAAAGGAAGCCAGTGAGATTGTTCGAAGAATCTTAGATTCTGAGTCTGTGAGATAGGAAAATGCCTGCCACCCTCCAGTCCTTGTGAGGAATTGAGGACTGCTTAGCGCCAGGCCTGGTGCCTGGGAAGAGCTCTGGGTGGCTCTGGTTTTTATTATTATCCAGGATCTGCAAGTCCATGTGGCCTTGAGGCTGGGGAATGAAGTGTCAGAGCATTGGGCTTTGCAGCGAGGAACCAGGAAGCTGGAGCAGGGGTCCCATCATCTCTCTGAGATGACACACCTTTTCCGAGCTGAGTTTCCACTCCCGAGGCTCCTTCGCAGCTTGGTGCCCAACCTGGGGTTTCTCTAGCCTTCCCTTTCTGGATGTACCTGTCTCCTCGGCACCCCCATCAACCTAGGTCTTCCAGGGCAATTTCCCCATGCCCCCTCTCCACCTGCCTCAAAGACCTCACTTCCTTACTTGGGACTGTGCCCTAAATTTCAATGCTTCTTTGGCCTGGAGAAACCTTGCAGTTTTGCTGGTCTGTTTTTGGCTTTTTTTTTTTTTTTAGGTTTATTTATTTGTTTAGTAATCTCTAAACCCAACCTGGGGCTCACACTCAGGGCCAGGAGATCAGGAGTCTCGTGTTCCTCCTACTGAGCCAGCCACTCAGCCCTTTGCTGGTCCATTTTGCACCAGAGGAAGCAGGTGCCATTCCAGCATGCCAGTCTTCACAGCCACCATCTCCTGAGCTCCTGAGCACGCATCCTCTGAATGAGGAAACTTGCGTGCATGACCTCATTTGATCTGCCAGATAAAATGTCGTTATTATGGCTGTTTCTTATATGAGACAGGATTTGTCTTAATGAAGTTCAAAGACTTACAAGGTCAGACTGTTAAAGATGGCAGAGCCAGGATTCAGACCCCCTCTGATGCAGGGGCGTGGGGTCTTAGGGACGAGGTAATACTATCTCCTAACGATACCTAGTGTTTACTGAGCACCTATTATGTGCCAGGGTATGAATTAAGCTCTTTAATGTATCTTTAATTTTTCACAAAGACCGTGTGAAGTAGGTACTCTTATTATTTACTCCCTTGCCTTTTGCCCGCTTCCTGGTATGTGGGGTTTTCCTATATTTCAAAGCTCACAAAGGCCAGGTTAATGTGACCCGTGGTATGACGGGGCACAAACTGGCACTGGGATGAAGAAAGGGAATGCGATTGCTTTTAATCCCCCTACACCCTGAACATTTGAAGTGGGTAAAAGCAACAGCTCATGCTTTTACTTCGAAAGCCTTCCACGTAATCAAGACACAGGTCCACGGGTTGGTGGAGCACGTGCCCCTCCCCAGATGCCCGCCAGCTGCAGCTGGACAGCTGGACAGAACCGGGGTCTGTTTGGTTTCCTCGGCACGGGCGTCAAACACCCAGCCTAGGGCAGGCATGTCTTAGCAGATAAATATTTGTTGGGGTCTTCAGTTTGCGGATAAGGAAACAGGCTCAGAGAGACTCCCCAGTGGCAAGAGGGGGCTCACCGAGGCCTTTCTAGCACCAAGACCCCCCCCCCGCCCCCCGTGCAGGTGCAGCCCACAGCATCCTGCGCTGTGTCCCCCGGGCCCCCGGGGCTGGGATGGGGGCCGGGCCCAGGTCAACCCCGAGCCCACCCGTGGGTGCAGCGGAGGGAGGCGCTCCCGAGACGGGGATGCGGGAGCTGGAGCCCCGCGCCCTGCGCCCTCCCTGGCGTCTGTCTCTCTGGCTCGGGGCCTCGGCTCCTCCCGGATCCACCGATCCGTAAAAACCAGGCGCCTCCGCGGGATCCTAATGAGCCTCGAGCCTGAGGACGCCGCGAGCGGCCACGCCCCCCGCACACCTGGCGCCCGCGCTCGGGGCCGCCGCCTGGCCGCCGGCGGTGCGCATGCGCGAGCGCGCGCGCTCGGAGGGGGCCTCCGCGTGGCCGTGTGTGCGCAAGCGCGTGGGAGGCGTGCGTGGGCGTGAGAATGAGGGCGCACGTGACCGCGCGAGCCGGGGGCGTGCGAGGAGGAGGTCGTGGTGGGCCAGTGCGTGAGCAGGCAGGGTGCGAGCACGGGTGGGAGCGTGAGCGCGTGGGTGTCGCGGAGCCCGAAGGGGGCTGTCGGCAGGACTGTGAGGAGGGGGGTGTGGCTGCGCCAGGGCCGAGCAGGAGGCTGCGGGGCGCGCAGTGCGCGTGCGCTCCGGGGGCCCGCGCGGGAGCCTGCGCGCCGGGTGTGGGAGCGGGAAGGTGGCCTCTGAGCGAGAGCGCGCGCGGGGGGGGGGGGGGGCGACCCGGAGCCCGACCTCCGCTCTCAGCGCTCCCGCCCGCCCGGGGCGGCACCCGGGGCACCTCCCAGGGCAGCACCCAGGGCAGCACCCAGGGCAGCACCCAGGGCACCTAGGGCACCCGGGGCAGCACCTGGGCAGCACCCAGGGCAGCACCCAGAGCAGCACCTAGGGTAGCACCCAGGGCAGCACCCAGGGCAGCACCTAGGGCACCCGGGGCAGCACCTGGGGCACCTCCCAGGGCAGCACCCAGGGCAGCACCTAGGGTAGCACCCAGGGCAGCACCCAGGGCACCTAGGGCACCCGGGGCAGCACCCGGGCAGCACCCGGGGCACCCCCCAGGGCAGCACCCGGGCAGCACCCAGGGCAGCACCTAGGGTAGCACCCGGGGCAGCACCCGGGGCACCCCCCGGGGCAGCACCCAGGGCACCTGGGGCACCCCCCCAGGGCAGCACCCGGGGCAGCACTCAGGGCACCTAGGGCACCCGGGGCAGCACCTAGGGCAGCACCCAGGGCACCCGGGGCACCCCCCCAGGCAGCACCCAGGGCACCCGAGGCAGCGACCCGGTCCTCCCTCCGCTGCCCGCCCTGCGAAGGAAGGAGGGGACACGCGTGGCCCCTCACGGTGCAAGTCTGCAAACAAGCGGGGGGAGGGGGCTCTGGGGCCGTCGCCAGGGGCCCCCCTTTTTCATCCATCCCCCAGTTCGCCTCCTTCACCCTCTGGATCGTCTTTCTGGTTGTTTCCCCAACAAGTATTTATGGAGCGCCTACAGTATACCAGGCTCTGCTCTACCCGCTAGGAAAACCGGCAGGGCCGGGCAGCGGGCAGCGGGGGAGCCCCGGGGCTTTGTGTTCGGGTGTGGCCCCTGTGCAGAATGCGAGTGCCCGGGACCGAGAAGTTTGGTCTGGGCCTCAAGCCGACGAGGGCGCGTGGAGAGCTTAGAAGACAGCGTGGCAGCAAGAGACAGGTGCCTCCGGTCTCCACGCAAACCACACCCCTTCCACAGCGCCCTGGGGCTTCAGGGGAGGGGAGGCGGTCCTGGGTGTGACTCCCCCTCCTTGACAGTGGACATGGCAGTGGCACTCTTCTTGATGGGGTGGCGTGGGCGGCCAGTGAGTTGTCATGCCAACCGTGGGTGCCAAGCCTGGCACATGCTTAGCACTCAGTCTGTACAAGCTCCCGTGATGCTGATAGTGGTGTTTTGCTGGCCTGATGGAGTGCGGTGGAGAAGGGGAGATGTGTAGTTTGGTGGGGTTTTAAAAAATTTATCTATCTATCTATCTATCTATCTATCTATCTATCTATCTATCTATCTATCTATTTGAAGGGGGCAGAGGGAGCTAGATCTCCAACCCTGAGATCATGACCTGAGAGGAAATCAAGAGTCCCACACTTGAGCAACTGAGCCACCCAGGCTCCCCAGTGACGGGTGTAGATTACACAGTTTGGGAGATTGCAGACTTGAGGTAATGTGTGTGTGTGTGTGTGTGTGTGTGTGTGTGTGTGTTTTACAGTGCTCTGCGGCGTCGGGTTGTGAATAGTAAATGCGGTGTCTTTCTGCTTCTCCACTAACTTCTTACCCTGCTGGACCAATGTCATTACTAGTGCTGTTGTTAAGGGGAAATGCAAAAGTAGTGGGGGGAACCTACGAGAGCCAAATGTCCTTTCAGGCAGCCTTAGAAGCGCTTCTAGTCCTCCCATGTGCCATGAAAAGTGAAAGGGAATATTTTCGCGGTGACACAAAATGCGTGCTGTAATTTAACCTTGTGAGCTAAACTTCCCGTAAAGTATGACATAGGAAGTGCCCTTCCCGATTAGCCATGCACTTCCCTGAACAAGGTACTGTATAAACAATTACGGGACATGGTAGTTTTGTTTTGTTTTTAATGTCTTACCATCTTGCTAAGATTCTTTTTTTTAGGAGTTCAAACTAGGACCATAAGGTCATTTTGTTTTACACCAAAAAGTGTATCTTTGAAGATTGAATTTCCTTATTGAGGCTTTTTCAAGAAAATAGATATTTTCAAAAATCATGAAAAATACAAGAACTGGTTGCAGCATCTGGGTTCTCAAATTTAGCAACTGAAAATGCGTTTTGCTGTTATCCAGCTGACCCATTCATCTTGTGTGACATTCAGAGAAACTGAGGTCCAAAGAGAAGTAATGTTATAAGTGGTGAGTCCCTCCTTCCAGCAGTCACCAAGTCACCAAAACTGACCATCTCAGTTTTGCTCCTCTGTCCACATTATCCATATATTTGTAGGAAGATATCCTGGCAATTAGGAGGAGAAAAGGGGGAGGATTTCCAGCTCGCTTCCGTACTGGCACAGCCCTGTTGCTGGCAACTCTATTTTCTGGTGTCTCAGACACAAACCCTGGGAATCTTCCTTGAATCTTCTCTATTTCTCTGTACAGTTAACTTGTGGGGAAGCCCTGATAGCTCTACCTTTAAACATATCCAGAAAGTGACCACTTTCAACCTCCCCACCACTATCACACTGGTCCAAGCCGCACTCTGGTCTCCTGCAGAGCCTTCTGACTCGGTCCTTCCTCCCTACCTGCTTCTACAATCTGTTCTCGATTTAGCAGCCAGAGGAAGCCTCTAAAAACAGAAGTCAGATTGGGTCAGAGTAAGAACCACGGACTTTACAAAGGACAGAAAGGCCCTCCACGGTCTTAGCAGTGGCTATCTCTCTGAACTCCTCTCCTCCACTTGGCCTGCTCACTCGCTCTGCTTTCCCTTCTTGCCTGGCCCTCTCCTGCATTGTCCTTCCCCTCAGCTGAGAACTCTTCCCTGCAAGTCCAGTTGCTTACCTTCAGGTCTTCCATCAAATGTCACTTGCTCACTCTTCTGAAACTATCGAAGGCCCTACTTTGCCCTCTGCATTCCCAACCCCCCTTACCATGGTTTAATTTGTTTCCCATAGCATTTACCACTCTCCAACATACTATATAATGCATGGAGTTTATGTGTTTATTGTCTGAATTTCCCAGAGAGACAGACAGACAGAGGGAGGCAGGGGCAGAGGGAGAAGCAGGCTACATTTAGGGAGGTTGATGTGGGACTCGATCCTGGGACTCTGGGATCATGCCCTGAGCCGAAGGCAGACGCTCAACCCCTGAGCCGCCCAGGCGTCCCCTGAATCTCCCCTTTTGAGAAAGAAAACTTCTGGAGGACATTTATATCCGTGGGGTCACTAAGAACAGTGTCTGGCATAATAGTTGCCCAATCAATATTTGATGAGGATTCAAAAGAAGAACATCAGTGTTCTTGGTAGATGTACTACAATTCTATCTTACCTCTACATAGCACTTGGGGGTTGACAAGGACTTAAATATGTTATGTCGTTGGGTGTGCACAGTTGTATAAGCTGGATAGGACTTTTTTTTTTTTTTAATTTAACTTCCAGGGCCACCTGGCTGGCTCAGTGGTTTAGCATCTGCCTTTGGCTCAGATCATGATCCTGGGGTCCTGGGATCGAGTCCCACATTGGGCTCTCTGCAGGGAGCCTGCTTCTCTCTCTGCCTGTGTCTCTGCCTCTCTTTGTGTGTTTCTCGTGAATAAGTAAATAAAATGTTAAGAAAAAAGAGTATTATTTCCACAATGAGGTATTCAGAGATTAAAGATGCATCCAAATCAGATTCAGGACTAGGATCTAAATCAAAGTGTCATATTTGGTAGGTGACAAGTTCTCTATTCTAAGCCTCTTGGCTAAATGAGGAAAACATAGGTTACTGGATTCAATGTGGATCATTCTAAATTCTGGCCCTGGGATGAGGGCTGGGGTCCTTCCTCCACTGTTTGCTTTGGGTTACATACTGGGCAATCCCCAGCTAAACGGATGGTGCTTGGGAGAACATTCCATAATGCCACATCCTCTTGTTTTTATAATTTGCACAGGGTTGAAAATAAGAGATATTGTCTTGTTGTTTGCTCAAGCTCATTTGGAGTCTGGCCTGAATCTCTTGACTTGGCTGGATGCCCTCCCTCATCTGACTGCTCTGGGCAAACCAACACACTGTCTTAGTCAGTGCATTATAGTTCCTGCCTCATGTTTGGGTTCTCTGTCAGTCCATCAGATTTAGCTGATGAGCTCATTGACAACTGATTGAGCAAGACGACGTTCCTTATTCTCTAGGCACATACAGCACCATTGTCTTCCACAGATACTAGTAATAATTGGCATCCTCTTATGAGGACATTAATATCTCGTCATTAATCAATAGCTGCTATCAGAGAGAGAATTTATTACACTGAACTACAAAGATAGTGGAAAAAAGTAATATGATTCAGAAAATAGATGTAAATATAAAATTACCAATTCTGAACAAGGTTTTTTTTTTTTTCTGAACAAGTTTTTAAGATAACATTATTTCTGGGGCATCCAGCTGGCTCGGTTGGAGAAGTATTCCATTCTTGATCTAGAGGTCATAGGTTTAAGCCCCACCCTGGGTGTAGAAATGACTAAAAAATAAATAAACTTAAAAAAGGATAACAGCATTTCCTCAAGGATGTTCATGTGTAGTAAATAAATGACATTATCTCGTTGTTATCTTTCTTTTTTTTTTAAGATTTTATTTATTCATGAGAGACACAGAGAGGCAGAGACACAGGCAGGGGGAGAAGCAGGCTTCTTGCTGGGAGCCCAATGTGGGACTCAGTCCCAGACCCCAGGATCACACCTTGAGCTGAAAGCAGATGCTCAACAGCTGAGCCACCCAGGTGCCCCTCTTTTTAGAAAAAAAAAAAAAAAAAAAAAAGATTATTTACTTGAGGGCGAGAGAGAGACAGAGAGAGAGAGAACGATTGGGGTGAGGAGCAGAGGGAGAAGCAGACTCCCCACTAAGCAGGGAGCCTAATGTGGGATGATCCCAGGATCGCGGGATCATGACCTGAGCTGAAGGCAAACTCTTAACCCACTGAGCCACCCAGGCACCCCTCTTTGTTATCTTTCAAATACCATAAATTATTACTTTTTTATGTAAATGAGGAAAATGTAAACATTTCGAGACAAGAAAAGGAACAGAACAATTTGCTTATTGAAATATTAATTCGAGGAGCACCTGAGTAGCTCAGTGGTTGAACATCTTTCTTCAGCTCAGGTTGTGATCCAGGTGTCCCAGGATTGAGCCCCTCATCGGGCTCCTCACAGGGAGCCTGCTTCTCCCTCTGCCTACATCTCTGCCTCTCTCTGTGTGTCTCTCATGAATAAATAAATAAAATCTTTTAAAAATATATTAATTTGATGTTTGGTTATTCATGGATTAACACATGCCATCTCCACTTGGAATGTAATACATGTTTCAGTTATGTACTATTTTTCTGTTTCAGGTGCACTGAAGCAACAGAGATGTTAATTATAAATGCAGAAGGCATAGTTCAGGAAGGAGCAATGGCACTCACAGTTAACTGCATCATTGCTGTTCCAAAGGGTGCTTTTTTAAACCTTGAGTTGTTGTTGTTTGAGATTGAGCAAGTAAATGGAGTTCCAACAATGTACCTAGGAATGATCATACTACCATTTACATTGGCCAGAGAATGACCTCTACCCAGAGAAGTCTTTGTGTACTTAGTTGCCAACAAAAGACAAAGCATTTTAGATTAATGGCTACTTTTAAAGGTAAGGCCTAGGTCATATGGTTAGATGAACTTCTGGAAATAGAGCTACAGTTGCTATTGAAATTCACCATCATTGATCAAGTATCTGCATGAGATAGGTGCTGGGATGTAAAGATGACTAAAGTCTTACCACGGCTGTCCATGAATTCTTTTTTTAAATATTTTATTTATTTATTCATGAGATACAGAGAGAGGCAGAGACACAGGCAGAAGGAGAAGCAGGCTCCATGCAGGAAGCCCGATGTGGGACTCGATCCCAGGATCACGCCCTGAGCCAAACAACCGCTGAGCCACCCAGGCGTTCCTTCTCCATGAATTCTAATAAGTATATGATAATGGAATGCAGTAATCTATGGAATCATGGAGGAGAGAGTCATTCTTTCTTCCAGCAGGCATCAGGGACTCTGGGATTGGGCCTTGAACTATTTATAGGATACATTCAGATTACAAACAATACAACAACAACAATAGCACAACAGTGAGAGAAGAGACTTCTAGGCCAAGGGTCCATGAGTGAGCACAGGCCTGGAAGATGCATTCTGTGGAGGTGGTGCATGCAGCAGGGAATAAGGGCTGCTTAGCAGCAGAAACAGAGTGTCTGAGTGGTTGGTGAAGGAGTACGAGGTATCTCTGTATTAGATGGCTAGTCTTGGAGGGATGCTAAGGAGAAAACCAAAGAGATTACGTAGAAATCATTATAAAGGATGGATTGGAAGAGAGAAAAAAATTAGAGGCAGTTAAATCTTCGCATCAGTCTCCAGATGATGAGGGTGGTGGGAGAAGAGAGGAGAGGATAAATTCAAGAGTGCCAACAGTCTTTGGTTGCTCCTTTTTTGTTTGTTTTTTAAAGATTTTATTTTATTTATTGATGACAGACACACAGAGAAAGGCAGAGACCTAGGTAGAGGGAGAAGAAGGCTCCATACAGGAAGCCGGACATGGAACTCTAATTCCAGGATCATGCCCTGGGCCAAAGGCAGGCTCTAAAATGCTGAGCCAGCCAGGTGACTCCCTTGGTTGCTCTTTAGGTGGGATGTGGGGACAGAAAGAGAAATGAGTCAGTGGGGAGTTGGATTTCTGGCTCAGGTATCTGTGTTAGTGAGGGCACTGTTAACAAATACAGTGGTTACAGAAGGTGAGCAGTGAGTGTGTTTCATTGTTCCAGATGGGCTTGTAGATAGAGTGGGTGGAAGCGGACCAAGGTGAAGTTTTTGGTGTTAAGCGTACTGTCAGAACAGCGAGTGGGGACATTTTTGATGGGTAATTGCAGTTGGAAATATAGATCTGAACTTTAGAGAAATTGGGGTTGGAAATAAATATGACCTCAGCCTATGGAATTTAGACTATATATATAATATGACCTCAGCCTGTGGAATTTAGACTATATATAATTGTTGGAACATCAAGGTAAGATGAAATTACTGAGGGTTGAGGTGATGGTTAGGATGGTGGGGGTCATTGTCTTGACCTAGTATCTTTCTGAGTAATTGGCACAAAGTAGTTAACATATTTGCTGAATACTGACTCTGTCCTGGAGCCTCACTTCCTTTCTCTGGGGAATTATCTAATCTTTTGGTCAGCCTATCTAGAGGTTATCAGGTACCTACCTCTTGACAGTGAGACTGGAATACAGTTGATTTGGAAACCCTATTGAAGTTGGAAGGTAGCTTGGTATGGATATGGGATTAGAGTTAAAAATAGCCTCCTTTATGGGCACCTGGGTGGCCAGCTGGTTAAGCGTGATGCCTTCAGCTCAGGTCATGATCCCTCTGCCCTCACACGCTTGTTCTCTCTCTCTCTCTCAAAAAAACAACAACAAAAAAAAAACAAAACAAAACAAAAAAAAAAACCCTTTAAACAAATTTTTAAAAATAGCCTCCTTTAGCCAACCAAATGCCTTAGAAAGTTGGCCTGAGCACCCAGTCCCCATCCCATCCCATCTAATAGAAATAGAGTGAAGTAGGGAAATCCCAATGTCATATTCAGGTACCCTGCTTTGTTTTCATTCCAAAATAATTCTTTTCCCATACAGATATTAGATATTTTCTGATAGAGTCAACCTTATCTTCACAGAGCCTGTTGATGACTTAACATGCCAAAGATCCATCAAGTAGGGCAGCCAGATGTTTCTGGCCTGGTTCTGGCTCATTAGCACAGCATTGCTCAGATTCCCAGTCTGAGTCAGAATCCTAAGTGACTGTTCCAGGTCACAAGATGTTTGTGTTTCCCAAATAATTTTTTTTTGGGGGGGGGGGATGGATTTAAAGTGCTTGCAGAATGGTCTGTTGTATCCACCTCTAGAAGGAAGAATGGCTCATCTTTGAGATCCCATGTAGATAGAAAAATGAAGGATAAATGACAAATCAATGCACAGAATCATATAGAGTGTCGCCATTTGTCATTAACTAGAACTTGGTACTGGTCCCGTGAATTGCCCATCAGTTACCGCCTGCCCCAATTGCCCTAACATCCTCTGATGTTCTTGATCAACCTCTCTGCTTCAACCACGCAGGCCTGTTTGTGGTCATAGCCCACAAAGCCCCATATGTGGGGCTTCCAACCCACACCTTTCCCCACTTAAAATGCTTTTATCCTTTTCTTACTTGTCCGGTTTTAATCTTTAAAATGCTCCTCAAAACCATAGCTTCTTCATATGACTTCTTCTTCCTAATGGTAACAACTCAAATTATCCAAAATTCCTCAGTGTTTCCATGTATGGTAACTATAAGTTTTATCTCTACATAGTATATACTGGGGCATAATTTCTTTAGGACTTATGAATACCCTTAATTTTTCCAGAGCAATATCATATAGACGAGCCCTCAGCATCACCTAGAAAGATTATTGAGTTGACTCAACTGTTCCACTAAGTCAATTTGAAGTTTTTTGGATGATGGAGCTAATAATGATGATGATTCCTTCACTGAGTGGTATGGCACTGTACTAAGACCCCTGTACTAAGCATTTTGCCATATTATTACATTTGATTGTCACTGTAAAGAATGAGGAGGAGATCATTCTCATTCTACAGATGAGAAAATTGGGGTTCAAAGAGTTTAAGTAATTTGCTTGAGGTCACGTGACCAGTAAAGAGCATAACCTGGGTTAAAACCCCAGTCTTTGAGACTCTACAGTTCACAGTCTTGCCGTGTTTTTAGTGTCTGTTTTTTAAAGGACAGAAACAGTTTCTGGTATTTTTTTCACCCTTTTCCATTCCTCCTTGTGCAGGGCTGTGTACTGAAAGTCAGAATTAAATTTGAGGTTGCAGGGATACATGGCTCTTAATTCCTTCAGCAGATGAGTGTTTTGGTGAGGATAGATGGTGAAATAAAGGAGAGTAGGATCTACCTCAGCAACTGCTAAGCCAGACCTCGTGGAGAAGTGAAAAAAAAAATCACTCCTCCTCATGCCCATTTCTTCAGAAGGGGCTTACTTAGAGTTTTATGGATCCTCTTTCCCTGTAAGAGAACAAAGCTTTCAGATAAAAGGCCCTTCACAGGAAACCAGTTCTTTCATTAATTCCATAGATATTTATTCTCTTCTTGATGCTTATTCTCTAGGTTTGAAGTCTTCCTCATTTTCAGGACTGTATTTGAACTAAGAAGTGGGTATAAGCCAGTATTCCCCAAATTTGTATATAGTGGACACCTGACACCTGTTAGTTGCTTCTACAGCATTAGTAGTGTATGGTTTCAGCCTTGGAATTCTAGGGAAGCTGACACTGTCTATGGCTCCACAGAGGAACATGTGATCTAGGCTAAGCCAATCAGTATGTTATCAGTGAAGCCAATAAATATCTTCATTTTTGGAAACAGTTTGAATTCAGTTTTGTTAATTGCAACTTAAAGCAGAGGTTAAAAAAATATGAGTACTTAGGGTAAAAAAAAAAACAGAAAAGAAAGGAAAATGAAAAAATACCCTTCTTTTTGTTTTTTTCTAGAAGCATTTTATAGGACTAGGTTTTCCCAGAATAAAATCACATTGGGAAATGCTGATTTTAACAGTTGATGACTATTAACCAATATCCCAGACAGGATAAAATATGCATCGCTTTGACTACGATTTTTTTTTAAAGATCTATTTATTTACTTGAGAGAGAGAAAGAGGTGCAAGCAGGGGGAGGAGCAGAGGGAGAGGAAGACAAGTGAACTCCCTACTGAGGGGGAGCCCAGCAAGGGGCTCTATCCCAGGACCCTGAGATCATGACCTGAACTGAAATCAAGAGTCAAATGCTTAATTGACTGAGCCACCCAGATGCCCCTTCACCACATATTTTTGGGAAATTTTCACTGTTAATCTTAAAAAATGGTGTGTAGTTAGTATTTTTAATACAGTTGTTTAGTCAGTGTTTAAAAGACCTTTTTTTTTTAAAAAAAGATTTTATTTATTTATTCATGAGAGACACAGAGAGAGGGGCAGAGACATGGGCAGAGGGAGAAGCAGGGTCCTCGCAGGGAGCCCCATGCGGGACTCGATCCCAGGACCCCGAGATCACGCCCTGAGCCAAAGGCAGACACTCAACCCTGAGCCACCCAGGCATCCCTAAAAGACCTCTGAGATATTAGTTAAGGAAAGGAAGAGAGGAAAAAAGAGGTCACTATGATTCTAGTCAAAGGAAAGAAATAACATACCTCAGGAGAATGAAAATATAGAAAAGATGGAAGAAATCAAAACATAAGGATAAAAGTTCTCTGGAAAGAAAAGTTTTAACACTAACCGGAAGAGAAAATATACAGTAAAATTTCTAAGATTGTATAATTCATTGTCATATAGGAAAATGCACAAATAATAGCTAATAAATCACAAGAAGATCTCTTAAGTTTGGACAGAAAACTGAAAGGTTCAATACAGATGAATATAGCTCAAACTGTATTAATAAAATTGTTTCTATGTTATTTTAATTATGATCCAGAAACAAATGGGGGATTCAAAAGAATTGTAGGACTGTTCCCTAATGGTATGAGCCTAATCTGGCTCAATTAAATCTGACTGAACTGCTCTGTTCGACATGACCATCAAAATGTTGTTTCAGATCATCTTAGGAATGAGAACAGAAAGTAATCTAAGCCTTTGGCAATGGCATTTATCAGAATGGCAGTTGACGTGTGTGTGATGATAGGGTCCTGTAAGCTCATTTCAATAACCTGAAAAAGCCACTATATTAGTTGGGCACGAATTATAAAATTAGCATGTGAGAAACATTACATTCATGGGTGGATTGGCATCGCTTATAGTCGATCTAAGATTATCATCTACAAAGCTTTTTATTTTGGATTCATTTGCCAAGTTACATCATTCCTAAAGCATCTTAAATCAGGCAGGACAGGGTAAAATAGCATGCTGATGCCACAGGGTATAGTCGGATCCGAATGGCCCTGATTTAGCCAATCATGAATGGTCGGCTGCTCTGGGATACCAACAGGGGTGATCGATCACCTGCTCAGGTGACATGCCTTTAGACATCAGCTCCTCATGGTCCGCGGTCAGGTGGCAGGAGGGGTGCTGTGGGAAGGCAGTTACAAGTATCTAACATATCACAGGCAGAGTGAGATCTCCGAGCCAAAGTGGGATCATTTCGAAGGTGAACAGCAGCCGCAGCAGCCCCGCAAGGATATTGGGTGGAAGTGATCTCCTTGTCGACAGACCTGTCACAGGCTGATCACTATGCTAATCCGTGCAAAATAATCTATTTCTTAGATTGATGCATGTATTGGCCCCTCAGCGAACCTTACAGATGATACGAACTGTCCATTTGAATCTCAGAAAACAATGAAGTCAAGTTGACCGTTCTTTCCACTTTGACCATTGAATTTTTAAGTTGCTCAACATCTGTGTAGGTCTGAATGGATGACTTCTCCTAAACCCTTTCCACTGCCCTGCCGTATGACTTAGCTCAGAAGGGCAAGGAGAGAGAAAAACCAGGAGAGAAATAGTGGCGGTATTTTCTTGTATTTCTGTGTGCCTTTATAAATGCTCAGAACATGATCCAGCATGATGAATTGTTTCTGTGAAGGAGGCACCTAGACAGGAACATTGTCTTCATTCTCTAGATAAGAGAAGTCAAGGAAGATAATTTTGGGTAGGCTGGTTACAAGGCAGCATGAAAATGCATATCTACGGCTCTTTATTCTTGTATTCTATCCACCCTGATTGAAATAACACTGTCATCAATAACAACAACTAACACTTACTGAATACCTACCATTCTTAACATATATTATCTCATTTAATCCTCCCAACAACTCCATGCAATGAGAGCTATAATTAGCTCCACTGCACAGATGAGGATAACAAGTATTGAGTCAACCTAGTTTCCTGTTTCTTAAATATCATCCTGGGAATGTTAAGTGTTTGGAGAGGTAAATGAGCTCTTTTATAACCACTCAGCAGTTCCTCATTATGCTGTGTAAAAACGGTTAGCCTCGTTTTCTCATTAAGTTTGTATTTTTATCCTTCTTATTTATCTACCCTTCCTGGTAGTGGAAACTTACCCACAGAACCAAGAGGAGCCTTTGATTTTTTTGTTGTTGTTGTTCATGAGAGACACAGAGAGAAGGCAGAGGGAGAAGCAGGGAGCCTGATGGGGACTCGATCCTGGGTCTCCAGGATCACACCCTCGGCCAAAGGCAGCCACCTTAACCCCTGAGCCACCCAGGCATCTGAGTCTTTGATCTTCATTGTATCTCAGCCTCTCAAGAGCCACTTGAGCTCAAGTAAGTCATTTAACCTGTTTCCTCTGAAATTTATAGAATGGGAATAATATCCCATTGTTTATTTCATTGGAGTGTTGTGAGGGTGAGAGGAGACATAAATAAAAATGTTTTGTAAGATGTTTAGCACTATGTAAACACTGATATAAATATTGTTTTTACTTGTAGATGGTTTCTTCTCTTTGCCTCCCTTTCCCCCTTATTTTTCTGAATAAAGACTGCATTCTTTTACCTGTTCATATCTGAATGTCTTCCCGTGGTGCAATTAACTACAACAATAAGGATAATAGCAAGATTTCTGAAGAAATTCACTTACAACTATTTCATGCCTCCAGGTGCAAGTTATTCTCATGGCAGGTAGGTACACTTAATTTTCTGAACCTTCAGAATACCTCATAGCTCGTTACATCTTCTAAGGACACATTAGTATCGTTAAATGCATCTTGCACTCAGTTATCAGTTGATCTCCCAAAGCCTAAAATTGTTCACACTTCTTAAGTGCTTAAGGTTGCCAGGAGCAACACAATACCTTGAATATTGAAGCCCTAAAGTTAATTTGAGAGAATTCCACCTTTAACATTTAGTTCTATATGAAAGTAACTCACATTTTAAGAAGATGTTGAAACGTGGTAGCCAATGACCAGAAAAGAAGGAAACTTCAGAAGTGTAAATGTAAAAAGCAGACGTTCAGAAAGAAAATCATATGAGAAAATACTATAAGAAAAAAATTAGAGTATGAGGAAAAACACATGATAGCAAGGCGTGTGCGTATGTGTTGGGGTGGGGTGAGCAGTGAGAGAGAACAGAGGGTGGGCTGTCTCCCACATTCCCACAGGGAGTTGGGTGCTGGCTAACCTCAATCACATAAGAGGTCCAGCCTGACTCTAACTACTAAATCCAACTCTTTACCACGTTCAAAGAAGTGTACAAAAATTAAAAAAACAACAACACAAAGGAGTGTACAAAACTCTTAACATTGGTAAGAAGGCCATTGGCTCCCAGAAGAGTTCCACAAAGGATGTGGAATAGATTATCATCACTCCCATTTAGGAACAAGAATTGGTTGTGCCTCTCAAGCCTTCAAGGTAAAGTA
This sequence comes from Canis lupus baileyi, assembly GCF_048164855.1. NCBI lineage: Eukaryota > Metazoa > Chordata > Mammalia > Carnivora > Canidae > Canis > Canis lupus. Next base: position 48,748,196 of record NC_132851.1, on the reverse strand, counting down.
CAATATTTCAAAAGCTATGTACTGAATGTCTTTATAAGTATGGCATTATGGCATTGCCACAGAGGCATAAAGCAAAATAACTAAAAAAGATACCAAGGAGATGTTTACACATGGACACACACACACACACACACACACAATCTCCCCCAAACCTTCAAAATTAATAGTTTGATCAATCTGTTCAATCTATTTTTTTTGTCTTCCTACCATTTCTTATGATATCCAGTGTCAAGAAGGAAAAGTAAGTCCCTGTTTCTTCTGACTTGGCTGTAATAATGATCTATTGCTACAAAACTTTGTGGCTTAAAGAAGAATAAATATATGTTGATTATTTCTGGCAGTTTCTGTGGGTTAGGAATTGGTAAGGGCCTAGCTGCGTGTGTGGCACAGCATCTCTCATAATATTTTAGTCAGCATGGTAGGTGGGGCTGCAGTCATCTGAAGGCTTGATTAGGGCTGGACAATCTGCTTTTAGGATGGTTTCATTCACATGAGTGGCAGGGGGCCTCAGTTTCTCTCCATGTGAACCTCCCCATCATGGGATTTGAGTGTCCTCATGACATGGCAGCTGACTTCCCTTCAGCATGAGTGATTTAAGAGAATAATATGGATACCACCATGTCTTTCATAACATGAACTCAGAAGTCACTTACTGTCACGTTCGCCAATCCTATTGGTCATACCAGTCAGCTCTATTCAGCATGGGAGGGGACCACAGAAGGCATGAATACCAGATGGTGAGGCTCAGTGGGGATCATTTTAGAGGTTGGCTCTCACACTCATCAAATCCCTGGTTTTGAACCCTAGGTAATAAAGACTATTCACCAAACAAAGCTAGGAGTCAGGTACAGTCTCTGCAAAGAGTTAGGAACTTGAAACTACCTTCTTGAAGGAAAAATGATTGATATTAATGGGCATGTTTAACTCAAAAAGATTTCAGGTGGGGATATCTGTACTTATTTGAGGCCTGTCACATAGAAGAAAGAGAAAACTTATCTCCCTAGAGATTGGAATGAGAATAAACAGATGAAAATGTATTGAATGACTCTCAGATTCCAGGCAATATTCAAGGGATGGGGCGGGGGGGAAAGGCCAAGACACAGTCTTAGACCTTAAAGCATGCAGTCTTGGGACGCCTGGGTGGCTCAGCGGTTGAGCATCTGCCTTCAGCTCAGGGCATGATCCGGGTCCCGGGATCGAGTCCCACTTTGGGCTCCCTGCATGGGGCCTGTTTCTACCTCTATGTCTCTTCCTTTCTCCCTGTGTCTCTCATGAATAAATAAATAAATCTTAAAAAAAAAAAAGCATGCAGTCTTTAAAAACTGTTAAATAATATTGAATTTTTGCATATACCTAATATACTATAGATCTTTAATATAATTATTGAGATGTTCAATAAGGAAAGAAACACCACATGATTTAGACTGAAGCAAAGTCTTGTCCAGTGTGGACAAGATGACTTCTGGGCTCCATCCTGGTTCTGTGAGCCTATAATTTTAGGGGTAGTCTTCAGACACTTGTGAATTTAAAAGATGGCAGTGAAGAAAACCCAGTACAACTTGTATGACATATTTCCAGCATTGGTTTAAATCAGCTGAGTAGGGATCCCTGGGTGGCGCAGCGGTTTGGCACCTGCCTTTGGCCCAGGGCACGATCCTGGAGACCCAGGATCGAATCCCACATCAGGCTCCCGGTGCATGGAGCCTGTTTCTCCCTCTGCCTATGTCTCTGCCTCTCTCTCTCTCTCTGTGACTATCATAAATAAATAAAAATTAAAAAAAAATAAAATAAATAAATCAGCTGAGTAGCCATAGATACTATTCTAGGGTAATCCAAGAGCATCCATATGGGTTTTACAATTTTTAAAAAAGACTTTATATATGTGAGAGAGAGAGAGCACAAGCAGGGGGAGAGACAGAGGCAGAAGCAGACTCCCTGCTGAGTATGGAGCCCACCTCGCAGGACTTAATCCCAGGACCCTGGATCATTGACCTGAGCTGAAGGCAACTGCTTAACTGACTGAGCCACCCAGGTGCTCTGGATTTTACAATTTTATTATAAAAATATTTAGGGACAGACACAGTAAATATGTATATATAGTGCGAAATAATCAAGGAAAAATGGAAAGAGGATGATTTCATACATATAGCCATCTATTTAATATTTATAAGGCACTAACTATATATGCCAAGCACTGTTGTGGCAATTGGGAAAATGAAAATAATCTGAATATTTCCCTGCTGGTGTTTAAGACTGTAAAGCAAAGTGATACGATCATGGCATGAGGAAATATATTGTTTAGGCTCAAATCCTAGTTCTACCACTTTTTAGTTAGGTGATCTTGAGCCAACTTACCTAATTTCCTTTTGCCTTAGTATATATATATATATATATATATATATATATATATATATATCCCTATTTTACAGTGTACCTACATTAAAAGGATGTTTGTGAGGCTACATGGGTTGATATGTGCAGAATTCCAGGAGAAAAATTTTCCACATTGCTTTGTTGGGTCCATAGGCAGAGTTTTCCTGGTTTCTGTCTTGCAGCTCTTCCTGGTTGGATGCTGTGCTCTTCCCTTAAACCAACCCCATGGCCAAGTCTCCTATCACAGCATGAGTGTTAAAACTCCTGCCCTTGGTTTCTGGGAACTACCTGTGGCCCAATAACTCCCTCCCTTCCCACTTCCACCTCTCAGCCCCATGCTATAGTCTATGAGTCTATCACTCAAGCTGTAGGCTTCATTTTTGCTTCTGGCACTAAAATGTTTCTCCTCTCTTTTGAATTTAGTATTTACTCCATTACTATTTTTTTTAATAGCCTATTTTTTTTGAGCAGCGTTAGACTTCAGGAAAAATTAAGAACTCTCTAGACAGTTCCCTATACTCCTGCACACAATTTTCTCTATTATTCACGTCCTCAGGTATGTTTTCTAAAATTAATAATCCAATATTGATACATTATTATGAACTAAAGTCCATAGTTTATTCAGATTTCCTCAGCTTTTACCCAATTTCCTTTCTCTGTTCCAGAATCCCTTTTAGGATACCACATTACATTTAGTCATCATGTCTCCAATGGCTCCTCCTGGCTGTGACAGTTTCTCAGACTTTCCTTGTTTTTGATGACCTTGATAGCTGTCAGGAGTATCATGCAGGTATTTGGCAGGATGTCTCACCACTGGAATTTGTTGAATGTTTTTCTCATGATTAGAATGGGGGTATGGGTGTTTGGGAGGAAGATCAGAAAGGTTAGGTGTCACTTTCACCATATCATAACAAAGGTACCTACTATCAACATGACTGACAGCTGTTGATGTTGACTTTGGTCGCCTGGCTACAGTAGTGTTTGTCAGGTGCCACCACTGTGGCTAGTCTTCTCTTCTTCCCTACTTCCCACTCTTTGGAAGGAAGTCCTATGAATAGTTCATACTTAAGCAGTGGGGAGTTATGCTCTCCTTTATTACTGTTTTTTTGATGGTTATTTTAAAAGATTTTATTTATTTGAGAGAGAGATAGAGAGCATAGGCATGCTCATGGAGAGGGAGGGGCAAAGAGAGAGAGGGAGAGCAAGAGAGAATCCTGAAGCAAACTCCCCACTGAGCGGGGAACTGACAAGGGGCTTGAAGTGAAGACCCTGAGATCACAACCTGAGCGGAAACCAAGAGTTAGTCGTTCAACCAACTGAGCCACCCAAGGCACCCCTCTTTGATTTAGGATTTCTATGTGTTTGCAGAGTTAAAGGGTTCCAAGTTGGCTCTGTCAAATTGCTGGTTATAAATATTGATGGAGTCTTTCTCCGGGATATAGTAGACACCCAGTCTTTGGTTCCTGTCTCACATCATCTCACATGGATGATTACTAACTCCTTTCTCTTTCCCTTTTTTCCTTTTTTTTCACTTGTCACACCACACTGTCTCAGTTTGCCTCTCACCACCTTGGCTATTTCCTCTCGGTTTCTTTTGTCAGTCCCTCCTCCTTCCCCACTTCTAATTACTGAAATTCCTTCATCCTAGATCCTCTTATCTTCTCACTTTCTCCCTAGGTCATCTCACCTCTTGGCTTTTTTTTTTAAAGATTTTATTTATTTATTAATGAGAGACACACACAGAGAGAGAAAGGCAGAGACACAGGCAGAGGGAGAAGCAGGCTCCATGCAGGGAGCCCGAGGTGGGACTGGATCCAGGGTCTCCGGGATCATGTCCTGGGCTGAAGGCGGCGCTAAACCGCTGAGCCACCTGAGCTGCCCACCTCTTGGCATTAAAGCCATCTCAGTGATATCTTTTTTTTTTTTTTTTAAGATTTATTTATTTTTAGAGAGAGAGAGTATGAGCAGTGGTGGGTGGGGCAGAGGGAGAGAAGAGATTCTCAAGCAGGGTCCCCACCAAGCGCTGAGCCAGGCATGCTTGGCTTGGTCTTGGACTCAAGCCCCATGAGATCATGACCTGAGCTGAAACCAAGTCTGCCATTAACTGACTGAGCCACACAGGTGCCCTGCCATCTCCGTCATTGCTATGGCTACTTTTATCATCTGTGGCTGATGGATCCCAATGTATTTATTTCTTGCCAAGACTTCTGTTTTGAGCCTCTTCCTGCCGTTTTCTCCCTTTTCCACTCTCTGTGTTATCTGTCTATCCATTCATGCATCTATCCATCTACCTTTCAAATATCTTTATCTATGTTCTACTCAGTATCTCCATTGGGCGTCTCACATCTCACAAAGTGAATCCATTATCCTGTCCTACAGACCTCGGAGATCCTTAGGTGTGGCTGATGATTAAGCCACAAGATCATCAAGGGGGACTCAAACAAGATCATCGAGACACTGTCATGTTTGCTTCATCCCTTGGTCCTGCTTTCCTCAGGGTTGGCATCATTCCTAAGCATTTTCTACCATAGCAAGAGCAACACAGCTCCTAGTAGAGCCAAAGAAAAAGAGATTTCCCCCTTCCCCACAGTTCTATTAAAAGTCCTGGTACTGAATCTCATTGGCTTTATCTGAATCATGTATCCATTCAAACCAATCTCTGTGCCCCAAGGTATCCCATGTTCTCTGATTTGCTAGCTTTAGTCCATGAGCTCACTCTTGTAATGAGGGATGTGGCCAGCCTGACCCAGTCACATGTATTGAGAGTGGGGGAGTTATGATTTACCACAAATCATCTTGGCAATGTACTGTTTTCAAAAGAAGTAAGGGATGCATTCTGGGGAGGTTGGACAACTGGTCTCCCATTTGGGAATTTTTAAAATGCACTGGCTTTCTTGGGTGTGCTGCCTGGCTTCACATCCTCAGTGCATCTCCTTTATTTTCAAGATGAACTTCAGACTCCTTACCAAGGCCTTCAGGTTTCTATCAACCTCCTTGATTTCATCTCAGTTTGGCTCTGCCTTCCTTACTATGGTCCAACCCCACTGGCTTTAGTTTGTTCCTGATTTAGGAACTGTTAGGTCCTGTTTTTTTTTTTTTTTTTTCCTGCCTTCGTGTCTTTAAACGTGGTATCGACTGAATGTGTTTCCTTAGAATTCATAGGTTGAAATATTAATCCCCAAAGTGATGGAATTGGGATGTGGGGACTCTGGTAGATAATTAGGTCATGAGGGTGGAGAAATAAATTTCTGTTGTTTAAAAGTCTATAGTATTATGTTATAGCGGCCCAGACTGTTACTACAAACGTGCTGGTCTCACTGCCTGGAGCTTTCTCTTCTTTTCTATTTCCCCATCTTCATACCTCTGCTTGACTCATCAGCTTAAATGTCATTTCTCTAGAGAAGAGTTCCCGATTTCTCAGAGTGACTTAGGACCATTAACTATTCTCATGGTCCCCTGTGCCTCTCCACAGGACTCACTACAATTCTAATAGCTGATCATTTTTGAAGATTGATTTTATTTATTCATGAGAGACACACAGAGAGAGGCAGAGACACAGGCAGAGGGAGAAGCAGGCTCCCTGCAAGGGAGCCCGGTGTGGACTTGATCCAGAACTCCAGGATCATACCCTGAGCCAAAGGCAGACGCTCAACCACTGAGCCAGCCACCAGGCATCCCTCAGTTGATCATTTTTGTAATCATTTTTGTCAGCTCTCCACAATGGACTTTACGCTACATGAAAGCACAGATTGTGTCTGGTTTAATATCTTATTGCTAAACCCTAGTTCCTGACACATAATAAGGCACATGAGAATAACTCAATGCATATTTAATGAATGAGTGAGTGAAGAAGCAAGGGTTTACAGCTATCATAGCCAGCTCGGGCTATCATGACAAAATATCATAGACTGGGTGGCTTGAACAACAGAAGTTTATTTCTCATTGGTGCTAGAGAGTTGAAGTCCAAGATCAAAGGGCTGGCTTATTTGGCTCCTGGTGAGAGATAGCTTCCTGTCATGCAAGTGGCAGTGTTTTTTCTGTATCCTCACACCAAGGGGAGAGTAGTGGGGAGATCAAGCTCTTTGGTCTCATATAAAGACACTAATCCCATTCTGAGAATCTACCCTCATGACCTCATCCAAACCTAATTGCCTCCAAAGGCCCTGCCTCTCAAAACTACCATCACCATGGTCCTTCCACACATAAATTTTTTGGGGGACACAATTCAGTCCGTGGCATTATCTCATTTGATCTTTGATAACTTCACAACATAGATTCCGTCTCAGGATGAAGAAAAGGAGGCTTAGAAAGTTGAATCTACCCAACGCCACTTGGCTAGGTAGTGACAGAACTTGGAAGTTTTCAAATCTAGGAATATCTGCCTTGAAAGCAACTGAAGATCTGTGGCCTCCGGAGGCTCCTGAGGCATTATCCTGTTTGGTTTTGAGCCATTTAGTCTGAAGGTAAATGTGAAAGTGCGTGAAGCAGGAATGTAAAGAGGAGCACATATGGAGAGACGTCTAAACAGTAGAGAGCAGGATAACACCTTGGACACTGAGAGAAAGGGGGGTTTATCCCCAGGAAGAGACTGGGGCAGGAGTTTGACAGGAAGCTGGGCCCTGGAGGGTTGGGGGTGGAGTTTGGGATTATGATGTCAACCATCATCAGGGAAATATTTGACTCATCTTCTCTCATCCTCTCCACCTCGTTCCCAGGTCCCACACCCTTTTGCTGGCTCTGACAGGGTTTTCAGAGCAGGAAAAAGAAGAGCAAAATAGGAAGAACAAAATTAAGACAGCCCCCACCTTATACAGAGGCAGCGGGCGATACAAAGACCTCCCTGTTGAATAGATCTCAGAATAAGAACATTTTCTCCCACACAGAACCAGTGTTAAGATAAAGGGTGACATTCTCACAGTCCTCAGAAGCCTGATTAACTCATGATGTTCTGGAGCTAGGACTAGTAACAATATGCCTCAACTCAGAGAACATTGATTGGGCTCCTTTTCTGAAGCCAGAACTTGGGAAACTGCTGAGAGGGAAGGAGCTGTGGGTGACTTCCTCTGCCCTTGGGAAGCTGTCAGCTGGGTGATGATTTAGATACTTTGGGGGCACCAGCCCCTTATCTTGGCCACCGTTTCCACAGAAAGGTGAATTCTCAGTCACAGCATGCTGGCTGTGGGCCGGGCCTGGAACGTACTGGCCTTCCTTCCTCTCGTTCCCTTTTCTCACCCTCCCATTTGCAGTTACTCCTTCAACAACAGAGTGCAGCCGCTGGCCTCTTGGTTCCTGCCAAGAAGGAAATTCAGGAGCTTGGCCTACCCAGTGTCCTGAAGTTGAAGTCCTGAGTCTGACTAGTAAAGGGCCATTTGGCCATGAGAAAGTCACAAAGCATCTCTGAAATGAAGGAAGAAATTACATCCTTCTGGGTTACCTCGTTGGGTTCTTGGGGAATAGGAAATGATATGCTATGTATGAGCTTTATAAACTGTAAAGACCTATGTAGTGCAAACAACTGTGCTCATCCTCATAGAGCTGATTAGTGGGATGGAGCCTTAGACAGCCCTTATTGCTGCCCTGCATTTTCTATGCACCAGGCCCTCTTCTTCTTCTTTTAGATTTATTTATTTATCTATTTATTTATTCATTCATTTATTCATTCATTCATGAAAGACACAGAGAGGGGCAGAGACACAGGCAGAGGGAGAAGCAGGCTCCTCGCGGGGAACCTGATGCAAGACTCGATCCCAGGACCCTGGGATCACGACCTGAGTCAAAGGCAGACGCTCAACCACTGAGCCACCCAGGTGACCCACCAGACCCTCTTCTAAGCGTTTCATACACATTTATCTGCAGAGCAGACCAGTGGGGGTTGGTACTTTAATCCTCATTTTACACACGAGGAAGAGAGAGGTTAAGTGACCGCTTCAGGGTCACAAAGTAAGTGGCAGAACTGAGATTCAAAGGCAGGCATCCAGGCTTCAGAACCCATTGCTAACCACCAAGCGAAGCTGCCTTCTGGATGCTTCATGAGCACCCTCTGTAAACGCCTCTGGGAGCACTTGACCAAATTATAATTGCGTACCTTGGTGATAAATAAGCTACTAGATAGAGGGACTGTGGCTCATACACACACACACACACACACACACACACACACACACACACAGTGCCTGACACATAGTTAGAGCCCAGTAAACATTTGTTGAATGAATAAATGAATAAATGTTCTCTGGGGAGTTATACAGCAAGTCTGATACAACTACTGTGTTTTCCCATTAGCTTTTCTTGGTTAACTACACTCATTTCCTTCAACCATTTCCAGCAAGAAAATGTTTGGTATTTCTTGCTATCTTTATTGTCAGTCTTTTGCATTTTTCTCAAGGTCAACAATGACCCATCTAAAGGGAGATGTCAGAATGTGAACACTACTTGGAGAACCGGCTGGCCAGCCCTGGATCCAGTGTGACTATCCTGTCCTGTATCCATGGTATATAGTCATTATCTAGGACTCTTTCAGGAGGTCACTCCTGCCCCTGAACTTTTTGTATGTCTGGACAGTTTCTTGACTATGAAACTAAGTACCCAGGTGACCATTAGGCCTTTATTAATGGTCTAGGCAGGTAAGCAGAATCCCTTCTTCCCCTCCTGTCCCCTCCCCTTTGCTCCCTTCTCCACTCTTCCCTTTGCTGGAGGAGCTGAAGGAAGGGGAACGGATTCTCTAAAGTCCTAACCTAAGAAAACAGGCCATGGTTGATGAGGGAGTTGGGGCAGGAAACCTCATCTTTTAATCTAGAATCTAGACCATGTGTCTGTCCATTTTGCTTCACGGCATGACTACAATGAGTTTTCTCTTAAAAAAAAAAAAAAAGGCATCATTGGCTTCACATATTGGACGATATCCAAGGGGATGGGAGGATGCAATGTTTGCATTTGGACATGCTTTGAAAATTCCCGGATTAACGTGGACAAAAGGTATTTGCAAGGGACACAAAGATGCTTGCAGCGTGTCCGTGGACAAAAGATGCTTGCAGCATGTCCGTGGACAGAAAGGTATTTGCAGCGTGTCCGTGGACAAAAGATGCTTGCAGCGTGTCGGCTGGGAAAGTCTAGCCTCCGGTTCCCACCAAGACGGCAGCCGCCGACAGAGAGCGAGGGCCACCGTTCGCTGCAGAGGCAGAGACCCACGCTCTCCGTTCTCTATCGCGGCCAGGGGTCTAATTCCCAGTGGTTTGGACTGGAGGTTACCTGGGTGAGCGAGGGCTCCCCTGGACACTCGGAGCTCGGCTCTCGGGGTCGGGGGTCCCCGCGTCCGGGCCTCGGAGCCCCCCCTTCCCCCCCGTCCCCCCCTTCCCCCGCGGTCCGGGCGGCGGGCAGGCGGCGGCGGCGGCGCGGACGGGGGAAGCGCGGCGCCTCGGGAGCGCGCGGGGCCTCGCGTGCGCGCTCCCGCCGCCGGGCCGCGCGCGCCCGCCCCTCCGCGCCCCCGCGCGCCCGCGCCCCCGCGCCGGCCTCCCCGCCCCCCGCGCGTGCGCGCGCACTCCCGGGAAGTCTCGCGATGCCTTAGCCGGCGGCTCCCGCTGCGGGCGGCTCTGGCTGTTGCTGTGGTTGCCGGCGCGGCGGCGGCGGCGGCGGCGGCGGCGGCGGCGGTCCTGCCGGAGGTGTCGGCCCGCGGGCGGATGTTGACATCGTGTTGTTGTTGCTGCTGACGGTAATGGCGGCGGCGGCGGCGGCCGGGGCGGCAGCTGCCCTGTAGCCGGAGCCCGGCGGCCCAGGGCGGTCCCCGCGGCCTCGGAGCCCGCGGCCGCGACTCCCCGCAGCGCCCGCCGCCTCGCCAGCCGGAGCCCGGGCCCGGGCCCTGGAGTCGGGCCCCTTCGGGCCGGGGCGGGGGGCCCGGGAGGCCCAGGATGGCGGATTTCGACGAGATCTACGAGGAGGAGGAGGACGAGGAGCGGGCCCTGGAGGAGCAGCTGCTCAAGTACTCGCCGGACCCGGTGGTGGTCCGCGGCTCCGGTCACGTCACCGTGTAAGGCCCGGAGGAGGGGAGGGCGAGGTCGGGCAGCGGCGGGGCCGGGCCGCCCCCGGCGTCGGGGCTGCGGGAGGAGCGGGCCGCCAGGAAGCGAGAACTTGCCTTCACCCCGTGTGTTTGGGTCGCCGGCGTGGGGACAGGCGCTGCCCTCCATCCCTCCCCTCCCCCTCCCCCTCCCCCTCCCGCCCCTCCATCCTCCCCTGCAGGCCCCGGCGCTGTGGCGGGTCCCCGGGGGGAAGGTCTCTCCCGCGGGGTCTGCCCTTCAGCTTGCGGCGGAAGCGCAGTATGGACGGGGCGCCTCCCGCTCGTTTCCTCATCCCCTTGCCCCTTGTTGACGGGCGGCCCCGTGGCCAGAGGTGGGCCCTACGGGAAGGGGGGGGAGGCGCCCCCCCGTGACAGCTGGTCGTGAGCGGTTCCCCGTCGCCGTGCCCGTGCCTTGCACACGCACACGCACACGCAGGTCCCCCCAGCCTTGCAGGGTCCATTTCCGCGGAAGTAACGCAGGCTCCTGTAATCGGCTCTGATAAAAATGTGTAGATGAACCAGCATCGGAGACCACGCAGAACGGCATACGTGTAACTACCCGGTTTTTTGTTTTGTTTTGTTTTGTTTTTGTTGTTTTGGAAAGAAATCTACGCGATGGACCCACTGAGCTCAGGTTCCTATTAAAGGGGCTCTCGGGGAATCCAAGCCTCCTCTGGGGGTGAACTCTGGCATCTATAGGGTTTCTTCCTTGGATAAGGGTCGTGTCCCCCCCCTCCCCCGCGTAAGTCCGATTTGCAGCGTTTAAAAGTCCCGAGATCTTTCAAACAAATAAGGAGGGAGAGCTTCGCTTCGCCCCGAAGGGTCATGACTAATAAAAGGAATGCGAAGACTCGGACCAAATCCTGAGCTGTCCGGAAGCAGGAAGTTTGGTAACGTTTCTCCGAGAAGTGCGGAGCTTTGGACAACGTGGAGTGTTTATTATTGTTCGCTTCGGATCTCTTGTTAAGACGCCAGGTCCAAGCTTCCACGCTTGTCAGGTCTTCTCCAGACTGTTACCTGTTTAGTGAAATTAAAAAAAAAAAAAAAGGGACAGGGAGCCTGGGGCCGGCCTGGAGTAGTTTTCATGACCCTACTGGTGTGTAGGGTGAGTGGGATGTGCCCTGAACAGCACTTGGAGGGAAATGGTTAAGACTTGCCATAGGAGGTTGTCAGCAGAACCCTGATCTCTCACTACGTGGTGCGACCAGCCATGTTGTTGTTTGGGTATGCTTATGTAATGCTTTGATTTCTTTAGCACCTGTCCCCTTTACATTCAGGTGACTTATAGGGTGAAGACGCTGCACGGGAAGACAGTAGGATTTATCACCAGAATAACAGTTACTTAGTGTCTTCAGTGTCATCTCCAGCCGAATTAAGAGAGAGCATGGATAGTAAATCTCTAGCATGTATCACAGAACTTTTATAGCCTGCCATGTAATTTTTTTAGTGTGAGTCTTAGGACCTTTTTACCTTGTTTCTTTAAGATTTTATGTATTCATTCATGAGAGACACAGAGAGAGACAGAGGCAGAGGGAGAAGCAGGCTCCGTGCAGGGAGCCGGACGTGGGACTGGATCCCAGGACTCCAGGATCACGCCCTGGGCTGAAGGCTGTGCTAATCTGCTGAGCCACCCGGGCTGCCCCCTTTTTACCTTGTTTTGAACCTAAAGAGCATATGGGTGCCTAAAGAAGGGAATTTTCAGACTCTGGTGCTGTCTCCCTGCCTTGCCCCCTGTATTCTGCTTGTCAAAGGAAAAGCCTGTGAAATTCTGTTATTTAAAAAGGTGCAGCTATAGTTGTAATGTTTCCTTTGCTTAAAGGAAAAGAAAAACTAAGCACTTTGTTGAGTAAATAGGATATGTAATAGATGAAGCACTCAGAACCAAGTAGGTGATGAGTACATTTGGTTGTAGTTGTTTGCCTACTAGAGAGATTAGCAGGATAGGAAAGAATTATTAGTGGTTTTCAGTCTTACTGCCCCTTTAGGATTACCTGGAGAGATGAAAAAAAAAAATAAACAAACGAACAAAAAACGGTGCCTTAACCCCAGGGCAGGCCAACTGAATGCCGGGTATCTGAGTGAGAGTCCCAGGCAAGAATGGATTTTTTTTTTTTTTTTTTTTTTAAAAGCAAGTCCCACTGGTGAGGGGCAGCTCAGGTGGCTCAGTGGTTTGGTGCCGCCTTCAGCCCAGGATGTGATCCTGGAGGAGACCTGGGATCGAGTCCTGCGTCAGGCTCCCTGCATGGAGCCTGCTTCTCCCTCTGCCTGTGTCTCTGCCTCTCTCTGTCTCATGAATAAATAAATAAAATCTTAAAAAAAAAAAAAAAAAAGCAGTTCCACAGGTGATTCTAATGTGTAGCCAGGGTTGAAAACCACTATTCCAGAGTATGAGGAGGAACTCTCTGCCATTAGTAAGCAATATGCCTTTTTATATTGGGAGTTATTTCTGTGATCTGTACAATCACTTTACCTCTCTTCCCCATTACCTTGAATCTGGGCTCTAGGTTCAAATCTACCCCCAGTCACTTGGGTAGATTATATAACCTTTAAGATTATTAAGTATTATATGAGACCATATATGCCAAGGATTCATCACATTATGTGATACTGTGCTCAATAAATAATAACTTTCATTAGTTATCCTCCACAGTCAGTGTTCTGCTTTGAGAAACATAGCGGCAGAGTACTAAGAAATCAGAACTGCCATTTTCAGACCTAATGATGATTGACTTTTGTCCTATTTTTCCATTTCTACACAATTTACATGAGGTTAAATTGCCATGTAAAATATTTTGGTGACAATTAGTAAGAATCTTTATTGAAAACCTTAACCTGTTTTGTGGTGACATAGAGTAATAGTAATACAAAACTTTTTGGTGTGTGTGACTTTGTCATGCATAATACAAAGGAATGCTGTGCCAGTTAGTAGCCCAGTTAGTGCCTATAAAGGTTTTGAAATTGGTGCTTATGGGTTACTATAACTGTTGAGCAGACTCAGTTTTTCTTGCCTCTAAATACAGATGGGAAAAACTAGTAAGGCAGTTATGGTAAAACTGCTGCTGCTCCCAGCCCACCTCTTTTTTTTAAACCAAGGAGCTCTTTAGAGAAGTCTTCCTTTACTGATTTGGAAATAAATCATAGTACAAACTGAATTATCTGTAATTCTGATCAGTCTGAAAAGATATAGATTCATCCATGTGTATTTTTCATAGACTTCACTTTTGAGTAGACGTTTATAGTTGGATATTTTTGCTTTTTTTCCCTCTGTACTTCAATGTATCATGTTATAGTATTACTCTTATTTTGGGAATCACTGTATTCTCATATGACATGATTTGGCAAGTCATTATAGTGATGTGACAAAGTAAGTTACCTTCCATTTTCTACTACACAGGCAAGTTTTTGTTAGTTTGGGGGCATAATCAAATTTTAGGGATATAAGGATGTAATATAATAATTTGTCTAAACAAAGTCTGCTTTAATGTGGTTTTCAATATTTATTTATTATTTATTTATTTATTTATTTATTTGGTAGGCTCCACACCTAACATGAGCCCAGTGCAGGGCTTGAACTTATTATGACCCTGGGATGAACACCTGAGCTGAGATCAAGAGTCGGATGCTTAACCGACTGAGTCACCCAGGCACCCTGCAAATATTTTTATATTGACTGCAAATCAGACTTATACTTTGTACTTCCATCATGATCGGTTTTCTTTTTTGACATTCTTCTGGATGAGTTTAATAATTTTCTTCATTGTTAGATTTGCAAGTAGCAGTATGGAACAATATGGCAGTTCCAACAGAGAGATCTCTTATACAGAAGCATATTTTGAGGAAAAGTGATATTTGAAGGAAGAGGGGAATAAGTTCCTATTATTGCTTAATATTGATGTACATGTAATTTAAAAGACTTGAGTTCACATTTCAATTAAAAGTAGATTTTCTGTGTGTGTGTGTGAGAGAGAGAGAGAGAGAGAAAGAGAGAGAGGAAAGGGGGAGGGAGAGAGTCTTCTCATTCTATTATGTAATGAAGATGAGGGGAAAAGTGATTACTAGGTGGTGTAGGCCAGATTGGTTAGTATTTTAAAATTACGAAGTTTTTTACCTCTCAGTAAATTTGTGCAAAATACAGTGATCGTTGGTGAAGACTTTAACTTTTCATAATGATAGTGCTAAAGGATGTTAATCTAAAAGTTAGAATTTAAATATAGTTTTTAGGCCAGTATTTTCCTAGCTGATCTATCACTATAACTGACATTATTTGCTTCTGTCTCACTTCATGCCCTCCTGTATCACAATCACTTGGGGCTTTCCTAGGCATAATCTTTGACTTCTAACTTAAGCCCTGTCATAGAGCCAAGTTATTTTGCTAAAGTTTGTTTCTAATAATGTTATTCTCTTTTAATTTCACTAAATTATTGTATCTTCGTGTACTCTCTTCTGAGGTATAATCTTCCTACCATCTCCACAAATAATTCCTCATCCTTCAGCACCAGTTTTTACCAATGGCTGTGGAACTCACTCTCTTTGCTTGTCTTCATCTCAGGTATGCTGTGGAAAATCAAAAGATTTAGAAGTGTGACTTGAAATGAAGAAAGTTGGAAACTTCTTTGGGGTACAATAAGATCTTTGCATAGGAGATATCACAAGAACATCTTGACCTTTCAAATGGTAGCGTTAATAAAAGATGGTCTATCTTGAAATGTATCAGTATTTCAACACTGCTACCCGGAGATCTGATCATGATTTGTCCAAATAACAGAATTACTTTGATTAAACAGGTTTTTTTTTTAACTTTATAATTTTCACCTCCTTTCCATTTTTAAAGATTAAACATTTTGTTTTGAGTTTTTGAAGACCTTATTTTGATGTTTTTCCATAAAGCTGTGAAGTTCTTTGAGAACAGGAATTGTGTTTATTGGTCTTTATTTCTCCACTATTTAATATAGTGTGTAGAATGTTATAAGTCCTAAATGCTCTCTAAGTAAATGAGATAATTGCATACATTTTTGGATCTTGTCAGAATTACTAAAGGAGTAATTGTTTTCCTCCCTTCCTGAACCTCCTACTGAAGGCAAACAATATTTTACAGTAGAACTCTTATAAAATCATATTCAAAAGATAAATGGCTTCTCTCTTTTTGTTTTAACAAAATTTGATGATAATTATAGGAAAATTGTAACATTGAGACATTTTTTCCCCCAGAGAAATTTTTCTTACTCCTTATCATTTGAAAGGAAATTAGTTTGATTTAGAATATAGCATTGAACATATCTTTGATAATATAAAGAAAAAAATGCTGAATACTTTAATGGGATCAACTACTAAAACTTCTCAGTGGATAAACTTTCTTGAAGAAATGAGGAATATGGTAGCAAACTGAAGTTTCAAAATTTTACTGTATTTGAATTTGAAATTTAGATGGTGTTTCAGTCCAAACAGTTCAATGTTGGATTTATGCCTCTTAACAGATATAAAATTGACTACTGCTTAAAATTTTATGTGACTAGCTAAGTGGAATACTAAATGGTGAAAAATAAGTTATATGAAATTATTTATGATGGTAATTACTCAAATAGTATTATTCTAAATAATATTACTCTGAATAATAATATTTCTGTAAAGAACAGTATTTTTTACTTTGAGAGCTGCTCTTGAACTCCCAACTTGAGTTTATATTCTAATAGGTTAAAGGCTCAGGTTATTAGACCAACTGTAAACTTGGAAGGAGATTTTTAATTTTTTTTAAAGATTTTATTGATTTATAGACAGAGAGAGAGGCAGAAACACAGGTAGAGGGAGAAGCAGGCTCCATGCAGGAAGCCCCATGTGGGACTTGATCCTAGGACCCTGGGATCATGCCCTGAGCCAAAAGTAGACGCTTAACTGCTGAGCCACCCAGGCATCCCGGATCTTTTAAATCTCCATAGTGTCTGTGTCTAGTTCAGCTTTCTAATCTATAAAACTACTTATGATTTTATTCTCAATAAAATTAGGTTTTCAATATAACACGTAGCAACAGCTATGTTTAGTGTCTTTAGTATCTTCTGTGAAAGATTTTTTTGTGACTTTTCATAATTTGTTTCAGAATCCATTTATAAAATCAGATCTTAAACCAAACTTTCAGTGTTCATGTAGTGTAGCTTAATCCCAATGCAAGATTTCTTAAACTTGCCTGATTATCAAAATCACTAAGAGCGTTTTAAAAGATACACATTTTAGGTTCTCTGCTCTAACATCCCCAATCAAAATCTCAAGAAGAGTCTAGGAATTTTTATTTTTAATAAGAGCTTAGGCGATTCTCTTATCATATTAGACACATTTAGAAGCAATTGATGGTATGTGGCACAACGAGTATGGTCTTTGATGTTCAGCAGGTTAGTTTTAATTCTCAGATAGTTCCCAACTGTAACCTAAATGTAACCATTAACCTTTCTGTGCTTTAGTTTTTTCATTTGCAAAAGGGATAATGTCTACCTCAAAGATTAGGTATGGGAGTCCAATATAATTTACCTAATGTGGTGGACTCACAATAAACATTTAGCAAATTGTTACTTATTACATATTTTGGTATTTATCCCTTCATGCACATTTTGTGGCTCATCTTTATCATTTTCTTGGAAATCCATCGAAAAGGTAATATATGCTTTCCTGCTTTTAAACAAGATCTTGAGCATAAGTCAGAATTATCCAATTGAGTTGAAACATTTAATCAACAGCAGGTATTATCAGGTTGGTATACAGTGATATTCTTAGGGGTCATTCAGGTATTTTGGGGTTTGAAGATCTTCTCTAAAGGGCACTTCCATTTACATTTCACATGTGTGGGCTTTCCTTTCTGTTTACCTTCTTTCTATCTAATAGATGAATTGTAGGTTGGGAATGAGACAACCAACATAATTAGAACTACGAAATAAGAAAAATTGCGGGCAGCCTGGGTGGCTCAGCGGTTTAGCGCTGCCTTCGCCCCAGGGCCTGATCCTAGGGGCCCTGGATCCAGTCCCACGGTGGGCTCCCTGCAGGGAGCCTGCTTCTCCCTCTGCCCCCCCCCCCATGTCTCTCATGAATAAATACAATCTTTAAAAAAAAAAAAAAAGAAAAGTTGGCTAAGAGTACTGGATTTAGATGCTTGAATTTTAATACTTGAGTTTTAAGATATTTGTTTCCTCAAATAATTTTTTATTGAGGTTTTTTGATAAGTAGTTTGACAAGCATTTATTATTTATTTATTTATCTTTTTAAAGATTTTATTTATTTATTCATGAGAGACAGAGAGAGAGAGAGAGGCAGAGACACAGGCAGAGGGAGAAGCAGGCTCCACGCAGGGAGCCCAATGTGGGAATCGATCCTGGAACTCCAGGATCACGCCCTGGGCCAAAGGCAGGAGCTAAACCGCTGAGCCACCCAGGGATCCCGACAAGCATTTATTAAATTTTATGTTAGGTATTATGTGAGACAGTAGGTACATAGTTGTGAATAAAACAAACATAGTTGCTCTGTCCTCACAGAGCTTATAGTTAAGAGACAAATTATGTCTGAGCAAATTGCTGCGAAGGAGCCCTTTAAATAAAGTGCTGTGACTGATAATAATGGGATTAGGGAGAAGCTCTTCTGAATAGTAGCATTTTAGGAACTATGAAAGGTTCTGTGAAGAGCATTCCAGGTATGGAGAAGAGCAAAATAAGTCTGGCTGGCCTGAGGAACTGAAAGGCCACTTGGGTGCAGTGGCCAGAATGTAGTGAGTAAGGGGGATGGTGCCTTGACATGAAGTTGGTGAACTGAATAGGAGCAGGAAAGGATTGTAGAGGGATTAGAGTGAAACAGGAGAGAGTAGTTAGGAGGCTGCTGAATGGCCTGGATGAGACATGATGGTTGTGGTGATGGTCTTTAGATAAAGTTCTGTCTAGAAGTCATCAAAGTTCACAACTCTCAGGTCTGAAAAAACAGCAGGAACTCCTGGTGCCATCTCTTTCCCCATTCCCATCTCATCCTCATTCCCATCTCGTGTTTTGCTGTGTTTTTTGCTTTGGTTTTATAAGGAGTGAGGTCAAAGAACTGTGGTTGCCTTTACTGTTGACTAGAGGCCCTCTCGATGACATACCTGCATTTCCTGTTCTGCTACCATAGGGCAGCTAGTGCAAGGGAACAGCGTGTCCCGGAAGTAGAGAGGGGCTTTCCCACAAGATCATAGATTTTGAAGTGAGCTTTGTAAAGTCTTACCCTTTGGCTACGAGAGGTGTGGTGTTTGACAATGATCTGTTTATTAGATTTGAGGAAAAGACTGTGCTTTTTAAGTCTTTACACTTAAAACTAAATTGAATATACAAGGGCTGAATTTTCTCACAAAGACCTAGACAACTGATTTTTTTTCTCCTTAAGCTCTTCTCCATCTATGTAGGTCTATGTAGGATCTTACCATCTAAGAAAACCTAAGCTTATGTTGGTTAGAGTTGGTTTGACTTTGGGGTAACCAAACTTTGTGTTGTTGTTTTTTTTAATCGTGAGTGTGTATATGTGTGTGTACTTCCTGCAAGAGCTCTTTTTTTTTTTTTTTTTTTTATTCTCTTTGATTTTGTGTTGTAGTTATAATGGAGTCCTTGAAGTTTAGTAAAGGAATTCCTGTGTACCCAGCCTTCTTTTTCTGCCATTTCTAAACTATTCTAAATGTCCTTGAAATTTATATTTTTGGTAGTTTATATTATAATCCAGTTCAACCTATATATTCTTAAATGAACATAATTTATCACTATTGTGTTGCTTGTAAGATTTATATGTGAAGAATATTCTAATGTATGTATAAATTAGATAGTTGAGTTAGATTAGTTGAACTCATATATTGTTAGAGGTTACTACCAAGAAGTTTAATCAGTATATATTTAAATAATTTCCATTGTTTAATAACATATGTAATCGTCTATAAATACTTGAAAATACAATCTTAATAGTTGAAAATTAGTAAAATTCTAATGCTAGAATATTATAGAACTATATAGTGATGAGGTTTATGATAAAACAAATTAATAAATTATTTAAAAAATAAGTCTTTGATTTTACTAGTTTATTAATAAGATTGTATTTTCACAGAGCTGGATGAACCCAACCAAATATTCAGAATTTGGTCACACAGAATTTTTAGACGTGTTCTGAGATTCATATTTATGTCCTAACTCCAGGGGTTCTGTGTCTTCTGGGAAAGCACAGTATACTTTCAGTTCTAGCCCTTCTTCTTTGAGTTTCATTGATATTCAGATATTCAGATGTGTATTGAGGCAACCAGATGAATTTAAAGCATGGTTTTTATGAATTAACATCTCTTAATTTCTTCCGTAGTTATGATGAATTTATCTCCCAAAATAGCTAAAAAGCTGATTCCATTGAGCTCAGAGTTCAACATTATGAAATAAGTGCTGTCTTCACTTGCCATCTGCATAGTTGATGCTTTCAGTTTGAATCTGAAATTTTTGGTTCATGTATTCATAGGTCTTGTCATATCTGTAGGAAGATAAAATTCTATGAGCCGAGATTTGTACAGGTTGAATGTCTCAGGATCCAAAATATCCAAGACTGATTTTCATAATCTTTTCCCCAAATCAATTTCAACTGCAGCCTTTTTATTCTCAATTGGTGGCAGATCTGGCAACCTATTTGCTTAGGCTAAAAACATCTCTGACACATCTGTAAGGTCTCTCTTTCTCTTTCACTTCATCCAGGCTGTCAGGAAATCATCCATTGGCTCTGTCTTCAAAATGTATTCAAAATTTGACCACTTTTTGTTATCTCCACTAACCAGTGTGAGCTGTCACCATCTCACTTCTGCTTACGCTGAATTTTTTTTCTCCCTTCCTCCTTTGCTTCTCAGCCTTTACAGTCTTCTTAGTACTTCTCCCATAGAGATTATTTTATTATTTTATTTTATTTTATTTTATTTTATTATTTTATTTTATTTTATTTTATTTTATTTTATTTTATTTTATTTTATTTTAATTTTATTATTTTTAGAGATTCTTTTAAAATCAGATCCTGTCTCTTTTGTATCAAACCTCCCCAAAGCTCCCCATCTTCAGAGTTTAAGTTCCTTTTGGTGGCCTACAAGACCTATGTGATCTGACCCATTGTTACTTTTCTGACTTTCTGCTATTCTTTCTTAAAAAAAAAAAAAGAACAAAGCAAATTTATTTATTTAGTTTAGAGAGAGTACAAGTGCGTGAGAGAGCACAAGTGGGGGTGGGAGTGGGAAGGAGGGGGTTGGGAGAGACAGAGGGAGAAGGAAAGAAAGAAACTCAGGCTCCACACTGAGCATGGAGCCCCAAGGCGGGGCTGGATCCCAGGACCCTGAGATCATGACCTGAGCAGGAATCAAGTCAGATGCTCAGTCGCCTGAGCCACCCAGACACCCCTCTATATTCTTTGATTTGTTTACCCCACTCTAGTCACACTGGCTTCCTTTCTATTCTCTGAGTGATTCCAGGCACGCTCCTGGCTTAGGACTTTTGCACTGGCTTGTTCCACTTTCTGGAATATTCCCTCCAGATATCCAAATGGCTGGCTCATTCACCTTCAGATCTTTCACAGTTATTTTCTTTTCACAATTGTCTTCTTAATGACCCCACCCCCTCCCATTTAAAATTAAAACTCATTTATTTCTCCCTTACTCTTTTTTTCGTAACAGCTTTCTCAAGGAGTTGAGATGAGACATACTTGATAAAAAGTACAAAGTTTTGACAGCCTTCTCTTGCAAAGAGAAAAACTAAACTTTATGACAAAAATAAAGTTTTAAACTTTCTTCTTGTTTTAATAGCAACTGTCCCACCGGTAAAATGTGAATTCAGGAAGCCTTGCTAATTTTTTTTTTTTCTGAAAAACTTTGGGACACCATTTGATCTTTGGGCCATTGTTGACGCCGAGAGGCCAGTTTGTCTTACTCGAAGCAAATAAAACCAGATGGGAGATTTGCTTTCCCAAGACAGTAGACCTCATGGCTTTCTGAACCAGGATTAGAATTTGGGCATTAGGTCTCTCCTTTGTATTGCTCTACCATCTTTACCACAGTAACTTCTCTGTGCTTTTCAACCTTTGTCTTAACCTGGATTCCTGGCCTGATGCTTGCCCATATTAGCTTGTAGAGTTTTTAACTCATCAGTGTTGCCCAGCTTTCCTAAACCTAGCACCTTCCTGGATACCCCGTTTCCTGTATACCACCTCCTGACCTTGAAAAGGTTGGCAAAAAGTTGGAAAATCTTTCACAGTTAACGTTAGGCAATTCGATCATTGGTATTCTATTTGCTAAGCTGTTTGAAGAGGATGTTTGTGAAGTCATTGATATTTGGGTGTTCTCTAGTTTATCAAGTTGTCCAAAGTGGCTATTAAATGATATTGCCCAGTTTATTAGAAGAATGATAACCATAATAAAAACACACTAGACATTTATGTTGTTTTATAATAATAAAAGCAGGGGGATCCCTGGGTGGCTCAGCGGTTTGGCGCCTGCCTTTGGCCCAGGGTGCCAGCCTGGAGTCCCGGGATCGAGTCCCACATCGGGCTCCCGGCATGGAGCCTGCTTCTCCCTCTGCCTGTGTCTCTGCCTCTCTCTCTCTCTGTGTCTATCATAAATAAATAAATAAATCTTTAAAAAAAAAAAAAAAAAAAAAATAATAATAAAAG
Source organism: Canis lupus baileyi (assembly GCF_048164855.1). Taxonomy (NCBI): domain Eukaryota; kingdom Metazoa; phylum Chordata; class Mammalia; order Carnivora; family Canidae; genus Canis; species Canis lupus. The sequence goes on along the minus strand of NC_132851.1, from coordinate 48,726,109 downwards.
CAGTTACAACATACAGTGTTTATGCCATTCACTGTTGGTGCTTTGTTACATTATTTAATGAGTTAGGCACTATTATTGTCCCTGGTGTATGAATAAGGAAACTCAAGCTCAGAAAACATAACGTAACTTACTCAGAGTGACACATCTAGTAAATGGTAGTGTTAAGATTTCATTCCAGGAGGTCTGGCTGGCTCCAGAGTCTGTTTGCTTAATTGCTTCTTTTATTTTATGGAACCAAAGCAACAAGCGTATGCATTTTCTATATTATTCATCAACACAAACATTTATAAATCCTGTATATTTTGGGAGTTTAGGTACAAATGTGAAAAGCTGAAAAACAGATTTTATTTTTCTAGGTCCATATGAGAACGTTAACATTTATTTTGTACTAGTTTTTTTTTTTTTAAATGTAACTTTTTTTATTTTTTTTAAATTTTATTTATTTATGATAGTCACAGAGAGAGAGAGAGAGAGGCAGAGACACAGGCAGAGGGAGAAGCAGGCTCCATGCACCGGGAGCCCGACGTGGGATTCGATCCCGGGTCTCCAGGATCGCGCCCTGGGCCAAAGGCAGGCGCCAAACCGCTGCGCCACCCAGGGATCCCTATTTTGTACTAGTTTTAATTGTATAATTTCTGTTTGATGGAAAATAACTCTTTCTCCCTCCATTTCTCAAATATTTTCTCAGTCTACAAGTTTTCTAGGTCAAGGAGATAAACATTTTTTTTACACTTTCAGAGAATTACTAGAGGCATTGACCTGTAGTAGAAATTGCCCCTGGCTTGGGTTCAAGAAAGTAAGGCTCTAGACTAGATCTTACATATTATGTTATTTACCTCTTAGATATTTTTCCATCTGTGAAATGAAATGTTTGGACTGAATGAAAACTGTGTTCTTTTCCAGCTTTCCAATTCTGAGATTTGTACTGTTGTGAACTAGAAATTATTTTTTTCTCTTTAATTTCTAAATTCTTTACAGTATACTTGTTACATCTCTAAAAATCCTTTAAGAATGTACTCTACAATATACCTTAAAAGTAGAATTATTTTGAAATCTAGGCATGTCAATTGCACATATATTTCTTTACTTTAACTTAAAAACAAACCCCTTTGGGTGCCTGGCTGGCTCAGTTGGTGGAGCATGTGACTCTTAATCTTGGGGTTTGAGTTCAAGTCCCGTGTTGGGTATAGAGATTACTTAAAAATAAAATCTTTAAAAACAAATACTCTTTAATCTATTTTCTCCTTCAGGTTTAATCTTTTTTCTTTTTCTTAAATCCTTTTTCTAATTATAAGGAAAAACAAAGATTATTTAGAAATTGGGAAATAGGGATGTCTCAGTGAAGCAGAAAATAAGCTGCCTATAATTACCAAGAGACCAAGGTCATTTAATATTTTGGTGTCTTTATTTTTCATCCTTACTAAATTTTTCTTTCTAGGAGTCTTTTCTTTTTAATATTTATTTATTAGAGAAAGAGTGCACAAGTGAGAGTGAGCAGGGGTTGAGGGTGGGGAGTTAGGGGAGGAGCAGAGGGAGAGGGACTTAAGCAGATTCCTTGCTGAGTGTGGAGCCCCACAGAGGGCTCAGTCCCACAACCTGGGGATCATGACCTGAGCTGAAATCAAGAGTCAGACACTTAACCGACTGAGCCACCCAGGAGTCCCTGTTTAGTTTAAAATAGCAATATATGTTATAGACATTTTGGAAAACTTGGAAATCTAGAAAATGAAGTATCACTCATAAGCTTCTTGCCTATGATTAACCATGATTAATATTTTGATGGATTAACTTTGTGAATTTTTCTCTGCATATGTGTAAATATTTTTACTAAAAAATTGAAACCATACTTAAAAGGATTTTGTATTCTACATTTTTCATTTAACATATTGGGAACATTTGCCAGTTATATGAGGGTTCTTAAAGTATGAAATACAGGCTCCATAGATTTCTATACATTTCTAGAAGAATTGACCCAGTACTACCTGGGTCAAAAGTTACAAATTTTTTTTTTTTTACTTTTATATACTATCAAATTTTACTCTGAACGTTTCTATTATTTTGTAAGTTTTTTTCTTTTTTTTTAAATTTTTTATTTATTTTTATTTATTTATGATAGTCACACAGAGAGAGAGAGAGGCAGAGACACAGGCAGAGGGAGAAGCAGGCTCCATGCACCGGGAGCCCGACGTGGGATTCGATCCCGGGTCTCCAGGATCGCGCCCTGGGCCAAAGGCAGGCGCCAAACTGCTGCGCCACCCAGGGATCCCAGTTTTTTTTCTTTATAGTTGAGAGCACAGTGTATGTACAGTTTTGTGTTTTCTTTTTAACTTCATGGTATAACACATATTTCCTATGTTATTAGTTTGCAAACTTTATTTTTTTTAAAGACTTATTCGAGAGCGGGATTATTTTTTAGGCTAGATTCCTGAAAGAGAAAGTACTATGACAAAGGTCTAAATATTTGTAATGCCAAATTATTTCTGGAATGGTTGTAATAATTTAAAGTTCCATTGACGGTGCTTGATAAATATTTTTTAGTTTTTTTTTTTTTAAGATTTAAAAAAAGAACATTTATTCATGAAAGACATGAAGACACACACAAAAGAGGCAGCAACATAGGCATGCTCCCCACTAGGAGCCCCCTGTGGAACTTGATCCTGGGACCCTGGGTCCATGCCCTGAGCCCAGGGCAGATGCTCAACTGCTGAGTCATCCAGGTGTCCCATATTTTTTTAGTTTCATTTACATATTAGTCTTTGTAGATAACTGAATTAAGATGCCATCCACCTTGAATTGTATCTTTTGAAATTATTAAATGCTACTTGCAGCTTTTTAGATTAATACAGATTATTAGGTTTAAGGGGAGTTTAGCTTCCTATCCATTACTCTTCTTTCAAGAATATCAAATTGTAATTTTACATGATAAAATTTGGCTTTTTCGATATTGTCCAGGTCTAATTGTACTTTTAGAATAAAGGAAGTTATTTTTTGCCATACTCAAAAACTTTAGACTTGGAGAGCATAATAGATAAAGGTAAGTAATTTATAATAAAAGCAGTAATTTATAATGCAGTCAAGTTAAGCTGAGACATATATCTCATTTTCATTGCTAACAGACCCCACTTCCTGCCAAAATTAAAAAAAAAAAAAACAAAAACCTCCCCCAAACTGAACTAAGATAGTATAAAAACTAAGTAACCTATGTAACATCAAAACCATTTAAGATGGTATTTTGCAATTACATTACTAAACATGACATGTGCCTTTTCTAATCGATTTAGTAAAGTAAGATGATCTTAAAACAGTAATGCTTTCATTGCCCTAGAATGAAATAAACAAACAAAAAGCTCTTTCTTTCTCAATAAAATAAATAAATCTTTTTAAAAATGAAGTTTGCAAACTAATAATATAGGTAATACATAACAGTATAGAAAAAACCTGCCAGAAATCAAAGACATTGCAAAGGAGGTATTTGCTGTAGCCAACTAAGATATTCCCCCACTCTAATTCTCAAGCTCTTTGCTAGGAGAAAGCATGCTCTATTAAGGAGGACTTGCTGAAAAAATTGTTTTCAACTACTCTGTAGACTGGTCTCATCAGTAAAGAAATGTAGATTAAAGTCTGGGTTGTAGTAGTTTGAATAATGAATGGAAGATGAGATAAAGACAGTTAATGTGAGGACTCTTTCAGGACACTATATGAGGAAGGAAAAGAGGTGGATGCCATCATACACTGAGGGAGAAGAGAATAGGATTTCAGATTCTCCACCTGGGTAGACGTAAGCAGGTTTGTAGGCTATGTGTAAGCAGCCAAAAGAGAGGGAACAATACACTGATTGCAGAGGAGACTGGAGGAGATAAAACCAGGAGCAAATGGTTAGCTTTTGGGAAGCTAAGCTTGCCTTCGTTGAGAAAAATAGTAAAGATACTGAGGACATAAGTACGTCTAATTGGGATGAAGACGAGAGTCTAAACTGTCCTGAGAGTAGGAAGGTGTACAGAAAGGAGTTAACATAGCAGGCTCCAGACTTCTGTCCTTAGAAACACTTGTTTGTATTATTGGCTCTTGGCAGGTGTCTGGGAGCTTGGACTTGAGGAGGGTTCCCAGTATTCCCCAAACTGATAGGAATGGCTCACTGAGCCTAAATTGTTTGAACAAACAATGTTATTTATACTTTCCTTCTGAGAATCTGGAATTTTGGTCTCTGTTAGTAGAGGGTGCATGTATACCAGTTCCTGATAAAAGCCTTGGGCACTGAATCTCTAATGAACATTCCTGGTAGACAGTATTGTATACATGTTAAAACTAGTTGCTGGAGGAATTAAGCACATCCTTGTGCCTTCACTGAGAAGATACTCTTGCAAGCTTGCTCTTGGTTTCTTTGGACTTTGCCCTTTGTTCCTTCTCCTTTTGCTGATTTTGCTTTTGTATCTGTCTGCAGTGAGTACAACTATATACTGAGTCATGTGAGCCTCCTAGTAAATCATCAAATGTGAGGGTAGTTTTGTGGAGCTCTAGCACAGAGAGAGTGTGACCTGGAAGGCTGAAAATGATGATTGAGATTTGGAGCAATGTGATAGAAACAGAAATCATGGGCATCAGAAGAAGACAGAACAGTGGTGTGGAAATTTGCAATGAAGAGTTAGTGGAATGTAGACATATTTTCTGTTTTGGAAATTGATCATTCAGCGAATGTTTATTGAGTATTTATCAGGCATTGGGCCAGACTGTTGGGATATAAAGATAATTTAGATACCTACCCACAAACAACTCAGAGTAGGGAATTAGGCTTGTAAACATAATTATAAAGTATGATAAGGACTGCACAAGAGAGAATGTAGTCAAGTATCATGGGAACATGGAAGATGGAGTCTGGAAGGTGGGCTTCCAGAGAATGAGCTATGATTGAGAATTTTTAGGAAAGAGTGTCATTCTAAGAGGATGTTTGGTTATATTGGAGAAGAAAAAAAATTTTTTTTAAAGAAGAGATAAGGAGTTATGCAGGGTAGATATACAGATTAGGGGTACCAAAGTTAAATCTTAAAAGGAATTTAGAAGGGAGGTGATCTATCAGGAAAGGGAGGTTTTTTGTTTTGTTTTGTTTTGTTTTTTTAAGATTTTATTTATTTAGGAGAGAATGAGTGGGGAGGGGCAGATGGGGAGGGAGAAAGAATCTGACGCTGACTCTGCAGTGTGTGTGGAGCCTGACGCTAGACTTGATCTCAGGAATCTGAGATCATGACCTGAGCTGAAATCAAGAGTCAGACGGTTAACTGACTGAGCTACTCAGGTGCCCCAGAAAAAGGAGATTCTGAATTGGATGAAGATGAGAGTGCAAGGTAACAGATTGGCTTACGCTTTGAGTTATAGCTATAGAATGAGGTGACAGTGAAATGGAAGAAGGTGAGATAAGAGTAAAACAAGCCTATTTGAAGATTCCTTTAGAGTTAGGTGTAAAGTTGCTGTTTCTCTCCAAAGCTTTAGTAGATAATATTACATGAACTTTCAGAATTACCTCAAATTACATAAAAGTAAAATTGGCTTTGTACATGCTATCTTTGGTTTAAAAGCTGTATAAGTCGTCTATTCTAGGATCTTGTTATGAAGTATTACAGAGAAGATGCTCAGTGGTTGTGATTTGAATGAATTCTCTTTTCAAGACTTGTAAACTTGTTATGGATAAGAATAAACTAGGTTAAGTTTAATGTACTTTATCTTGTCATATTTACCATTCTTTGAAAAAAGTTTAAATCTTTTATCAATTCTGAAGCCATGAGTGTTTTAACCATAATTGAGAAAGAGGTCTTTTAGGTAATGGGAAATGTAGATATAGCACATGTCTACATGTTTACATTTTCTTTTATATCATCTTATGGACTGACAGTAGATATTGAATGGTAAATGAGACAGCTGTTGGTAGCACTTTGTCAATGTTTACTTTCTTCTTTATTTTGTCTTTCCCTCTTCTACTTCTCTTTCCCCACTTTTCCCTACATTTTTTTTTTCCTTTTGCTTTTTATTGCCTGTGTGTAGCCTGGAGACCCACTAAAAATAACAACCATTGCTCATCTCCACCAGTGACATTCAAAGCTAGGAAAAAAAGATCTATTAAAGTAATAAGCTTTGAACTTAGTTTTTAAGGTATAGGTGGTAGCTCTAATATTTTTAATTGAATCATTTTTTTTCTTGTTTATGTAGTGTTGGTTCGTTAACTTTCAGCCTCTTACTTTTTAAAAATCAAGACTGTCACTTCAAGGAAAACAACTCTTAGCATTTGTTGTCAGTAATGAAACTCTAGCTTTCAGATGAAAATTAGAATTTTGGAAAACTTGTATCTGTCACTGGAACTTGGCAGTTTCCCATATTTTCTAGTGAGCTCAGTGGTCATATTAATGAATGTGATGATTCTAATATTATAATGAAGTGTGCCAACATTTTGAAGATTTGAATAACTCAATTTACTCAGTTTACTAATATTTTCAAGGGACAAATGTATGAAGTTACAAAATCAGGTATTGGTAAAACCATTCAAAACGTAATATATACCAATGGAATTTAGTTTAACATAGCTAAAGTTAAAAAACAAAACAAAACAAAAACATAGCTAAAGTTTAAAAGGTCATTGATGTAGTTTCAGTTATCTCCAGACACTACCATGTGTTGAGTTTTGGTATATTATCAAAGAATGGTATACACAAATTTCCAACTACATATCTGGTGAGGCCTAATTTTCTTTATAAACATCAACCAAAGAGCGTATCACAGCAGATTGAATGCACAAAGAAATGTGAGAATCCAACTGTCTTCCATTGTCAAATGTTAAGGAGATGTGAAAATGTAAAATAGTACTTCTCTCTCCAAAATTTTTTGGTTTGAAAAAGTCATTTCTCATAAAAATGTTATATTTGTTAGCATATACTGGGATCATTTATGAATAAGGTGTTTTTTTGTTTTTTTTTTAAGAATTATTTATTTACTTGTGAGGAATAGAGCTGGAAGGGGAGAAAGAGGGCAGAGGGAGAAGAGAATCTCAAGCCAACTGCCCTGAGCGTGGATCCTGACTGGGGTGGGGGTGGGAGGGGTCAGTCTCATGACCCTGAGATCACTACTAGAACTGAAACCAAGAATTGGTTGCTTAACTGACTGCATCACCTAGGGGCCCCTATGAATAAGTTGTAAAAATGTTTTAGATGTCTTAGTTCTAATGTCTAATCCAAAATATTGGTAAATATAAAGCACATAAACTTAAGTTATTGAGGTCCTCAAAGATTTAAGAGAGGGAAGGTCCTGATGCCAAACCTTTGAAAACCCCTGTAACAGAGAACTATATTCCAAATGCAGATGGAGAAGGGGTGCCTGATTATCATGGCTCATTCTACTAGTAATCATAAGTACTTATTTGGATATTATATGTCTTGGTTAGAGATTTTAAAAGAGAAAGCAAAGCGTGGTTGGGGTTCACTCTTGTGGACTTCAAGGGCTTCAAGTGCAGCATTTTCTTTACATTTATTTCAGGTATTCTTGTTCAGTGGGTGGGAAATGCAAGCAAAGGGGAAGGGAATATTCATTAGCACCAAGTTAATGACTGGTAGAAAAGCTAAGCATTCTATATAGTGATAATCTTGTCACGGGGTAATCTTTCTTGGTATTTTTTTTTAGGGGTGAGATGAAGGAAGAGGAAGGTTTACTATCTGTTCCTCAGATACAACTTAACAAGAAGTATGACTGAAGAGGAACTAAGTCAATGTCCTTGGAACTACAAGTTCTTATCAGAAGAATAACTAGCCTGACTTAAAAGGAGCCCTGACCTGCAGGAACAACAGAGCAATTAATTAGCTTGTTATGTTCCCTGGGTAAAGAATCAACACTCACATGGCCAGCAGTCAGTGTAGCCAATAAGGAAATATTCAGGCTCTAGAAAAAAAGGAAATTAGGGTTTAAACTCATCCTGGACTGCTCCCTCCATTTAATCTGTGTTAAATGTCTTAATGGCTGGGATGAAAGAGGGAGACTTTTCTATTTAGGAAAGGTGGAGAGGGCCTTCTGGGTGGCTTAGTTGGTTCAGTGTCTGACTCTTGGTTTTGGCTCAGGTCATAACCTCACGGTCATGAGATCGAGCCCCATGTTGGACTCTGTGCTGGGTTAAGAGTCTCTCTCTGCCCCTCCCCCACTTTGCAGGTGTGCACTCTCAAAAAAAAAAAAAGCGAAGACTTGGAGGTTTCTGGGTGTTGCTTTTCTAAAATTTTTCAAAGACCACTTGGAAGTAGATGGTTAATTGCAATAATAGACATAATTGAAATGGAAACTCTTGATTGAAAGAGAAAACCTTCAGACCAAGGGAGATTATACTTCAAGAGATGGAAATGTATAATTTATACTTAGTAACATTTGTTGAATGTCCTCGTCTCTGAAAAAATAGATGAAAAGGAGGTACTGAGAGAGCTATCAGTGAGCATTTTACTCTTCCTTGTTTCAGGACTGTGTATTTATAAGGGCTGTTAAGACAGTGAATCTTAAGGGTTCTCATCATAGGAAGAAAAAAATTTGTAATTATGTAAGGAGATGGATGGTAACCAAACTTATTGTGGTAATCATTTCATAATATATACATATATCAAATCATTATCTTGTATACCTTAAATGAATAGTGTTATGTCAAGTATATCTCAATAAAATTGAAAAAATTTTTGGCTTCAGGATCTAACAAAAGTCATCATATTTAGGTATCTCAGTTTTTATTTCCGAGTGCAATCTGCCGTTACCAATATGTCCATGAGTATCTTATCCTTTCCTAATAACCTATACAAAGGAATAGTTAAGTGCCTAATCAATCCTTGTGACTTTTGCAGACATTTAAAAGTTTAAAGTTAATAAAATTCACTACCTCAGTTCCATTTCTGGTATGTATAGTAAGTGTCTAGTACTTCTGAGTTTAAGTAGCCAGGCAGCTATCACATTGTTCTAGGTTTTTTTTTTTTTTTTTTTTTTTTTTTCAAAGCATTTTCTGGCTGTAACAACAGTGTGGATATGCCGTTCTCAGAAAATACTAACTGATCAATTTGCATTCTTAGACATCTTACTGCTTTTTTGAGTGTTAACAAGTGCTCTTGACCTAAAGAATAATCAATAGCAGAGATTGTAGCTTTCTAGTACTTAATTGGAAGAATCTCAGTAATTTTGAGAAAATTGGATAATTGTGTTGTTTTTTCATTACATTAATACTTTGCTTGCTTAGCTTTGTATTCTTAGCTTCTTTGAGGAAAGTTCTGATTCAGCTGCTAAAATTGCTTGTTACATTTCATAAATTGCTGATTACAATGTTTTTGTGTCTCAAACTTCCATTGTTACTTTGTATATCAAGTTGCATCTATTTACTTGACCTTTGATTAAGTTAATTGGCCTTTTCTTTCCTCCACCAATGACAGGTAATAACTTTTTTTTTTTTTTTAAATAGATTTGGACTGAGCAACAAATTTGAATCAGAATTCCCTTCTTCATTAACTGGAAAAGTGAGTGTCATTTACTTAGGTACTCTTTATATACCTCAAAAGTAAAGTCTTTTCCTAACAAATTAGAGAAACAATTATGCTAATGAGACATGTTTATTGACATTAATATTGCAGTATTGTTATTTCTTAAAATTTTTCTTTAGGTAGCTCCTGAAGAATTTAAAGCCAGCATCAACAGAGTTAACAGTTGTCTTAAGAAGAACCTTCCTGTTAATGTACGTTGGCTACTTTGTGGCTGCCTTTGTTGCTGCTGCACATTAGGTTGCAGTATGTGGCCAGTTATTTGCCTCAGTAAAAGAGTAAGTTGAATTAATATATTTTAATTTAAATGTAGAAGTAGACAAGGAAGTCTTGCATTTATCTACTTTTTATTTTTTGTATTGAATGAGTAACACCATGCTGAATACTATACAAAAATAATCTGATCCAGTAGAGGAGTGATTAAATTATGGTATGTCCACATGCTGTTACATTAAATTTAATTATAAATTTAATTTTATTTATAATTTTTATGATAGGGAGTTACCTTAGAATAGACTAGAATACACAGCATTCTCTGTTTATATATACATTAATGGTGGTATAGCATTACCACTTATCTCTGTGACTCTAGGCATGTTTCCTAACCCCTTTAATCTCTAGTTGACTTATCTGTAAAATAGCAATATTCATCTGCCTACTTGAATAGGATTGTTGTAAGTGTAAAATGAAATAGTGTATGTAAAGCTATTAGCTAAATAGCTCAAAGTGTCTAATAGACATTGACTAATAGCATTATTATTAATATGTAAGCTGGTACCCATAGAGGAAATAACATGGTTATGTTTGTTTGTAGTTGGTAAGATTACAGGGAATTCTGGTTTCTTTTTAAGAAATTTTTTCTTTTGTATTTTACAAGTTTTCTGAGATGAGTACATAGTGATTCTGTAGTCAGAAAAAAAAATGATTTGAAGAGTCATAATTTGCTTAAAATGAAAAATTTCTAAGATATGGGTAGGGATATGGCAAATTGTTATAGATGGAGTGCATTACGTTTTTGTTAACATCTTAAAAATTATGGTAACTCTGTATAAAAATGAAATACTGTTAGGTTAAAACTGAATGAGTGATTTTTGTGTGGCTACATTTCATTTTGTCATCAAATAATGATAGGAAATATGGAAAAGCAAATTCTATTTGTTCCTTGATTTCTGTTACAAAATAAGCAGTATATTCCTACTCAAAATTTTTTAACTACTATATTTTATTGATAAGGAGATAATACCTTTATAATAGAATTGATTTTGTAATATTTCCTGTAATATTTGTAGTATTTATTTTTTTCTCCAAGAATGTTTCTTCTTCCCTCCTCCCCCCCATTTCTGACCAGGTCATCTTCAGACTACAGAATTTTAAAAAAATTTTCGGTTATCCCTTGATCCACAATTGAATTTGTGGTTCTTGGCCTTTAGATCCTCTCACTCCCTCCCACTGTTTGGGCTTTTTCATTATTTAAGTGACTACTGTATCCCACTTGGTTGGCAGTTTGCTATTATTTAACCCAAGTAGTCATAAGAATTTTACTTTAGAAATCTGTGTGATCTAGTTCTTTTAAGTTTGAGATCCTTTGTTTTTTTACTTTTTAAAAAAGATTTATTTATTTAGAGATGAGCAGGGGGAGGGGCTGAGAGAGAGGGATAGAGAGAATCTCAAGGAGACTCCCCGCTAAGCTTGGAGCCTCATGTGGGGCTCGATCCCATGACCCTGAGATCATGACCTGAGCCGAAATCAAGAGTCTGATGCTTAACTAAATGAACCACCTAGGTTCCCCTGTTCTTTACTTTTTAAATGAGAGGATAAGGTATTGCAATGTGTGCATAGTATAGGATTTAGAAAACAAAACTCAACTTCCTACTTTTCTCCATGCATTTTTAGCAACATAAGAATATTTTCCAGACGATTCATTTAATTCCTTTTTATTTGAGACATAAGATAGGTTGATTTTTTTTTTAACCATTCTTGTGTAGTTTCATTTAACAATGTAGTATTTAGTCTGAGGTTTCTCTTTGTATGTATATGATTTAATTTTATATGGACTTTACCATTTAGTGAGTACAAACAAATATGATTACTGCTAAAAAAAAAAAAACAATTGTGCATTTCTCTGTCTTGGGTGTAAACTATTATATATCCATGGAGAGAGTGATACTTCATGCATGTATGAAGGTGTTAGAGACCTGAAAAAAGTGGTGCTGTGTATGATGGGAGCAGGATAATTCAGAGCAGGGATAGTTCTCATGGGTCCTTTGGTGTTCTGGGGAAGCCTATGAACCCTCTTTTAGAATAATGCTTTATCTGTATTTTAAGAGATTTAATGTATTTTAAATGTATGAAATGAAATACACAAGATTATAAAGGAAACTAATTATATGAAATAAAGTTATCAAAGTACTAAAACTCCTTAGATATATTATTTATAAATGTTTGTTAATGCATACCAAAATAAGATAGGAGAGAATCTACGGTAATACGATATGATGGGAAAAATCTGATTTCTGAGTTATAGAGTTACAGGTCCTGTTTAGTCTACACAGTTATTTACATACATTCATAAACTAAGAAGACTATATCACATTTCAGTTAGAGATTAGTGAAAATAAAGATGAATTTTTGTTTCATCCACTTTTGTGGATTCCTAGAATTCTATCTAGGTATTCCATGTTAAGAACCCCTGATTAAGATGTACTAGTATAAGTAAAGGCTAAAGTCCTGCCTGATTGTTAGCTTTGAGCCTTCCCTTTGTCTTCATTTGTGACGTGGAATATGGTTAGAATTGTCGTAGATTTGTGAGATAAATCAGGACCAAAGGCATACTTCATAGGCAGCTCAGCATTTTTACCTTTATGACATTATTCAATAATTTGGGCAACTAGATTTTTGCCTTGATTTGGAAATCCATCTCCAACTGAGCCCCTTTTTATGAACTGACCTCGTTCTGGAGACATTGGTTTTTTTGTTTTTTAAAGATTTTATTTATTCATGAGAAACACAGAGAGAAAGGGGGAGAGGGAGAGAGAGGGGGAGAGAGAGAGAGAGGCAGAGACTCAGGAAGAGGGAGAAGGAGGCTTCATGCAGGGAGCCTGACATGGTACTCAGTCCTGGGTCTCCAGGATCACACCTTGGGCTGAAGGCGGTGCTAAACTGCTGAGCCACCCTGGCTGCCCGTGAGACATTGTTTTTAATCATTATTATTATTACTATTCCTTCCAAATTGCCTTTCCTTTTTTAAAAAAATTGCCATAACCTATTTTTTGAAAATTATTTAGTATACAGCAAAATTCACTCTTTTTGGTGTATAGTTTTATGATTTTTGAAAAATGTATAGAGTTGTGTAACTATCACTGCAACCAAGATATAATTCTCTCCAAAAAAACCTTCCTTGTGTTGTCCCTTTGTAGTCATATTCTTTTCAGCTCTTAAACCCTGACAACCACTGATCTGTTTGCCATCCCTACAGTTTTGCCTTTTCTAGCATGTTAATAAATGGAATTAAACAGTATATGTAGCCTTTTGAATCGGACTTTTATCATTTAGCTAGTGCATTTGAGATTCATTTATTTTGTTGCATGAGTCAATAGTTTTTTGTTTTGGGGGGTTGTTTTGCTGAGTAATATTCCATTGTATGGATGTGTCACAATTTGTTTACTCACTAACTGAAGGACATTGGGTGGTTTCCAGTTTTTGGTGATTTTGAATAAAGATGCTTTTAATGTTCACTGGCATGTTTTCTGTGAACATAAGTTTTTACTTTTAGGAGTCAAGTTGCTGGATCCTATAGTAAGCATATAGTTAATTTTATAGGAAACTTCCAAATCATTTTCCAAAGTGGCTATACCATTTTACATTCCAGCCAACAATATATGAGAGTGCCAGTTGTTCAGTATCTTTGCCAAGACTTTAAGAAATTTTAGTCATTCTGATAGATGTGGCATCTTATTCTGGTTTAAATTCACATTACCCTCATAACGAATGGTATCAAGCACCTTTTGATGCACTTATTTGCCATTTGTAAAACCTCTGTTAGTGTTTATTCAAATATTTTGGTCATTTTTAAATAGTTACTTTTTATTGCTGAGTTTTGAGAGTTCTTTATACATGTTCTGAATGTAAGTCTCTTGTCAAGTATGTAACCAAATATATTTTTCCAGTTTGTAGCTTGTCTTTTCATTCTCTTAATGTTTTTGGCAGAGCAGAAGTTTTTGATTTTGATGAAGCCTAATTTCAATTTTTAAAAAATGGATTATGTAAAAAAGTGGATTATGTATTTGGTATTATATATAAGGATTCTTTGCCTAAACCAAGGTTCCAGACTTCTTCTTTTATGATCTGTTCTGCATTTTACTTTCAGATCTATGACCCATTTTAAGCCAATTTTTATATAAAAGACTGATCAGAGTTCATTTTTTTGCATATGGCGGTGACTCGCAGTATTTGTTGAAAAGACTTTTCTCCTCATTAAATTGCCATTGTACATTGACGAAAGTCAGGGTTAGTTTCATGTATACAATATAGTGATTTGCCAATTCTGCATGTGCTCAGTGCTCATCATGTTAAGTGTACTCTTTAATCTCCATCACCTATTTCACCCAACCTCCAAACCACCTATCCTCTGGTAACCACCAATTTGTTGTTGTAGTAAAGAGTCTATTTCTTGGTTTCTCTCTCTCTGTCTTTTTATTTTTGCCTTTGCTCCTTTGTTTTGCCTCTTAAATTCTACATATGAGTGAAATCATGTGATATTTGTCTTTCTCTGATTTATTTTGCTTAGCATTATATACTCTAGCTCCATCCGTGTTGCAAATGGCAAGATTTTGTTCTTTTTTTATGACTAATATTCCATTTTGTGTGTGTGTGTGTGTGTGTGAGAGAGAGAGAGAGAGAGAGAGAGAATACCATATTTTCTTTATCCCTTTATTGATGGACATTTGGGCTACTTCCGTAATTTGGCTATTGTAAATAATGTTGCAGTAAACATAGGGGTACAGTAAACTGTAGTGTTTTGGTATATTTTTTTGGGCAAATACCCAGTAGTGTGATTATTGGATCATACGGCAGTTGTATATGTAACTTTTTTGTGGGACCCAGACTGTTTTCCACAGTGGCTGCACAGGTTTGTATTCCCACCAACAGTGCATGACGGTTTCTTTTTTTCCATATCCTCACCAACACTTGTTAAGTTTTTTATTTTAGCCATTCTGACAGGTGTGAGGGGATATATCATTATAGTTTTGATTTGCATTTCCATGATGATAAGTGATGATGAACATCTTTTCATGGGTCTGTTGGCTATATGTATGTCTTCTTTGGAGAAACATCTGTTCATGTCTTCTGCCTACTTTTTAATTGGATTATTTTTTTGGGTATTGAGTTTTATACACTTTTAAATATATTTTGGATAGTAACTCTTTATTGGATATATCATTTGCAAATATCTTCTCCCATTCAGTATGTTGCCTATTAGTTTTGTTGATTGTTTCCTTCACTGTGCAGAAAGTTTTTGTGTTGCTGTCGTCCTAATAGTTTATTTTTGTTTTTATTTCCCTTGCATCAGAAAATGTATGTAGAAAAATGTTGCTATGGCCAGTGTCAGTGAAATTACTGCTTGTGCTCTCTTCTATGATTTTTATGGTTTTAGGTCTTATAATTTAGGTCTCTAATCCATTTCGAGTTTATATTTTTGTGTATGATGGAAGAAAGTGGTCCAGTTTCATTCTTTTGCATGTAGCTATCCAGTTTTCCCACCATTTATTAAAGAGACTTTTTTCACTGTGTATTATTTTCTTCTTTGCTGAAGATTAATTCACCATGTAATTGTGGGTTTATTTCTCAATATTCTCTTCTGTTACCTTGATCAATGTGTCAGTTTTGAGTCAGTACCATACTACCTTGATCACTATGGCTTTGTAATATAATTTGAAGTCTGGAATTGTGTATGTAGTAAATATTTTTAAAATTTCAATCATTTATTTTTTTCATGCTAGGGTATAGTTTTGCTAAACTCACCTATTCGGTTGATTCATTTGTAGAGTATTGAATGTCTTTATAGATGGTCATATCATCTGCAATGAAGACAATATTACTTTTCTTTGTAATATGGATGCTTTTTGTTGCTTTTCCTTACTGCACTAGTTGACTAGAATCTCCAGAAAAATATTGATTAGAAGTAGTGAAAACAGGTATCCTTGTTTTGCTCCTGACTTAGGAGAAATGAATATACACTTTCTTCATTTCTTATCATCTTAATTATAGGGTTTAAAAAATTTTTTTTAAAGATCTTATTTATTTGAGTGGGAGAGAGAGAGAGAGTGTGTGTGCATGCACAAGCAGAGGGAGGAGCAGAGGGAGAAGATGAAGCAGACTCCCTGATGAGCAGGGAGTCCCATTTGGCTTGATCTCAGGACCCTGAGAGCATGACCTGAGCTGAAGGCAGACATTTAACTGACTCAGCCACCCAGGTACTCCAATTGTAGGATTTTTGTAAATGTTTTTTTTACCAGCTTGAGGAAGTTTTTTTTGACTAGTTTGCAGAAAGTTTTTATCAGGAATACATGTTGGATTTTGTCAAATGCCTTTTCTTCTCCTTTAGAAATGGTTGTATGGGTTTTCTTTTAGATTAGAAATATGTTGAATTACATTGATTGATGTTAAACCAACCTTGCATTCCTGGAGTGAAAGCCACTTGGTTGGTTGTGTCTATTTTTATATTTTTGTCGTGTTTAATAGAATATAACTTTGTTTAGAAATTTTATATCTAGGGGCGCCTGGCTGGCCCAATTGGTAGAGTGTGCAACTCTTGGTTTCAAGGTCGTGAGTTCAAGCCCCACATTGGGTATGGAGCTTACTTGAAATAAATAAATAAATAAAATTTTTAAAAAGAGAATTTTTACATCTATGTTTATGAGGGATATTTTTCTGTAGTCTTTGTTTCTTGTAATACCTGATTTTAGCATCAGGGTAATGATAGCCTCATAAAATGAGTTGGAAAGTATTCTCTCTTCTTCATTTTCCCAAAAGAGTTTGTGCAAAGTATGCATTTGTTTCATCCTTAAATTTTGGAAGTTTTTAGTTGGAAGAGTTTAAACTACAAATTCAATTTTTTAAAATATGGGACTTTTAGCTCATCCATTTTATCTTGGTTGAGCTTTATAGTTTTCTGTTTCTCAAAGAATTTGTCCATTTTATCTTAGTTGTTTATAATTGGCATAATATTTACTAATTACCTTTTTAACATTTTTTAAAAAGATTTTATTTATTTATTCCTGAGAGACAGAGAGAGAGAGAGAGACAGACAGACAGACAGGCAGAGGGAGAAACAGGCTCCATGCAGGGAGCCTGATGTGGGACTTGATCCCAAGTCTCCAGGATCAGGCCCTGGGCTGAAGGTGGCATTAAACTGCAAAGCCACTTGGGCTGCCCCCTTTTTAACATTTGTAAAATCTTTGGAGATCATTACTTTTCTCATTCCTGAAATTGTTAATTTATTCATTGTCTCTCTCTTTTTTTTTTCCTGGCCAGTTAGCTGGAGGCTTATCAATTTTATTAATCTTCTCAGAGACCAGCTTTTGATTTCATTGACTGTTTCTATTGATTTTGTTTTATATTGCATTGGTTTTTAGTTTGACTATTATTATGTCTTCTCACTTTGAGTTCAATTTTTTTCTTCTAGTTTCTTAAGGTAGAAACAAGTCATTAGTCTGAAACTTTTCTGGTTCTTTATTTTTTTATTTATTTTATTTTATTTTTCTGGTTCTTAATATTATAAATTTCCTTCCTGAATACTACTTTAGTTGTATTGTGCAAAGTTTGATATGTTGTGTTTTTAATTTTCATTCAGTTCATTTTACTTCTCTATTCCTCATTTGATTTATTCTGTGACCAATGCATTATTTAGAAGTATTTAATTAGCTTTCAGATATTTGGGGGACTTTATAGAGTAAGTAAGTACTGTGCTGCATATGATGGGGATAGAAAGATGTATATTCATGCTCTACTCAGAGAGCATGTAGTCTGCTTGGACAGTTGGGTGAGTACAGAGGTAGTTTAAGTTTGTAAGTATTTGTCATATTTTTCATAAAGTACCTCTAACAACAAAGACAATAAATATGTATCTTTAGGGCCTAGAAATGTGAAATGTTCACCTGTAATCACAAAATGTATTTGAAGTCTTGTCTTACCTCTCAAATATGCATTTGAACTTTTCATTCTGTTATATAACATATATTTGTTTTAATAGAAAATGCTTAAAATGACTTATTAGGTCAATACTGTTGGGAAAAGAGCATATTTGTCTAATGAAAATGCAGATTTCAGCTGCCATTTCTTTATGCTGCTAGTGTACCATTCTCTGGAAATTATTTATTCATTAATTCAACTAATATTTCTGAAACCACATTATGGGCTTGGTACTGTTTTAGACACTATTTAGATACTATTTAGAGGCTGTGTGGTTTCTCTTGTGGACTTAAAAGATAGACAAAAACCAATGATGTGATTACAAATAGTGATAAGTACTTGGAAGACCATAAAACAAGAAGCTTCAGCCTTTTAGTAGGTTCTTTGTAAGTGCCTGCGGAGCTTCCAAGTGAATAAAATGCTTCAGCTTCATTAAATAGATTTTATGACATTTTCTTTGCAAAAGCTTATTTTTATTTATATATTTGTTTGTACTTTGCTTTTTGATTGTGTCTTAATTGTAGTATTATAGTTTAGAAAATTGATGTCCAAGTGAGTGAAATCTTTATGACTTGTATGTGCTGATTTTTTGGGGAAACAAGTTTTGTAATTTTACTGTATGTTGTGTTACAATATTTTTGTTTTGATTTGTCTTTCATATTGAAGTAACTATTAGTTTTAATCTTCTGAGATTTTGTAAATAAATATATATCCTATCCCAACTTTAGTGACTTTATAGACTTTGTTTATGCTCAGCCATTATCCTTTTTTTTTTAAAAAAAAGATTTTATTTATTTGACAGAGAGCACGCGTGTGCACAAGCAGGGGGAGCAGCAGGCAAAGGGGCAGAGGAGAGGGAAAAACAGCTCTGCCCAACAGAGTCCAGCATGGGACTCTATCCCAGGACCCTGGGATCATGACCTGAGCCGAAGGCAGATGCTTAACTGAGTGGGCCACCCAGGTGCCCCCTTCTTTTTCTTTTAATATAAGAAAAAGAGAGGGTAACTGACTTCTCAGGTACTTTACAGCTCTGAAAATCTATAATCCTTAGAATATTGAGCTGTGTCCGGCTGTAAAAAAATTTGTATTTCTAAGCTTTAAGTTTTCAATGTTGATTTTTATTTCAAATCTAAAGAATTAACATTTAGTAAGAATTTTCATACAAGCTTTTGTGTGTGTGTGTGTGTGTGTGTGTGTCGCTTCTCTGAGTTTGTTTTTCTTTTAAGTAATCTTTACACCCAATGTGGGACCCAAACTCACAATTCCAAGATCAAGAGTTGCACGCTCCACTGACTGAACCAGCCAGGAACCCCAAGTTTTGTTTTATTTTTTAAAGATAATTGCTGTTTAGTTTTTGAAACTTTGATGAAAAGGGTCTGTATCCAATCTAAGTGCATTTCTCTTTAAATTTAGTATGCTTAGATTTACTTTTGGATATCTTTTCTCTAACCTCAGTTTAGTTATCTAGTAATTGTAAGTTACTTTTCTTGGGATGTTGTAGGAGTTGAAAATTCAAATGGGATAGGTCAGAAGTAGAGTTTTTGAGTGAGAATGTGGTCTTGTAAGACTTAAATTCAAGGGAAGGTCAACCTGGGGGTAGCTACAAATATTTGTATATGGGAAGAATTTGAAATATACTTATTCAGTTATACTGACAGTATTGAAAGTTACCCACAACTTTTAGACTTCTAATTTACTCTGTGTTTGGAATTTGAGTGTTTGTAGTTGGTAACTGAATCATAAAATGAAAATGGCCTTGAACATTTGGATGAAGAATTAGATAAACAAAAATGCTTTTAAGATATTGCAGATAATGAAACAAAGCAAAATAAACTTAAAAGCATCTATTTCTTTTTAAAGTTTAGTTATTTATTTTTTTGGTAATTGCTATACCCAATGTGGTGCTTGAACATATGACCCTGAGATCAAGAGTTGTGTGCTTTTCTGACTGAGCCACCCAGGCACCCCCAAACTTAAAAGTTTCTTAAAGAAATTTTGCTAAAGGGAAATCCTGAAAAGCTTCTAGTGAACAAAAGATGATGAATGAAATATGTTTTTATGGCAGCCATTATTATTAATTGAAGGTGTAGAAAATTAATGCTAACCTTTTTTTTTTTTTTGTCTTTTTTAGAATGCTATTTAATTTGCTTTGTTTCTGTAAATATAACAAATATAAGGGCTTTTATGTGGTCAGTAATGCTCTTAGTCTTTGGTATCCTTTTTTGTCCTGACTTTATATGCCCTTATTACAGAGGTTTTTCAGGAAACTGATCTTTGTTGTACAGGAAAGTTTAATGCTGTTTAATATACCGTGATAGATGTAGCAATATAAAATATAATTTACAGAAATTTCTGTCCTATAAACCAGGAGAAACAAGCTTGAATTACACATTTATATATTTAAATGAGAGACATCCTGTTATATTTTTTAAAATCTTTCATATTGTATTAGATATTTGACCTTTACCCCCTTTTAAATGTAATTTAAGATATTAATGTTTGGTTTATAATATAAGTCTTTCCAAATTGCTAAATTCCTGATATTTACATAACTAAAAATATTTTTTAAAAGATTTATTTATTTATTTATGACAGACATAGAGAGAGAGAGAGAGAGAGAGGCAGAGACACAGAAGGAGGGAGAAGCAGGCTCCATGCTGGGAGCCCAACGCGGGACTTGATCCTGGGACCCCAGGATCACGCCCTGGGCCAAAGGCAGGCGCTAAACCTCTGAGCCATCCAGGCATCCCCATAACTGAAAATATTTTGCTAAGATATAAAATTCATGGTGATCTGTAATGGAATAATGGACTCCAAGGAACAAATGATGAGAAATAATTACAGGTATCTCCTGCTTTTTGGAAGTTCACATTATGACATACATTTCAGTTTACAAAAGATCTATATTAGTACCTGTTTTTGCTAATTGAAGAAAATCTAAAGAGGATTTTCGCTTCAGGAAGAAAGGCAAAAAGCAAAAATAGTGTTTAGTGTTTGTTTTGCCCCCAGCTATTATAGAGGCAGTGTGTGTCCTGAGCAGCAAGGGTGGCCTCACCAAGCTCCTTCCCCAGGAGCTACATACTCAACACCTCAGCATCAAGCTGCCAGATTTTGAACTATGTCTGTGAACATCTGTGTTTTGTCTCTTATTTATTTTGGACATTTGTTAGCAAGATACATCATAGGGTATCAGTAAAGCCTAAGAGGTTATTTTTTGGGTCTAGGAAGGCTCAGAAATTTTTCTGTATAAATTATGGTAATTGCTTCTTTATGCTATTTCAGTTTATGAAAGTTTTCACTAAGAATACTCTTGGATAGGGGTGCCTGGCTGGCTCAGTTGGTTGTGTCTGACTCTTGGTTTCAGCTTAGGTCATGATCTCAGGGTCATGAAATCGAGCCCCATGTTGGGCTCTGTGGTAAGCCTGGAGTCTGCTTAAGATTCTCTCCCTCCCTCTGCACCCATCCCCCCCGTTCCGGCTTATATATACACTCTCTCTAAAAAGAAAAAAGAACACTCTTGGATAGCTGGGGAAACTTATATTGTACACTTGCTGTTGTCAGAGCATTTCATATACATCATTCACTCCGGGTTTTTTGGTCTCCTTTTTTATTGAAGTATGATTGACATACAAAAAAAGCTGTACATATTAATGTATGTACATATCAATGTAACTTGATAAATTGGAGCTAAGTATACACCTGTGAAACTACCATAAACAATACCATGAACTGACCATTACCTCTAATAATTTTCCCCTTACCTCCTCCTTTTGTGTGTATGTATGATAAAAACATTTAACTTAAGGGCAGCCAGGGTGGCTCTGCGGTTTAGCGCCTGCCTTCGGCCCAGGATGTGATCCTGGAGACCCAGGATTGAGTCCCGCCTTGGGCTCCCTGCATGGGGCCTGCTTCTCCCTCTGCTTGTGTCTCTGCCCTTCTCTCCCTCTCCCTCTCCCTCTCCCTCTCCCTCTCCCTCTCCCTCTCCCTCCCTCTCTCTCTGTGTCTCTCTCTCTCTGTCTCTCTCTCTTTCATGAAGAAATAAATAAAATCTTTAAAAAAAATTTAACTTAAGATCTATTCCATACATTTTCTTTTTTATCCAGCTTTGATATATAATTGGCATGCTGTATAAATTTCAGGTGTACAGCATGATTTGATATATACATATATTATAAAACTTATACATCCTCTTTAATCTTTACAACAGTCCTGTATGGTAAATATTATAACATCTAATAATTATTGAATGTTTGCTATATGCCAAGATCACTTAATCAGTTTACTTGCACCATGCCATTTAATTTTCCCCAAATTCCAAGAGTAGATGCTCATGCTATTCCTACTTTAAGGATGAGAAAACTGAGGCTTAGAAGTTAAGTAATCTGTTGGAAGCCCCACAATCTTAAGGCTAAGGCACAATTAGAATCCCAGGCGTACAGCTCCAAATCTCATGACTTCCTCCCCCTCACCCATTCTCCAATAAGGATACAAAATCAAGCTTTTAAAAATTACTTATTATAATTTGATTTTATACCTAGAAGCAGGGAGATTTTAGAGGTTTGAAAGGACTTAAAAGATTGTTATTCCACAAGTTAGGATAGTTTATCTGGTTGATTTATAAATGGTAATAATGTTCAAGCATTTTATATTAGCTTTTATAATACTTTAGTTTTTCAGCAAATTTATCTTTCTAATTAATTTTTTTCCTAATATTTAAATAAATTTGTATTTCTTGAAGATACAGAGTCACAGTTAAGGAAGAAGGCTGTAAAACAGATAAAGTGGACACAGGAGAAAAGTACATTTTAATCAGATTTTATACAGAGTTCCAGTTGGACAACTAAGAGTTGATAGAGTCCTTTTGGTTCTATTTTACTTTTATAAAAACAAATAAAAAAATAAAAACAAATAAAAATCAACATATGTGTCTTTAAAAAATTATTTATGATATTCTCACTAACCAGTAGGTATATTTGATTTCTGGTAAAGTATTTTTTTTCTCCCTAAAATTATATCTTTCCTTGAAACATATATTTTACTCTTTGAGAGATTCAGAGTGCCATGTAATGAGTTAATGCAACATAGGCAGGACAGAGACTCTCAAGAGTTGGGTTTTCTTTGTCCAACTGTAGGTGTTGTCTGTAGTTTGTTGCCCCTTCCTCAGTATCTCCCATGTTGTAAAGTGCGGGATAAAGAAACAGATGTAACCCCTTTGAAATGTTACTTCAATAGCTTTGGAAAAGCATGTAAAACATTTGACATAATGAGAAATATACTTATTAGTTATTTCATTTTAAAGAACACTTGAGGCTTGAAACTTAGAAAACTGATTCTTACATAAAGTAAACATACTATGGCCATTAGGGTGAACAGTACTGATTTTTTTTTTTTTTTTTTTTTTTTTTTTAGATTTTATTTCTTACAGAGAGAGCATGCAAGCATGAAGAAGGGGGGCAGAGGGAGAAGCCGACTTTCCACTCAGTAGGGAGCCTGACATGGGGCTCGATCCCAGGACCCTGAGATCATGACCTAAGCTGAGGGCAGACACTTTACCTCCTGAGCCACCCAGATCCCAATAATTTTTTAATTGCAATAAAAACATGTCACTAAATTCTCATCATAAATGAAGATACTCAAAGTATAAATTTTAAGCATTAAACATGCAGAAGTAGCACTAGAACTTTAAAGAAAGATGTATTAGACAACTTAGAAAATGTATTTTTGCCAAGAACTGGCTGACATTTAGTTCTCTTTGAATATTTAGAACCTAATATTGGTGTGGTTTTTAGAAAAATTTGCTTTGCCTATCTTCTTCAGTGTCCAGTCTGCTGTTAACATCCAGTGAGTTCTTAATTTCAGACACTGTGTTTTTTAATTTTAGAATGTCCATTTGATGTTTTTGAGAGTCCAGTTCTCTTCGAAATCATGTTCTTTTCACTCGTACTTGTCCATCTTTTCCTTTTATTTTACTGAACATATTAACCATAGTTAGTTAATCAATTAATTTTTAAAGATTATTCATGAGAGACACAGACTGAGGGAGAGAGAGAGGCAGAGACATAGGCAGAGGGAGAAGCAACAGACTCACTGTGGGGAGCCTGATGTGGGACTCTATTACAGGACCCCAGGATCCTGTAGATCCTTCTCCTTCCAGCAGAATTTTGTCTCCTGAGCCCTGGGAGACTGTGAGTAATTTTCTCTGCCTTTCTGGCTTTGTCTCCGACCTTCTCATGCTGCCCCAAAACTCAATAATATCTCTTGGGGGAGAACTGGCTTTGCATTTTAGGGTACATCTAATTTCCAATCCATTGAGCCAGCATGAACAACCTGAAAAAGTTTTGTTGATTTCCCTTTCCCCGCAGTTGAGTCCCACTGGTTGTTGCCAAGCTTGATCTTCAGCTCACCCCTAGAATCAACAAATAAAGAAAATGACCTGTAATCATGAAATGATTTTGGAAGGGCTCTTTTCTTCCTTGGATTTTATTTCATCTATTCTGTGTTGTTTTCAGAATTCTCTGATGTTTTAAAAATGATGGGTTTTTTTTTTCTTCTTCAGTTTATCTGTATCTGTTGATAGTGGAGTATTGGCTTAACACCAGCTACAACAGCTACTCAGAAGTAAAAGTCTTCAACTACTTTTGCTTGATGTAAATAATTCTGTTCTTTGCATGATTGAAGGAAAAGAATTAGATGGTTGTTTTTATCTTGTTTTTTAACGTTTTTTTATTTGAAATTTTATGAAATTCAGATGCAAGCAGAAATATAGTTGCTGATCCAAAGTTTGGAGATTTGAGCTTGAGTCCTGTCATTCCCCTTAATGGTGATACAACCTTGGGCAAACCATTTAGATTTTGTAAGTCTGTGCACTTAATGTGTAAAATAGAAATATACCTCAAGTCATGTTTAATTGCATGAGGAAAGGTATAAAAAATAAAATACATTTTGGATGACTCTCATTGAGACTAAAGAGTAGAGTGGAATGGGTTTTCCCAGACCTTAGAATCACAAAGTATCAGAGGTGGAAAATATAGTTTTAGAGTAAGTTGGATGGGCAAGGCCAATAGCGTCATTAGTGGGTTAGATACTTTTTGCGTGTCATAGATGTGTTATTTGACAAGTTACAGATTCTTTACAAACTCATAGCTCTGATGTATAGTGGAAAGAGCATTATATCGAAGGCCATACAATCCTGGTTTCACATCCTAGCTCTGTTTCTAGTGCAGCTTTAAGTTTCTTAACCCCTTTAAGCTGTAGTTTTCATATGTAAAATGAAAGTAATATAAGATGCCTTATAGATGCTTTTGAAGATTAAATAACGTAACAAAGGGAAGACACCTAGCATTGGGGTCAGTCTTAAAGTGATGATCAATAGATACTATTCCTTACCCCTTTTTGTTTCTCCAGTTATCCATTATAATCACTTAGCAAGTGATTTTTTCCCCCCTTTACCTGTTGGTCCTAACCAGTGTTTCATTCTTGTGTAAATACATGGTTCTTAAAAATCCCTGATAATAATACTTTTGATTATATTAGCTTAGTGAAATTCATTTATCTTATGAACAATTTTTCTGATCTTCTGATGTCAGTTAAAACTCAATTTTAGTTTTTAAAAATCTTTATTCGAGTATAATGGATCCACAATGAATGCAGTTTTCATTTTTGAGATGTTATTATTTACTGAAATGTTATCAGGGGTTAGTGGATAATTCCCTTAAAATTATGTGCAACATTTTATATATTTATGCATATGTACCTTTTTCATCATTCACCAAGTGGAGTAACCTAAAAAAGTTAAGAACCACTAGTTTTGGTCATAAACTATTGATAAATTTTTATTTAAGCATGACTTATTTAAGATTAGTTATAGTTTTGATACATAAAATATCTGCAGTTGCTTAGTTTATCTCCATCTCAAAATATTACTTTTAACAAATAGTACTAAGAGAGTTGTTGTAATGATACTTCGGTGGATATTTTAGTTTATCTAGATTATTTAAAAATTAATGTTCACATGAAAATTTTTAAAAGGAGCCTTGAAGTACAGGAAGGGAATTTGTTTAAACATCCTTTTGAGGAGTCTGATCAGATCCTAGTTTGTCTTTTTGCTGAATCCAGATTTTTCATGCGTCACAGTACTGAGATATGCCATTTAGTTTTCTGCACATCACCACAATATGACTTTATTAATCCAGAAGAAATGGAGGTGAATCATGTAATTTTCTCGTTAAAATAATTCATTTAAATTTTATATGGTTTCCTTCTAATGACTTCTAACTGAAAACATTTTTGTGTCACTTGTTTTAGCAATTTGAATTTGTACAGATGTCAAAAGAAAGTATAGTTCTTCCTTGAAAATACTTAAAAAAAGATTATGCATATATTCAAAGCATTGTTCTAGTTAAAGCTTATTAATGCATTATAAATTCAGGAGTTTAAAATTAAAACTTGTTTTAAAAAAGAAATTGAGCATTTGAAATTGCTCTTTGACATTGTGATGTTATGAATAAATTTCATTCAAATAAATTCTAAGTTGAAATAGCTGAACTTTTATAGTTATTAGTATTAGTGAGATATTCTATTTATACATCTTGTTAACATATTTTAGCATCTTTATGTTTTAAAGACTGATAAGAATGCCATTTCCTTGGGAAAATTTCAGAGAAATTTTGTTACAGCTTCCACATTTAACATTTTTTCCTTTGGCTTTAAAGTACTTTAAAATTCATGAGATTTCCATTAATTTTATTAGCAACTTCTAGAAAACCACTTTTTGAAAAACCACGTTTCAAACAATTGACTGTGATAAATGAAACATTGGTGATGACTGTACTATTAAGTAATAGTGGTAAAAAGTAGGGGAGTAATACACTCAGGGTTTTCTAAATGATTCCTTACTGCCCTGAATGACTTATTTATATCTAATGGTATGTAATTTGCTAATAGAGAATAGTAATTTATTCCTTAGAAAGTAGTGATATTTAGGAAAAAATGGAAAAAAAATGCTTC
Organism: Canis lupus baileyi; assembly: GCF_048164855.1. Classification (NCBI taxonomy): domain Eukaryota; kingdom Metazoa; phylum Chordata; class Mammalia; order Carnivora; family Canidae; genus Canis; species Canis lupus. The sequence goes on along the minus strand of NC_132851.1, from coordinate 48,699,383 downwards.
ATAATAACTCAAATATGAATTTTCAGGAAACTAATTTTCAAGTCCCTAACTTAACTATTTCTAGGTGCTCTATAGGTATTTTCCTCTTGTAAGCTTACTTTGGAGGCCTCTTTGGAAGTTGATAGGAACATGTCATGCCTAATGTAAGTTTTTTATTATTATTTAATTAGCCATTTTGTGAATTACCCAGGCCATTTTACATCTATAAAGTTTTCATGTTTTCACTTATTCCCAATTCTGTCAAAAAATTAAAATGAATCAAAAGCAATAGAAATGGAGCCAAAATTTATATCCTTCTATTATTACTATTGCTTAAACGTCTGTTTGTTAGCTGAGTTTAACTTAGAAATTGAAATGTTTTTGAATCTGTCTTTTTTTTTACTTTAACATTGCCAAATGGCTATATTGGAATTAGTTCACCTGTGAGAAAAATATAGTTATTAGCAAGATGTTGAAATAGAGAAATATGTGAAAAAAAATTAAAAATGAGCTCTGTGATAAGGAAGATAGGTGGGGGTCCACATCAGATTCTTGAGTCTGTCCAGACCAGGTTAATGGCATGAAATTATTCTCTTAAAAACTTGTTTTGCTTGCATGGTGTGAGTTGGTGGTCTTGGTCCTTTTAATTAAGACTCTATGATAAAATTAGATTTCTTGTTCATCATCTTATGCTTTGGGACTGAAGATTCATTGGTAAAGAACCACTAACCTGTCCTCTCACCCCCAGGGTGTGAACACTGAAAAGGATTAAGGCCCACTGTAGGGAAGCTTGCACTGAAGCCTGCACTGCCCTTTCCCCTGTTCTTTTCAGTTAAATAGAAGATTTTTAGTTCCCATGACTATCAATCTGGTGCTTTTCACAAGCACCAAATTCTTTTAAGAAAATTAAGATGACTTATTTTTAGAAATCCACTGGCCTAGAATACTGCAAGATGATTTTCTTGGTGTTTTGTGTTGACAGGCCCTATACATACTAATTTTTTCTGATGCATATTAGTTTGCTTTAATTTATATTGAATTTGGTGATTGATACAGGTTTTTAAAAAACAAGAACAGATTTTTATGTGGTTAGGTTTGCATGTCTAGTAGTAATAGAGTTTGGCAGTGTTGAATCTTATATTTCTTTAGAAATAGCCATCTAACAACTCTGTGGATATAAACTAACTTTTATTTTTAGATGACTGTAATTATAAGGTACTTTTTTCATTCTTGAAGGCTTTTAAATAGCTTTTATAAATGCTAAGATGTCATATATTTTTTCAGCATTTGCTAAATTAATATTGTATGTAAGCTTGAAAATATATTTTGATTTTTTTAGCTAAAATAATTGCAGAGTATTAAACATTCTTGGTAGTTAAAGCTTTTTTTCCATTTAATTTGAGCTTTTGTTGTTACTAACAAATAATTTGTGGCACAGTTTCTTTCTTTCTGTCTTTCTTTCTCTTTTTCTTTTTCTTTCTTTCTTTCTTTCCTTTTTAAAATGACTGCTAGAATCTATATACTTGTCACCTTAGTGTCCTAGAAATGTTCCACTTAGATCAAGGGTTCCTTTCTGGTTTTGTATGTTCTCACCTGCTCCTCACTGTAAATCATTGAGATGTCAAGTGCAATGATTAATTAAGCTGCACGTGCAAGTGCTTTTTTTCACCTGTCAAGCAGGAAAGAAGTCTTATCGCAAGATTAGATGCTGCTAATTCACAGCTTTTTCTCTAGACTGTCAAGTATGTAGAAATATTTTATATTTAGATGCCTATTTAGAATACGGCATATCAGGGTTTGTTTGGTTTTGAGTTCTTAAATATTGTAAGATACAATTATTATACCAAACCCTATCATTAAACTCTTAATTAGAGGCAAAGAGTAAATTCAGAATTCATACATAAATATTTTGGAATTTCAGGTTTATACTTTGTAGTAATTACCTTTTATCCAAAAACTGTTTAGTTGACTTAGGTTATTTAAAGTAACTATTTTCAAGTATCTAAATAGATTTTGTATGTTATATACATCATGAGATCCATCCCTAATGAGATCTGTTCTTATTATAATATAGCATAGGTTTAAATTTGTGATGAAATATGATGGTAATTTTTTCTTTGAGTATATGGATATTTGCTGAATGTAATGTTAAGCTTTTACTTTTTATACATTGATATAAAAGCATGGACTTGGATAGCTTGTTCTCCCCATCCTAGTTCTTTCATTCTCCACCCTCCTTTTTAAACATCAGTAAAAGTAAAACCTCAAATTGTATAGTAATCTTAATCTATTATTAAAAAGTCCTAGAAAGGAAGATTACAAGGTAGATTCAGGTTTTGAATCGGTTTTGCCATTGGTTTAGCAGCGGGTGGGCAGGCAGATGCCTGCTCAGAGTAGAACCTATTGCCATTTTTCACCATTGATAGAGTAGCCTTTCAGAGTCAATGAGCTCTGTCAATGTGAGCTTGTCAAGGCTACAACTTCATAGACCTGAGAGGCGGTTTGAGAGGTCAGCCCTTTTCAGGTTCGCTGTGATGCAAATGAACTTTAATGCTTAAACAACTATTGGAATTTTTATGTCTGCTCCTTGTTCTTTTTTCTTCACAAAGTCATTGACGAGACATTCAGTGCTTTTTAAATTGGAAGTTGCATTGTGCTAAAGACCTAGTACAGATTTACGGAGGGCTGAAAGCAGTTAGATCATGTTCTTTTCATGGTGCGATTAGAATCAAATCGATTTCCCTACAGCCTTCAGCATTCAGATGGCAATTTTAACAAAGCTTGGGGGCTAGACAAGGGACAAAACGACTGAACTGAATGTTAATTACACTCTGCAGCCTTATTTTCTTTTGATTTGGGGCTGACTGGCAACTAAATTAACAAAAAGTGTGACCATAACTGCTGCCCTATTTTCATTTAAAAGGAGAGCTGCCTCTAAAAGGCTATCTTTACAAAGAAACAAGTGAGGTCTGCTGATCATTGTTAACAAGGGCACTTTTTTCCTTTAAAATTCTTGCCAAAAAAAACTTCAAAAAAAGTAATATAATAAATTAGTCATTGGCGTATTATTGCTCAGAGTTAGGTGAATTTCTGATTTTTATGACATAAGCTTGGAAAATGGTAATAGTCGGTAATTCATTGGTAGTTATGAATTATAATTGGCACCTATGTGACTAGTGTATCTTTAGTATGTACTACATGCTAAAAGGTAATATGGTAATTTGGACTACAGTAGATACTTTAAATAATAACCATTTATTATATAACATTAAACTATTCAAAACCGGCTTGATCTTAACACTTTTTCACCTCACTCATCCTTGCTTGACATGCAGATTTTCATATTTGATTATTAGTACTCATTTAGTTATACATGTTAATGGTGGTAGATGCTTTTTTCCTTCCCTTGCAAGGAAGCTGCAGCTGCACCAAGTTGCAGTTGATTCTTGGAGCAACACTGTCCCTTTTGCACCTGCAGCTGTGTCAGTCTCATCCTAACACCTGGCATCATGAATTATCCTCTCCTTTATTCATACTTCCAGGCAAGACACATTTTATGCTGCTTGGTAGATACTGCAAAAATCCAGTGAACTTAAACATAAACTTCTCAGTTGATTCCTTTAACAGGAGTTTGACTTTAGTATCATTTCTGTTGGTTTATATACAGTATTTTGCCTGTTTGAAAATCTTTATCTGTGGAATAATTAATAAGCTAGCTTTTAAATTGGGTATTATTTTTTAAGTATGATGTGAGAATCTGTTTTGATAGCTGATTTATTTATTTATTTATTATTTTTAATTACTTTCTTTTTGAATTTACCCTAAAGTCATTTGTATTTTATGAACTAATATTTAAATAACTTGTTTTAAAACATATATGGAGGAACTTTTATCATTGCTTAAGTATTGCAGAAGTAGTTTTGAAAGAAATGGAGACTAAAATTCATATCACTTGGTAGATGACACTGTTTATTTTTTTGACATTAGCCTTTTAGAAGACTTTAATAGTTTCATATGAGAGGCCAGTAAGTCTGAAACAGTTGAAAAAAAGATACAGTACTAAAGAATAAAACCATATCTTTATTGAAATAGAGTACTGTTTCTCTTCAGGTTACTATTTAGTACTAAAATGTTGAAAGTATTATAGACCACCATGTACTCACTCAGTCACTGTCTTCTACGTCTCTCCTTTTCACACAAAAAACAGCTGCATAACAAAGTTTTTCTAAAACCAGTCAAGAGTAAACTTTTTTCTCATTTGTCTTCCAGACACGAAGATCGATTGAGAAGTTATTAGAATGGGAAAACAATAGGTTATACCACAAGGTGAGTACCACAGGGAGCAGCTTCGTACTGTTGGGGTCTGAATTGCACAGTATGGAAACAGATGCTTTTGTTGAACTAAAAATATGAAAGGTGGACAAATGGGTTAGTCTGTGTGCTGCAATAAAATAGAGCTCATTTTTCTTCTTTTACTCTCCTACTTGTCTAGCTGTGCTTGCACTGGAGACTGAGCAAAAGGAAATGTGAAACGAATAACATGATGGAATATGTAAGTTAAAGGGCTGTTTTGTGAGTTTCTCTATTAAATGATCATTTATTTTGCTTCTGATCTTATTCTTTCCATGATTATTAATCAGCAAAGGTGTCAGGAGCTTAATCTCCTGAGCGCAAGGATTTTCTACGGTTCACAGATGCATGGTTTCATGTGCAAGACTGATTTATAAAGTTATGAATGACTTGAAAACAAGGCTTCACTCTGTTCTGAAAAATAATAAATTAATTGCCAAGATAAAATAGCCTGAACATGTGTTGATGGAGTGTGAAATTTTAGATGCTGTATAAAGAATAACCACAACTTTGGTTACGCAGCAAGTCAGATATGGCTTTTTTATATAATGCTAATCAAGTTTCCAAGTATGGAAGAAAACCTTTCAGCCAAGCCGTTGGAGCTTAAGAAACCTTTAGCCTTTATAGATTTTAACTGCCCATACCTCAGTGGCCTTTAAAGAATCTTTCAAAATGTTATAAGAATATCGTTTTGTAAAGAAGAATTATCCTAAAAGTAAAGCAGGAGATGAGATGTTGCTCATCCTGTATTCTTTAAAAGATATCTAATTGGCACATGTATACAATGAATTTTAGTATTTATTCGGTATGAGATTTAATTTACTGACTCTTTGATTTACTTGAACAATTTTCCTCCTTTTGAGAAGTTCAGAATACTGTAGAAAATCATGAATTTTTATATATTCTCCCTTGAGCTTGGGTGTTTTATTTTAAATATGGAAAGGTTATTATGTTAAAAGAAAAAGATCTGCGGAAGAGTTAATTGTTGAAAATGAAAGTCATAGTCTTTGTGAAGTACCAGGCACACTTCTGGCAGATTTTGTCTATTCTCTGAAACAATATAGCTATCATAGATAGTATATGTATGTGTGTGCATGTGTGTCTGAACAAGAGATTGATTAAAACAGTACTTAAATAGTTGGAAATTATCATAAAATCATTTTTCTCTGTAGCCTTTTCCCTTTCTTTCATTATCATACAGTCAAATCCCATTTCTAGCCTTGAAGATAAAAGACATCTTAAAAATGTCTCTTTTTTCATAGAATAGTTCTATTCAGTGAATCAAAGAATGTAGATCTTATCATTATCTATTATATCAAACATTAATTTATGATGATGAGAAAGATAGTTGATAACTTTTTTTATTTAAAAAAGCATATTCAAATAACTTGTTTTGAGATTGACCTATGAAAATTCTAGTCTTGTGCTTTCATCATAGATGGTAAGAGAGTTTATATTTTGCAGGGAGGGATGATTTAAAGGATTTTGTGAAGAAAATACCTGCTATATTTATAAACCCCAATACTAATCCATTTCTGAATTTACGTTGGAAAGGAAAGCTTGAAAGCTATTTCCAGTGCTCTTATTTCCAGATACAGCTATAAGAACATCATTCATTCATAAAATGCACTCAAATATTCATGTTTATTTTTATGACATTCTTTTATCTTTTATTAAAATAAAATAATTTACTAACCATCCAAAATATTCTGAACTATGTATTTTGTTTGCAAAATAGTTTAACTTGTCATGAATATTTAGATAAACTATTTTCCTAAAACCATTTTATTTAGTATACACCATCATAGAAGATACCCAGAAGAGCTGTCAAAAAGAAAAATATAGGAGTGCCGGCTGGCTCAGTCAGTGGATCATGTGATCTGTTGATCTTCAGGTTGTGGGGTCGAGCTCCATGTTGGGTGTAGAGATTACTTAAAAATACAAATTGTTTTTAAAGGAAAAATATATAAAAATTGCTGCAAAAATGTATTTTTTCTAAATTTTCTCAGAGTATGTATATTTGTGATACATTGCATGCGGGAATAACATAATTTCAAAATCTCCCTATTCGGGCAGCCCGGGTAGCTCAGTGGTTGAGCATCTGCCTTCGGCCCAGGGCATGATCCTGGAGACCCGGGATTGAGTCCCATGTCGGGCTCCCTGCATGGAGCCTGTTTCTCCCTCTGCCCGTGTCTCTGCCTCTCTCTGTCTGTCTCATGAATAAATAAATAAAATCTTTAAAACAAAACAAAACAAAACAAAACAAAAATATCTCCCCATTCAAAAGTTGAGATAGCAAAATAGTAAGAAGAGAGTGCTTTATTTTTCTAATGAATTGGGTCCTTTTTTTACCACATGTTTCTCTTTGACCTTAACTTTTCTTTAACTCACAGAAATATCATTTGTTAGTTAAAGGAAAATAATTCTCCTTGATTATGTTTTGAATACTGGGGACAATCTAGAAAAAATACCAACTTTTCTTTTTTTCAAATACAGTAGAACAGTATGATTTAGAAGAAATAAGACAAGTGGCAGTGTCTGTGTGACTTCTGAAGGAAAAGAGGCTGTAGGATATAGTCTTTAAAAACTAATGATAAAAAAAACTAATGATAATTCAAATACAGTTAAAAGTAGCCTAATTATTTTGCATTATGTAGTAAATACTGTAAAATGTAATCCCTATACCTAAGACCTGAAATTATAAAAACTATCTCTGATGAGGACATGTTTGAAATTATAGAAGTGTTTATTGAATGTTAACTCATAAGTAGTTTAAACATCAAATCAGATAGTTTAATCATCAAATTTTAGAGCTGCATTGAATTTTGTCATCTAGTCCAGTCCCTTTATTTTCTTATATGAGGAAACTGAGAAACAGGGAAATCTCGCTCAAATAAAAAGCTAGACAGGAAGCTAGTGAACATCTTGTCAGCAAATACCAGGTCAGAAGAGTGGCAAAGGGTGGTACCTAAAGCTTAGTACAGGATAACCAAATAACCAAATAGAGAAATATTTTTGAGCTGCGTGTAGGAGAGCCTTCTTTATTGAGGCAGATCAAAAGTCAGGAGAATTGAAGAGTGAAAACAAAAGTTTCTGGCCCATTTGGCTAAATGTAGAAGAGTGTCCAAACCTGGAGGTTATATCAGGACAAGTTTCTGAAAGAAAAATGAGGAATTCACCAAAGTTGGAAGCTGTTCAAATAATGTTTTGTTTAGCATCAATTTCATACAGAGTTGGAACAAGGGAAAGAATTGATTGTCGTTTAAGGTAGCTCAAGTTTGGAATAAAAATTAGCTTTGGTCAACTTGTGTTTTTCTGTGTTACTGTGTTTTGTTTTTACTGGTTTTCCTTCAGTTTCCTAGTAAAAGTTCCTTTGGAGCAAATTTAATTTCTAATTTTGCTGACCTAAGAAGAAAAAAGCTTTTTTTAAAAAATTAAAGAGCTATAGGTCCCTTTATCAAGAGATTACATAACCTGGTAGGGTAAAATGAGAACAAATCTAGAACCTAAAGACCTATAGAATTGAGTGAGATAAAAACGAGGAAGGCAGGAGAAATAAATACTGGGTTGGTTGTAACCACATTGTGCTCTAGTAGAAAGGGTGAGGTAAGGTAGTCATTTGTTCAGGTTGACTCCACAGTACATGGTGTTACACTTACTTGAATCATCAGTTTCCTCATCTGTAAAATGAGAGTGATAATACTTGCCTCATAGAGAAGTTGTTATGGTTAAATAGATCCATAGTGTATGAGATGCTTGGTATATAGTCGGTTCTCAAAAGATGCTAGCTCTGGCTCCCTTCCTCATTCATCCCTGCATACATTCTGCTTCAGGTGCACTATCAAAATGGCTGTAAGTGATGAAATAGAACTGAAATTTTTTTAAGATAAAAATCCATTTACATCTTTTTTTAAAACTTTTTTTTCTTCTTCTACAGGTCATCCTCATAGAATTTTTACCAAAGACACCGATTTTTCGACCAGATTAGCATTTACTTTATTTATAGAGACTTTCCAAGTATGTTGTCTTTCCAATGGTGCCTTGCTTGGTGCTCTCCTGGTGGTGACATAACATTGGTTCTACAGAATCGTGTGGTGTTTTTTTCTGTTTTTGTTTTTTTAAATAACCGCATGTTCTAAGTGTGCATTTTTGTCAAACTTTGCAAGTTATTTCATACAGATGTTTAATACTTAAGTTATTGTGCTCTTTTCTGTTATGTATTCTGATTTTCAAGGATTACTTTTTTGTATTATCGAAAAAATACATTTGAACTTAGCATAAAAAGTGGCCAGCCTTTTTTATTTTTCACCAAGGTACACACAGTCCTTTATTTATTAATTCCATAATATAGAAGAACACTTTTGTAAGGCTCTACTTATCTATTCTAGCAAGCACACTCTTTGTATTATTTTTCTTCCTTTTAAAATTTAAAATAGTTATTTTAAAACAATAAGTTTTCTTTAATAGCTTTTTGAACCTAACACATCCCTTCCCATACAATTCCTAATGCTCTGTTTACAGCAGAAATATCCCTAACATTATGAAAACCTATCAAAAAAAATTTGAAAGTATTTCTGTCTTCAGAGGTAATAAGGCAGGATTAAATTATTTTTATTAGAATAGACAAATAATGAATGGTATGCATGCACCTAATGGTTACTAGAGCTCAGGATCACAAAATACGGTAGCATTACAATCTGTGTATATTTTTGATCAAGATGATAATAATGGCCTTACTTGCGTTATTTTTTATTGTTTATCAAATCTTATATAGAAAAGTATGGAAATACTCCTTTAAAAAATTTCTAAGGAAAATATTTCTCCCAATCTAACATAATTGTAAAATGGCTATGTTTCTGAAAAGTTTTTGAAAGAAAGCAAAAGTTCTAGAACTAAAAGTAAACTGGTGTTTAATATCCCATTGATACTTAGAACAGATTATTACTAAGAAATGGAGGACATATTTAGTACTGTTTTAATCCACTTGTCCAGTTATGTATACTTTTTTGATCGAGAATGTGACATATAAGTTCAGATTAGTTTGTTTCTTTTAACTATACACATACATATTTTTTTTTTCTTTCCTTTTGGTTGTACATATCTCCATGTGTTTTAAAACTTTCTAAATTTCTGAGTGGCCTATGTGTAAATTTCTGTTTTTATAGACCTGGCATTATACAAGTTTTAATGTGTGTCAAAAACTTGTTCCATACAGCTGTGGTATCTAGCAATAATGTGAATAACTTTTGAAATTATATAAACTATGCTTACTAATTTGTATTAAGAATTGGTACCACTATACAATATCTTTTCTCCTTGTATTAAATCTTTTAAATACCAGTTTCATTAATTTATATACCTGTATTTTTTAAAAGTATTTCTCTGTACTTCTCCAAAGTACTGTAATTCTATATAAATTTGAACAGTTGGATTCTAATATCTTATATCCTATATCTTATATTGGACATTAGGAACTATCTTAAAAACTAGGGTGGTTTGGTTTTTTTTTTTTTTTTTTACTTGAGAATTAATTGCTTCCATTGCCCTCCAAAACACTTCGCAACTTGAATTTATGAACCACTTTTCCTACGAAGAGCTCAAAGTACAAATAATTCCAGTACTTCTCGCTTTATTGACCTTGTGTCCAGGGTGTGTCCTACCACTTTCAAGTAGTGGAACTGAAAGGTAATGCTATTCAAAAACTAGTATTCCTATATGGTTTCAGTGTGAAAGATTATTGTCTGGAGAAGGCCAACTGCCTCTGGATTCTGAAAGAGCAGAAAAATATAACTGTAGACTCTGCAACACAGTGTCCTAAATTCTGTAAATTTGTAGGGTACCATATTGATCAGCTTTATAGGAACAACTGTATCTATTTAGGTATAATTTTTTTCTCCTATTATTAGTCTTCTGGAAATTTCAATTTAAAAATCATTCCCCAAAGAATATTGTAGCAGTAAGATAATTTTTGTAGTTGTTAGTATTTAGGTATAGGAATCCTTTTAAAGCTTTTTTGATTTTGAGAGGTATGTCAGTTGCTCTAAGGGCCCCTAGAAATGTACACTCTGACATTTCTAATGTATATGTAGAAAAGAACCAGGAATGCCTAATATGTCGCATTGCCATTAGCCAGCTACGCCTTGAGCCGTTAGATTTCCATGTTTGGTCTTTTCTTTGTGGCCCCTAGTTAAGCCCTCTGGCTTATCTTTTCTTGATTCATGAATCTAAGTTCCCATGTTACTGGAAATTAGAAATGTCAGAGATGCCTATGTTGTATGAACATTAGTCAAAGGAAGTATTTAAAATGATAATTGTTCTTCAGTTCCTGTTTTCTGACTTAAAGTTTGTGAGATATGAAGCGTAAGTAGTTTTAAAACTGGCCAAAGAAAGGTATTATTGGCAGAAAATCTAGTATAGATTTTTACAGAGTACGTATAGAATTATATGTGTAGGATTTACATAGGCTAAGTGAATAACTTAATGAACTTTGTTTATATATTACTGGCGTTTTACAGGTAGTCCATCATTCTTGTGGAGAAACATTTATTTGCAAAGCTTATTTATTTTAACACATGACTATTTTATATCTGGCTTAAAATATGTACTCTAGAATCTAAAGACTATAAGTAAAACTCAAGTGACACATTTAGTTTCTAAGGCAGATACTGGCCCTGCTCACAAGAGGTTCACCTTACTCATATAAAAATGGTCATAGATGCTTTATTAAGACTCTTTAATTAAAGGCTAGGTTCCATTAATTTGAAATATAAACATGTAATTTTGGCTGAAACTCAAAACGTGTTCAAACTTTTAATAGTAAGCAATGATTTTCTTTTCTTACTAGAGAAACTACTTTTATAATTGAACAATTTTAAATCAGGAAGAACTACAACTTTCTCCATGGTTTTCGGTTTTATTTGTAGACAACTTCTGATTGCTTCTTTATATTAGTAGACACAGGCAAACTGTATAAAACTTTGACAACATTCCAAATCAATCTTGGGTTATAAAAGAATGATATTAATAGTAATCTGTACAGCTGGACCCACAGTTGCATGCATTCAAACTACAGTAGTCTTATGTAACATTATGTACGTAGACTGTTTTAACTTTTATGGTATTCTGCTTTGCATTTATAACCTTTAGCTGCATGCCTGATTTTCACTGTAAATATTTGCTTTGGTTTAAGTATTGGTCAGTAGTACTAAATCAGAAGTACAATCTGTTTAAAACTGTCTTTGACTGAATTCCAACATCTAGTCCTGGACCCTCTTGTCTTCTCTATCCTACTGAAGCAGTTTGGGTCCTTTTGCTGCCCTCTTGATGTCCAGTCTTCATCCAGACAGGGACATAGTTCACATTGCCTTTTGTCTTCCTTCCCCAGAGCTCACAGTACAAATGGTAATTCTTTTGCATTCTTAGCTGGGTGTCTAGAAGGCCAATTAAAGTGAGTTAGTCACATTAAGTGATTAATGGGTGACACTCTCAATTCTGTTAAGGTGGTACTTGCATTTTAAAAGTTTCTTAACTTAAATTTCCCACTGATGCAGTGGTACAATTGATATTTTCCTTTTCAACAGACCTTATCAGTCCAGACGTTGCAGGGAGAGGATAATAGGACGGTTGCATGTGGAGCTTCTCAAACCACCATTTCTGAAGAAAGCTGATTTATATCTAGTCTTATGGCAGAAGGAATAGGCTTAAGGCCAATCCTAAACCAAACTACTAATTATCCCATAATAGTTGTGTTAAATATACTTTTAGATATAATTGCCAACTTTCTTATTTTTAGGAACATACCTTTTATATTAAGTTGAAATGTGAACATACCTTTTATATTAAGTTGAAACTTGAGTTATCATCTTGTTCTGTACTTTTACAGAGCCTTTTTAGATAGTAATATAAGAGAAGCCTAAATATTGTTTATGTTTGTTAGTAGTCATAATTCTGTGTACTAGGGAGCAGTATTCCCCTTCCTGCCATCATTGTGAATTGAAACAACAGAGGTTGTTTGTAGCCTTAATAGACAATACTGAAGATAGAAATTTAGAATGCTAATCCTGATTTTGAAGTTATTTCTGATGTTCTGCAAAATTATCAAATTACTTGGCTTCTTTGCATTTATCTTTTTCCACAAAAGGAAGATACTATGACTACCTCATATTTAAAAAAAATTTTTTTTTGCTATTATTTACTAAGGTCTATATAAGAATAGAAGTGAATGAGTAGCTTTTTGACTTATTTACATAGTCAGCAGAAACCTGAGTTACTATCAAATTTTGCATTTAAAATTAGAGAGTACTTCCTATATTTATAGTAATGATTTGCATGTTTAAAAATCACATAGACATTAAATACTTGAGAAATAATCTTCCTAATAAGACCTTTTCAGATATAATTACAGATACCTAAGCAAAATCATGCCCGCTCCTTAAATAGCATTTCCTCTACTTCATAAACATGGTGCTGAATTGGAGAGTTGGCTGCTTTTGCTTTTTTCTCTTTATGAAAGAGAGTATATTGCTTTCTCAGCTCTTTATCTCAGAAATATTTTAATAAATTAACCATACTAGGCATTCTTAATTTTGGCAGATAAGCCAGAATTTTATGTATTTATTTTTAAAGAGCATCAACCAGCCTTTAAGAGAAGACAAGTAATGGATCAATGTTTTGGCTACTGTATTGGACCATAAGACATTCTCAAACTGCAGATTTCCTCTCCTGTTCTCTCTCCTGCTGGTTTGTAATTTAGTATAACTGGTTCCAGTTCTTGACATAAATACTATACGGATTTAAAATGTTCTAGAAGGATTGATTCTACTCCTTCAAGAAACCTTTTGCACTAATAAAAGACCAACTCCTTTCTCTCCTAGTAGCAGCTTATTTAGTTAGGTAATTACAATAATCTCCTTGCATTGCCATGAAGTCTTCACAAATAGGAGTTTGTTTTAACTGAAGTTATCAAAGCTCTTTTAAAGTCTCTTATTTCTTTTTACATTTGTTGGAGCTAATGAATGACATTTTGTCCTCTCAGAGGAGCTAAGTATTATGAAGCTGGCAGTGGAAGCAAGGTAGACATTGGAAAGCAGTATGCTGAAATCTACCGTGTGAGAGAAATAACTACATTGTTATCCTATGCTTTGATTTACAAGGGGCAAAATTATGCAATTGCACACAGCTTTATGCTTCCTTTTATACTTTATGTATGACAATGGAACTTATTTTTTTTAAAGAAAGAAAAAATATTGTTCTAGATAGTCTTCCTCTGCTATCATGTCCTTTGAGAAGATAATGGGAGGTTACTTTGAATAAAGTATTCTTTTATTTATCTTTTATAATGTAAGTGTGACAATTTTTAAAAAACACTAAAGGATTTTTGGAATTTATTCCTATATCCTTAATAAGCATGGAATAATTTTCAAATAAAATAATCAGAAACTTATGATGGGTGAGTAATTAATTATGTAGACCCAAGATAAGGTCCCTATTTGCTTTCAGGTAATTCTGGTTACATTCAGGTAAGTCTAGTAACATTTTAAAAAATGAAAATAACTTTGGTAAAATATACAGTTGAATTTTAAAGGTATATGTTATATTTTTTACATTATTAAGAAATTAACACCATTGTCAAACATCTCATACAAGACTTTTTGTTGTTAGATAAAAATTTGTTGGCCTTCATAATTGTGAAGAAATATGTAGATGGGTAGTTTGGTTTTTGGTTCCATGTTGGTTGCAGTATATTTAGTCTTACAAAATCAAGTCTTAAAAAAAAATGAATCAAAAAGAATCAAATGTTAATTGACAGGGTTTTCCTAGTAAACAAATGGATTTCTAATTTGAAGTAGGGGACTTTTTTTTACTTTTTCTCTGCTTGCTTGCTTTGGCTAGTTGAGTTTTTGTTGTTAAGTGAGTTGGTTGTAATGCATGATTCTGTGCTTGAAACTAAAATGTGGGCTAATTTACAGCATTTGGTCTTTAAAGACTATACTATATTAAATAAGATTTTAAGCCAATTTTAGGTGAAGTTGGAAAAGGGACCCTAGTACTTAAGTAGAGATTAAATTACTTTAAAAGAAATTGGCCAAACTAATGATGTCTGTCAAAATGACCTTATGAATGAATACATACACAAATACTTCCGTAGATATGACCTGTACAAATATCTGCAGATAAAATAATTGACATTATGAATATGAGGCTAGGAACCATGCATAATAAAGAAATTTTGTATTTATGTATTCATAAGTTGCACATAATTAGAAAAAATAGAAAAAACATACAACTTACATATTGTCTTTTTTTCACCAAAGATCTTAAGTTGTCCCTAAATTTTAAAAGCCAATACAGCTTTTAAAATAGGGTTCTTAGTTATCTGAGAACCCTATTTTTAGGTTTAGCACTGGTTTTTAAGCTTTCAGGGGGTGGCAGAAAGAATTCTAATCACTACTGTAAATACACATCATATATTTGGCAGTATTTAGAGTTTATCTGTTGTATTGTTTCAAATAACTACTTGTCGAACACACTTTTACTTTTTCATTTTACTTGATTGACCCAGATTCTAGTGCAAATCTTTAAGAAGTAGTTCCACGTATATGGGGAAAAATACGTGTATGTGCACACACACGTGCGCACATACTTCATTCTAAGCTAAACTGTACCTCAGTTTATGGTTGGCAATAAAGATGCCTTCACCCCCATCACCTGGTTTGCTTTAGTTAAAATACAAAAGGACAATTCTCTTTGAACCATTTAAAAACTAAGGGAAATTTTGTGTTTGTGGACTATTTGTCTCCTCGAATCATCTCAGTGTTGTAGTTTTAAAAGAATTGATTCCTTATTTTCAGGATTCCTGTTCTTTCATTCACTTCTTATTTTCATTCTGACAAAATATGAGAGTTCTCAGAAGTGTATTCAGTTTCCTTTTTCACAAATGGAGACCCAGGCAAAAATGCCATTACCGCTGGCAGGCTTTACTATCTTAGAACCCAGCACAGAAAGCCTAAAAAGATAGCCCAACCTTTTGTACCTACAGTCTTAGATATTGTTAGATAGCCATTCAATTTTCTTTGCATTGTGTGTGAGATGAATATTTCTTGAGACTTTTTTGTTTGCTTTACTAAAGAAATCAAGGAAGAAAAAAAAAACCTCAAAAAACAAAACAAACAAAAAACACCCTGTAACTCATGTGAAGCATGCAGGGTGTTGTAATTTCAGTTTGCAAAGTGGTGTGATACAATGTTGCTGAGCCAAAAGCACACGATAGATTTAATGTAGCCAATTGTGTACTTTTGAAAAAAAGAGTAACTGTTCCCTGTGAGTTAATTTTGGATTTTTTCAAAATCTCTCTTTTAGGCTTTGTGCTGGATTCTTCCAGACAAATGCGTATTCCATGTGGGCCACTGTTCTGCTAAATGCTCTCAGTTCTCCTTTTGCAATCAAGATTATGTTGCTAAGGAGATTTTGCTTTTATTGGTGCCATTGATTTGTGTTAATACGTTTTGAATACCTCTCCGTATTCTTCCGTAGACAAGGCCAAAAGAAAAACTTCCCCGAGTTTCCCAATTTACATTACAAATGGAGCGGTGGTGTAATGAAGCCGATATAAAGTGGGCAGTTGAAAGGGAACTAAAGAAGGGCACTCAAGTGAGAAATGAAGAAATGTGCCGAGTGTAGTCTGTGGGCTGCCTTCGGTCCAGCTGCAGGAACTGGCTCTGGCCAGAGGTAGAGTGAGTGAGCACCTCCCTCTGCAGAGACCACCCACTTTTTGGAGCCCAGGCTGCATACCACAGATTACCTCATTGACCAACACAGGGCCCTTAAAAATGAGAAACTCTTGTCTCGAGTGGCAAAGAGATGGTTCTCTCTCTCACCCCCAGATCTCTTTTTTGAACTCTTCTTCGTGCATGAGTGAGGCTAGACTTTTATACCTTATGACCTTAGTTGTCCTTTAAAGGAAGCCCTCTGGATGAACCAGTTCTTTGGGTTGTGCGGATTAGCATATTCAAATATTGTTGTTGGTATGTCAGTCACTGGATGAGAAGGTTGTTAACTAGATTGTTAAATTGAAGGTTTTGGTTCTGTGCTCCTTGTTTGGTATCCTATTCTAGACTTCAAAGGCTCTCTTCACTTACGTAAAACTCAAACATTCTGAGTGGGAGGAGAAGGCAAGGAGTCCCATCTTGCACCAGTGAAATGATTTGCTTGGGTTGCGGTACCTTGAAGGTGCTAAGGGATACCTTTGTGGCACAGCCCTACTTACGCTTTCAGTGGTGTACATTGTTCAGGCAGTCTCCTATTAATGCCCATGGCTTAGCTTTGTTTTGTTTTTTAACCAGCACAAATACTGCACTGATATAACTTGAAAAATTTTTAGACGTTCTAAATTAGAACTGTCAAAAAGAATGTAGAAACCATGAAGAATATTGCTACACAAGTCTGAGCAAATTTAAAATTGATCACAAAGGAAGTATCTCAAGTGTTAAAAGGACAAGCTTGCATTATTTGGAGACAAGAAATGACTGTTTCTGTCAAAACAATTAATTAATTACATCAGTAAAAACTCTAATAGTTCTTTAATGTTGAATGATCTGGGCAAGAAGCATAAATTTGCAAAGGCATTCTGCTACCAGTGGAAAATATGAAATTTATAAAGAACATTTGAAAAGGAAATCCTTAATTCCTCTGTTTATAGTACCTTTTCATTAGATGGTTTTCCCAGAAGATGCGTGTCAACTGCTGTGCTTCATAGATAAAATCCCAACTTGCAGACTAAATCTGGTAAGAATTTTTGTCTTCTATCTCCAAATCGTGGTATACCCATATTTCTGGGTATGGCTTTTTTTTCCTTCCTGTAATATTTTTAAAGCTTTTAATATGAATTACCTATAGCTTAAAGACTAAAGTTGAAAAGTATAGGGATGAATTTATATCTTCAGCCTGGCATATGTGACTGTATTTGTCAGTGGTTTCTGTATTAATTCTACCATTCTTCCACGCTATAACCTGAAATTGAGAATTTGTAAGAATGAGGAGAATAACTAGGAATTAATTATTAATTAATAGGTGAAAGGTAGTGAGACGTGAGAAACATAGTATTTTTGTATTCTATATTGAGAGCTCAACCTCCCCCCTCCCCACCCCCATGTTGGTATTAATCCATTGAAAGTGACTTTTACATTACTTTAAACTTTAGAATTCCTGTGCTTGGACAACCTGACCTTAAGAGGTAGGCAAACCTGTTTTGTTCATGTAGGCAAAACACAAGCAGTGTAGTTTTACTTTGAGCATCCAACATGTACCAGAAACTTTTGTGAAATTATTTTCCAAATATAGGTAACATTTATCAGAGGAATTCTAAGATTTATAGACTTCTGATAAATCCAACTCTTCTTAGTTAGTCTTCTGTATGTAATATACGACAACCTGCTGGAAGGTTATTTTATAAAAGAATGCAAGTGTAAGAAATCAATCCCTCTGCCTTGATTGACTAGTATTTCTTTTGTTTATTTAGGGCAAAGATGAGGTAGGTTATTTGTAAATGCATGGCAGGCTTGTAAATACTATCAAAACTACCAACAATGAGGCTGAAAAAAAGAGCTTTGAAGAAAGGATGTGTGTAGAAAAACACTAACTTCTCTTCCAGGTCTGTCAGTAGTGGCTCTTGCTCTTACATCCATTGATTAAAAATGTGGTATTTCCGAGCTGAAGAAACACCAAAGGTGTCCTATGGGGAATATGCATTAGAATCAACTGGGGAGTGTGTCTGTTTTTTCAACTATACATGACTATATCCCCACCCCCATTAGAAGTGGGAGGAGAGGAAAGTATTTTGTATTTTGAAATTCCCTCCCCATTCTAACCTTATAATGACCTAGGAAGTATGTCATTTGTCTACGATCCTAGATGGTTAGCAACAGCACCAGGACTAAAACCAGACATAGGAACTCTAGTTTACAAATGTGGGGTCATTCCTGCAATAAGTGCTATAAATAGTCTTCTTTGCAAATTCAGTGATTAAAAAAAATCCTAGGAGTAATCGTTTTGAAATCCAGAAAGCATTATCAAAACTGATTCTGTGTAACTACAAGAGTATCTCCTGAAGCAAATTGTTGGACCAAAAAATTCCCCCAATCTTTAATCTCCAGAAGTGAGGAGATTTTAGCTCTATCTACTGCCCAACCTGAGAACTGTGACTTAGACATTTAATTATTTATTGCTGGTCCGTGTGAAAACATTCAGAATGGCTGGCAGCCTACCAGGCCCTGAGTTAAACATTCTACGGCCTGACTAGACTGCTGGGTAGCCAACTTCACATCAAATTAAACACATTCTCTTCATGATGAATAGCTTGGAACCCAAAAACTTGATTTCGTTACAAAAAAATGCAAGGGGTGTGTTGTTTTGTAAATTAAAATTATTTTATGTTTTACTGCCACCATTCTGATTGTGATTGTCAAGTGTATTTTCTTTGGTGGTGGTGAGATGGAAGAGAAATGGACAATGAGGGACTTTTGGTACTAATAAAATCAAAAAAGGACTCCAACAAGGTTGGACACAATGTAGCCTAGAGATGAACATTCATGAATTTTGTATTGAAAAAATTTACATGTCATTAACATTTTAAATTACAAAGGCAGGTCTACAAATACTGATTTGTATGTGTGTGTTCTCATTGCATTTTCCAAGCAAACAGTGAATAATGTAATGCTAACTTAACTATATCCTGTTTCCTTACCATTAATTTCCCTTTTTATTTTAAAGTGTGAGCTCACTGTAATGTGTAGCAACATTAATTTCAGTGAACCCTACTTTACATTTTCTATAGATCTATGCACATAAACCCCGTGTAATGTTCCCTTAGGTAACAAATGCTTGAGGATAATGAAGTGTAGTCTGAGCATCATTGCTCAGCTATGTAGTAAGCCAATTTTCCATAGACTTGCCACTCTAGTTCTGCATCCACATGGATGGAAATCAACAGTCTTGATAATGAGTGACAATATAGAAATGGAATGTTTGACAGTTAATATTCACTAGAGATTAGAATTATTCAACTTCGGTTTGTCATTCCTGTAAACATATTCTACTTTGGGAAGTTCTGTGAAGTTACAAGGAATTTGAAAGGGTTGTGGAGGAAATAGTGGCTGGCTAGCGTAATGAATTGCAATGTTGGAACTAAGAACTCTGCTCGGGGAGCCGGCTGTCCAGCAGGCTGCCAGTTGAGAATAATTGACAAGCAGGTGCCTGAGAAATGACAGGAAAGGCCCTACTTTTAGTTATCGGCGTCAGTAATGATGACATTATGACTCTAGGCTGTGATTGAAGAAGAAAATCGTGTATCATACGAATTTGAAATGTGTTAACTATTCAGCTGCAGGAAGTTACAACATCTAAAGCTGTTTTTCTTGACTGGAAGCCCTTTAACCAGGATCTCCCATTGCAGAACTTGTTCTTGTATAGTTTGCAAATTCAGCAGCTATTAAAAAAATCAGTTTTAGATATATTTTTGATAAAACTATGAGCCTCAAAAAATCACAGAATTTTTAATACTTTTATGGATGTGCTTTTCCTTTGAACGCTTGGAGCACTCTCAGAAACTTACATAGTTTGGAGTTCTCTCTTTTTTTAAAATTTTTATTGGAGTTCAGTATACAACATATAGTATAACACCCAGTGCTCACATCCCGTCAAGTGCCCTCCTCAGTGCCCGTCACCCAGTTCCCCTGTCCCCCCTCCCCCCTCCCTTTCCACCACCCCTTGTTCGTTTCCTTCACTGATATTTTCACTCATTTTCTCTCCTTTCCTCTTTATTCCCTTTCACTATTTTTTATATTCCCCAAATGAATGAGACCATATAATGTTTGTCCTTCTCGGATTGACTTATTTCACTCAGCATAATACCCTCCAGTTCCATCCACATCGAAGCAAATGGTGGGTATTTGTCGTTTCTAATGGCTGAGGAATACGCCATTGTATACATAGACCACAGCTTCTCTATCCATCATCTGTCGATGGACACCGAGGCTCCTTCCACAGTTTGGCTATTGTGGCCATTGCTGCTAGAAACATCGGGGTGCAGGAGTCCCGGCGTTTCACTGCATCTGTATCTTTGGGGTAAATCCCCAGCAGTGCAATTGCTGGGTCGTAGGGCAGCTCTATTTTTAACTCTTTGAGGAACCTCCACACAGTTTTCCAGAGTGGCTGCACCAGTTCACATTCCCACCAACAGTGCAAGAGGGCTCCCCTTTCTCCACATCTTCTCCAACATTCGTTGTTTCCTGCCTTGTTAATTTGCCCCATTCTCACTGGTGTGAGGTGGGATCTCATTGTGGTTTTGATTTGTATTTCCCTGATGGCAAGGGATGCGGAGCATTTCCTCATGTGCTTGTTGGCCATGTATGTGTCTTCCTCTGTGAGATTTCTGTTCATGTCTTTTGCCCATTTCATGATTGGATTGTTTGTTTCTTTGCTGTTGAGTTTCATAAGTTCTTTATAGATCCTGGATACTAGCCCTTTATCTGATAGGTCATTTGCAAATATCTTCTTCCACTCTGTAGGTTGTCTTTTAGTTTTGTTGGCTGTTTCTTTTGCTGTGCAGAAACTTTCTATCTTGATTAAGTCCCAATAATTCATTTTTGCTTTTGTTTCCCTTGCCTTCATAGATGTATCTTGCAAGAAGTTGCTGTAGCCAAATTCAAAAAGGGTGTTGCCTGTGTTCTCCTCTAGGATTTTGATGGATTTTTGTCTCACATTTAGATCTTTCATCCATTTTGAGTGTATCTTTGTGTCTGGTGTAAGAGAATGGTCTAGTTTCATTCTTCTGCATATGGCTGTCCTATTTTCCCGGCACCATTTATGGAAGAGACTATCCTTTTTCCAGTGGTTAGTCTTTCCTGCTTTGTCGAACATTAGTTGACCATAGAGTTGAGGGGCAATTTCTGAATTCTCTATTCTGTTCCATTTTCTTCAGAGTTGGAACAAATCATCTTAAGATTTGTGTGGAATCAGAAAAGACCCCAAATAGCTAGGAGAATATTAAAAAGGAAAACCAGAGCTGGGGGCATCACAATGCCAGATTTCAGATTGCACTACAAAACTGTGATCATCAAGACAGTGTGGTACTGGAGTTCTCTTCTTGAAGAAGCAGCCATCAGTGAAGATACAGCCTTTTGATGTAAGATTACTGAACTCTGACAGTTGTCTTTCTTAACACTTCTTCCAGCAGTATGGAGCCCCTGTCACTGTGCTTCAAATGTGTTATAATTGAATGCCACATTTTCAGACACAAAGGAGAAAACATGAAGAATCTTGGTCATCTTTGTGGTTCCTCCATTAACTACTCCGATTTACTTATCAAGATTGCATTCGTGGAATGAATTTGTATTAAAATCACAAATGAAATTCATTAAATCATTCAAAATTACCTGGAGGATGTTTTATTTAAACAGGAAGATGAAGTACGGGGCTAGCAATGTTGAAACCTACAGATAACTTAAATAGTATATTAAAATTTGTCCTAAGTATACTTTTGAGTGATGTCTAAAATCAATTGGAGAAATATTGAAATAGTTTAAAACAGAAAGAATAGGGACGCCTGGGGACTCAGCGGTTGAGCACCTGGCCCTGGCTCAGGGCGTGATCCGAGGTATCAGGATCAAGTCCCACATCGGGCTCCCTGCCTGGAGCCTGCTTCTCCCTCTGCCTATGTCTCTGCCTTT
Organism: Canis lupus baileyi; assembly: GCF_048164855.1. Taxonomy (NCBI): domain Eukaryota; kingdom Metazoa; phylum Chordata; class Mammalia; order Carnivora; family Canidae; genus Canis; species Canis lupus. The sequence continues at coordinate 48,677,331 of NC_132851.1, read as the reverse complement.
CTCTCTGTGTGTCTTTCATGAATAAATAAAATCTTTATTAAAAAAATAATAAAACAATAAAATGAAAAATGATTTTTGTTTCTAAATAATTCAAAGCGCTGACCAGAGATCCTAAACAGTTCTGCCTTGGAATAACATGTAGATTTCAGAATTTGAGTTTTATTTTCACGTTTGTTTTGACAAAATGCTTATTTTGCTTTCTTCAACATGAAAAGGTTTAAACTTTTTGAAACTGCCAGATCTAATTGCTGTAGTTTTGAAAACAAATCCAAGGGAATGTCAAAAATAATTCAAATAAGATAGAATTTACTATCACAGCAAATCCATCTACTCACAAAATTGCCTTTCTAAGATACCTTTTTCTCAAAAACAAAAGCGGGAAGCAAATTTACAAATTTATTATTGTCATTTTAATGCCACTTCAAGCGTGTTTTCTTTGACTCCAATTTAACCGTTGAAAAATAGATTATCGAATCTTTTTTCCTAAAGCAAAGGAGTCCAGCTCAATATGTCAAATCTATTAAATGCTGCCATTAGCATACTCTTCTTCATAGGATTGTCCATTACATTCGAGTAAACGAAATAAGTTGCCTCACGCTATCTACATGACTTTGTCATTTCCAACAACTACAGCTTTAAAGAAAACTTTCATCATTTTTTGTTGTTGTTCAAAGTTCAGAAGGCACAGAAGAAGTTGCCAGTTTTCCTTCCATAAGGTAATATTTGTATTACATTGTGGAGTTTTTTAAATTTTGTTTAAGTTATTAGTATTTATTTTCCTATCAGTTATCAAAGAGATTCAAATCATGTAAGTTGTGGCCGGGAATAGCAGACGAAGACTTCCTTTAAAAAAAAGTGTATCGAGGGATCCCTGGGTGGCGCAGTGGTTTAGCGCCTGCCTTTGGCCCAGGGCGCGATCCTGGAGACCTGGGATCGAATCCCACGTCAGGCTCCCGGTGCATGGAGCCTGCTTCTCCCTCTGCCTGTGTCTCTGCCTCTCTCTCTCTCTCTCTCTCTGTGACTATCATAAATAAAAAAAATAAAAAATAAAAGTGTATCGAGGGCAGCCGCGGTGGCGCAGCGGTTTAGGGCCACCTGCAGCCCAGGGCATGATCCTGGAGACCCTGGATCGAGTCCCACATCGGGCTCCCGGTGCATGGAGCCTGCTTCTCCCTCTGCCTGTGTCTCTGCCTCTCTCTCTCTGTGTGTCTCTATGAATAAATAAATAAAATGTTGTTTTTTTAAAGTGTATTGAAGCACACTTCTAAGAGATGATGCTGCTGTAACCTAAAGATCTGTTGAACTTCTCTTCCTGAGTGAGACAGAAAAATCCAGTTAATAAATTATTTTCCAATCCACAGTAGATCTTAGGAAAATAGTCTGAAAACCATTGCCCCTCACTGTGGCTAATGCAGTTTACTGGTTGATTAATGTAGATTTGCATGCCAGGTTACAGGGCTAGAAATACATTCCAATGAAATCGAACTGTTCTTAATAGAGTCCTACTTTAAATTGGTTTGGTGAAGGAAGGGTTCAAGCAGCATATTAGGCTTAGCCCATTTGCAGACATTGTGCCAAGGGCAAACGATATTGAAGGAAATAACATCGCCCTGCCTCTGATGAGTTGAGGCTGGAGGATTACGCACGTACTGTGACATGATAAAGGTCAAGGGAGCTACCTGGCAAGGCCAGGCCACGACAGGGCAATACCTTTTTGTGTTGGGTGGGAAGTTCAGTGAAAGGTGATGTTGAAGGATCAGTTGAAACTTAATGGAATACGCAGAGACAGATACAAATGCGTGGCATTAAGAACCTGAGGGGTTCTGAGAAATAACGGAACAGTTGCCAGAGGGAGGGGGACGGAGGTGGGAGGATGGGCAAACTGGGTGAAGGGGGGGTGGGAGCTACAGTCTTCCAGTCAAGCAATGAGTAAGGCACAAGGATGAAAGGTACAGCACAGAAAATGAGGCCCAGGGCACCGTAGTAGCACTGTGTGGTGACAGACGGTAGCTACACTTTTGAGCATAGCCCGACAGAGAGAGTTGTGGGGTCACCGCGTTGTACTCCCAGAACTAATACAACACTGTGTGTCAACTGCAAACACACACACTATTCACAACAACGGGTTCTGCATGCCTGGAAAATAGGGGGAGATGGTCTGGTGCATAGTAATTATGTGTTAAATTACTAAGTTACGAGGAAGCATCAAGAGAAGGCCGGAAAAGGAAGAAGGGATAGTGCTGAAATTTTAACTCCACCCTGCAGCTATTGAAGGACTTTTTGGGGAAAATGATTGGATGGACCCGATCAGTCCATCATTGATAAGGCTCATTCTGACCCTGAAATGAGCCGGAATAAACAAGCCCCAAAGTTAATGTCTTAAAGCTAACAAGTCCTGATTCCTTAGTTCAATAACTAATTTTTCTCCCAAGAAGACCAATGAAGGTGCAGAAAAACGGCTGTGCCCTTTAACTGAAAGACCAGCTTTCTAACCATTTTGGGTAATTATCTGGGAATTTATCAAGGCATCTCTGGGGTCCAACGTGGAGTCTAATCCTGGCTGTCACTCTCCAGCTGTGTGACCTTGGGAATGTTACCTCCCGGCTCTGTGCCTGCCTGTGAAATAGATTTATAATGCCACCTGTTTCAAGAAATAGCTGTGAGGATCAAGTAACATCATGCATATGTTCCCCTGGCACCGCCACCCCACCAAAGACCACCAGCACGAGTGGGAGCTGAACAAAATTGGGTTCGCCGCTCGTTGAAACCAGAGCACACACCAGGGGGAATCAGTGAGGGTATTTCAAGCAGATGGCCCCGGAAAGGACTTCCCATAGGATTTGGAAGAGTTCAAGGCCGCGAGAGTTTGTTCTGGATTCAGATTCTCTGAGGAAGTGGGTTTAATTTTATGATTGGGCATCTTAATGGATCTCGCCTAGAAGACGGGACGAAGGAAGCAAAGTCAAGGCTGTAATTGGTAAAGGAGCAGCAGGGCCAAGCAACAGAGGGGAGACGGGAGGTCGTTTGGAATTTGTGGTTTGCGCTGTTGGCTTTGTTCCTGTCCATCCTTAGACAAAATTATGGAGAGTTCTTATCTGTTGGCCTCATTTCATCAGGGTCACAGAGTGACCTTGGCTAAGCGGGGTGGTCTGTGAGGCTCAGTCTGTGTTCCACAGGAGATCACCAAGGCCTCGCTGATTTTTTTTTTTAATATTTTATTTATTCATGAGAGACACACACACACAGAGGCAGAGACACAGGCAGAGGGAGAAGCAGGCTCCATGCAGGGAGCCCCATGTGGGACTGGATCCGGGGACCCCAGGATCTCGCCCTGGGCCAAAGGCGATGCTAAACTGCTGGGCCCCCCAGGCTGCCCGAGGCCTCACTAATTGTAACAAGCCGGCCTCCAGATGCCAGGGGCTGCTTTCCCTTCTTCGTTGCTTAGTGCAATGCTTGGAGTAAAGTTACAGCTTAACTATTTTTTAAGGGATTGTGACATTGGGACGCCCGCGTGGCTCAGTGGCTGAGCGTCCGCCTTCAGCCCAGATCCTGGAGACCCGGGATCGAGTCCAGCATCGGCTCCCCGCATGGAGCCTGCTTCTCCCTCTGCCTGTGTCTCTGCCTCTGTCTCTGTGTCTCTCATGAATAAACAAAATCTTAAAAAAAAAAAAAAAAGGAACTGTAATAGCCCAAGGCTCGCGTGCACTCCGAACCTAGCATAGGGACAACCTGTGGTCTATTTTCGGAGTGAATGCAACGGCGCTTTCCACCTCTGCTGGCCTCTCCTATGTGGATAGATTTTTCTTATGTTTAGATTTTTCACCCCGAGTCACTATTATTCAAACTCAGGATAAATCGGAATGTCAGACTTCTGATCCTGATCCTTTGAACATTTTCGCGCAAGTTTAACTGAAAGGCTCGGAACATCGAATCCAGCATCTCTGCAAGCACAGCGCCCGCCGGCCCAGCGCCGAGGGGTGCAGCTGTCGGTGGGCACCCTGCCGGCAGGTGCCCGGGGCCGTGACTGCACCCCGGGCGCCCCAGAACCCAAGCGGCGCGGGAGGTTGTGGGGTGGGGGGACGTGCTGGGGAAGCGGGGCTGCGAGCAGCCAGCGCGGCCTGGGAGGTTGCATATGGCCACGGGCGACCTCAGCCGCCCTCCCCAGGCCCCAGGGGGACGCCGGGCCTCAGGGTAAGCTGGGGACACTTGCTCCTCTGGAAGTGATGGAGTCCGGCTGCCGATCCGGACACTCGCCCTGCGCTCGGGCCGCAGCCGCTGGGAGCCTGGCGCGCGGCCGCTGCCCCTCGGCGCCCCCCCCCCCGCCCCGCCCCGGGGCCCCGGGCACGCCGTCCCCTCCCCCCACACACAGCTGGCAGCTGGGCGCCGCTGGAGACAAACCCACAGCCAGCGCCGGTGACTCCCCGAGCCGCCCCCGCTTCACACACACCTGTGTCGTCTTGCGGGCCGCAGCCTCCCGCCCAGGTGTGCAGCGCCGGGCCCTCCTCCCGCCCCCTCTAAGCACAGGTGCGCACATCCTCTGGCGCCTCCCAGCTCTGCCCTAAGCAAGCCTGCCCGGGCCGGAGCCCTTTGGGGCGCTTCCCTCCCCCCTGTCCGACAGCGCCTCGAAGCCCCCCGCCCCGCGGACCCTGCCCGGGCCGGCTGCCCCCCACATGCGCCCGGCTGAGCGCCCCGTCCTCTAGAGGGGGCCTGGCCGTGCTCCCCCAGCGACCTCGCCCCCAGGCCTGCGGCCTCCCCGCCCCCCTCCGCGGCTGCTGGGCGGCCGGGCCGGGACTCCGAGGGCTTCACCCCCGACGGGGCCGGGGCAGGGCCCTTGGGTCCCGCGAGCAAACCACTCTGCCCTCGGTGTCCTCCCACGGGTCACGAGTGGCTCCTCCGGTCCCGGGTTCGAGCGCCCCTCTCCCCGACCCCCGCCTCGGTACTCATCTCTGTCCAGAGCATCGCCTTCCCTTTGGTCCAAGCCTCCTGTCACTTCCTCCCAGGAGTGTCGCCCTCAACTGCCTTTCTCTTTTCTTTATTTAAAGATTTTATTTATTTATGCATGAGAGACAGAGAGAGAGAGAGAGGCAGAGACATAGGCAGAGGGAGAAGCAGGCCCCATGCAGGAGCCCAGACGTGGGACTTGATCCCGGGTCCCCGGGGTCACGCCCTGGGCCAAGGCAGGTGCTGAACCTCTGAGCCACCCGGGCCGCCCCTTAACTGGTTTTCCATCCTCCTGTGTAATCTGGTCCTTGCTTCACTTTCACCTTCACCCCTCCACCCCCTTCCCAGCACCCGGTTCTCACCCACTGCAGTCTGGATCCTTGGTCATTTCTGGTTACTCAAAACGACAAAGTTTAGTTCTCCTCTGGGGCCCTTTATTCCCCTCTGCCTTTTCCCAAAACGACTGATTTTTCTTGTCCTTCGGGCCTCAGCCCCACCGCCTCCCTTCATCAGTGAAACCTTTCCCAGCCGCTCAATCTGAGTTAGACCCTCTGCCCCGGGGGGTGTGGGAGGGGGGGGCCTCCTGTATTTTCTTGATTCTACTCTGCACGGTCTGCATTTATCTTATTCACATTTTTGTCCCTTGGTATGTCTTCTATTAGATTATCAGCCCCATGAAGTGGAGGACATTGGCCAATTTAAATCCCAGCCCCCATATTACCAGCACCAAGAACATAGGCTGACACAAGAAATATCTGCTGAATGAATGAATAAATCTTGCAGGCATACTTGTTTTATTTTTTTATTTATTATTATTATTTTTTTTATTTTTAAAAGATTTTATTTATTCATGAGAGACGTAGAGAGAGAGAGAGGCAGAGACAGAGGCAGAGGGAGAAGCAGGTTCCATGCAGGGAGCCCGACGTGGGACTCTATCCTGAGTCTCCAGGATCACACCCTGGGTTGAAGGCAGGCACTCAACCGCTGAGCCACCAGGGCTGCCCTTGTTTTAATATACAACTGGCATTACCCCACAACTTGGACCCTAGGAAATGTGCCTCATTTCTCCCATTGTTCTGTGGGTCTGGGGCATCACTACCTCCTTCCTTGCTTTGAGAAGCTTGGCCACTCCTAACCAGCCACTGTTAAGAAATTATCATCTTCAAACCCCTTCAGAATGAGAAGAAGGGCAAAAGGATCTTTGAAGAGACATCAGTGAGGAAACTCATCAGTAGATTATCAGTGCAGGCCCAAAACAAACAAAAAAACCCAGAGACACTATCGTCAAAATCTCTCACACACTGGAGTATCTATCTGGCTTGACCCTTGATTTAAGTAAAGTAGTGAGCTTCCCTGATGGGGCCCACAAAAGGTAATAGTATCATGTGATGTGAAGAGAGATGAGACAAAGACGGGAGTCTACTTTGAAAATATGTAAATCCTGGACAGGTCATGACTTTAGACCACACACAGTCCATCCTATGAGGAAAAAAACACACACACACACAGGAAAGAAAAACAGCACCAACATCTCTATCCTTTTTGTGTTTGTCCAAAGTACAGTTTAGAGGGTAGTCTGCTCTTTTCTGACCACAGACTAATCTTTCCTGGAATTATAGAAGTTTGTTGTTTTGGGTTTTGTTTGCTTTTTTTGCTTTTTCATTTTTCAAGTGAGTGAAACCATGAAACTTAGTCCTCATTAATCCAAATGTATGCCCTAGTGTGAGAATGCGTGTGTGTGGAGTAAACCTTACTAGGCATTTACAAGTGGAAGGCAGAGTATGGTTACCGGTCTTAGATATTTGCCTCTTTTCTCTTACGTAGGACATATGGGAACTCATCTGTATCCTAAAATAGTCAATCTTAGAAAAAATGGGTAGTGCACGGGCTAAAGTTTTAGCATTCATGAACAGAGGCTTGTCTCAATATGATCTGTTATCACGCTCACTTTTACTGTTCAATTTTACTAGATTTCTGCTTCCTCACCCGTAGAAGGGGGGAGGGGCTCTAGTCATTATTGTTAGGCCATGAAGCAAAGGGTACCAAGGCAGATTAGGAAAACTAAAAATTGGCCATTCGCAATTGGTCTACTCCCTGGATTGTTAACCTGTAGGCAAATGATGTTGAAAAGACTTGGAATTTTACTGTGTGTTACATTCTAAGAGTTTTTGCTAAATAGGTTGGAAGTCGGGGTCATCTCTGAAAAGAAAAAGGAACAGACATTAACAATTAGTCATGAGATTTTAATTACAACAAAACTGTTTTTTTTCTTTAAGTAACAGATCTGTTTTCCTTTTCTCTACTGCCCATTAGTAATGATTAGAATATACCAAAAGGAAACTTAAGATAATCCAGAGTGTCATTATTACATATCACTGTAGTCTAAGGGTGGAGTTGGCCCTATTGACCGAGTCCGACTTGCTAAATAATGCCTCCAGTCAAAGCTGCGTGGGACCCCATTTGGCCTGCGGCCTGGGCTGTTGGTCGTTTCTTCCAACGCCAGTTGCACAGGGTCATTACGTGAAGCTAATTCGACAAGTTCTGGTCCTTATTCCGCACTCATTCCAGCAAACCCAGCCCCTATGGCACTTAATAGTGTCATTGTCCATCCATCTACCATAGCGACTGCCCTTAGGGCTCTGTGCTGTGTGTCCTGTCCACCAGGCCCTGGGAGAGCCACCAAAGAATAGAGGCCCTTTATGGCTCTGTTGAAGGTAAATCAAACTCAGAGGAAAGGCTCAGGGAGGAGGGTTTGAGCCCCGCACAGAAAGGTTTTAAACATTCTCACTTTCAGTAATGAAAAAGAAAAAGAAAAAAAAATCCCATGGCATCAAGGCTTTCCCCCAAAGGAGTGATGCACACTGAGAGATAATACACAGGTCTGAAGAGTGGATTTTGAGGGGTAAGGGAACCCCCAGGCCTGGACTCCCGTTTCTAGTGACACGTCGCAGAGCATAACTAGATGTGAGGACCAGGGGTGAGCTCGAGGTGGGTGTTGACTCGTTTTACTTCCTTGCACCACAGTCTTGAATGGAACGGATAGACTGGAACAAATGAGCCAGCGTGAACCTCTCTTTCTTTTTTTGCAACGAGGCAGGTATGACATTAAAACAAACCAAAAAATCCACCCAGAGTTCTTGGAAACAAGGACACATTAGGAGGAAATGAGGCGGGGAGAAGAAAAGAGTGGTGACCTTTTTTCCCTTTAGGGTAACCACAGGAAGGGCCACAGGGGTGGGCCCCCTTCTCCTGGAAATGCACACTAGTGGGCCCAGGCTGGGTGACCTGGGCCCCAGCAGGCAGAGGAGGGAAAGCCGGGGAGGCCACAGAGCTCGTTTCTGTGGATTCTGGGCGCTTCCCTCTTGCTGGTGCCTGCACCCCTCCTCCCTGAAAGCCTCTTCACCGCATGTGCAGGGAGAGCAAAGGAGGAGGAGAGGGCACGGGGGTGGGGGCCTTCTTTAAATATCTGCTTGTGGCTTTGTCCTCGGCTCACCACGAGAACGCTGCACAAGGCCATCCTATTAGAAGTGAGAACAAGTCCCTATTGTTTAGGCTTAAATAGCTCCAAGTGTTTCTTCTAGAGATAATTAATTTAATTAAAATAGTCCCTGAAGCCAAACTGAGCTGCATGGTGAGCACTGCACAAATTCCTTCCAAATTCCAGCACCGGGCCACTGGGAAGGAGCAAGCTCTCCGCACTGGGCCTGGCCCCGCAGGCTCGCCTCTGTCACTCTGCTTGGAAGGGAGGCCGGAGGACAGGGCCTGGCCCCAGATGCTTCCTGGGCGAGGGGGTGCCACTCCTGCTGAGGGAGTTGGAGTGAAGATCATCTGCCATCTGCGGACTTAGTTCCAAAAATGATGGTGGAGTATTTTGGTTTTTGGTTTTGTTTTTCCCTTCCTGGTGGCTTGAAGGAGAAATTTGGTCCACTGGTTGCATCCATAGCACCAGTCCTCACTACGGCCTCAGTAAACACGGATCCAGTGGATGTAGACATAAACGAAGGAAAACCCATCCCTTCGGTTGGCCTCCCGGCCTTTTGTCTTCTGGAGTAAGGAAGTAAATTGAGTAGCGTTTGATCTTAGATTGAAAACTACCAACTGTCAAGTGCCCCAAGGGGACGTAAGATGGTGGCCCTGGATGCTGGTTTATTTATGGCAGATGTGACTCAACGCGTTTATTCCAAACCCCGAGGCAGCACAGCGTAGGAAGGCCACGCGGCAGGGCCATTTAGCCAGCAGACTACGGAGTCAGAAAGACTTGGGTTTCTCACCGTCTCCCTTTCTTGTGGCATGACCATGGGCACATTTTGGGGACCTCCCTCAGCCTGTTTCTTCATCTATAAAACAAGGTTAATAGAAAAGTTCGCTCATAAGGTTACTGTGAAGGATTGCATTCATTCAACATGCACTGAACACCTGTGTGCCAGGCACGGCCCACATCAGGGAATGGAGCAGTGCAAGGGTAGAGGGGTGGGGGGCAAACGAAGAAACCATAAACAGAATAAAATCAGTACATGCTTTGTTAGAAGTTCTGTGGGCTGGGAAAACAGTGGTGCAGGGACCCGGGAGGTGGGAGCGCATTGCAACTCCATGTAGTGTAGACAGAGGCAGACCGGCTAGGCCTCATTGAGAAGGTGATGCTTGAGCAAAGTTTTGAGGTTTGCGAAAGGGTAAACCATGTGGATATCAGAAGGCAAAATGTTCCAGGCAACGGGCACAGCCAGTACAAAGGCCAGAGGCCAGGAGTATGCCCAGCATGTGTGAGAGAAGCTAGTGTGAAGGAGGCTAGTGTGGCTGGCTTGGAGGGCAAGAAGCAACTGCAGACCAGACTGTGGAGGCCTTTGGGCTGCCCTCAGAACCCACAGTGCAATGGGGAGTGCAATGGGGAGTGCAATGGGGAGTGCAATGGGGAGCCTGTCTGACCCATATTTTAAAGGCTCACCATTGGTGGTTGGGGGGGGGCCTGGGTGCGGGAGGGATAAAGGGTTTGTGCGCAGAGGATCCAGTTGTGTGACGATCGTGATGAGTGAACACTGCTGATGCAGGAGAGAGGAGAGAACAATGCTCGAAGGATGTGCTTGGGTAGTGAGAGGGATCGGCTCTGGGTGGGTGCACAGGGATTCTGTGGCAACAGGTGAAGGGCAGAGGTGTGGGTGCAGACGCTGGCAGTGGTGGGCAGGTCTGGTGGTGGGAGTCTGTGGACATTTGCTTCTGGTTCTCTCGAATGTCTCAGAGAAGAAGGGAGCACAGTAATCAGCCGAGAGGAGATGGGGGAGAGAAAAGTATGGAATGTCGAGGAGAACAGGAGAGCGAGTGGGAGACACTGTGAATGGGAGGCAACAGGAAGGGCCCACTTATGGGGTTAAGGATCATGAGCTCAGTCCGCACAGTTGAGTTTTTCGTCAGACACATTCAACCATTCGAGTCCGTGTTGAGGCTTGGGTTTTGCCAGGTGTGTGGGTTTGCTAAGCGAGTGTGACAAAGCGAGAGGGGCAAGGGATTTCAGGGGTTCTGAAGTGAGTAATTACAACGTGATAATACAAGGAGTTGAGCTGGGTAAGGACAGAAGCTAGGGCCTCAAGTTAAAAAAAAATGGGCGAAAAGATCAATGGATTGGAGGAAGGGGTGCACTGGAAAGAGTGAGCTGGAAAGACAGGAGGCGGGGTCAGCATGGAATCTGTCGAATTAAAATTATGAAAAGGCATCTAACATCTTGGGCCCATACCTGGTGCAAAGCAAATGCTCAATGGCTGTTGCTAAGAGCTTCTAATACCTTACCCAAAACCTTCGACACCGGGTATGGTTTATAATCTGGAACTCTCCAGATTGTATAAAGGCTGTGCATTGGCATCTCTGTTGAGGTATTGGATAGCTCTCCGCAATCAAACACGTTGGTATTTCTTCAGAGAATTGTATGAATATTCACATTAAGTGGGCTACGTAGCCTCACGTTAGCTTGGGCCAGGTTTTGCTACTTAATAAGTTTTGGCACTAAGGGGCACCCGGGGGCTCAGTCCGTTAAGCATCCCACTCTTGATTTCAGCTCAGGTCATGACCTCAGGGTTGTGAGATGGAGCCCCGCATCGGGCTCTGCACTCAGCACAGAGTCTGCTTGTGATTTTCTCCCTCTCCCTCTGCCCGCAACGCCCGCCCCCCAAAACCACCCGAATAAATGAATAAAATAAATCTTAAAAAAACGTTTTGGTACTAAGCCTAAAAAATAATTTTTGTTTTCAAGAGCTTTTGAGATTTCAAATGAGAACAGGTGACCCTATAGTGATATTTTACTAAGAGTTGTGAATTTGCAGGAAATCCCTCATTTCTCTAGACATTAGTTCTTTCAGTGTAGAGAGAGGACTTGGATTCCAAGAAACTTCTAAGCTCCTCTCTAGCTCGGCATTAATGATTTTTTGACACCCTTTGCCAGACATTAAAAAACAATTGTCTTACCAATAAAGCCTCCATAAGACAATGAGATAAGGAGGCTGGGCCTAAGTTTCGTGGTAATAAGTAAAATGTGTATCGGTTGTTGGTTATTACAGTCGTGTTTAAACTCTTCATATCAGAAGAATTGAGAAACTTGCCTTTTTATATACAAGGCTTAGAAAAATGTAAGTCAAAAAATAAAAAGAAAAAAAAGAAAAAAGAAAAAGAAAAATGTAAGTCGAGCATCTGCCAAATTTGAAGCAACCTCACCAGTCAGATAAGTTAGAAGGTCACGTAAAACTCATACAAGGTTTTAATAAAAGTACTTATGAAATGCTGCATTGTGTAATTCAGCTCAAGCTTATTTTTATGAGGGCTAAGTGTTTCCCAGTAGAGGGGAAGCTGCGGCCATGCTCTGATGGATGGATGAGGCAGATTTTTAATTTCATGCGTAACATCATTTGCATATAGCATGGTTGACAAAATGCCCAACGAAAGACATGTGCCCTTGAAGTAGGTTAAGGACACTCTCCGTTTTTAGTCACTCTACTCATCAACTTAGCAAAATTCTTCCTCTGTAGGTGCAGCCAAGGTAACTGTCAGCCCGGCCTTGCGCCATTGGCACATGCTCCGCGGGGGAGCATTCCAACGCGGGATGCACTTACTGGAAGGCAGCACGATTGCAAAGAAGGGAGCCACACTCCAAATGCTAAGAAACAGAATGGTGTGCATTTGTCTCCTCTCTAGAAATAGTTCTTTGCAAGGATAATATATACCTGTTTTAAACTCCCCAGTCCCCTGGGACCGGCTCAGGTGTATTTGTAGCCCACATGGTGCTACTGAGGTTCCCTCCACATTTCCAATTGTGTTGGCGCTTGGATTGGACTTTGATTCCACAGTCTTTGCAAACATCTTTTCTACATTGGCTTTTCCTCCTTCAGGATGCTCTTTCCTTCCTTTTTTTTTTTTTTAAAAAAAAAGATTATTTATTTATCTATTCATGGAGAGACACAGAGAGGCAGAGACACAGGCAGAGGGAAAAGCAGACTCCATGTAGGGAACCCGATGCGGGACTCGATCCTGGGTCTCCAGGATCACTCCCCAGGCCAAAGGCAGGTGCCAAATCGCAGAGCTACCCAGCGATTCCCCCCTCCTTCCTTCTTTTTTTTTTTTTTTGGTTCAGCTTACTACTCAGTCTTTAAGACTCAGCTTAGGTGACAACTTCCTAGGGACGTCTTTCCTGTGGCCACCACCAGCCCGGTTCCCGAGACGAGGGTGGGCATCCCTCTTTGAGTGCTCCCATGTGAACAGCGGTTGTTCCTCACTGTAGCGTGCAACCACTTTCATGCCCTAGAGCTTGGCTGGACCAGTCAGTCTCTCACTAGGCCATGGAGAGGGAGGGACTGTGTCTGCTTCCTCAGCCTAACCTGTGGGCTGACTGAAGGCTGAGCTCATAGTTCCAGAGGTAGGCCTTTGACCTGCAAACCCAGGAATGGATAAAACAAGGCAAGCTTTGGGGCGCCTGGGTGGCTCAGTGGGTTAAGGGTCTGACTCTCAGTTTTAGCCTAGTTCATGATTTCAGGGCCCTGATCTGAGGGTCGTGAGATCGAGTCCCCCACATCCGGCTCTGGGCTCAGCATGGAGTCTGCTTAACACTCTCTCTCTCTCTCCCTCTGCTCCTACCTGCCCCCCCATGCTCTCTATTTCTCAAATAAATTCATAAATCTTAAAAAGGAACAAAAACAACAACAACAAAACCCAAAACAACAAACCAAGCTTTAATCTCATTCTACTCTTCTAGAAGAAAGGAAGGGAGGTGGATCCCTGGCTGGAGAGAAAAGTTAAGAATTACATTTCCTCGCCATGCCAGGCAGGGGCATGTGTACTGGGGATGGGAGGTGGGGATGTTCTTGCAGCTGATCGGTCCCTAGTGAAATGAGCTCCACGGGGACTCCTGGGTGGCTGAGTGGTTTAGAGCCTGCCTTTGGCCCAGGGCATGATCCTGGAGTCCCGGGATCGAGTCCACATTGGGCTCCCTACATGGAGCCTGCTTCTCCCTCTGCCTGTGTCTCTGCCTCTCTCTCTGTGTGCATCTCTTGTGAATAAATAAATAAACTCTTAAAAAAAAAAAAGAAAGAAATGAGCTCCTTCATCTGGTCAGACACATGGCACTTGTCCTAGGACGACTCAGCTGATAAAAGAGGAAAAGAGATAAAAGATAAAAAGATCCAAATTTCAAGGCATTCATTCAGTAGTATACCAAATACTTTCCAAGGACCTGTGCCAGACATGCTGTGGCAGTACCTGTCCAGGGAGGCCCAGGGCATCTCCCTTTGGGGGCTGTACTTCTGAAGCAAAGTCTTCAGGGATTCAGATCAAAAAAGATAACGACCTGGCCATGTTATGGGGTCACCTGTGGACATTCTTGATTCCTGTTAAGAAAGGGGTTGTTCTGCGCATGCACACATTATTTTTAAAGATTTTTAAATTTATTCATTTGAGAGAGAAAGAGAGAGCGTGCACCCAAGTACGTGTGCCTGAGCAACAGCAGGAGCTGGGGACAGGTGGGCAGGAAGAGTGAGAAGCTTGCTCCACACTGAGCAGGGAGCCCAGGGAGGGACTCGATCCCAACACCCCAGGATCATGACCTGAACCAAAGGCAGACACTGAACCCACTGAGCCCCCCAGGCACACACACCCCGCGCCACCCACACACACATTCTTAAAGACTCATCATTCCTCTGCACACAGATAGCTGGACACTAACTGCACTGTGACATTTCCAGCGTCACACTTACTCCTAAAGTCACGCTGCTGTCTTACAATGGAATCGCATCCGACAGCATCCTGGGTAAAGGCCACAGGCTTCAGCTAGCTCAGAGGCCTGTCTGGTGGCCAGAGAAAGAAGTGTCATTATAAAACGATATTTGCTTAGGGGGTCCAGGCCCCCAGGAGAGGATGCCCTGGGCTCCCCTGCCCAGATTCCATCCCATCGTGTTTGCAGTAGGTGCTCAGTAAATGCTCGCTGTGGTCTGAATGCCACGAGCACAGGACCTGTGTCTTTTATCTGTTCTCTCTTGCATTATGCCCTGGGTCAAGCACGATGAGGTCAGCGCGCAGCACATGACCTCAGGTTCCTCTGAGCCAGGGCTGAGGGGGGTTGGCAAGTGCCCAGCGGAGGCTATCTGTTTGGCCGGAAGAATCCAGCCCGGGCCTTCCCCCCATCAGCTCTGCTCGTTACTCGTGCGGACGGTGGAGCTGGGCCACAGTTGCCTCACAGAGTAGCCTAGAGCCTAGCTGCCCCAGTGGTGACCCGCAGGCCACCGTGAAGGCATCACCTGGGAGCTTCTTCAAAATGCAGGATCTCAGGTCCTCCCACAGAGCACCAGGCCAGAATCTGCATTTTAGCAGAGTCTCAGATTTTTTTTTTTTTTTTAATGAGTATAGTCAACATACAACGTCATGTTCACTCCCGGGGTACGACACAGTGATCCCACAGCTCCACAGGTCGTGTTGTGGTCGCCACGCATGCAGCTGCGAGGTTTGGTCTGTCCCGCTGTTACACCGCTGTCACAGCGTCACCTGCAGGGGTCCTTGTGCCTAGCCCTCAGAGGATTCTTAAGCTGACCCAACTGGAAGAGACACTGGCCTAGAACATCAAAGGAGGACTAGAAGTTAACCCTACATAAAGATTAGGAAGAGAGCTCAGAGAAGAGTGGAAGGGGTGGTGTTGAGGGGACACTGGAAGGCAGTCAGTCCGAGGGGACGGGTTGGGGGTGACAGACAGGGAAATCTGCAGCGACGTGTGGGCGGGACCAGGCCTGAGGTGGAACCCAGAGAGGAGTAAGCAGGACCAAGACCAGTTATGGAGCATCAAGTTAGATTTGGTGGGTGCTGGCTTTGGGCTCACTCAGAAGAGGTTTAGGCTCCCACATTCTTGGAATTCAAATCTTGGCTCACTAGCTAGGTTTTTTTTTTTTTTAAGATTTTATTTATTTATTTGACAGAGAGAGAGAGAGAGAGAGAGAAAGAGTGAAAGCACAAGCAGGGGGAGCAGCAGAGGGAGAGGTAGAAGCAGACCCCCCGCTGAGCAGGGAGCCTGAGGTGGGGCTCAATCCCAGGACCCCAGCATCACAACCTGAGCTAAAGGCAGATGCCTAACCGACTGAGCCACCTGGGCACCCCACTCATCTACTTTTATATAACAAACCTCCATGTGTTTTCGTGGCTTAAAACAACAACTGTTTATTTCCTCATCTAGGCTCTGGGCTCAGCTGGGCGGCTCATCTCTGCGTCCCACAAGGTGGTGGCTGGGCTCGTTCCTGTGACTCTCTCTGGTCAGCCGGCAGATGGGCCAGGCGTGGCTGGTGCCATACATGTCTAGTTTGCTGGAACAACTGGAATAACTGGGCCTCACCCTCCATGCAGTCTCTCATCCTCAAGGAGGGGAGGCTGCGTTTCTTCACAGGCAGCGGTGTTCTAGAAAGGCGAGAGCCGAAGCTTCCAGCCTCCGGAGGCCAAAGCTTGCAAGGCACTTCTGCTACATGTGGGCAAAGTTAGTCGCAAGGCCACCTGGTGGGATGAGCCTCAATGAGCGTCTGAACTGCTACCCACCCTGCTGTGTACCAGCTCGCTGGCCTAAGGCAACTTGCAATAACTTCTGAGCCTCAGTGTCCTCATCCTTTAAAATGTAAGTAGTGAAAAAAATAAAAAATAAAAAATAAAATAAAAAAATAAAATGTAAGTAATGATAACCTTTTTCCTGGGATTGCATCAGATGAGACCAATGGCTCTTGTGACTAGCGTGTAATTAGCACCCAGTAAAAGGTAACTATTATTATTAGTACATAGCTGAAATGTTTGCCCTTCCTCCCTAGAGCCTTCTTTCCAACTCCACAGAATGATATTTTTTAAATGACTCAAGTATTAGATTCTCACCAGCAGGTTTGAAAGGGGGCAGAGAAAAAGCATGGTGTGCATGTATATGTGTGTGCGAGTGTGAGAGAGAGAGAGAAACAGAGAATCAGTTGAGGACGACTGACAAAAGAGACAGAAGGACTTAGTGAGGGGAAACTAGATGTTTCTATGCATACTTTATAGAAATTGGGGGCCAGATCGACCCTTCAGCTCAAACACCATCAACTATCAAGCTCCGTATGTAAGGTGTGGTCGGAAGACCAACAGCGCCAGCATGGCCAGAGGTTTGGAAACGAGGAGTCTTGGGCCTCAGGCCAGACCTGCTGCATCACAGTCTGCACATGAACCAGATCCTGGGTCCTCATCACCCGCACGCTCAAGTCTGAGAGGCAGTGCTGTGAAAAAGAGCCACTTTTCACCTCGTCTGATCTGCAGTGTGTGATCTTGGGTGGATCCTTTGGGGAGCGAGCAACTAGCTTCTGTTTGAGGTGGACCTAATGAGAGAGGGAAAGAGCGTGTGTCAGCCTTCCCACATCTTATGAGATGAGGTGGGTCATTTGGACAGAAGCAGTTTGGACCATCGCTTCGATCGAGTAATAGGCAGAGCCAGACAAAGGCAGATATGCAAAATTTGACAAAAATGTCCTTTGGATATTTATAAGAGTCATGGCCTGGTCAGACCGGAAGAATAAGAAAAACATTCAGAATAGAACTAGGCATGAATATTCTAGTTAATAAAGTAGTAAGGAAATGGGCAGGTTCTGGACTGCAGATGCACCAGGTAATGATATATCTTTTTAAAATGTTTAATTTATTTTTATTTTATTTATTGGTTTATTTAATATTTTTAGAGAGAGTGCGAGCAGTGGGGGTAGAGGGACAGAGATAGGGAGGAAGAGACTCTGAAGTAGGCTCCATGCCCAGCATGGAGTCCAATTGGCTTGATCTCCTGACCCTGAGGTCCTGACCTAAGCTGAAATCAAGAGCTGGATGCTTAACCAACTGGGCCACCCAGGCACCCCAGGTAGTGATATATCTTAAAATTGGGAGAGACCAACACCCTCTAACGGGCATGGACTGGAGTTGCTTTTGCTATGGTGACCATAATGAGAGTGTGCTCTGGCCATCATCAGGGGGAGATAAAAAATCTCATACCTTGGCCAGGAACCTCCTGCCAATATGAATGCTCATTCTCCTAATGGGGTGACCTTTGCTTGGGATGGTATAACTGTTCTCTTGATGGATTTTTTTTTTTAAGAGAGAAAATGAGAGCAGAGGGAGGGGCAGAGGGAGAGGGAGAGAGAGAATCTCAAGCAGACTCCCCACTGAGTTTGGAGTCTGAAGCGGGGCTCGATCTCATGACCTAGAGATCAGGACCTGAGCTGAAACCAAGAGTCAGATGCCCAACTGACTGAGCCACCCAGGTGCCCCCTTGGTGGAATTACTAATGGTGTTAAGATACAGAGTTAACTAGAGACATGGTGAACTTGATCAAATCTGCAGTTACCATTTTTGTGTAAGTTCAGGAAGAGAGTTGTGTGTGTGTGTGTGTGTGTGTGTGTTTGAAGAGAGTTTTATAATCTTGAGTATGATGTGTGTTGTTTGGTATTTCAAGTATTTGCAAAGGAGGATTTGGCTCATTAGAGGATTGCAATCCCAATTCAAAGAGCGTAATTTCTAACTGTCAGTTGAAACGTGTAAAGAGACCTCTAGAAACCATTCTGGAATGCGTAAGAGAACTTGAGATTCACTATGGTTATGTTTTGCTAGAGTTAATGTAAGTACTTGGGGAACTTTTTGCTTGTTAGAAGCATTTGAAGTGCTAAAATATAATATATATTTAATATATTAAATATATAGGAGAGCTTGAATTTCTGATGGAATTTAATTGAGTTTGCAAATGAGACTGTTTAGGAGAATTTCGTTTCTGTAATGTTTAGTTGACAGGGTTTAAATCCCCTTGAAACCGATGGTTAAAATTTTCTCAATTTCTGAATAGAATAATAAGGTGTCTACACTGAGCTTTATGGACTAAAGAAAACTAGGTATCAGAGTTAGTTAAAATTTGTGCCTCTAACAGATTTCATGTGAATTTAAAAACTCAGAGTATCTGCAAATGATCTTCATTATGCTCTAAAGCTTCTATTAAGAACACCAAAAGCTCATGTTGACGTCAATAATTCAAAATTGTCACCAGTGCCTGGTGGGTTTAGACATTTTAAAGCCAAGGGCATTTTTTCGTGTGTGTTTTTTGGTTTTTGTTTGTTTGTTGGTGAGTGTGGAACACTCTTCTTGCACCAAGACTTTCAAAGCATGAGCTTCAGGTTCACCAGGGAAATACTCCCAGGTAGGGAATGGATAGGCCACACGAGTGGCCTCGAGGGTGGGTCCTGCACTGCCGTTGCCCCCACCAAGCATTTCCCCGAAGCCCCCTCTGCCTCACTCCTAGAACCCCACGACAGGCAGAAGGGGAGAGCCCCCCAGTGAGCCAATAGGCTGAAGTTCTTTCATGGCTTCCAGGGGCTGCTGGTCTGCGCCATTAATTAGAGTCACACGGTTGGCTTACTTTCCCCTCTCAAAAAACCTAGAGCTCAAGTCTGTATTTCAAATTGCAAATTGTTTGGAAAATTCTGTTTTAAAAATGCTGCTTGGCATTCTAAGGAGTGTCTTTTCCTTGCATGACGAGGTTGCTTCCCTGCTCATGGAAATGCTAGGAAGCCAGTTAAGTCTCTGAATTAATGAAGACCTAGCTTCCATAGAAAGCCCAAAAGCACCTCTCCTTCAGATTTTGGTTCTGTTGGCTCTTTTGAGGACTTGGGAAAGAAGAAAGGAGAAAGAAAAGAAAAGAAAAGAAAAGAAAAGATAAGAAGAAAGAAAGAAAGAAAGAAAGAAAGAAAGAAAGAAAGAAAGAAAGAAGAAAGGAAAAGAAAAGGAAAGGAAAGGAAAAGAAAAGAAAAAAGAAAGAAAGAAAGAAAGAAAGAAAGAAAGAAAGAAAGAAAGAAAGAAAGAAAGAAAGAAAAAGAAAGAGAAAAAACCAAAAACAAAACAGGGGCATCTGGGTGGCTCAATGGTTGAGCATCTGCCTTTGGCTCAGGGCATGATCCTGGGGTTCTGGGATCGAGTCCCGAGCTTCCTTGCATGGAGCCTGCTTCTCCCTCTGCCTGTGTCTCTTCCTCTCTCGGTGTCTCTCATGAATGAATAAATAAAATCTTAAAAAAAAAAAAAAATCCAGCATCAACCTGCTCTACAGACGTCACCAAACCTCCGAGGGCTCCCTAAATCCAACCGGCCCTAATAATGGAAGGTCCCTTGATATTGGCGTCCTCGGGCCCCGCTGGCGCTTCCTGTGGGCAAGCCAGCCCCTTTCCCCACCTTTGTGAAGAATTTGAGTGAAGGAGAGAAGGAAACTCAGAGGAACAGCATATTTTTTCTTAATCCAGCATGGTCAAAGGCAAGCTCCTAAGGCTTTTGCTTCTAGATTGATGTGCCTGGTGCAGTATCTTTGTTACGGCCTGGTCCTCTCTGCCCCTGTCCTAGAGCCCTCCTCCAGGACCGGCTCCTATCCATACAGAAGGCTGTTTGTGGTGTGCGGTTATTTATTCCCCCCCCCACCTCTGAACACCTCAGAGCAAAGCTCGAGTTTTATTCCCCTTGGATTCCCTTGCGGCTCCTTCCAGAGCGGTCTGCACATTCTAAGAGCTTCCAAACTGCTTGTGCAGTGAACAAATGAATGAGCTATATTAGCCCCTAATTACATTAGAAATGTTTACAGAAAGAGATCTGGAAGGGTCCTTTTCTCAGTTTGCTTCAAGTTCTGACTTTTTTTTTTTTTTTTTTCTACTTTAAAGTATAGGATTAGGGCAGCCTGGTGGCTCAGAGGTTTAGCGCCTGCCTCCAGCCCAGGGTGTGATCCGGGAGACCCCGGATCGGGTCCCACGTCGGGCTCCCTGCATGGAGCCTGCTTCTCCCTCTGCCTGTGTCTCTGCCTCTCTCTCTCTCTGTGTCTCTCATGAAGAAATAAATAAAATTGAAAAAAAAAAGTATAGGATTAACCCTAGCTTCACGGCTATCATGCATTATCAAATGCGAGCATGTTTTATAGCTATGGTTTACTTTTAATCATCTGCACTGGGGAAGAAAAAAATCACAGAACTGAGTCACAATGGGTCTCAGAGATTGTCTAGTTGGTTAATAATAGTAATATCTATTATTTATTAAGCAGTTACTGTATGCAAAATGTGCTTAGCACTGTATATGCACCGTCTTATGCAATGATTGAAACAGCACTAAAAGTAGCCTTTATAATTATTATTCTCCCTTTAGTGATTGAGGAACCGCAATCACTAAACCGAGAGGTTACATGACTTGCCTTGGGTGGCAAAGATCACTCAAATATTTTTATATGTGCCTTTGATCATGGTGCATTTATTTTTCCAATACATTTTATTTAGGTGTTCAAGTTAAGATGCAAATCATTTTCTTTTTTTTTTAATTTATTTATTAATGAGAGACACACAGAGAGAGAGAGAGAGAGGCAGAGACACAGGCACAGGCAGAGGGAGAAGCAGGCTCCCCATGGGGACCCCGATGCGGGACTCGATCCCAGGATCCTGGGATCATGACCTGAGCCCAAGGCAGGCGCTCAACCACTGAGCCACCCGGGCGCCCCGTAAGTGTATTCCCAGGTTATGAGTTCCATCTCTCATTTATTTGTTTGTTCATTTTTTAAATATAGATTCAATGAATTAACATATAGTGTATTATATGGTCTTTTCTCGTGGTTCACCCCGTGTTGCTGTTGGAGGAGGGGGGAGGCTCGAAAGTGACTCAGGTACGATCCTGCCCTTGACAGAGCCCCCATTAAAGAAGAGGAAGCAAAGGGAGATAATATAGAAAAAAGCCAAGGAACTCAGCAGAGGCTGTTATTATCCCGACTGCAGATTGACCCAGTAACGGCAGAAACCCTACAGATCCGTCAGGCTGAAATGAGTGAAGTGAGTGTGGTCCAGAAGCCAGAGAAACTTCTGGAGCGTTGCAAGTACTGGCCTGCCTGTAAAAATGGGGATGAGTGTGTTTACCATCAGCCTGTTTCACCCTGCAAAGCCTTCCCCAATTGTAAATTTGCTGCAAAATGTTTATTTGCTCATCCAAATTGTAAATACGACGCAAAATGTACTAAACCAGACCGTCCCTTCACCCATAGGAGTAGGAGAATTCCAGTACTGCCTCCAAAACCAGTTGCACCACCAGCACCACCTTCTAGTGGTCAACTGTGCCCTTATTTCCCTGCTTGTAAGACAATGGAATGTCCCTTCTATCGTCCAAAACACTGCAGGTTGAACACTCAGTGTACAAGACCTGGCCGCACACTTTAGCATCCCACCACTACTGTGCCACCACGACATGCCTTGAAATGGATTCAACCTTAAAGGTTTCAGAGAAAAAATAAAATAAAATAAAATAAAATAAAATAAAATAAAATAAAATAAAATAAAATAAAATAAAATAAAATAAAATAAATAATAAAATAAAATAAAATAAAATAAAATAAAATAAAATAAAATAAATAATAAAAGGTTTCAGAGGGCACAGGTCAGCGAGTCCTCAGCCTTATATAACCCCCAGGGCTCACCATGTGTCCTCCTTCATGCCCATCACCCGGGCACCCCGTCCCCCCAAGCCCTCCCCACTCCAGTGACCCTGAGTTTATTTCCTGTGACCAAGAGTCTCTTCGGGTTTGTCTCCCTTTCTGATTTTGTCTTGTTTTACTTTTTCCTCTCCAGGATCCTTTGCTGGGCCTCTTCACTGCCACGGGTGCGTGAGGCCCTGGGATCCGTGTCTTCCTCCCACTGGCTTAGGGCGCACTTGGTCTCCTGGGCAGGGCTGCGGGGTGCCCGGTGTGCACCCCGCCGTTCAGGCTGGTGAACGGAGGGGGAGGCTCCAAAGTGGCTCAGGTACGATCCTGCCCTTGACAGGCGACTCCCACTAGTGGGGACGTCCCGACTCCCAACAACGGCAACTCGGGGTGAGCCCCGAGAAAAGGCCAAACCCAGATGCAACGCCAAGGCCGCCGAACAGGGAAACATCACCGGCAGCCTGAGGCTTGGGGGGCCCTAGAGCGAGGGGCACCTGAGGGAGCCTCAGGAGAGGCGGCTTCTGGCTCAAGGTGATGGGTGCAGAGGGACGGGGGGGCCCTCCCAGTGGAGAGAAGGAGAGCAGGGGCACGTGCACGCAGGAAACCAGACGGCAAGTCCTGCAGCCCCGCCTCGCAGAGAAGGGGGGCCCGAACCAGCACAGGGCCAGCAGCCCCCCTCTCCGTGCCTCCCATCGTCACCCCTCTTCCCCCCCGCCCCCCGCTCTTCCCTGTCACCCCGCCTCTCCCTCATATGTGGGCTCAGGGTAGGATGCAAGTCCCCCCTTAATGCCGCATCCCCGAGAGGCTCTTTCCTGCTTTCCTATCCGGCTCTTTAGAAAGTTCCTGGTGGCCTCCACGCTCCGGGGCCCTGCTCACCTCCACACCGTCTGGCTCCTCTGCTCCTGGCTCTGGTCTCCCCTCAGGGTGCCCCAGCTCTCTCTCTCTCTGTCTCTCTCTTTTTTAATATTAGAAACTCATCCCTTTTGTTTATATACTTGATATTTTTAAACCCATTATAGGCATTATTCTTTTTTTAAAATATTTTATTGGGATCCCTGGGTGGCACAGTGGTTTAGCGCCTGCCTTTGGCCCAGGGCGCGATCCTGGAGACCTGGGATCGAATCCCACATCGGGCTCCCGGTGCATGGAGCCTGCTTCTCCCTCTGCCTGTGTCTCTGCCTCTCTCTCTCTCTCTCACTGTGTGCCTATCATAAATTTAAAAAAAAAAAATTAAAAAAATAAAATATTTATTTTCTCATGAGAGACACAGAGAGAGAGAGAGACAGAGACACAGGCAGAGGGAGAAGCAGGCTCCATGCAGGGAGCCTGACGTGGGACTCGATCCCAGGACCCCAGGACCCCAGGACCATGCCCTGGGCCGCAGGCGGTGCTGAACCGCTGGGGTCTGTAACGGGCACAGCAATGGTGGGATGCTAAAGCCAGCGCTGAGCCCGAGGCCTGTCTGGCGGGTGCATCGTCGCCAGTGTCCACAGACTGGGGGGTTTGAGCAACGGGCCTTGGCATCTCCCATCGCCGAGGCCGGGGAGCCCCGGAGCAGGGCTGTGGCGCAGTCAGGGCCTGGTGGAGGCCTCCTCCCGGGTCCCAGACGGCATGGTCCCCCGGGGGCTCTCCTACCCCAGGGTGCTCCCCTCCAGCCCCGTGACCTCACCACCTCCCGAGCGCCCAGAAAACCATCCTATGCAAGATTCGGATTTCAGCAGGGGAATTTAGGAGGAGCAAACGCTCAGCCCGTGCCTGAAGCCCCCCTCCTTTACCCCCTTTTTCAAAGCCCTGCTCAGCGGCCCGGCCGCCCACGGCTCCTGAGTGATGCTCTTGGGTCCCACAGACACGAGCCCCACCTCTTTCTCCAGCAACACGGAATCCACCCAATCCGTGCTTCCCCAACTGCCTGTGGGCACCAGGTGCGTGGATGTCCCAAGGGACACCTCTGTGCGGGGCCCCCCCCCCCGGCAGGCCCAGGGGGCCCAGGTCCCCCTTCCCTCCGTCCCAAGGCAGCCTTCCCTCCTGCTGCATCCCCGGCGGCTCGCAGGGGCCATCCGCATCCAGCCGGCGCCCCGAGGCCGGGTCTTGTCCAAGCCGCGTCCCCACGCGCCTGTTTCTCCTCCACGCTCGCGGCCCCGCAGCATCAGCACCTCCCGCTTGGGCAACCCACCGGCCTCCTGAGTGTTCCCCTCCCGGCCTGGCCTCTACCAATGCGTGCCGGAGGCTCAGTTACACCGGCCTCCCCAGCGCTGCATTACTCTTCTCCATCTGGTGGAGGCCCGAGGCCCGGCTCCTTGACAGGGTGTTCAAGGCCGCGCTCGGGGCTCCAGCCTCCTCTGCCTTCACTCCTTCTTCACTCCTCCGTAGCCACGGTGAGCTTTAGCTCCCCCTGACCTCTTGCAGGTGCCTCTAGCTCCCCCTGACCTCTTGCAGGTGCCTCTAGCTCCCCTGACCTCTTGCAGGTGCCTCTAGCTCCCCCTGACCTCTTGCAGGGGCCTCACAGCCCTGTTGTGCGGATCTTTTCAAGGTTGCCTTCATCTGCCTCCTGTCCCCCTGGAGCACGATGCTTCCCCTGACCCCCTGGAAAACCCCAATGTGCCCGGGGCCTCCAGGCAGCGCTGGTGCGCTCAGACCGTGCGGCGCTCCTACAGGGTCCACGGTGCTCTCACTCTGCCTTCCATCAGGGGTTGGCGGACAGGGACCCTAGGCAGTGCCAAAGAGGAACAAAGGGTTAGCAGCCTCCGGGCTCGTCCCTAATCCTCCAAGCGACAAGCCTCCAAGACGATTCCAAGATTCCTACTAAAGAGTACTTTTCATGGGATCTAAGACTCATCTTTTCCTCCTGCCGGATTCCTCCCTGGGGCTCGGCACGAGGGAAGTGGGTTCACTCCCGGTGGGAACAAGGAGGCCTCCCACCAACCATCCTTCCGCAGCCTCTCCAGGCCCCGGGCCTCTGCTGTGCTCCGTCTCAAGGAGCTGGCTCCTCTGTTCCCACCCCTCCAAGCACCGCCCCCCCCCCCCCTCCTCGCACACCCCTGGCATTAGAAAATGAAGCTGGGAAGCAAATTATTGACTTTTTTTGAAATGTCAGGTCTGGAGGTGATCTGCTACCTTGCAGCGAGATCACTCTTGTTACACATCATCCATGGTCACAGCCTCCTGGAGGATTAAACTGTTATCCAGCTTCCGTTTCGAAGAACACTTTTGACTTGAAACGTAAAATAGCAAATTCACGACCTTCCGGGAGCCAAATAAAAGATTAGGGCGATTCAATGAAAACCACCACCAATTAATTTCATCTAGGCTAAAAACTTGCAAAGTGGTTACTAATACTTATCATAATCACAATGACATTAAGACGCCTTTTTGGGTTGTTTTTGTTTCTCTGTAAATGGGATTTAAGTAACATACCCTACGAAGATGATAAATCTAACTGCATGACTACCAGGTGCAAGAATTCTATTTGTGTGGCATGAACAGGGCCGCTAATCCCTCGCTCGTTCTCTTCTGTTTGGCAGCTAAACATTTCCTGGTGTGCCCGGTAATAACAGGCAGCTGTCCTGTCAGCTCCACTGAAAAATGAGATAATAAGGCAGGCAAAGTGATGTCCTTTATATCCTGAATCTACCACTTCCTGCAGTTTTCTTCTCGAACGCTCGAAGTAACAAGGATCCGTGCAATTTTCAGGCTGTTTCTTCTAAAAAAAAGTTTGTCCAGATTCTTGGGGAGTGTCATTTCCCTCTGGGACATTTGGTGGAAAAAGAGGCCACCTGCTTCATTGCACCAGGACAGAAGGCTTCCAAGAAGCCTTGGAATGGGGTTCGTGGATGGATGGAAGTCTCGCCCCAGAGGCCAGTGAGGTGATGAGAGCTGCAGCAGCGTCTGGAGGGGTGGCCTGGCTCCCCGAGAGGACAACCACTGGGGACCTCTCTGTCGCACCACTGGGATGACCGGCCTGTGGGAAGCCGCAGCGAGAGCGGAGTAGTGCTCCTGCTGCTCTCGACAGGCTTCCCAGGGGCCTGGCAGCCTTTTTTTGGTTGTTTTTTTTTTTTTTTTTTTTTTTTTAAGTTAACGAAGCCAACAACTTCTCGTTTAATTCTTTCCAACTCTACAGACATGATTCTGCTTTCACCTTCATTACACTTTCATATGGTTTTAGCAGGGGATATACCTCCTCTCCTAAGAATCTCTGCACCTGTCGGGATGCAGAAGAGAAGAAGAAGGATCCAGTAGACGGTCCAACTGGGGGTGAATGGGACTAATGTAGGCCTCAGCCTGGATTCACTCTATGAGGTCACTGTCACCCCCTTCCTGCTTGACCACAGCAGCTGCCTCCTGGGAAAGCACCCTGATTTTCTCATGGAATCCTGGCGGTTACCCCCAGCTGTCACTCGGCCATGATGATGTTCTCTGTGGCCACGAAGGGTAGCTCTTGCCGAATGCGCCGCTCGATTACTTTGGGGTACACCACCAATCCTTCAGAAATGTTCTCCTGCTGAGAAACCCGCAACTGGGTAGGTAGGATGGGCTCACCCCGGGGAGCGCAGGTGGTGTGCGAGGTGTGAGCTTGGAGGCGTCCTGGGACTCATCTGTGGCTCTCCTACATTTGACAGCAAAAAAAGCAAGTCGAGGGGGATCCCTGGATGGCTCAGTGGTTGAGCATCCGCCTTCAGCCTGGGGCATAGTCCTGGAGTCCCAGAATCAAGTCCCACATCGGGCTCCCTGCGTGGAGCCTGCTTCTCCCTCTGTCTGTGTCTCTGCTTCTTTCTCTGTGTCTCTCATGAATAAACAAATTAAATCTTAAAAAAAAAAAAAAGCAGGTCGAGGCTCTAGGCCGGAGCGCAGAGTTGGAGCTTCAACTCTGGGGCGCTGCTGATGGCCAGTCTGCCGCTGGTGCCTTTTCCTAAAGTGAGGGAATGTTCCTTGCCCTTCTTTACAATCCACACTGACCCAAGACAGGGCTGAAATTCTGTTAGTCATGCAGAAGGTGGACGTTCAGAGAATGTGTGTTTTAGAATATGGGTTTTCAGGGGCTCACTCAATTATCACTCATTCATTCATTCATGAAATCACTCACTGGGTGGGGACGAGAGAGGCAGATAGGGGTCTCGGTGATCTTGCTGCCCACCGAGGTGTAGCCAGGAAACAGCCTCCAGGCATCCTGGACGTGGGTGTGTTAGTGTAGGCGGGCAGGGCGCACGGCCTGAAGGAATGCGTGAGCTCCTCTTAGGCAGGAAACATGCTTGCCTCACTCGGCCAGGGGGTTCCAACTGTGCAGATTGTCTGCCCGGGCAAGGAGGCTCCCACTTCTTGGACGAAGCTAGAGACAGAGGCCTGTGCAGCCGCCTGGCTTCCGAAGGCCAGGGGCGGGCAGGGGTGGCCGCAGGGCAGGCCTTTGTCTTGCAGGGGGTGGGGGGGCCCAGGCGGGGTGCAGGCCGGGCCTGGTTGTGAGATGCTAGACTGGGAAGGCGCCCTCAGGGGCCAAGAGGAATTCCCCAGGTGGCCCCAGCAGTTCTGCTGGTATCCGGGTGGAAACCAGCTTTTGCTCATCATCGCCCTGGGCTGAAAGTCTGGGGTCAAGGTAAGGCCTGTGGGACGGGGAACCTGCTGTGATGTCTCCGCGCTGCAGACCCACTGCTCCCTCTTGGGGCCCCTGGGGGGCTCAGTCGGTGAAGCATCTGCCTTTGGCTCAGGTCATTGTCCCGGGGTCCTGGGATGGAGCCCTGCGTTGGGCTCCCTGCTCAGGGGGGAGCCTGCTTCTCCGTCTCCCCCTGCCTGCTGCTCCCCCTGCCTGTGCTCACTCTCTCTCTGTTGACCAAATTAAAAAATATATATATTTTCTTTTTTTAAAGAAAAACCAGGGGATCCCTGGGTGGCTCAGCGGTTTAGCACCTGCCTTCAGCCCAGGGCCTGATCCTGAAGACCCGGGATCGAGTGCCACATCGGGCTCCCTGCATGGAGCCTGCTTCTCCCCCTGCCTGTGTCTCTGCCTCTCTGTCCTTCTGTGTCTCTCATGAATAAGTAAATAAAAATCTTAAAAAAAAAAAAAGAAAGAAAGAAAAACCAAAGCACCCTTTTCTTTGCTCGAAAGTTCTTCTCTGTAGTCTCCTTCCTTTCCCCAGAGTCTGCCCCTTCCATTCCTATTCTTAGGAAGGACTTAGATATCCCACAGTTACCAAGCACGTGTGTGTTCAACTGCTTCACAGGTATTAACTCGGGGAACCCTCATCGCAGCACCCTAGGGCATTTCTGCTATTATCCTCATTTTACAGATGAGCAAACTGAGGCTCAGAGGAGGGGCTGAGTGATGCAAAGTCACAGTGGCAGTACCTGGAAGAGATCCTGCTTCAAATCGAGGAAGTCTGCCTTCAAAGTTTCTTCCTGTAACTCCTCTAGGAGTAGGTGATGGAATCATCCAGAATCTAGAAATGTGCTGTCCGATACAGCAGCCACTAGCTGCCCAAAGCTATTTAAATTAGCATCCAAATTAATTAAAATTAAATAAACATTTATTTCCTCAGGAGCACTCGTCCTATGGCAAGAGCTCCCCAGCCACTGCAGGGGCTACTGTGTCAGACAGCACAGAGAGCACATTTCTTTCTTTTTTTTTTTTTAAGATTTTATTTATTTATTCATGAGAAACACAGAGAGAGAGAGAGAGGCAGAGGGAGAAGCAGGCTCTGTGCAGGGAGCCCGACGTGGGACTGGATCCAGGATCACGCTTTGGGCCGAAGGCAGATGCTCAACCGCTGAGCCACCCAGGTATCCCTTTTCCTTTTTTAATTTCTTAAAATTTATTTTAAAATAAATATTTAAATATTTTAAAATAAATAAATTTTAAAATAAATATTTTAAAAAATCAAAATTTATTAAATTTAAAATTTATATATTTATTTTTATATTTTATATTTGTAAAATATATTTTTTGTATTTTATATATATGTATTTTTATATTTATAAAATATATTTTTTTTGTTTTTGAGCACATTTCCATCATTGCCGAAAGAGCTGATAGACGGCTGCTCTAGGAAACCCCCGACTTTCTGTAATTTTGTTCTGCTTCGCGAAGACCAAGGACAATAACAAAAGCAGAGGTCATCTGTTAAGTATGTCGCAAGTGAAGCGCACCTTTTGAAGATTTTTTCAAGTGATATTCATAGACTGAAAACAAATGTCTTGCTGGAAAGACGATTCTAAATCAGTAAGTGAAAAAGAAATTGAATACTGGAAATATATAAGGAGGAGTATGTTTTTGTTAAAGTACACACACATGCACACACTCACCAGAAATGCCCAGAAAGACACAGCACACTTTGTGGACGGTGGTTATACTTCCTGCAAAGTATGGGAGGGGACGATGTGCGGGTAAGGGTGGATTTCCTTTTTTAGTTTTCTTAAAAATGTTTTTTTTTACAACATTTATTGCTTGGTTTGATTATGAGAGAGAGAGAGAGAGAGGGAGAGAGAGAGAATGTGAGGGGTAGAGGACGAAGACACAGGGCTCCCCCCGCCAGGCCCCTGGGATCATGACCTGGGCCGAAGGCAGACACTCAACTAACTGAGCCACCCAAGGGCCCCTGGGAAAGATTTCTAGAAAAAGAGTTCACTGAATGAAAAAAAAAAAATAGGAAAAGTGCTTTGTGAATATTCTGATTTGATATTTGGACGATGTGGTCACCTCGCCCCAATTTTACCAGTGTTACCCCACCCAGAGGACATTCGCATTTGGAGGGAAGAGAGAAGTTCTACAGCCCAAGGCAGAAGCTACTGGAATGTCAGGAGCTGGGATCTGAGCAGGAGCCAGGGGTGGGGAACGGGCGTCCCTTGCTCGTGGAGCCCGGCGTGGGCCCTGAGCTGCTCTCCAGAGTCCCCTCGCCTGCGGATGCCCTTGACCACCCAGAAGGGCCCAGGGGCGCGGGCTCCGTGGGCCTGTCCCGGGAAGCGGGGAGCACTGGGGGCGAAGGGCATGTTGGGAGCAGTGAAGAGAGGGGAGGTGTGGGGGGAGGCCCGGGGGGCTTGGGAGCCCTTGGAGCTGCCCCTGGGCCGCCTGGCCCTTGCCCTCCCTGGCCTCCGCCCTCGCCTGCTCAGCTGAGCACCTGCCCCCCGCCCCTCCTTTGGGCTTTCCTCTTGTCCAGACTGAAGGAAACCCCATCCCCACCAGACAGACAGCCAGACACACACACAGATTTGAACATTTGCTGAACATTTTTGCAAATCAGATAAGAAAGCAAAGGAGGGAGGAGGCAGATGCGCGCCGTGACCGTGACCGCCTCTCTTCAGGCCGGGCCTGCGGCCTGCGGGAGCCCAGCGGCCCCCCTGGAGCCCGGCCCGTGGGGCGGCCTGCGCGCTGCTGCGCCTCCGAGGGTCCCTGGGAGGAGGGCGACGCGGCAAACAGGCCGCTGCCCCACACAGCGAGGCCCGGGGCGCCCGCGGGAGCTGGCTTGGCCCTGCCGCTCCCGGAGGGGAGGAAGCTGGGCCCCGAGTCCGCCGCCGGGTGGGCAGACCGGCCCGGGCTCCAGCGCTCAGCCGGGGGAAGCCCCGGCCTGGCCCTTGCACGTCCTCCAGCGTGGGGCCCACTGCGGTTTAGGGCTTCTGTCAAGGGATCGAAAGGTCTGAGGTTCAAACGCTCGGGGTCCCCGGGGAAAAGAGAAGGCCTCTTCTTAGGAAGAAAACATTCCTGGCGGAATGTTCTCTCGAAAGACGCTTTTGGAGGCCCGAGCTCTCGGCCTCTGTGTGAGAAAGCGTGTCACTAAGTGGAGGACTGGAAGGCGTCTGACCCCGTCTGTCCCCAGTTACCACTTCCTCCCTGGACTCTGCCACACAAGCCGCTCCGTGGGGAGCTGCGGAGGCCCAGAGGAGGCCCAGAGGGAGGCCCAGAGGAGCCCAGAGGGAGGCCCAGAGGAGCCCAGAGGGAGGCCCAGAGGAGCCCAGAGGGAGGCCCAGAGGAGCCCAGAGGGAGGCCCAGAGGGAGGCCCAGAGGGAGGCCCAAAGGGAGGCCCAAAGGGAGGCCCAGAGGGAGGCCCAGAGGAGCCCAGAGGGAGGCCCAAAGGGAGGCCCAGAGGGAGGCCCAGAGGGAGGCCCAGAGGGCCCCTGGCTTGGGGAGGCCGCTCTGGAGGCCTCAGTTTTCTTCTGTGAGAAATGTGTATCCAGGACTTGGAGCTCAGAACCCAGTGGCATTTAGGAGCTTGGGGCGCAGTGAACGACGGAGAGGAAAACCTCCTTTTTATCCTGAGAATTTAAATGCAAAGTAAAGAAATTCATTCATTTGGGGAATATAAATGATAGTGAAAGGGAATAGAGGGGAAGGGAGAAGAAATGAGTGGGAAATATCAGAAAGGGAGACAGAACATGAAGACTCTTAACTCTGGGAAATGAACTAGGGGTGGGGGAAGGGGAGGAGGGCAGGGGTGGGGTGGGGGTGACTGGGTGACGGGCACTGAGGGGGGCACTTGGTGGGATGAGCACTGAGTGTTATTCTGTATGTTGGCAAATTGAACACCAATAAAAAATGAATTGATTATTAAAAAAAATTCACCACAACTTAACAGAGAAACACAGCAGGAAAGAGAGTCCGAGTCCCCTTGACAAGCCTTTCCTTCCAGGGAAGCAGAGCTTTTAGCCAAGGCTTGAGCTCCTCAGAGCCTCACAAGACACCTCAACGATCTCGGGAAGTGAATTACCTGGGGTCACTGCTTAATCATCATAAACACAGGATCCTGGTGTCAGGATGAGGCTTGTGCCCTGAGGATTCAGGGGAACCCTTGCCAGGCGTCTGTACCCGCAGCCCTCTCCCGGGGTCGCCCGCATTTATTCTTGCTATTTGGGCTTATTCTTTTTTGGGGCTTGCTATTTGGGCTCCAGTTCCCATCCGGAGGATTCTGGAAGGGTGCCGACTCAGAGCCAAAGGGAAATGGCCCTCTGTTGGTGACTCCATCTGCTGGGGGAGGAGGAAGGCCTCCCCTGTCCACCTGCCCCCCGGCGCTGCCCCAGACCCAGCTTGCTGCTCAGGACTCCAGGTCGAGACTGAGTGAACACCCGTCAGCGAAATTATTCTTCACTTAGGAGCCCGTTTCAAGAGCTTTATATTCATCAGGGATCTATCTGTTCAGGGGGGAGAAGTCCCCTTAAGCTGTAAGATAGTTTAAAATATATATATTCAGGTAGAATGACTGCGGAGCTTCTTCTCTGCCTTTGTTTCTGGAACGTCGCATCCCATCCTAAGGGGACCATCAGATTCAAGGCCTGCCGATGAGAACTCTTGGCCATGTCTACACAGAGGTGAAGAAATAAAGATCTCAGGGCGTCTGCGGGGGCTCAGTGGTTGAGCGCCTGCCTTCAGCTCCGGGCGTGACCCCGGGGTCCCGGGATCCAGTCCCACGTCGGGTTCCCCGCAGGGAGCCAGCTTCTCCCTCTGCCTGTGTCTCTGCCTCTCTCTGTGTGTCTGTCATGAATAAGTAAATAAAATCTTAAAAAAAAAAAAAAAAGGAAGTAAAGATCTTGAAAAATACTTCCTCATACTTTCATTGTAATTCTCTGCAAGCATCACGCAGGAGGCCCCTAGTCATGGTGTCGGGGTGAAGCAGTGTTCGGAGCTAGACCAAGGAGCAAGGACAGCCCAGTCTTGTTAGTCCAGGTAGTTACGTCTTATAAAGTCACTGTAGGCAGTGCTTAGCCAATACCAGACTACCGCTCCGATGGCTTCCTCCGAGCTTCTGGAATCTTCGTCAATCAATCGATCAACACATAACCTTGTATCAAGTGTGTTTCCATCTCAGAGCACCTTACTTTGTATATGGTGTTGATGCCTCCGCCTTGCACGCGTGGCCAACGGCACCGAAACTCATGCCTGAAGGAAGCTTCTCTAACACGACCGCTTGCTTCTTAAGGCACATCGCGGCCTGCTCGCACGTGGCAGCACGAGGCAGCACGTTACCAGCGCTATGTTTGGAGCCGTTAAATAGCGAAGCCACCTACAAAGAGCACACGAGCCAGGGAACTACATAGACTAGGAAGGGGACACTGGTTGACAGTCTGGGAGCTGAAGCAAGCAGGGCAGAGTCGTCCAGCCTCGGCTGGGGGCGGGCCTGCTGAGCGGCTCAAGATCTTCTCTGCTCTGTGCTTGTCTGGGAGTGACCCCAAGGTTCCTGCCGAGTCCTGGTTTTGGGGTCACAAGTGAATTTCAGTGGGTAGACGGACTCACAAGTTAACAGAATCGGTGAACAATGCAGATTGAGGGGCTGTCCTTCGGGGTAAGGTCGCATCAACCCGGGTCCTGCCCCGCAGTGTTCTGCTGCTGTTCTGGGTCCGTCATCGGCTGGTTTGCCTAGAAGAAGGGCCACAGCCTCTGGGAAGAGAAACACATTGTGTTTCCTTAGTCATTTGTGTCTGACGAATATCTCCTCGCTGGGAGGGCTGGGGAGCAAATTGGAAGGGGCCGTGTTTAGAGGGTTGGTATGGGGAGAGGGGGGTGGAAGGAACCATCAACATGGGCATAGCAACTGTGAGAGTGAAGACTCTCCCTGAGGGACGTGAGACCTTGGAGGTCCACCCTTCCGTGGCTAGAATGCACCCTGCCTGGCTCTCTCCCCCCTCACCCGCCCCATCCCCTAGACAATTTGCCAGAATTCAATAGCACCTAGTTTCGTCCCCCGTCATCTGAGCACATCAGAACCATTCTCCCCAAATGCCCCTGATGTGCCCACTTATGAAAACACTGCTTATCCCTGGGCCTGGAAGCGTCTGCTCCAAGAGCGCGTGTGCTCTGTTAGGACTCTGAGGTCTGCACCCACTCAGGCCAACCTGATGTCGCAACCTGATGTTGCAATCCGATGATCAGGCACGGTGCTGGCTGAGTTGAATCTGAGCAAGCAAGCGGAGGGTGGATGAGCTCCCCCCTCTCACTCACAACCTGGACTCCGAATCCTTATCCTCGCTGGTGAGGCCCGACTGCCTTCCTCATCCCTGCTTGGACCCCAGCTCTACCAACTGTCCCCTCTGTGGCCTCCAGCTGGCGGCTGGCCTTCTTGGCTTCTGTCCCTGCCTTGTGATTGACCTCTGCCCTCAGGATTCTCCAGGGTCCTGTCCTGATTTTCCAGTTTCCTAACCTTTTGCTTGGCTTGTGTGCTCAGCAGCTTCCTCACGAAGCTAAGTCCTGCTGGGGTTGCCTCCCCCTGCCTTCAGCGTGGGCCTCCGAGGGGTCCAGTCCCTCCCCAGGGAGGGGTCTGGATCCCAGGCCCACCTCAGACCATTTTGCCACATGGGTTAGACCAAGGAAGAGCCAAGAGTTGGGCACTGACACGGCCTTGCTACTGACAGGTGTGTCATTGGCTTCCTGTGACCTGTCCACCTGGCAGTCTTCCGGGTGTTTCATATTCTTTTTTTTTTTTTTTTCAAGGATTTTATTTATTTATTCATGAGAGACACACAGAGAGAGGCAGAGACTCAATGTGAGACTTGATCCCAGGACCCTGGGTTCATGACCTGAGCCAAAGGCAGGTGCTCAACCACTGAGCCACCAGGACCCCGCCCCCCGCGCCCCCGGGTGTTTCATATTCCTTTAGGCTGACAATAATCATGGAATGTTAGAGCCAAAAGTGACACTCTATTCCTTCACATCAAAGATGAAACAGCAACAACCAAAATCAGAGACGTGGAAGGGTGAGGAACTCGCCCAGAGGACGCAGCTGTTAGGTAGCGGGGGTGCGCCTAGAACTCAGGTCACGGATCCAAATTCATTAGACTGTGGGGCTTCTCCTACGGAGCTGAAGGGGGCACATGAAAAGGAAGATTAATGACATGGCTCATCATGATCCCAGTTCAAGCGCAGATAATGGAAATTACTTAAACCGGTTTAAGAAGAAAGGGATTTCCTCAGGGGCCTAGGTGCTCGCAGCATTGCTGGCAGGGCTGGAGGGGTGGCCAGAGACTGGCCTCTGGGGATGGCTTCCAGAAGGGCTCTGGAGAAGCGGGCCCTCGGAAGGACACGACTTCTCTGCCTCAATCTGCAGACTCGGGGAGCTGCCATCCCAGCCGGAATGGGGGTTGGGGGGACCCGGGACCCCCTGTCTTGACTGTGATCTGGGGATTAGCAAGCCAGGCCCACAACTGCAGTCCTCAGAGCCTCCAGGATCTGCAAAAACACAGCCTTGCAACCTGCCTCTTTCCCCTCCTGACTCCATTTCAAAATCCAGTCCCTGGCCAGCGCAGCTGACGGAGGAAAGTCAAGTCAGATCCAGAACTTACTTGTGAGGGAGACTGGACACTGTCAACTTGAGTTTCCCAGGCTCTGTGAACGGGAAGGAGGGTCCATGGAAAGGAAGGGACCTACAGGCCCTGGGGAGGGGGGGGGGCTAACCTCCAGAGCTTCTACCCCACTGCGCCTCTGCTTCCTCATCTGTAAAATGGGAATCATGATGCTCCCTACTCCGTAGAGCTGTTACAAGCAATACTGGGCTATAGTGTAAGCAAAACAGGTACCCAGTAAGTACTCAATAAGTGGTAGTTATTATTTTAAAGCTTTAGCCGTGGAGCGCCTGGCAGGCTCCATCAGTAGAGCAGGCAACTCTTCATCTCTAGGTGGTGAGTTCAAACTCCACGACCGGTGTAGAGATTATTATAAATGAAAGGATCTTAAAAAAAAATAAAATGAAATTTTAGCCATGAACTTGATGCAGGTTTACAGTCTACTTATCTTGAATTCAGTTCAGTCTCCTATATACACAACCTAAGTGTTTAATCTTTAGTCTTGTCAAATTATGGGGTGTGGTTAACTCTGTGAAATTACATGACTAAGAAAATAGAGGTTTCAGTAAAGTAGGGCTTCAATTATCTTTCTTTCTTTCTTTCTTTCTTTCTTTCTTTCTTTCTTTCTTTCTTTCTTTCTTTCTTCCTTCCTTTCTTTCTTTCTTTCTTTCTTTCTTTCTTTCTTTCTTTCTTTCTTTCTCTTTCTTTCGTAGGCCCCACACCCAGCATGGAGCCCAACGCGAGGCTTGAACTCATGACCCTGAGATCAAGACATGAGCTGAGATCAAGAGTTGGTTGCTCAACTGACTGAGCCACCCAGGTGTCCAGCAGGGCTTCAATTATTAACAAATTGAAGTAAATTTTAGAAATGATCTTATCCTTCTCCTTTTTACGGGGCAGGGTGGTGGTGGGGGGAAGCTGAGGGCCAGAGAAGTAAGAGGACTTGCCCAAAATGAAACCATTAACTAGACTCAAAGCCTGAACTAGAGCCAGTCTCATGCTTTTTCCCCACACAAATAACCAGAGAGAGAACTGATGGGAATTGAATCTTCAATTTTGCAAAATAGTACCAAAAAAAAAAAAAAAAAAAAAAAAGACGTGAGTTTTCTTTTTTAATCCACTTTGCTTTGTAAATACACATAGGTTGTGGGGGGTGAGGGGGAGCCTCTCATTATTGTAAAAGAAAAAACCATATCACGATAAAGCCTGTCTCAAACAGCTGCTGATACTCTATAAAAAAGCGCAGTATCGGAGGCACTTCTCTTAAGAAAAAGGACGAGGTGAAGATACCTCACTGGATATGATATAATAGACATCGCCAAATAATTTAACATTGTTCTGGAAGTCCTGGCTAACTTATTGAGTAAGAAAAAAAAATGGAGTGTGACTGTCTGTAAAAAACAGGCCAAATTATCATTATTTGCAAAATTCTAGTATGACATATACTCTCTCTGCCAAGAAAACACAAAAGAATCCATTGCAAAACTACAGTATTAAATATAATAAGGATAGTGAAATGGCCACTTATCAAACAAGTATTTCAAAAATTAACCTCTTTTTATATCAGTAAGAATGAATTGGCAATTATAATACAAAAATAAAATCCTATTCTTCACATCAACACAGATCGTAAACTACCCAGACATAACAAGTAATGGGCCCTACCAACAAGGAGGAAAATAGATATTTTATGAAGGGACTTGATGGAGGCTTGAATAAATGAAAAACATACTTCATCCCTAGAGGGAAAGACTAATAATGTAAAGATGTCAATTCTCTCCAAAGTAATAAATCCCTTTAATGCATCTCCAGTAAAAATCCAAAAAAGGGAGTCTACAGGGATTTAGACAAGATGATTCTAAAACTCACCTGGAGGAATAAATAAGTGAAAACCCACAAAACAATATGGCATTTTCCTTGTGGGTAGATACAAATTAAGTTAAAGTTTTAAAATGTGGACTGAAGGCTCCACGTCAAGTTCACGTTGGTGGTTACCCCTAGGGTGGGAGGAAGGGCAGTGGGCTGGGGACTTTGAATCAATCTGCTACATTTTATACATTTTCCTGAGACACATGTCTGAAGCAACTACGCTAAAAAATTATTCCTCCCTAATAATATGTGGCAGGTGGTGTTTTATTATTCTCTGCAATTTTAAAATTTTTTTCCAAAAAAAAAAAAATGACGAGATAAGGGAGTCTGCACTGCAAGATATTTTGAATTCTCAGTAACGACAAGAGTATGGTTTTTGTACACAAATAAATCAATGACATGGAAAAGAAACAGATCCAAGGGGAGGCGGGGTCTCAAATCAGTGAGGGAACCAACAGGGGTTCTTAGAGATGTCCACACCATCATGCGTCAGATTTGTTTTCCAGAGAGGTTTAGAAAAAGTAAAAAAAAAAAAAAAAAAAAAAAAGAGGGGTACCTGGCTGGCTCAGTCAGTAGAATGTGCAACTCTTGACAACTCTTGATCTCAGGATGGTGAGTTCAAGCCCCACTCTGGGTGCAGACATAGCTTAAAATCTTAAAAAAAAAAAAAAAAAAAGTAAAAAATGAAACTACAGAAGAGCAAAAAGAAAATACCATTGCCTATTCATCTGCTTTCAGGATAGAGAAGGTCAAAATCTCCTCCTGGTGACCTCTTCCTAGCCCCGGGCCTTCCCATAGGCTGTTTCCTATGCTAGGAAACCTCTTTTCTCATCACTCTTGCATCTGTTCCCCAGAAAGCCTTTCCTGTCCTCTATCATAAGCTGACACCCTGCATTATGGCTCTCTTGGCACCATGAACTTCTCCTTTGTGTCATTTGTCACTTCTGCAATTTTGCATTTGTTTGTGTGACTGACAATCTGTCTCCCAGTGGAAAGCCAGCTTCATGAAGCTACGCCTTGCCTGTTTTTCTTGTTCAAAAGTAGAATGCTTAGCTACAGTGTGTCAGCCAATATAGGGGTTTGATAAATACTTGTTGAATGAATGAATGAATGAATGAATGAATGAGTTGGAGCCAAGAAAAGCTGTTTCTTCCTGCTGGTTTTCATACATGCCATACACATGAAGATCTTTGCAATCTGTCATTTTGGGCTCCGTATCTTTCTCATGTGTAGAGTATCAGTGATCTTGCTGATTTGTGTGGCTGCATGTTGAAGACAAGGAGCAAACAACTTCTTGGCCTACCTTTATGGACATCAGATATATATTTTTTAAGATTTTATTTATTTATTCATGAGAGACACAGAGAGGGAAAGGCAGAGACACAGGCAAGAGAAGCAGCAGGGAGCCCGATGTGGGACTCGATCTCAGGACCCCGGGATCACAACTTGAGCTGAAGATGGATGCTCAACCACTGAGCCACCCAGGTGTCCCAAGACATCAAATTCTAGATACAACTACCTCCAGAGCCACTGAAAAGCCAATTTTGTCCTAGCATCTAGAAGAGGGAACCAGCTCATGTGTGGGACTGTGAACTTGCTGCTAGGTTTGCCTTCCTTCTCCAGTGAGGCCTTCTTACCAGTGGGGATGTTGTCTCCGGAGATGGTGAAATTGAAGTCTCATAGGCAAGAGAGGACAACAGTCTCTCTCCAGATGGGCCTCCCCGGGCTTTGGGACCACAGCCAGAATCATAGCTCTGGCCATTTGGTCTCATAACAGTCTTTCCTGTGGAAGTGACCAGATGTCCCATTCTCCAACTTATGCTTGTGTGTGGTCTCCCTAGGTTTTTAATCTTCTTGGCACATGCATTCAGAAATACAGTTTTGAGACTGAGATAATAACTTATAATCACATATTCATTCTGAGGTATGAAGTGGACTTGCTAGGTCAAAGAATATGCCCATTTTCATCTTGAATAGGAGTGGCCCAGGACCCAGGAGGAGCTGATATTTCACTTGGAGTCTGAAGATGTGGGGTGGTGGGATGCGGAAGGCCAATGTCTTGGCTCAAAGACTATAGGGTGGAAAGGATTCTCTTTCTTGGGTTGAGAGTCAGCCTTTCTGTTCTAGTCAGGCCTGAAATGGATTGAATAAAAGTACTTATTTTGATCTCACATTTGTACTTATTAAGGCTGATCACCAGATATAATGTTTCTGCTTTTGGGGCACATAATACAATTGCAATTCTTGGCCTCCTCCCACTTCTCCGGGTGGCTGGGGCCATGGGACCAGTTCAAGGTCAAGCTTTTAATTGCCATTTGAGACCCTCCAGAGCTCTTTCTCTCTCTCCCATCATTCCAGACAGTAGGTGCTTTGTCATCTATCTTCTAAGAGAGCTCATGACAGAGAGACAGCCCTGTCGTGGACGTAAAGTACCAGCAAGAAACAGACCAGTGCCATTTAAACCTCTGGAATCTTGGGGGTTTATTTGCTATTACAAAATGACATTGACTGTCCTGGACCTATGCATACTCTTTGGAGAGGGTGGCCAGGGAGAGTACTTTCCAGAAAGCCTCCTAGACCCTCTGTGGAGAGCCAGAGTGTGTGCACTAGAAACTCCCCATCCTAGCCACATTCCATGTCATTTTCTGGGGGTACTTATACAGTCTACCTCACTCTTTCTGTTTTTTTTTTTTTTTTTTTCCCCAATGGCCAGTTCAGAGGCAGGATCTTGCAAAGTAAGATCTGAACCATAGTTTTAATGACCAAGTTCTCTAAAACCTTTAAGAGAGTTCTAGAAAATCCAACCCCGCCTAATCCAGAGTGACATTTACTCACATGGCTGCCGCACGAGTTGCCAAAAAGACAAAAAAAAAAAAAAAAAAAAAAATGGAATCGTAAAACATCTCTAAACAGTTATTAAATAGTATCGAGTCCCTAATGGCGAATTCATTTTCATTTAATAACAAGTTATTGTGAAGTATAATGAAAAATAGAGTGGCATGCAAAATAAGCTGGCCTCTGTTTTCATTGACATCGTGCCAGTTTCTTGGGTGCAGTGTTACGATACTATCCATCTTCATAAAGCACTCCTTGGAAGGCATTATTGAACAGCGGGAAGGATCGGTGGATGACAGCTTCATTAGTCATGACTAGGTAATCCTGGCCAATTTCTCCTGGGAATTATTAACACATTCCTAAACACCCCTCGGTTGATGGCATCCAAAGAAGAAGAGGAGGAGATCCGTCCTAAGGTCTTGGATGTTATCCAAGTCCAGCTACAAGTGACCCAATGAAGGTCACAGAGCAGTCGCTCTTCCTCAGAGCTCTCTGGAATGCTTCTGGGAAGTGGGACCTCCCTTGCCAGTATGGACTCGGACCTTAAAACCCTTGCCCATTGCCGAAGACCTAGTGGAGAGAAGATATTGGCGTGCCGTCCGCTTGGTAGACAAATTTGAGCTGTCTCGTTTGGTAAATGGATGGATTAAGCCCAAATTTATTCTTGTCTCTGGCTAAAAAAAATAGGAGCTCCAAGAGGGCGTCTTTGTGAGCCCAGTGAAAGCACAATAAACACCAGGATCCAACAGGTTCCTGTGAATCCTGGCAGCCCGGTATTCCACATTTGCCAAAGATGACCTAATGTCCCCAGAGCTTGATTACTTTGCCTGGAGGCTTTGAAAGACAAGCCAATCAAGATTTCCCATGTTTCTGTGACTTCTCTGGTGACACTGCCTTTTGAGTTTCTTGGTGAGTCAGCTGGGTGGGGTTCTGAGGGGTGTTAGCAGGAAAGCGGTTCATTCTGCAGGTCGACAGTGTTAACTACGGGGGAAAACTTTAGGCTGATGGGGTTTCTCCATTCTCCAACTCTCTGGTTGCTTCATGGGGTAGCACAAGGGTTTATGGGTTGGGAGGAGACCAGAGCTGACACCTCTGCCCCCCTCCCTGCTTACTAGCTGTGAGTCCTTGGGCGTCTTAATTACCCCTCTCAGGCTTAGTTTCCTCACCTGCAAAATAGGGGTGATGATATCTGTCTCATAGGGTTTGTGAGGATTTCTTGACACAATTAGGGAAAGCACTTGCCCAAGTGCCTTGGTCAATATGTTTTCCGTTACTTGTATAGATGTCCTGCTTAAACACAAACCCAGGAATAATCAGAAGAGGAAAATCAGTATGAGTCATTCATACTATTTTGCCCACTCCCCCCAACTACATTGTGAGCTCTTGTTTTCATTTGCTTGGAAAAGAAAAGCTGTGGGGTACCCGGGTGGCTCAGTGGTTGAGCATCTGCCTTTGGCTCAGGTCATGATCCTGGAGTCCTGGGATCGAATCCCACATTGGGCTCCCTGCATGGAACCTGCTTCTCCCTCTGCCTGTGTCTCTGCCTTTCTGTGTCTCTTATGAATGAATATATGAAATCTTTTTAAAAAAAAAGAAGAGAAGAGAAAAGAAAAGAAGCCGTAATGGCTAAAGGTAATGCCCAATATTTGTAGGTCATCACACCCTTGTCGAATTTTTCCATCATCTCTAATGTTGTCCCCCTTTACCAGATCAACTGAGGCATGGAAAAGTAAGTTGCCCAAAGTGACAGGGGCAGTAAGTTTTGGAGCTGGGCTTGGAGAGAACATTGTCTGCCTGCAGACGCCGTGTCCTCCACCATCACCGCCACGTCCACGAGTCCTCGTTGAGTTGAATTGAGTCTAGTGCAAGACTCCCACTTGAACCGTGAGCTTCCTAAGGTCGTGTACGTGTTTACAAATTGCTGTCCTGGGATGTGCCCCTGCTACTCTTGGCAAGGCTGGAGCCCAACCCTACTCAAGCTCTGGATCCTTCTGGAAGTCTCCCCAGATCCATTCTCTGTTCTCTCAACAGTGCTGGCCTGAGCCTTTCCACCACCCACTCAGAGCATAACTCAATCATTCGTGGCTCCTGAGAAGACAAGAGAAAGAGAGAGAGAGAGAGAGAGAGAGAGAGAGAGAGAACAGCAAGTCAAAGAAGAGAAAGACCTGAGGACAAAAAGGGAAAAGAGCAAGGCAAGGAAGAACAGAAGCATGGGCACAGTCCCAAGGTGGATTTTATTTTAAGTATTCTATATCATCAAGTCTGACTATTTATTGTCTGAACTCCCCACCACCACTGCCACCGCCGCCTCTGGCTTTTGTGAAACAGGGTGATGTGGTTTTTTTTTTTTTTTTTTTTGGTTTAGCAGGCATGGAAAAAATCTTGTTTTTAGTGATTTTTGACACCAGCTGATTTTGTAGCAATGACAGTTATTGAAATTGAATTGAAAAGGTTAAATATTGGGACACCTGGGTGGCTCAGTGGTTTAGCATCTGCCTTTGGTTTGGGTCGTGATCCCGGGGTCCTGGCATCGAGTCCCACATTGGGCTCCCCGCAGGGAGCCTGCTTCTCCCTCTACCTGTGTCTCTGCCTCTCTCATGAATAAATAAATAAAATCTTTAAAAAAGAAAAAGAAAAGGTTAAGTATCTTTTTGTATTTTCTTTAAAATCAAGTTAAGAGTATCTTTCGTTTTTCGCTTGACGGCATTTGGAGGCTGTTCAGATGATCCATTTTCTGTTAAAAAAAAAAAAGTTAAAAACGCTAATTCCAACTAGAATTTAGTACCAATTATTTTCAATTTGGTAAGTACTTCTAAAGAGCTCACTACTTGCCTGGTGCCGTGCCAGGCCATGGGCACAGGAATGAATAAGAGATCAGTGCCTTGTAGAGCCTCTGGTCTAGCAGGGGCTCCCAGGACTTGTGGGGAGCCCGTTGGAGAACCTCCTGGGGAGTCTGTTGGAAGTTGCCTCTCTGAGCCCCACTCTGGGGCAGCCTGACTCAGTAGGTGATTCTAATGCATCCCAACGTTCAAGACACACACACACTGGTTGACAGCAGGTATCCTTTGCACCAATCACAAAACCCTGCTTTAGAAATTTAGGACTTTGAGGGATCCAGAGACCCCTCAGCCTACAATCTACTCCTCAAAATCCAGACAGGCTCCCCCTTAACTGGGATGACACCGATGAGCTGGGCTAGAGACAGATTGGTTTTATATCATGGCTGCTGAAGAGCTGAATATTCTTGTTAAAAATTCCAGAAGCCCAGATTTAATCTTGGGTCCCTGGAAAACATCTTAACTTTAGAGTTTTTAAAAATCAGAAAAAAAAATGTGATTGCAAAAAAAACTTAATTTTTTGCCTATCTTGCCTACTGATTTGCATAAGAATGAGACGAGTCTTGTCTTCTTAAATCAGCCTTTTACATCTCTGGGAATGCCAAATATAAATTCATAAGTGATCTGATAACACAGAATACATTCTTGTGCTTCTAAAGCAGCAAAGTGCCAATGGACAAATATTCCCTAAATTCCAGTTTTCCCCCCCTCCATGGCTTCAAATTTCTATAAACTGTTTATCTGATAATATTCCTGTTCCAACTTATTTTTTTCCCCTCTAAAAGAAAACAAAAGCAACGATTCAGATAGCTAGCTCTTTATTTCTATGTGAGTTGTTGGGTGAAGTCACCACGCTGAGTTTTACTTTATACGATTTAAACTGGGCCAATGTGAAAAACAAGAGGAAGGTTATGAACAGTAGAGAGTCATGGGTATTGGGATCATTGGAACCGTTTTTATGGA
Organism: Canis lupus baileyi; assembly: GCF_048164855.1. Lineage (NCBI taxonomy): Eukaryota > Metazoa > Chordata > Mammalia > Carnivora > Canidae > Canis > Canis lupus. The sequence goes on along the minus strand of NC_132851.1, from coordinate 48,633,663 downwards.
GCCCTGAGTAATTTATAGAGAAGCTGCTAGGTGATGCCTTCACAGCATACTTGAGCTTACTTTTTCAACCAGCCAGTTTGAGCACCGACTGTGAGCACTTCGCTTACAACAGGGGCATAAATGTTGTTTGCCTACATGGACTACAAGCTCCTTGAGGGAGGACACAGATGATGTCTTTTTCTTCTCTCCCCAGAACAGAGGGGCAAGGGAGGTGAGAAGGGATGAGAGGGAAGGAGATGAGACTTAGGAGAAATGGATAGAGCCCTCTGGGTTAAAGCAGCGTGCTTTTAGCACGATCCAGAGGTGGCTCAGTGAAGATGGCTGGAGAGCTGGACATGAATCTAAAGGTACAAAAAGATGAAATAGAGAACGATGTGAGCATCACAAAGGGAAAGCTAGAATTAGTCAATACATGGTTTTTATACAAAGATTAAAATTAGTGAAAAATGCTTTAGATTTGTACTTTATTTTTATTTATTCTTATTTTTTTCCAAAGATTTTCTTTATTTATTCATGAGACACAGAGAGAGAGAGGTAGAGACATAGGCAGAGGGAGAAGCAGGCTTCCTGTGGGGAACTGATGCAGGACTCGATCCTGGGACATCACAACCTGAGCCAAAGGCAGATCCTCAACCACTGAGTCCCCCAGGTGCCCCCAGATTCATCCTTTAAACCACATCCTGAAATGAGCTTAACCTGGCCCTTGTTAATTGTTCTTTAACCTTCTCTCTTTCGCTTACAGACCAGTGTCCAGAATCCCACTCATGCCCCACGGTGAACTAGTTGGTCTGCAATCCGGCTGCTTTATCAGCAGGGAGCCAGCCCCAAGCCCACAGCACTGAGGCCGACCTGGGAACGGGCCCAGCTGCCTTCTAGCCTTGATGTGATATTTGGGCAAAGGACAAATTGCAAACTTGCTAGACATCAATTTATGGGAAACCGACAGAGGGAATCACATCTGTGACCTGAAGGGAAAGGGGGAATTTGGTAACCTTAAGCTCTTCCATTTCTGTAGCTTCTAAGAAAGTACCTGGCACATAGTAGCTGCTGAATAAATGGCTGTGGATTACATGACACTTCTGTCTTGATGCTTTCCTGGGCAGACTGGAGCGCTGATGGTTGTGGCTACGGTTGCCGGAGCCCAGAGCTCCTTTAAGTAGAATCTTCACACCTGAGGTCTTCCTAGGAGCATATCTTCCATATTCCAGAGTAGAACCTGGACTAAGAGGAGCAAAATTGAGGATTAAACACACTATTTGACTGTGGTGGACTGGTCAAGTCTTAGGGGAGGGTTGGGGATGCACCTTCCTTCCTCACACTGGTTGATCTGACATTTGCCACGGTTGGCCTGTGTCCACCCAGAAAACTTTGTTTCTGGCCAGTTCCTATTTGCCTCCCTCCTTCCCCTAGAGTGTAATAAACCCAGTGTTCTTGGATCCTTGCGTTGAAGCGAGGTGGATGGTGGAGACATGTGTGCCAAATGCCTGAAGCTTCGGTTGGTCCTGGCTTGGGAGTCTTTATTTGCTGGTTGGAACAGGGAGAGGGAGCTGAACAGAAAGTTCAATTCTCATTCTTTAGTGATGTGTAAATGTATTGCCATTGGCTCCCTCTAGGTAGCTCTAAGCCAGTGATGAAAAAAATGTTTTCGTTGGCAGGGAACACATTTCACATCCACATATATGCGTGTCTGCTCTGGGCTGACTGCAGAAGCCTGTGGCTTGGGTGCTTCCTATTCCTCTGTCTAGTGAATCCTACCAACGGCTCAAGGCCTCGCTCAGGGTTGCCTCCTACACAGAGTTTTCTTGACGACTCCAGTCCACGCTGATTTATCCATGACCTCAGCTCTTGTTCCATTATCGTCCTCCCCACAGTCAGGGCAGACTTACTGTAAAGCAAAAGAAGCTAAGGCTTCAGGACTTGCTAGTTGTAAGGGCAACTGCCGATAATGTGGTCCTTGCATGGGTTCACATGGTCACATGCTTGGTTGAGACTGCGAAAGTAGGCTATCTTAAGTGCACTGGGCCAAGGATGTGGTCTCCTCCCACTTGGCTTCCCCCTCCATCAGTTTTTTTCCTTGAGGAGTTTGGGTCAGTGGAGGGACCCTGAGCATTTGGGGGACTCTAGCCAAAGAGAAGTTGACTTGGAGATTGATTTGTTTTGGGTTCAATGGGTCTATTCATATAGTTCACACTTACTCCTGGGTTAGCTATTCTAAGGGTATGAATAACTTCCAGATATTCCTCAGCCATTAGAAACGACAAATACCCACCATTTGTTTCGACGTGGATGGACCTAGAGGGTATTATGCTGAGTGAAGTAAGTCAATTGGAAAAGGACAAACATTATATGGTCTCATTCATTTGGGGAATATAAAAATTAGTGAAAGGGAATAAAGGGAAAGGAGAGAAAATGAGTGAAAATATCAGTGAGGGAGACAGAACATGAGAGACTCCTAACTCTGGGAAATGAACAAAGGGTAGTGGAAAGGGAGGTCGGAGGGGGGTTGGGATGACTGCGTGATGGGCACTGAGGGGGGGCACTTGGCGGGATGAGCACTGGGTGTTATGCTATATGTTGGCAAATTGAACTCCAATAAAAAAAACTAAGAAAAAAAAACTAAAAAAAAAAAAAAAAAAAAAGAGGGATGTTTGTGTGGCTTAGCAGTTAAGCTCCTGCCTTCAGCCTAGGACATGACCCTGGAGACCCGGGATCGAGTCCCACATCGGGCTCCCTGCGCGGAGCCTACTTCTCCCTCTGCCTGTGTCTCTGCCTCTCTCTCTCTCTCTCTCTCTCTCTCTCTGTGTGTCTCTCAGGAATAAATAAATAAAATTAAAAAAAAAAAAGAGTGACTTCCAGGAATATTCCTGATGTCTTCAGAGCATACTCATCTGGCATCATGGCATCATCATATTACACTGCCATATAAGTGTGAACCACTGTGCCTGACACCGGAAGTGTGTGGGTAGTGAGAAGAACAAGAGTCAAAATGTGCAGAAACAGAAGCTAGTCTGAGGAATGTTCTTTTAATCACTAGATGCACAATTTATAAGTGGAATATTTGGGTCTCATTGATGTCTAGTCAAGACAGAAAACTTCAGAAAAATAATTAAAAAAATAATAATACATATACAATTAGCACGCACCATACTACCATGCTTTTAAAATGAGAATCAATGCAGAATAGAATTGACCAGAGTTCTTGTGTGGGTAGGGGACAAAATTGTAGCAATACTGTGAACTGTGAAGTAGCATTTTTATGCATGCAAAATTGCCTTTATATGCCACCCCCCCTCTATTGGAGTAGTCCTAGCATCTGAGACAGCTTGGCCTGATGAAGCCTGGCAATTACAGAAAAAAATGACATTCAAAAGCACTAACATCACAGCCAAGCAACCTAAGTGCTCCTGTGTCAAACTTCCACACATATTCAGCCATAAGTTATTGCACATAGTTTAAGGGTAATTTGATTAAACAATTATGAGGCTCTATCCAATATAATGACATTTTAAGATGCATTTAAATTCCTTTCTCTTCTCTCCATGCAAATGGTATTTGTAGAATTGGTTTCATACGAAGAGATGATTATACAAAGAGTCTACAATCGAAAAAGAAAAAAGAAACCCAGGAGAAAGCGTATAATAGAGGTATCGTATAGAATTTTTTTTATCGTTTTGTTATATGTGTGGTATCTGTCACCTTCCATAAATTTGTAATTTGTTGTGATTTCTTTTTTCAACTGAAATACCTCAGTCCGCCCTTAACCACAGTGGAGCAACTGTACCTGGCTCTTTGGGAGCTTGGGGGAAGAGTTTAGGGCTTAGAAGAGCATCTGACATGCTGTACTCATTAGATGTCTTATACCTATAAAAATGATTGGGTTATAAAGATTTTTTTATTTATTCATTTGGGAGAGAGAAAGAGAGAAAGCGAGTGAGAGCACGAGCAAGGGTGAGGGCCAGAGGGAGAGGGAGAAGCAGACTCCTCCCTGAGCAGGGAGCCCCACGTGGGCTTCGATCTCAGGACCCCCAGGATCATGACCTGAGCCAAAAAGGCAGACGCTTAACCACCTGAGCCTCCCAGGCGCCCCCCAAATTATTGAATTTTAAAACTAACCATAGGACTTTACGCGTGAGAAAATAATTTTTGACAATACAGAGCTCTGTGTCAAAGTCAAATAATGTGGCCCCCCAATACTCCTTGTTCCCCAGGGCCAACCACCGTTAACTTGCCATTGCTCTGCAAATGCTTTTTTCTTGAGCCAGTTCCTGGTGACGAAGTGTGGGCTTTGGGGCAAGCAGCCTGAGCCTGCCCTCCACCTCTGCCCCTTTGACTTTGGGGGAAATTACACATCTCTAGTGCCTCATCTGTAAAGGGAGGGTTTCACTATACTGTGCCTGGCTCTTTGGGGGGCTGGGGGACGAGTTTAGGGCTTAGAACAGAATCTGACCTGCTTTCTATGTCAGTTCAGTACATGTCAGCTTTATCCAGGAAACTAATATATTATTATTTTATTTCAGTTATTTCATGTGCCCTAGTTTTTGGCTCCCTTCTCCGCAAGACTAGTAAGCTGGTAAAGTTTGGGCACCAAGGGAAGACACATCTCCTAATTCCTCAGAAATGTGAGGCCGTGAGCGCCCTCTAGCTACAGCATCTGTGGGTTCCACCCCTCTGCTGAGGTGGCCCTTCTGGATGAACACATTTTACAGGATTTGCCAGAAAGCGAGGGCGCTTGTGATGGGGTGTAATGGGAATGCAGCCTCAACACATCAGAAGGCCCCCCTCGGAAGCTAGAGGTCGGTCAGGAATGAAGAGACCCTCTGGGATGCGATGGGATGATGTCCCTGGGGAAAGAGGAAGTGGGGGGGTGGTTGACACAGAGCTTGGAAAAGCACAGAGTCAGAGCTGTCTCTGCATCCCAACCCAACAGCAGCCAGAAGTGTTGCTAAAATGGCCTTCCACTGAGGCCTGGTGATAATGGGGAAAAGGGGGTGGATGGCCCCAAGATAGCACAGCACCACAATTACCTACAAGAGGAGCTGGAAAAAAAAAAAAAAAAAAAGGACGAGATAATAAAAGATCAAAGGATGGAGAGATTTTTCAAGGAAGATTGTTTGGTGTATACCTTATTATCTTAACAGTCTCCCTAGGAAACAGGTACTGATAGATGAATCCATCCCAGGCTGTGGATTGGAGTACACAATAGATATCCAGCCCTCCCCCTGAACTCACAATCTGATTGAAAAAAAAAAAAAGCCCATTTCAGAAGAGTATGGACACAATTTTGTTTTTTTTTTTTTTTGAACCCAATTTTGTTAAAAAAATTTTTTTTGGTAAGTAACCAAAACTAGAAAGCGACAGAATGAAAAATAGTAAAATATGACCTATTTATTCGGGGGAATGCAATTATGAGAAAAGCTTTTGTTCCTTTGTGCTATGATGGAATTCTTTCCCTCAGTTATAATAAGTATGTATCATTTCTGTAGTTAGAAAGATACTTATTTAAAAACAATTCATTAGATATTCACTTTTAATTTAATGTAGTTCTTTGCATTCTTGTTCATCTAATTAAAAAAAATATATGTTTGGTCTAGTATTAAATTGGAATTACAGGAGTTTAAAAACAACTTGCCTCCCAAAAGTATTTATATACTCCCAAAATGCAGTATAATGTTCCATATATACTAGAATCAATTCCTGTCAATCAAAACTCTTGAGTGGCCTGTTACCCCACGAATAAAAAGTCTTTCCAGGGATCCCTGGGTGGCGCAGGGGTTTAGCGCCTGCCTTTGGCCCAGGGCGCGATCCTGGAGACCCGGGATCGAATCCCACATCGGGCTCCTGGTGCATGGAGCCTGCTTCTCCCTCTGCCTATGTCTCTGCCTCTCTCTCTCTCTCTCTGTGATTATCATAAATAAATAAAAATTAAAAAAAAAAGTCTTTCCAGCAAAAGGAAACCAAAACCCACTAAAGGTAAGATAGAAAAAATTTGACAATATAAAAATTTAAACTTCTGCTCCAGAAAGCCTACCGTAGAGAAGGTTGCAAAATAATCCAATGGGGAAAAATATTTGCAACACACATGACAAAGGAATTGAGGCCCATTACTTAAAAAAGAGTTTCCACAAATCATTGAGAAACCTTTTTCTAAAAGGTGGATGAGTGTAGAACAGGCAATTCACTGAAGAAGAAATTCATGTAGCTATTGAATATATGAAAAATACCAATCATAAAAGTAATTTTAAAATGAAAATTTAGGGGATCCCTGGGTGGCTCAGCGGTTTAGCTCCTGCCTTTGGCCCAGGGCGCCATCCTGGAGTCCCGGGATCGAATCCCACGTCGGGATCCCTGCATGGAGCCTGCTTCTCCCTCTGCCTGTGTCTCTGCCTCTCTCTCTATGTCTATCATAAATAAATAAAATCTTTAAAAAATAAAATAAAATGAAATGAAAATTTAAAAAACACAATGTAAGTTTTTATCTAGCAGATTGGCAGAGATTAAGAAGAATGATATTTATTATTGACTAAGATGTGGGTAAATATATATCTCATACATTTCTGGTGAAAACATAAATTAAGACAAATTTTTTTTAGAACAATTGGGCAGAAACTTTCAAATTTGTTTTTTTTTAATTTTTTATTTATTTATTTTTTTTTTTTAATTTATTTTTTATTGGTGTTCAATTTACTAACATACAGAATAACACCCAGTGCCCGTCACCCATTCACTCCCACCCCCCGCCCTCCTCCCCTTCTACCACCCCTAGTTCGTTTCCCAGAGTTAGCAGTCTTTACGTTCTGTCTCCCTTTCTGATATTTCCCACACATTTCTTCTCCCTTCCCTTATATTCCCTTTCACTATTATTTATATTCCCCAAATGAATGAGAACATATAATGTTTGTCCTTCTCCGACTGACTTAAGAAACTTTCAAATTTGTAATAAGCATTTGACTCATCGATTTCCTACAGAATTTCCTATAGAAATTCTTGAACAAATACCCAAAGGTACATGTAAAAAGATGTTTAGAGTTCGACTTGTTAGAGAAAAAAGAAAAAAAAAAAAAAACCAAAGAAACCAAACTAAAAGAACTAAAAGTCTACCCAAGTGGAAGTGCTTTATCTCCGGTGTCTAGCACATTATTTGGTACATAGCAGGTGCACGATAAATATTTACTGAATGGTTACATCCGTTTTTCAGATGTTACGCAGAACGAAATACTAACTGGAGAAATATCTGAAAGAGGAAAAAAGAACAGGGGAAAAGTGGCAGATCTCTATTTTATCTGTCTGTCTGTCCATCTGATATGCCTGTTAAAAATGCAAGAATATTCAAACTCTTCATAGTCACTGTTACAGAGGGTGGGAGGGAATCCGGCACTGGTAATACCTGTTTTATGCACTTCTGTTTTCTTTGAATTTGTTTACAAATAGGTGCTACTTTTGTAATCACAAAAAAAGTTTTTTTTTTTTCACATAAAAAAATCAATGAATAAAAGAACTCCTGCACCAGGCCCTGTAAAGGTTTCCTTCCAGCCCCTTTTCCCACCCGAATATTCATCTAATTACATCGGCTGTCTTTAAACTCCTCACCTGGAGTACATTTTCCTTTTCCTCATTTGTTTTAGCTTCAGACTTCAGGGGCGATGTCGCTTCATCAGGGACAGTCGCTGGGTGGCTGTGAAATAAAGGGCTTTCTGTCCCTCTTCCTCCCCGGCACAGAAGCTCCCCCGTGGGGCAGGGTGATGACCCACGGCTGGGACCTCGTGGGGTAGAGTGACCACTTGGCATGAGCGAGGGCAGACCTTGGCCATCAAGCCGAGATGATTTCCAGCTGGGGCGGGGGGGGCAGGTGAGGGTGCCTTCTCAGTGCAGGTGATGGTGGGGAGCTGGGACCTGCGGGCAGGCCAGGGCCGGCGGACACACAGTCTTGCTCCTGCTCCCCCACACCTACGTGCTGGCCTGAAGGACCCCCATGGGCCTGTGCCCCTTGGCTGTCTCATCCCAGGACGTCTGGTCTCAACAGAAGCTGCCCTGCCTTCCCTCAATGTCCCCAAAGGTGGGGGACTTTCTGCACCTAACTCAGGTACCCCAGGCTTTTGGCTGCTTTTCTAACCCCTCCTCAGTTAATTCATTTGGTTGTTGTGAGGAACAATTCCATGGAGACTCAGAAACCTGTTCCCCTCTAACATGACTACCTCCCTGTCACTGCCTGGCTGCCAGCTGGTTCTGTTCCTGACCTTGGGTCTTGGATCAGTCGGGCAGCCACTCTGAGTCTGTTCCCCCCTCACTGAGGATGATGGTGGTAACGATGATTGTATAGACCAGGCTCCCTGAGAAGCTGAGAGGGGCGCCTGGGTGGCTCAGTGGTTGAGCATCTGCCTTTGGCTCAGGTTGTGATCCTGGGGTCCTGGGATCGAGTCCAACGTCAGGCTCCCTGCATGGAGCCTGCTTCTCCCTCTGCCTGTGTCTCGGCCTCTCTCTCTGTGTCTCTCATGAAATAAAATCTTAAAAATAAAGAAGCTGAGCTTGAGGTGCGGGTTCTCGTGTAAGTGATTTATTGAGGGAGTGCCCTCGGGAGAAGGGGGTGTGGAAGCAGGACAGGGAGACAGAACATGCTCAGCTGGGTTCCGGCTCGGTCTGCTCCTGCGGGGAGCTCTGGAGCAGAGACTGCAACGTGAAGTCTATCCTTCCTCAAGGTAGGGTGCGGGCCTCCATAGCCCGGGTCAATCAGGGATTGCAGATGAGATGCAGAGGAGCAGCACACATGCAGGATACCCACAGGATGACCTTCTAGGAGACGCTGCTGCCCTTGGCCATGGGCAGGTCTCCAAAGAAAGGGTGCAGGGAGGGCCATTCATAGCCAGCTCTCCCAGCGGTGGGCCCAGGGGTGGGGTGGGTGGAGCAGGTGCAGGGCAGGATGCTCATGATGTCACTGCAACGAGGGTGGCAAACTGTGGCCTGGCTGGAGCACTTCCTGTATGCCAGGCATTGTTCTAAGTCCCTTATAGACACATTTGACGCTCATGGCTCCCCTGTGAAATGGAGTTTGCATTCTGTTCTTTGCATTTTATAGATCAAGACACAGGGTCACAGAGAGGTTAAGTAACTTACCCAAGGCCACGTAGTAAGGAGTGGAACCGGGTTGGGACAAGTGATCTCTACAGTCTCTCTGCGATCCTCTAGAAGAGTGACTTTAGCTACAATCTGAGACCAGCACCATGGTTTATTCCGTCAGTTATCCGTTCATTCCACACTTACTGAGAGCCCCCCTGCCCCATGCACCAGAAGTTACAACACTCAGCTCAGCCCATATCCAGCCCTTGGGGAGCTTAGGCCATTGCGAGGGCCACTGCGTGCCCATCGTCCATCGTCGGGGACGGTGCCTCGGGTGCCCCCGGGGACAGGGGAATGCAGAAGTCCAGGGGAGCACCCAGCCCTGCCCCGGGGCATCAGCAAAGGATCAGGCCCTAGCGTGGTCTGGAAGGATTGGTGGATGTTAGAGTCTGAAGGAAGGAGGTGGGCATTTCTGGGAGAAGGAGCACCACAGGCAGAGGCAAGGAGGGATGAAGGCGTGGGGTGGCCGGGACGAGGGTGCCGAGGGCCTGGAGACAGGTTGGGGGCCTGCGGGGCTAGCGGAGCCAGAGGGGGAGGCCCTGAGCACCCATCAGACCTCTCTGACCCCCAGGCCAGCCTGTGGTCACTCTTCCACTGGTTCAGTGGAGGTGGCCAGGGGTGGCTGTCCCATCCCTGAACCTCACGACCTGGACACGGGATGAGCAGATGCTCTCCCCTGCCCTCACTGTAGCCTGGTGCCACGGTCTCCCCGGGCCAGATGCAGGCGGGGGAAGGGGTGCTGAGCAAGGTCACGGGCAGGGAGGATTACGTCCTGGGGAGGAGGGTCCCCGGGGAGATCTCTGCAACTGGCTCCGTAAAAAAACTGGATTTTATCATCACAAAAGGCGTGATGGTGCAGATCCACTGTCACATGCCTCTGTCTAGCTGTCCTGGATACTTCTTAAGCAACAACAACCACCACAACAAAACCCCAACAAAGAAACCAAGGAGCAATGCTTGCTCTTATCTCTCTGCTCACCCTGGCGAAATCCTAATTGTGATCTCTGCAGGTCTAGCATGCTCTCACCTTTATCAAAGCCTTTGCTTGCTGCTAGATAACCACCTGGGGGTGGGGGGTGGGGGGTGGCCACGCCAGTGAAGTTCACCCTTCACTCCCAGTTAACTCGTGATTCGCCTCTGTGGGATGTAACCAGGGCCAAGGGAAAACGTTGCCATGAGCTAGGGCACCTCCTTTATTTCATCATTAAAGGGTCGACACGAGTAGTCAATGGGGGTGTGTGTGTGTGTGTGTCCCTGCAAGTACCAAGAACCACTAAGAAAGCAAGAGCTTTTGCTCACTTGCCGTCCTGTCTTCAGTGCCTTACATAGTATCTGGCAAACAGTGGGTGCCTAATAAATGTGTATCACTCCTTTGGGAAGTAGGAGCTTTTGTTTTTCCCCCGACATCTCGAATGATTTCTCATACGTAACCTTTGGATGAATCCCAGCGTCTTGGGATTTTACAAGATCACCCACGATTCTCAGGTCGACCTTAGGCCTACGTTGACATCTACTACTGGGTGTCTATTCTGCGCCAGGCCCTTGCTGAAGCCATGATGATAACAATGGCAATTAGGAGATTGTACGTGACACTTATATAAAGTACTGTCGTAAGCGCTCATTTAATCCTTCCAAGAGCCCTCTGAAGGAGGTGCTTACCAATGAGAAAAAATGAGGCTCATAAAGCTGGTGTGACTTCCCCAAGGTCACCTGGCCTGGGACTCTAACCCGGGACTCCACATCTGTAGCGGGGGGTGTCCTGGGCCCTGCTCACTCCCCAGGGGCTGGGGAGGCAGGATCACGGAGGTGCCCAGAGCATGGTTTGAGGTCTGGCCTCCATGCCCCCCTGAGTGGAGTCTTCGGGTGAGGGACAGCCCTTGAAGCCCTCCCTTTAGGCACCCCAGGACCACTGGGGTCATTTCTCTCGCTCCAGAAGGCAGAGGCGCAACTGGAATCATTTCCTGGGATGGCCTCAAGCCCCCTTAGGCCTCCTTTTTGGGGTGACTATTTAAAAATGCTTCTCCACTGATCACGGGGAGAGCTAAGCAGCAGAGGATGAGATGTGGGCTGAAACTGCCCCATGCCTCGCTCAGAAAAGAAAAAGTGTGTGTCTATAGCATGTGGCTTCCCTTTCGTGGCCTGGCCTCGGGGGTTATTCAGGGGCTTCTCTCTAGATTTGAACAGTCGTGTCACCTTCGGGAGAGCAGAAGGTCTTTTGAGAGGCTGATGACAGGCAGCAAGCAACTGGATTTAGGATTTCTAGGAGTCTGTTTAAATGATCTCTTTTCTCCCTGTGACACCCCCCTGACACCCTGTGATATGCATAGACTCTAGGCGACCCAAGACAAGGATCGAGGCAGGCTCTAGCCACCCCCCACCCTGCACCCCTCACCCCCACCCCAGCCTGGGTACCCAGAGCACCTAATAAAGACGTGGGCATGAGCCCTGCCTCCAATTTCCTTTTTGGTTGGCTTTCTTTTCACTTTATGCCATTAAATGTTTATCTTTAAACTTTTCTTCATTTGGCATTTTGGCAAGATCTTCTAAACACCTTTAAGTGAATTGCCCATTGGTGCTCAACTGCGTTGGCGTGAAAGTTTGCAAAAGTTTGTGACGTCGGGAGACTCTACAAAGTTCTGGTGAAAAGCCGATGTGGAGCTTGAGCGCTTGGTGGTCTCCCCATCATCATTTAGCAATTGAGTGAATGCGTGGGTATTATATTAATCATGAATTAATTAATTCATAATATTTTTTGTATATTTTTTTAATTGGATTTCAATTTGCCAGTATATAGTATAACACCCAGTGCTCCTCCCATCAAGTGCCCCCCTCAGTGCCCAATTAATTCATAATATAATTGTATTATTAATGGATTACTTGCGCCGCTGCAAGGGTTGAAATATGAGCTGAACGTCGCAGAATCGATGCTTTTTCTCATAGTGACAGCTAAACATTTGTGTAAAAAGGGGTGAGGAACAGGGACAAGTCGGGGCTCTTAGGTTTGGGGCCGGAGCTACCTGGGAGTGATAGTGCCTTTTCCAGAGGACGGGCAGCCTGCAGGAGTAATGGATTTGGGGCACAGAAATCAAGAGTTCTGCTTTCAGAGTTTCTCAGCCTCGTTGACCTTTGGGACCAGGTAATTCTTTGTTGTGGGGCCGTCCTGTCCTGTGTGTAGTAGGTCGTCAGGCAGCCCCTGTCTGGCCTCTGCCCACTAGCTGCCTGTTAGCGCATCGCCTCCCCCAGCTGTGATTCCAAAAATATCTTGAGACAGGGCTAAATGTCGGAGGGGGGTGGGCAAAACTCCCCGGGTTGAGGGCCGGTGGATTAAAGTGAACAACCCATGAGGTCACCGTGGCTGGGAGGGGTGTCAAGGACACAGGAAGAGGCCCAAGAGGGGCACACATTGTAGCAGATGAGATTTATAGTCCATAATGAGAGGAACTTTCTGTCTGATGATAAGATGCTGAGATGTATGGCTTGGAGCCTCAGAAATAATAGGGGAAAGGACCAAGAGCTGGTCAGACACCCTGTTGCCTGGAAGGTGGCATTTAACAACTCTGGACCTAGCCATGTCTACCAAACAGGGCCATAGCACCTGCCTCCTGGAGTCAAGAAGAAGATTCGAGGTCTACACGGAGAGATGTGCAGAAGATACCTAGCCCAGTGCCTGGCACACAGCAAGGCACTCAGAAATATTAGTAATTGCCGTTACTGTTATTTCTGCCAGGTGTTACATAGTTGGCGCCTTCACCCGGGGCTTGGGAACCAAGGATAGGCCACCTAGAACCTTCTGGAACCTATCATCCTAACTGAAAGTATTTGGAATGCAAAATGCAATTGTCTAGGAAACACTTCCCCATAAACAGTCACGGAAGAGGTTCACACGACACTGGGGATATTTTTACATTTCAGCTCAAATATGCGTGAAGTCCCTGTTTCTGGCGGAGAACGCCACGCGTGTATCGAACAGCTGAAAGGGCCTACTCAGGAGGCTTCTAGAGGGGAAAACAACGTTTCTGCAGAGAGACGCTTTGCTTATTATTTTTTTATCTTTTTAAAGCAAGAGCCATGTGTTGTAGCAAGCCCTTCCCTTGGCTGTGCACCGGAGCAGCCGGTCCAAGGCCAAGTTGAAGCATCCACTCTGCACCAAGGAGAAAATCAGGACACAGAGTCAGGTGCGTGCCCGAAGTCACACAGCTAATAAGTGGCTGAGGAGGAATTTGAACCTAGATATTCTGGTTTCAAAGCCTGACATCGCAACCACTACGCCATGTGGCTCACTCGAGGGGTTGGAGGGGAAACTTCTGGAGACGTTAACAACAGCTAGGGGACCATTTTGTCATTTCTCATTCACTGGTCCATGTTCCCTGTTGTATTCTCCACCCCATCTCATCCTTGGGCATTCCATTTACCTTTGATTTGTTCCATCTTTTTTTTTTTTTTCCGAGAAATCTTTGACACTTCTGTTTTACTATACTACATGTTGGCAAATCGAACTTCAATAAAAAAAAAAATATTTAAAAAGTACTATATTTAAAAACATCAGGCGTAAGAGAGCCCTCGAACAGCAAAAGCACAGAGACTGTCTGAAGAAAAATGCTTCTACGACGGTCATGAGCTCATGCAGCAGAATGTACTTGCCCCCAGATGTGACTTTAGTAGCTTGGTGAATTAATACGTAGTGAATCAAGATGAGTGGAAACCTCGCCACGATCCGAGCTGATCTAGAGGACCTGCAAATCTGGGCAGGCAGCTGGTAAATTTGGAGACGGTCTCTTTGGCCTGTTTGATCTTCGCCTGGCTGAGGGCAATGCAGTGGGATCCCTTGCCTGTTCACCTCTTCCAGCCTCCCCTTCCTTGGTGTGAACAGAGTGGGACAGCTGCGTGACCTGAGGGACCCGGCGGGGTTCATCCTTTCCTGGGCAGACATGAAGGACCGAGTCGACACTGCTGGGTACTCGAATTTAGGGTCTTCTTTTTTATATATATATAAATTTATTTTTCTATTGGTGTTCAATTTGCCAACATACAGAATAACACCCAGTGCTCATCCCGTCAAGTGTCCCCCTCAGTGCCCGTCACCCAGTCACCCCCACCCCCCGCCCTCCTCCCCTTCCACCACCCCTAGTTCGTTTCCCAGAGTTAGGAGTCTCTCATGTTCTGTCTCCCTCTCTGATATTTCCCACTCATTTTCTCTCCTTTCCCCTTTATTCCCTTTCACTATTTTTTATATTCCCCAAATGAATGAGACCATATAATGTTTGTCCTTCTCAGATTGACTTATTTCACTCAGCATAATACCCTCCAGTTCCATCCACGTCAAAGCAAATGGTGGGTATTTGTCGTTTCTAATGGCCGAGTAATTCAAATGGAGGGTCTTGACCGCGTGGCCATCCTGGCTGCAGCCCAAGCCCAGAAGGAAATCTGTACCATTTGGACATATTGCTGCCTTGGGATGTTTGGAACATAAATGGAGACCCATTGCTGGCTTCCTGTGAGGCCTCTTAACAACTTTGTGGACTAGAGCTTCGTGATTTTTCAAAAGGAAAAGACACTCTGTGGGCAGGGGCCCAGGAGAAGAATCTGGTAGTCTTGGGATTTTAGGGCCCATCTTCCTGAAGGTTGCTTCTGCTTGGCAGGAGGAGTGGATTGGGTCCCCTGCTCATGTCCAGTCCTACCTTGGCTTTTGTACCTTCACGAAAGTCACACTCTTCACTTCTTTCTTTGAAAGTTGCTTTCTTAAGGGGTCTCGGAGGAAATTAGGGTGAAAGACTTTGGTGATGGCACCAAGAAGGGGTCTCCTGGGATCTTCTGCCTTCTAGGGCCTCCCCACCCCCACTGCTATAAACAAACTCACATTGAATTGTCAACAGCCTCAGCCCTGGCTGGGGGCTGGGTCCCTGGGAACCAGGCCTCATTACTGTCCTTAGGTGGCCAAAGTCTCCCCCAGTGGGAGGTGCTAACAAGCTTTGAAGAGGAAACAAACAGAAGCTCAGAAAGTGCAGAAACCGTCAAAGTGGATTTTTTTTTTAAGCCACCCACTGGAGCTTATCTCTGGTGTTCACTACGAGCTGTTAAACTTTTTCAATGTTGAAATCATTAGCCCTATTATTGTGTCATTCTGCCACAGTCACTTTCATCCTTCCATGCACCCACCAGCCACCTCCGCTCCTCCCCACAAGCTGAATTACACGACATTCAAATCTTCTGAGATGGAACTCCCCAAAATATGCTCTTCTTTCAAAATATGTTCACATTCAAGTCACTCAGGTGCTCCGTTCCTTAGTCAAAGACTTCAGACGTTTTAAGGAAGAAGGATAGAGACGTTGTGAAGAGGGCCTTTGGCCTAGTGTTCTGTGCTATTCTTCTAACTCTTCATTCAATCCCCGCCATCCTCCCATCTCACCTTTTATCCATGGTTCTCGACTGTTCCCTCATCCTCCAAGGAGCTCAGTCGGACCACAGGACAAAAGTAGCAGGAGCCAAAGGGTTCAAGACTCTGACTTTTGTTGGTACTAAGTTGAGATCCTAGAGACCCCACAACCTTTCTGCTTTGACTTTTCTTTGTCCTAGTGCGTCTCTCCCTTGGCTCTCTCCCGACCAGCCATCTGTTCTCCCAGGGTCTACACCTGACTCTGAGGGGCCGAGGGGCCAGTGGTTCAGGAGAGCAAGGCTGTGGGGTCAATCAGGCCCTGGCTTCAAGTCTAATGTCTGAGCGACCTTGACCAAGTCCTTTACCCTCTCCAGGCTCAGTTGTCTCATGGGAATAATAGGGTTTTTGTATCTAATTTACAGGGTCTTTTGTAAGGACTACATGAGCAAATTCACACATGTGCTCTTTGTTTTTCCAAAAAAATTGAAATCGGGTGACCTGAGTGACTCAGTCAATTGAGTGTCCGACTCTTGATTTCTGCTCAGGTCATGATCTCAGAGTCATGAGATCTCCACTCCAAGCCTAAGATTCTCTCTCTCTCTCTCTCTCTCTCTCTCTCCCTCCTCCCCTTCCTACCTCTCTTTCCCTAAGAAAAAAAAATTGAGATGAAATTTATATAGCATAAACTTAACCACTTAAAGCAAACAATTCAGTAACATTTAATACACTCATGATGTTGTGCAATCACTACCTTTATGTGTCTTTGAAAATATTTTCCTCCAAAATAAAATACCATACTCCCTGGGCAGTCACTTGTCCTAGCCCCTGGCAACCACCAGTTTGCTTTCTATCTCTGTGGATTTATAGACCTTTCCTATAAGTGGAATCATACAATACGTGACCTTTTGTGTCTGGCTTCTTCCACTCAGCATGCTATTTTTGAGGTTCATCATCTGGGGCATGGATCATGACTTCCTCCTTGCATTCAGCTTTATGGCTGAATGACTTTCTGTTGCGTATATGTGTATAGACCATAATTTGCTTATCCCTTTGTCTGTTCGTGGACATTTGAGTTGTTTCTACATTTGGCTACTATAAATAGTGCTGTTATGATGACTTGTGTGGATAGGCCTTCCTTAGAATGTAGCAAGTACTGAATGACTGTCGAAGAAGCAAAACCAAAGTCCAGGGTTTTGTACCGATGACCAGAAGATTCCTTGCCTTCCCGTAATCCCACACAGCTTTATGTTTTACGAGTGGCAGGGCTTTTTAGATCTTCGCTCATCTAATCTGTCCTTACTGACACAGCACAAGTGGGCAGGAGTTTGAGCAGAACATGCTGGGTCTTGCTCGGGTGTACTTGTTTGGCTGGATGACTAAAACAGACCAGGGCAAGGCTCTTTTTTCTAAGGCACTAGAAAAATTAGAATCTCACTAAGCTTCACTAACCCTTAGAATCTTACCAAGCCTCAGTTTTCTTTACTGTAAAATGGGGATGATAATGGAGATGATCAATGGTCCTGGTTTACCTGGGAAACTAGTCTTCAGTCCAGGATAGGTCCTTGGACATGAACTTCCTCCTCTTTCTTACTTCCTACTAAAAACGAGGAGATATTGAGACAATAATTCCCTGATGAGAGAAAGATAACAATGCCCCTTAATTTTCATAGCATGTGGTTTTTGAGCTCCCAATAATGTGCCAGAGACTGTTCTAGGCTCTGGGGATACAGCAGTGAATAAAGCAGACAAAACCCTTGTCTTAATGAAGATTATATTCAAGTGGGAGGGGATAGACAATATGCAAATTAAATAAATCAAAAAGGTGTTAGTCTATTACGAGGTCATAAGTTCCCTGGAAAAAATAAAGCTCGTGAGAGGGGAAGGGTCTGTTGGCAAGAGGGGAAGAGTAGTTTTGCAGTTTTCCAGAGTGCTGTGGCCAGGACTAATTTCCTTGAGAAGGTGACACTTGGTCAAACAGTTGAAGGCAGTGAAGGGAGAGGCAGGGGAGTGTCTGGAGGTGAGCAGGCCATGCTGAGACAACACAAAAAGGGCAAACACACATGCCCTGAGGCAGGAGCTGGGCTGGAGGTATTGAGACAAGGCAAGGAGGCCACCAGTGAGCAAGCAGGAACCCTGTTGGGGGAAGTCAGAGAGGCAGAGGGAGCCAGGTGGTGTAGGGTCATGCAGTAGGGACTTTGGCCATTGGCTAGAGAGAGCTGACAGGGCTTGGGGAAGGGGTGGCAAAGCCCTGCCGAGGCTCTCCAGCTCATCTGGAGGAAAGCCAGGTCTTTCCCTTGGCCGCCAATAGCTACCATTACATAGAAATCGGAACGTGTGTTTCAACCCCAGCCCAAACATGTCCCTCCTTTCCCATGTCCCATCTTCTTCATCCCAGTGTGTTGCCACCACAGGCCTGGCTGCTCAAGGCACACATTTCAGACTTCTCTCTTGATTATACTCATTCTTGCATGTCTTTGTTCATCCTATCGGCAAGTTTCACCAACCCTACCTCCCAAACAGATTCCAAATACGACCATTTCTCTGTCCCACTGCTGCCAGCCTCATCTAAGTCATCAGCCCTCTGGCCTGGGGTGCTGTCCCCTCAGCTCACCTGCCACAGAGCAGCCAGAGGGGCCATTAAAAAAAAAGATTTTATTGATTTATTCATGAGGGACACAGAAGAGAGGCAGAGACACAGGCGGAGGGAGAAGCAGGCTCCCCGCTGGGAGCCCGAGTGGGACTCGACCTCAGGACCCCGGGGTCACAACTGGAGCTGAAGGCAGATGCTCAGCTACTGAGGCACCCAGGTGCCCCGGAGGGGTCATTTTATTTTATTTTATTTTATTTTATTTTTTAAAAGATTTTATTTATTCATTCTTGAGATACACAGAGAGAGGGAGAGAGAGACAGAGACACAGGCAGAGGGAGAAGCAGGCTCCTCGCAGGGAGCCCGACGTGGGACTCCATCCCGGGTCTCCAGGATCACACCCTGGGCCGAAGGCAGGAGCTAAACCACTGAGCCACCCAGGTGCCCCTGGAGGGGTCATTTTAAAACATGAATCTGTGCTGAACCCCCTTCTTAAAGACCTCTAGGGACTCCCAAACACCCTCAGAAAAATGGAAACCCCTTCCTGTGGCTGACAAGGCCACTTGTCCAGCAAGACTATCCCCTTGACCCTGTCTACATACTAGTCACTCTAACCACTTGCCTTCCTTTCTCATCGGGGCCTCTGCACCAGCCCTTGTCTTTGCCCTCCACATAAAATGTTCTCCTCCCAGTTTCTGCATCAATCTGTTCCCAGCTTTAATGTCACTGGCGTTCCCAGGGTCACAGTCTACAGTAGGCAACCCTCCTCAACAAACTTGTTACCCTTTATTAAATATCCCATTTTATGGTCTCTATAGCACTTAATCCTCTTAGAATCCATCTTATTTATTAGGCATAAAAATGATTTATTTGTTTAAAAGGCATGTAAGCTACTTAAAAGCTAGGGCCTGGGATCCCTGGGTGGCTTAGCGGTTTGGCGCCTGCCTTCCGCCTGGGATATGGTCCTGGAGTCCCAGGATCGAGACCCATGTCGGGCTCCTGCATGGAGCCTGCTTCTCCCCTGCCTGTGTCTCTGCCTCTGCCTCTCTCTCTGTCTCATGAATAAATAAAATCTTAAAAAAAAAAAAAAGAAAAAAAGCTAGGGCCCTATCTGTCTTGTCCACTACTGTGCTCGCCAAACCTAGAGCAGAGCCTAGTCCATAATGGGTGTTCAACAAGCAGTGAGTGAATGAAAGTATAGTGAGTAGAAGAGCTTACCAAGCATCTGTCCTTTCCTCCGGGGTCCCACGGGACCCTGTCTTTCCCTCATAAGGCTCTTACTACCTTATGCTGGAAAGCCTGGTATACGCCACGTCTGCCCTCTAGTTCTCCCATAAAGAAGGGAATTTTTGCACCTGCCTCAGCACTTAAAATGTACCTGGCACACATAGGGACTCAAACCATTCTTTTTCTATCAATGGATGAGTGAAGATATACCCGAAACAACGGCCACTCAAAAAAATGTCATTTCTCTGTCATGCACAAGTCTAGCTGGCATACGGCCTTTACTGCTTGAGGTGTTTAAGAGCCCAGTTTGTTCCTTACTGTGCACGGCCTGAGACAGCTCACTGCCTTCTCTGCTTTGCCATGCTCAGGAAGGGGGGAGGGGAAGAGGGCAGGCAAATCCCTCTCTCTAAGGGCGGGGCCTTGGAATTGCCATCCTTCAGTTCATATCCCGTTGGGCGGAATTAAGTCACATGGGCCACTTTTAGCTGCAAGAGAGGCTGGAAAATGTAGACTTTTACTGGAAGGGAGGCCATACCCAGCTTACAAGTATGCTCTTGTGGAGGAAGGGGAGGACTCGGGATCTCTACCACTCACACCCAGTACTTCACTTACCCTCATCACAGCCCTATTACACTCGCAGCGTATACATTATGGTCTCCATTTTGCTGATGAGAGAATTGTCACTTGGAAAGGTGGGGTTTCCCCCCTCTGGCTAGGTCAGTAGTTTGCACTCATGCATGCATGCATTCATTCATTTATTCATTCGTTCATTTTGTCGTTGTTGTTTCAAGTTATTATTTAAATTCCAGTTAGTTAGCATGTAGAGTAATATTAGTTTCAGGAGTAGAATTTAATTTAGTGATTCATCACTTACATATCATACCTAATGCTCATCACAAGTGCCCTCCTTTATCCCCGTCCCCCATTGAACCCATCCCCCTGCCCGACATGTGGAAATGTTAAATGACCGAGCTGGGAAAACACGAGTGAGAAACAGATTGGGAACTTGCAAGCCGGCCTTCTGGTACCATGGTGGAGAGGGAACCATCTTGTTTGCTGTGTGGCCAGCAGCTCGGTTGGGCAACAGGAGGATGTGGCCAATCATTCCAATGCCCACTGAACATCTACTCCAAGCGAGGCTTCCTGTGGGAATCCTGGCCAGACCTACAGCGTCTCTGGGCCTGGTGCCCCTCTGGGGAGTGCTGGCCCCACACCCGAGCCCTGGTGAGGTGGCACTTCCCATCCCTCTGTGTACTGGGTGGCAATTGTGCGAGCCTGTCTCCATACTCCAAATACTGCTGGGGCTGCCGAGGGGGAGGCAGGAGATAGGAGCCAAGGTTGTCTCGGCTGCTGGCTTGTTTTCAGGACTCTTATTTATGTACCCAATATCTACTGAGCTCCTGCTACGTGCCAGATCCTGGGGATACAGCAGTGAACGGCAGTAAAAATGTTCTGTCCTCGTGTAACTTATGTTCCAGTGAAGGGAAGCAGGACACAATATCAATAAAATGATAAGAGCTAGAGTTTGCTGGATGGTGGTAAGTGTTAAGGAGGTCATAAAATAAGGGTGGGGAATGGGGGGTTGCTAGAGGGAGAAGCATCCCAATTTTAAATATGGAAGTAGGTGAGGAGCCCACTGGAAGATGGTAATAGAACGGAGGCTGGAAGGGGGTGAGGGAGCAAAGTCGAGAATATGGAGGGGACGAGACTCCCAGACGGTGGGGACAGAAAGTACAAAGGTCCTGAGGCAGAAGCATGCCTGGGGGTGCTCAGAGGACTTCAAGTGCAGTTGGATCAGAGAGGGCGAGGAGATGGGTAATAGATGGAGTGAGAAGTGACGTGGCCATGGAGGGAGACCGTGAGTTGCACCGGAGAGGTTGTGTGGGTTGTTTATTGCACAAGGATGCCTGAACTCACCAAGCTTTGTGCCCCGATGCAGAACTATTATGTCTTCCTGGAGGAAGGAGAATGTCTTGGGGCCAGGAGCAAGCTTTCTTTTTAATGACATGGTTTATTCCAAAAGACATAGATACCCCTTGTAGGATTGGGTGCAGAGGAAGGACATAATGTGACTTATTCGTTAGAAACTGTGTTAAAAATAGACCCTCAACAGCCAAAACACAAAACAGAACAAAAAAACCCAACCCCAAACAAATGACAACAACAAAACAATTCAATTAAAAAATGGGCAGAAGATCAGAATAGACATTTTTCCATAGAAGACACACAGATGGCCAACAGGCACAGGAGCAGATGCCCAGCATCGTTCATCATCAGGGAAATGCAAATCAGAGCCACAACGACTGGCACCTCACACCTGTCAGAATGGCTACTATCAAAAAGACAAGAAATTACAAGTGTTGGCGAGGATGTGGGGTGAAGGGAAGCCTCACGCTCTGCTGGTGGGAATGCAAGTTGGTGCAGCTGCTGCGCAGAACAGTATGGATGTTCCTTAAAAATTAAAAATAGATCTACCCTGTGCTCCAGCAATTCTATTTCTGACTATTTATCCAAAGAACACAAAAACGCTGACTTGAAAAGATATATTCACCTCCCCCCCCCCCCGTTTACCACAGCACTATTTATAAAAGCCAAGATATGGAAACAAACTAAGTTTCCATTGATGGATAAAGAAGGCAAGTGTGTGTGTGTGTGTGTGTGTGCACGCACACTCGCACAGATGGAATGTTATTCAGCTATGAAAAAGGAGGAAATCCTGTCTTTTGCGACAACGTGGATAAATTTTGAGGGCATTATGCTAAGTTGAATAAGTCAGAGAAACACTGTATGATCTCTCTTATGTGTGGAATCTTAAGAAACCAAAACCCAAAAACCAAACAAAACCAAAAAACCGAGCTTATACATAGAGAGCACAGATTGGTGGTTTCTAGAAGTTGGGGATGAAGATGGGAGAGACGGGTGAAGGGGATTAAAACCTAAAAAAAAAGGTGCCCTAACTCCCCATTTTGCCTGAGTAGACACAGCCTTAACATTCTATCCACACGAGTATGTTTAAGTCTGGAAATAGCTTTGTCAGGAGTCCAGAGCAAGGTGAGGACTGGAGAAAGAAGGTCAAGGGGGGAAACAAAAATATCGATGAGAGGGAAAATGAAGAACCAAGCCCTAGAAAAGGAACAGAAAGAAATCCACTTAAAACAGGAACATTCAGCTTAAGCGATGTGATTTTTGTGGCATAGACGTGGCCAGGCTGATGACCTGGGTGGACGTGGTCGAGTCCAGCTCATGCTTGGGGGCCGAGTTGCAGCTGCAAGTGTAGGTGCCCAGGGAATTAGAAAGCTGAGGGATGGGACAGAAAGCTTAATAAAGAAAAGAATCAGTCCTACAGGCTAAAAATTTGTGTGTACGTAGCTGAGTTGTGAATGTAAAAAAATAAAAAGATACCTGACCTCATTACTTATCCCAGCCAAGCAAATTAGGGCCATAATGAAGTCTGGGTTCATATCCACCGGATTAGCAAAACTGTTAAAGCTGGGTAATAAAACCATGTGGCGCCCCCTAATCCAGCTGAAGATGCACAAACATCTGGATAATTTAGCTCCTGTTAAGTCTATACCCCAGATAAACCGGTGTGTCTAACGGGGGGCTCTGTGTGTAATATCAAAAACCCCAACAGAGTAAAGAGATAAATCGTGAGTATAAAAATACTCCACAGCAGTGGATGTGAATAAACTACAAGTTCCCACAATCATGTGGTTGCATCGTAAAAGAAAAAAAAAAGGGAGAAAAAAGGAAGGGGAAAAGAAAAAAGAAACAAGACACAAGGGGCAAGATGGAAGTGGGGAGACCAAGGAGAGCTTCTCGCCAACGATGGTGACTTGGCCACTTGACAGCGTGGCCTCCGGGGCCCAGTCTAGAGGCGGGCAGCCTGGTCCACCACTCAGCAGTCACAAGCCTGGCTCAGACTTTTCTGGAAGCCTGTGAGGCACAACCTAGGAAGGCCTGGCCTGCGTAGGCCCACCCCCGGCCCTGTCATAAAATGTTCTAAGTCGCCATTTGTTGAGGACCCACTATGTGCCAAGCCCTGTGGTGAGCACTGGGCGCCTCCAAGGCCCTTGGGCCTTGAGTGAGGAGTCGGGTCAGGAAGCGGTGATGGAGAGCCCAGGAAGCTGCCCAAGGTCACACCACGGCTAAGGGGCCCAGCGGGGATTCGAAGCACACGGGTCCTGCCAAGGCCTGGCCTCTTCACCGCCTCGTGAATCACTGCCTTCCCTGGAAGGCATCCTGGGGGAGGAAGACAGAAATTTCCAGCTCTGCTCTGAGCTGTGAGTCAAACAGCCAAGAACAAGCCTCCTCCGCACTTGATACGATAGGAATCTCTCCCAGGCCTTGGCTCTCTGGTGCTCCAGATAAGTTAGCCAGACAGGCAGCTGATTAAGGGACGATCCTATTTTTAAAGAGAAGAACATTCCATAATTTCCTTGGGTAACTCAGTTGCCTCTGGTACACAGCGACTCTAAGGTCACCTAACTGGGGTAGGGCTGTTATCTTTTCATCTACTGCCTAATGGGATGCTGACTCAATTAGCATTTGCTCAACAGATGAATGGAAATCACGAGAATTGGGTCGAAGGGAAGGCCCCAGGGGGCCCCACTGAGGGGACAGGCTCCAGGGAGGGAGAGAGCCCACCCCTCAGGATGATCCCAATACACAAAGTTTCTGCAGAACCTGACCTTTCATCATCTGGGGGGGGGGGGGGGGGGGAGGGGGGAGGAGGGGGAAGGGAGGAGGAGAGGAATGAGCTAGAACAGAGGTCATTCCACTGGAGAAATCCTTTTTGTGTGTGTGTGTGTGTGGTTCTTTTTTTTTTTAAAATATATATATTTTTATATATATTTTGAAGTCAATTTATATATATATATTGAAGTCCGATTTGCCAACATATAGTATAACCCCAAGTGCTCATGCCATCAAGTGCCCTCCTCAGTGCCCGTCACCCAGTCACCCCATCCCCCCCACCTCCCCTTCTGCAACCCTTTGTTTCCCAGAGTTAGGGATCTCTCATGGTCTGTCTCCCTCTCTAATTTTTCCCACTCAGTTCCCCCCCTTTCCCCTATAATCCCTTTCACTCTTTCTTATATTCCCCGTATGAGTGAGACCATATGATGATTGTCCTTCTCCCACTGACTTACTTCACTCAGCATAATACCCTCTGTTTCCATCCATGTCGAAGCAAATGGTGGGTATTTGTCTTTTCTGACGGCTGAGTAATATTTCCATCAGGGAAATTCTTAATAATAAAAGAGAGGGGCCCCTAAAGGGACTTTTATTTTGCTTTCTCTTGATCAAATCATTTGCAATTATGTGGGTTTTTTTTTTTTTTTTTTTTGGAGAGTTTTGGGTATGAGCTCCCGCTTTGTCATTTAGGCACATGGGATTGAGCTGGGGCCTGACCTTTGGGCCTCAGTTTCGTCCCTGGGAGACTGTGGGTAATAGGCCCTCGTGGAGTACTTGCTGTGGCAGGTCCTGGTCTCGGAGCTTTCTCAGCTGTATTATCTTCCTCAAGCTCCCTGATAACCTAGTTTTACTGCCATCGGCTCTATTTTGCAGCAGTGGCGCTGAGACACAGAGAGGGTAGTGCCTGTCCAGGGTCACACAGCTATCGAGTCGTGGAACAGGGACTTGACTCCTCTCAGCCTGTGATCTTACCTTTGGTTTCTCACAGCCTCGTTGTGGGGCTCATAGGGGTGCTGGCCACCACAAAACTTCATTCCCATCTGTTTTTGCAACAAGAGTACCTCACTGGTCTCCCCACTTTCCGTCCCCGCTTCCTCTCCCCAATGTGCTCTGTTTCTTTATGTCAGAATTTTTAAAATTGCCTAAAAGTAGTGCCACTCAGGGTCTTGCTCGCCTCAAAGATGGTTTCCTATTATTGCTTTTGGAACCTACTCCCCTGGCCCGATGTTGAAGCTCTCTACGATGTGGCTCTAACTAGCTTTTCCAGCCTTTTCTCTTATCTCCCCCCTTGGCAAGTAAGAAGCAACGGGGCCGTTGGCTGCTCTGAACTGGGCCCGCACTCTTCTACATCTTTGCCTTCCCCTGGCCTTCTGTCCGCTTCTGGAAGCTTATTTGTTCTCTGGCCCAATGCAAAGTGTCTCCTTTACTGAAGCTTCACTTTCGCTCCCCATTCCAGATGAAAACGTCCTTTGGCTCTTTGTGGGTATCGTTCTAGGTGGACCCCATTCTGCTTAGTATCATGGTTATTTGTGGTCTTGTGTCTGAGCCTTCTTGATGTGTGGTCTCTTGGAGTCTACAACAGCGTCCTCGTCTTTGTGGGCCTATCACAGAGCCTTATACCCAGCAGGAGCTCAGAAATATGGGGAGAAAGAAAGAAGGGGATTAACCTGGAATTAAAGACTCCCTCCCTATCAAGAGAAGCCAGCAGGTTAATATAACTCAGAATAGGCAGGTACGTTGGCTTGAGTGCTCTAGTAGTGATCCTTTATTGGCTAAAGTGACACGTGTGTAGAAACCCTTCCTGAAGAATGAGAAGCAAGTCCAACCCAGTATGATGACATCCTGGGCAGGAGACAAGAGTAGAATCTCAACCTTTTTTTTTTTTTTTTTTTTTTTTAAAGATTTTATTTATTTATTCCTGAGAGACACACAGAGAGAGGCCCAGACACAGGCAGAGGGAGAAGCAGGCTCCTTGCAGGGAGCCCTGGGATCACCACCTGAGCCACCCAGGCATCCCAGGACCTCATTTTTTTGGCAGATGGCATATGTGGGTCTTATTTTGAAATGCCTGAAAGTTCCCTAAGGACCTGCAAGAGGAAACTCTGACTCCCTCTCCCACGGGCTGATAATAAAATCTGAGCACAGAGAGAAGCAAATGATAAACGTACAAACCTGCTCCTCGTCTGTGAAATGAAGGGTTTGGACCCAGCGAGCTCTCTGATATGTTATAGATAGCTTGGGGGAAAAAAAAAAGGACCTCTTCTTTTATATGCTTTGAGAAGTTTGGTCAATCTGACTAAACAACAGAACGCCCAAACTAGCCATTATTGGCCAGGCTTGCTTAGAGGGGGAAAAAAGTGACTTTTACACACACACACATACACAGACACAGACACACACAGACGCTGCTGATTCTGTGGTGGCTGCAGAGCCCAGTATCTCATCCTTCCCCCATTTCCTGTGTTATGAAATGCTGGGCATAGTTTTCCCTTGGCTCAGAGGCCTTTTGATAAAGAACAGGGAACCGGGAAGAAAGACGCAGCGAACACTGCCCTCTTTTGTCCGCACCGGGTTCCTGCTGGTTCTCCTTCAAGAGTGCAGGTCGGGCCCACAAGAGTTAACATCCTGCTGAGTAAACCCTGGCGTGGAATTCTAGTGCATTCTAGTGCATTCGTTCTCTACGTGCCTCTGAGCCGTTTAAGCGGCGTGGAGCATCTTTACTTTGGGTCACAAACGTCTCAGCTTACTCAAGGCCGCCACTTTGCACCAGCAACCACTTACTGATGGTTGTTCCATGCTGACCCTCCCCCCGCCCCCCCCCCCCCCCCCCCGCAAAAAAAAGTAGATGTAAAGGAGAAAAGAGGCCCCATTGTCTGAGCTTTCCCTGCTCCGCTTGGATTACTGGGGAGCTAAAGATAAACCCCAGGCAGAAAGCAACTGTCAGCAGGAACGGAGCAAGGTTACCTTTGCCGTTGAGTAACCTCTCATTGGGAAGAGAAGACTTTTGTCCTAGAGACTTGAGAAATTCCTTTCGGTTGGTTATGACGTTCCTGTGTGTTGCGTGAGAGACCTTGGGAGGTGAATATATTGGTCTAGTGTTTGAGGGGATTCAAGCAACACTGGTCAGGGGAGGGCATGCCTGTTTGTGGGACAATTTATACATTTTTTATAGGCATAACTAGAAATTAAAAATTAATATGACCTCCTTCTCCGGGTGACCTGAATGACGCTTTACAGTGCTTTCCATCCTGTGAAAGTGCACATGTATTTGGAGGGGCTGCAGGGGGCACGAGGGGTGAATAGGAAGTGCAGTGTCCTCCTGGCCCTGGGCCCATATGCAAATTATTTAATTTGGATGGAAAGCTTTAGAAGTAGTGATGAGGACTCAGTGCATCATCAATAAATCATCAGGTGTTTGTGCATCTGCTGTGCACCCAGCCACGCATCAAGGTGCACGTGACAATGGTAAAGAGGTGCTGTGATCAGAAAGGGGGAGGTTTAGTGGATGATTTCAAGGAAATAGAGCTCCTGGGGGGCTCAGTGGTTGAGTGCCTGCCTTTGGCTCAGGGCATGATTCTGGGGTCCCGGGATTGAGGCCCGCATTAAGCTCCCTCTGCGTACGTCTCTGCCTCTCTATGTCTCTCATGAATAAGTAAATAAAATATTTTTTAAAAAAAGGGAACTAGAGTTTGGATTCTGCATCACGTCATTTTGTTCTTGATTTTTAGCTTGAGTTATAGCAACTTTGAGTCCTTTGTTTCCCGGGACAGTTCTGGGGACAGATAATCAGCCCCATTCTGCTCCTAAAGGAACTTGGACTTTTCAGACTGTGTGCTTTGACTGGCAGTTTGGAAAACAGGGTTAGATAAAGTCGTAATCAGCACAAACGGAGCAGTCAGGGGAGGGGCCCGGAGAGCCTTTCCCATTCCCGTTCCCACTGCTCTTTGAAGAGCCCCGCAGAGACGCTCTAGCAACTTCCTCCCTGTTGAGCAGGGAACACTCACCTGTACAAATTGAATGTCAAGACCCTGCTGGTGCACGATATCCTTGCACCCATGGTAGTTCTCCACATTATCAGGGGTGCAGTAAATTTAGGAGTAAGAAAATACCATCAAAGTACAAAGTCAGGAAACAGATCTATTCCATGGTTTTTTTTTTTCTGCGAAGGGCCCTTGATGGAACTTGTGCATTGGCTTTCCCTCTGGTGCCTAGAAGCAGCCAGAGGCGGCTTCCATTCAGGTACCTGGGGGTGAAATCTGACCCTCAGCGCCCCGTCCCATCTTTGGGGCCTTTCCACAGTAGCATGGTTAGGAACGTTGAATGTATCAGCATATTTTGCAACGAATGACCCCAAAATGTTTTTTTTTTCTTTCTGAAAAAATTGTGATCGAATAGAGAAAACAAAAAGGACGTTACAGATGACTGGACAGTCCCTGGGTATTGACTGTTAATGTGTTGACATATTTTGCAAGTACTGACCCCAAGAGTCAGTACTTTTTTTGTTTGTTTTGCTTGTTTGTATTCTGAAAAAAAAAAAAAGTTATCTAACAGAGAAAGCAAAAGGGAGCACATTACAGACGATTGGACAGTCCCTGGGGATTGATTGTGGCACACGTCATGCAGCTGCTTTCCTGAAGGGAAAAGCAGCGCTGGGTTTATGGGCTTTCCTTGGGGAAAAAAATCTGAAGCCTCAGTCCCCGCCTGGAAGGCGATGTCTGTTTATTAACAAGAAAAGGCGCATTTGCTTTGAAAGCTAAGGCTGCTGCCTCTTCTGGCAGCCTTGGAAGTTCCTTTGCCATGTCACTGAAATAGGGAACACTGGGTTTTGGCTTAGCTACTGCTCTCTCCTTGTCAAAGATCCTTCTCGGGGGTCCATTCATTTGGCAGTAGAGCTGGGGGGGGGGTAAGGTGGGGTGAGCAACCTGGAAACAAATGGAAGAATTCCAGTCGCCCTCCTTTGAGTCACAGGCTGGTGTTTGGCAAACTGTCCAGGGAGGTATTGGGGTGCAGCGAGCCCCGCAATTGCCTTCTCCCTCTTCCTTTCATCCCCACTTCTCTGGCCACGGTTTGAGCACCCTTCCATCCCCACCGGGGTCCCCAAGGGCACTTCTTTTCATCCCCACTTCTCTGGCCACGGTTTGAGCACTTTTCCATCCCTTGAGCACCGGGGTTCCTAAGGCCGCAGCATCGCGGGGCGCATCCCTCCAGCAGCGCGGCTGCGGGACGAGGGACTTACCGTATTTCCCCTACTAAAGCCGCCCTCCAGCCCGAGTCCGCGCGGGGCCGGGCTGAGAACCACTGCCACGTGTTGGCCCTGGGGGTGCCCCACTTCCAGGCCTTCCTTGCTTGATATAGTCCAAAATAATATTCGGGCAAGCAGGTAGGGGCCTATTAAGTGTAACCACGGTTTGGTTGGCCTTACCATGGGGATATGGAATCGGTTTCTCCAGGAATCCCTCCCAGCCCCGAGGTCCCAGGGTGCAAGGACATTTTTTCACAGACCGGCTTAGGCTTTTGCAGCATTAAATAAATAAATGAAAGCACGAAACGGCTAATGTCTCTGGAAGACGGCAGCTTCTTCGTGCAGCTGGGGGGGGAAGGCAGTGAGCTGTGCCCTGAGCCTCTCCAACCATTAGGGTGCAGCTTCCCATCCGACAACACAGATTGGCTAGTTTGACTTTGAACTTAGATCAACAATGACAGAAACAAAAGGGGGGACCTGCCTTCGTGTAATGGGACAGCCAGGGACTGGGTGACCAATTTTTTATTTAGTATGTATGTATGTATGTATGTATGTATTTATTTATTTATAAATTTATTTTTTATTGGTGTTCAATTTGCCAACATATAGAGTAACACCCAGTGCTCATCCTGTCAAGTGCCCACTAAGGACGTCTCTCTCTCTCTCTCTCTCTTTTTTTTTTAAGAGTTTATTTATTTATTCATGAGACACACAGAGAGAGAGGCAGAGACACAGGCAGAGAGAGAAGCAGGTTCCCTGCAGGGGAGCCCAGTGTGGGACTTGATCCCAGGACCCCAGGGTCACGCCCTGAGCGGAAGGCAGATGCTCAACCCCTGAGCCCCCCAGGTGCCCCAGGACGGCTCTTTATAAGGGTATTAGTCCCTTATTTTTCAGAGCCCTTCTGGAAGCCAATGTGTGTGAAAGTATTTTATCAACCGTAGAGGCCTTCATAAAGGCAGCTCTGAAGGTCATTACTACGTTGATACATTTCTAACCTCATCAGAGCACAGGGACTAAGAGCATCAGATGAGAGTGGACAAAAGCACAAAAGAGACGGTGAGTCCTTTCTGGGTGCACAAGACAGCATGTTCGTTTTCAGGGACCTTATTCAAGAGCGTGAAGATGCTGCAGTAATCTAGAATCTCATCTCCTCTGGCGGGGGCCCAGGCAAAACTGTAGAAGAGGAGGGAGGAGACCTTCATGTTTGAGATGGTGTCTCATACAGTTGTCACTCTATACACCCTCTTTCTTCTTGGGCAGCCCAGCCCCCTCTTTGGAAGGAGGAAAACCAGTCCTGCTGAGCCCATGGGAGCCGGACACCTCCCCACCCGCCCAGCTGTGACTATACAGGCTCACCCAGTGTTCTTAGGTTCAAGCAGCTGGGCCACGGAAGAGGGCAGCCCTGGTGTCCCAGGCAGTCTCTCCCTCATCGGTCATTAAGCTTGTCACCAGCTGCTGACATCTAAAGCTGAAAGGAGGGATGTTATGGCACAATAAAATGTACAAGCCAATAAACCCCTACTTGCTGATTGGTCATGCTCTTGGGTATCCTGCTTGGCCTTAGCCTATTTTTATCACCCAGGCTCATGGCAGGCGTCCCCTCAGAGCTTGTCTACAACAAAGGCTCATTAGTTCCAGACATAAGCATTGCCCCTGGAGTAGCCTCTATCCTCTCTTAAGCAAGAAGCCCGAGGGAGAAACAACCATAACGGCAACCATAAACACCGAGGCAATCTAAGACTGGACACTCCTAGCAACACCTCCTCTGGGGAGAGCTGGTCTGGGGTGAGTTGGGTGCTGGCTCCTGGGAAGGAGTAGTTTGCATTGGCATTACAGTTACTGGAGAGACAATGCTGAGGATTCTCTGGGGCCCTGGGTTATGTCTGTTGATGAAAAACTCAAGCCCCATGTGGAGGGAGTGGAGAACTTGGAAGCAGCAGTTCAGGAGACCCTCCAGCCAGGCCCTAGCCTTTCTGTGGGATGGCCCACAAATCTGGCTCTGAGAGGTCCTGCCCTGGGCAGTCTTCATTACCATGAGAAGAGAAACTGTGATATTGTGGCACATTATAATTTATGGAGAACTTCCACACAATTCTCAAGACCTCCTCTCGAAGTGAGTGTTTCCCTTATCAGCCGTGAACGTAATTTTAAATCATACAGCCTCACTCCTTGTCCCAACTCCGACCCTTTATAGACATGTGCAGTCCTTAGGCAAACACAGCGGAGGATACCAGAGGGTACCAGTGACTTGCTTCTTCCGGGCAGAGGGACAGCAAATGCAAAGATCCTAAGGTAGGGGGCACCTGGGTTGCTCAATCTGTTGAGCATCTGACTCTTGGTTTGGGCTCAGGTCATGGTTTTAGGGGGAGGGGTCTTGAGATGGAGTCCCAGGTCAAGCCCCACCTCGAGCCCTGAGCCTGGCATCAGGCTTGCTCTTGGTGTGGTGTCTGCTTGTGCCTCCCCTCTCCCCTCTGCTCCTCCCCTGGCTCTCTCTCTCTCTAAAATAGATAAATGGATAAAGTCTTAAAAAATAAATAAGAAAGATCTGGAGGTTGGAACAGGTACAGCCTATTGGGCCTGATTCTAAGAATGAATCAGTAAAGGTGCCCTGACATCAGATCTTCTCATGGCTGCTGCTTCTCTCCACTGAGATTTCTCTGATACTCCACCACACCTCTGTCCCATTCTCCTGACTTAGTTTCTCCAGAACACTTATCTCCCTCAGAAACTATTAATCTGCTTCCTTGTCATTGCCTGGCTGGCTGGAGAGTCAGTTCCAGGGAGGTGAGGACCTCGGTCATATTCCATCCAGCATGGTATTCATAGCACCGGCCACAAGGCCGTGATACACCTCTAAGCAGGTAGGTGTTCCAGACTCCTCTCATCTGAAGCCCATGGAGTCCAAGGGCTTTGGGAATTTAGAATCTTCAGATTTTAGAAAGGTCCCGGGGTGCATATCATTAAATTGTGTAACACCCCCCCAAGAGTCTGGGGCAGCCTCCTCTAGTCAGACTCCTTTGCATAATCTGCAGTGAAACATGCAGAACATATGAATATTCTCAGTAAGGAAGAGCAATAAAGACTTCGGATAGCCTCAGGTCTGTTCAGGTCAGGAGTCCTTGTCAAATGAGCTCACTGTCAGCTTAGAGAAAAATCTTTTGGTTTTCAGAGCTTTTTGGAATTTGGAATCGCAGACGAAGGGTTGTTGATGTGCATTCAATACGCATACATGGGATGCGTAAATTAGCAGATATGATTGCATGCCTCCTGTGCCCAGGCACTGTGGCAGGGCTGGCTGGCTCTACAGCAGTCGGATAAAACAGATGGGATCTCTTCCCTCTCAGACGTGCCAGAAAAGAGGCAGTTGAGCGTGAGTTGCCACCACTTCAAATGAGACGCTTTATACTCAGGAGAGCAAACCTCTGGTTTTTACAGTTATCAAAGAAAGCAGCTCATTAATCCTTTTCTTCCTCCCACACATTCATCCCATCTCAGATCCGAGCAGAATCAGTCATGGACTTTTGGCATCTGATCTTCGACTGTGTTCCTCCATGTGATTGTGGAACCAGAGGTATGAGCAGGAGTTTTTATCCTAGATTCCATGGCCCTTCTTTCCCTCATTTTTTTGAAGGCCTCTCCATCAGGTCACAGGGTTAACCCATCCAAGGGGCTGGACCTCCTCTAGAGACCACTAAAGCCAGTGGAAATGCTGATACTCCTAGAGGTATGCTAGGGTACTCTCTCATGGGAAAGGCATTTTAGGCTCTCTGGGATGTCAGTGGCATTTGTCACAGAGGCAGGAAGCTGACTCCTTGATTCCTTGGTGCCCAAGTTATCCATCTCATAAGGCAAAGGATGGTTGGCCTTTCTTCCTTTTTCTCTCTTTTCATTTCATTTATTTATTCATGAGAGACACAGATTGAGGCAGAGATAGAAGCAGGGAAGCCCGATGCGGGACTCGACCTCGGGACCCTGAGATCATGACCTGAGCCGAAAGCAGATGCTCAACCACTGAGCCACCCAGGTGCCCTGTTGGCCTTTCCTTCTTTGGTCTTCAGAGAAACCCTCCTTCCCTCCCTTTCCCTTTCTCTCCCCCAACAAGTGTTTACTAAACACCTGCTCTGGACCTGGGCCTGTCTTGGGTGGAATGGTAATCTGGCTAAAATTCAAGCATGTAAAGCATAGGAAAAGAGTATCACTGGGTGTTATATAAAACTGATGAGTGACTCTACCTCCAAAACTAATAATACACTATATGTTAATTAATTGAACTTAAATAAGAAATTAAATACAAATAAGTAAAAAAAAAAACTATTAAAAAATAGGACATCACTGCTTTGACTGCCCCTTCTAAAAAAGAAAACTTTTGCCGAGTGACCTTGTATTATGGAGATTTGGGAGACTGGAAGGCAGAGTAGTTATGTGATTTTAGTGACAGGCAGACATGGATCCAAACACATCTCTGCTTCTTTCTAGCAAGTTTTCTTTTCTTTTCTTTCTTTTTAGAGATTTATTTATTTGAGAGAGAGAGAGAGAGCATGAAAAAGAGAGAGATCACAAGCAGGGAGAAGGGGTAGAGAGCAAAGAAGACTCCCTGCTGAGCGGGGAGCCCAATGCGGGACTTGATCCCAGGACCCTGGGGTCATGACCTAAGATGAAAGCAGATGCTGAACTGCCTGAGCCGTCCAAGCATCCCTCTAGCAAATTTTCAAACTTCAGTTTACTAAGCCTGCTTTTTATCTGAAAATGTGGATCACAATCCAACTTCATAGGACTGTGTGATGATCAGATGAGAAAGATCATGGATCGGGAAATGACGAGCGCAGGGTCAGACACATAATCAGTACATGTGTACTCATCCGCTGAGCACCCACTCTGTGCCAGGTTCCACAATGCCTGCTGCGGATACAGAAATGAATAAGACTCCCCATCTCCCAGGGTCCATAAGCACCTACACTAATTAGATTTCCTAAGTATTTAAAACGGAGTTTGAATTCAGGAAGACTAATGTTTTCTCTTAAAAAAAATAAACGCTGTCATGATTATCATAAACAAAGTCCATGCTCATTAAAAAGAATTGGAAGGAATGTAGAAGTAAAAAAGCATGATGGTTATGGATTTGTGTTGAATTCATTCAACAAATATTTGTTGAGCACCTACTGCGAGCTAGCATATTCCAGGCACTGGGGACACCGCAGTGCAAAACCAGACAAGACCTCTGTTCTCATGACACTCACATTTTGGTGGGAAGGCAGACACTAAACAAGTAAGATAATTCCTGGTCATGATAAGTGCCATAAAGAAAGAGGATGATAGTGTGTAACAAGAGGGTATGGGGTTGAGTATCAGAGAAAGAGACTCCAGGGAGGTGAGAATGCTGTGGAGACGAATCAGCGTGTGAAGGTCTGTGAGAAGCATCATTAGCCGTTAACCAACATGAGCTTTTCCAGTGGTTTCTCTGTCCAAACATCCAGCTGTTTCCCATCTAGTCCCAGAGGAAAATGATGTAGAGAAAACTGTTTGGCCAAAGATGTATAATTTGACTTTTCTAGTTCCAGAGCCAGTTCTTCCACTAAGCAAAGAAATATCTTTAATTCTTTAGTTGCTTGTGCTCCTTAGAATTTAAAGATCCCTTTCAGAGAGGATCAAATGGGTTTGGGCTCGCTACCAAAATGGAGACAACGATTTATATTAATAAGAACATGACACGAAAGCCTCAGGAAATGATCCTTCTCCACACTTGGCATCTGCCAGGATCTTTTCCAAATGTTATGTTCAGTGAGGCTGGTCTCTGGAGAGATTTGGCCATATCCAGCAGAATGCTGCCCTCTCCGTGTAAAGATAAAGTTGAAGGGTGTCCTCAAATATATTGAGATTTATGAAAAGTATGATACCGAGGGCCTCCACTGAGACGAGAGGGTGTGCACTCCAAGGAGGGTCTGCCTAGACAGATGGTCATTCTTTATTTTGGCTGGCCAGCACAGTTCTGCGTTTGTGTAAGTTAATTTTTTTCAGTAAAAGTCATTTGTTTATTACATGTATAAAGAAGTGTGATTTGACTTTGATGCGTTTTGCAAGAGTTTTCAAAAATCCTTTGTCATATAAAGTGTCTCTGTGTGGGATTCTAAAAAGATGGTCACAATAGCTAAAAGGGCTCTAAGGTGGATTAAACTTTGGAATACAATATTTAAGGCAGTTTTTGACACTGTTAAGTAGAAATAGTTATTAAAAAATAGGTAGGAAAATGAATCCTTTAATCTTAATGGGGGAAATATAGTTCTGCCTTGAGGCAAGGAGCTGTAGTTGGAGATGAAATCACCCCCTACGGTCACTTATGCTAATTTTAGGCAAAAGTGACATTAAAGGGATACCTGGGTGGCTCAGTCCTTTAAGCAAGGCTTCGGCTCAGGTCATGAGCTCAGGGTCCTGGGATGGAGCCCCATGTCAGGCCCTTTTGCCCCCACCCCCTGCTCGTGCTCTCTCTCTCAAATAAATAACTAAAATATTAAAAAACAAAAAAACAAAAAGCAGCATTAAAAACAAAATCCCAGACAAGGATTGCCAACAATATGATTGTGTAACCAAAGCAGAGTTTCATGTGCCTGTATTATTCTCTATCATGTATATGTTGGTGTGCACTTAATACGTGCATCTTTCCACAAATATTATAGACAGAATTTTAAAATAACAAAAACATTCATTCAGTACTACGAGCCAGGCTCTGTCCTGAGCCCTTTAAAAACACGAACCGTAGCCCTCTGAGACAGTATTATTCCTATATCAACTTGATGCAAGGAAATTGGAGTATTTTCCATTGTCTAGTTTGTATTTTGGCTTTAGATTATAATATTTTCTCAAACTTTTGCTTTACTTTTTTCTCTTTCTCCTCCTCTTCCTTTCTCCTCATACTACGTCCATTTTTCTGCAGCTTGTTTTTCTCATCTAATAAATGCACTGTGGGCATTTTTCTAGATCAATAGACGTGGACCTAGCTCATTCTTTCTGAAATGTTTAATATTCCAAAGAATAGGTATAGCACATACATCCTGCATACTGTGTAAGTTTATTTCCAGAGGCTGGATTTCCAGAAGCAGAAACACTGTAATGGAAGAAAATGTAGGTTTTAAAACAATTTTAAAAGATACAGCCAGGTTCATTTTCAAAATGGTGCCACCTGTTCAAGTTCCCACCAACAACATGCCTGCGTCTCCCTGTACCTTTGTCAGCAGTGGGCATTGTTCTCTGTTCAGCTTTTTGATATTCAAATAGGTAAGATGGTTTTGACAGGACAGCGTGAACTTGCTGCCCACTTTAAAATACCATAGTTTTATAATTTGTTGTTGGTTTTACCACAGGGGTCAACGTAAGGCTTGCCAT
This sequence comes from Canis lupus baileyi, assembly GCF_048164855.1. NCBI lineage: Eukaryota > Metazoa > Chordata > Mammalia > Carnivora > Canidae > Canis > Canis lupus. Next base: position 48,597,051 of record NC_132851.1, on the reverse strand, counting down.
GGTGTGGTCAAATCACCAAGGTAACAGGAATTAAAGAGCAAGTGTAGGAAGTTTTCCTGATGGTTCTTAGTCTAGTAAACTGAAGGGATTATGTGATCCCCTGGGAGTCGGCCCACATCTCCAGAATGCTTGGGCCTATCAAGAAGGATTTCCCAGGTAGAGAGAGTTCTGTTGGTCCATGAGCATCCTCTGCCTGGGTTCTGGCCTTTTCTCATACTGAGGATTCCTTTGCTATCTGAGATGGCTAAGTTCAGGGTCGCTCTGCTTCTTTACCTCAATGAGGTGAAACTGGGAGCTCTTACTTTCTCTTAAATTTTTTTTTTTAAAAGATTTTATTTATTTATTCATGAGAGACACAGAGAGAGAGAGAGAGACAGAGACACAGGTAGAGGGAGAAGCAGGCTCCATGCAAGGAGCCTGATGCGGGACTCGATCCTGGGACTCCAGGATCACCCCTTGGGCCGAAGGTAGGTGCTAAACTGCTGAGTCACCCAGGGATCCCTCTCTTTACTTTTTTATCTTTCTGGTGACACCAATAGTGCAAGGCAGAAAGTCATTTTTAATGGAATGGATAGATGAGTGGAGGGTTTTTGTTTTTGTTTTTAAAGATTTATTTATTTCAGAGAGAGTGAGAACCCCAAGCAGACTCCACACTGAGCATGGAGCCCAACGCAGGGCTCAACCCCATGACCCTGAGATCATGACCTGAGTGAAACCAAGAGTCAGACGCTTAACTGGCTGTGCCACCCAGGCACTCCAAGGGGAGTTTTTTTAAAAGAAAATTCAGGGGCATCTGGGTGGTACAGTCGTTTCAGTGTCTGACTCTTGGTTTCAGCTCAGGTCATGATCTCAGGGTCTTGAGATGGAACCACTCAGCGGAGAGTCTGCTTGAGATTCTCTCTCTCTCTCTCTGTCTGCTTCTGCCCCCATTTACACTCAATAAATAAATAAATAAATAAATAAATAAATAAATAAATAAAATAAATAAAATCTTTAAAAGAAAAATCCAGTAAGGGAAAAATAGGACTTGGAATAACACAATAGAGTATTGTTTATGCTTTCAATCTGACAAGTTCTTAAAATACACATGGACGCCAATATCTTGTAGGACTTCCTATACTAGGTTTTGGAAAGATAGGTGGCTTTTTTTTTTTTTTTTTTTTTTAGATAGGTGGCTTTTAGTGAACAAGAGACTTATTGCCTGTAAAGCGTTCAGTTTAATGATGGGATGGGAAAGTGTTTTCACTTATCTTTGCTTACATCCCTGTTTATGGGCATTTTTGCTATATACTAACTGCCAAGTATGTGTTAAGAGACTGGGCTCTAGAGTCAGGTATACGTGAGTTCGAATCCCAGCTCTGCCTTTTCCTGTGTGATTTTGATGTTATTTAGCTTCTCTGTGCTTCTGTTTTCTCAACTGTAAATGGGGATAATGGTGGGATTTTACATAGTTGTTTTGATAATTTAAATGTGTTGGTTTTTTATAAAGTGCTTAGAATGTGCCTTAAAAATTAATATACAGTAATGGTACAATAGGGAACTTTTTATAATATTGAGTTAGCATCCTTTTTTCAATGATGGAAAGTAAATCATGTACAATATGTAACATATCCAGACAGAAATAATCTGAAAACTAAATTCTGGAAGGAGTTACAGTTTATTAAATTCCTTATAGCATAGTTGGGTGGTTAAAATGGGGGGGGGGAGTGGTGGTTCTAGAGATTTGAACCAAAGTTCCAGTTTTCTCAGTTACTAGTTGGGCAACCTCAAGCAAATTAACTTGTTTTTAATGTTAAGAGTTGATTTGAGCAAAAATTGATTTGAATAAGACAGTGCCAAACCAGAAGTCCAAATTGCTTAATATTTTAAAGGCTCTGTTTGTCTATAAAATAGGTTTTGTGGGCAGTCTGGGTGGCTCAGCGGTTTAGCACTGCCTTCAGCCCAGGGCGTGATCCTGGAGACCCGGGATCGAGTCCCACGTCAGGCTCCCTGCATGGAGCCTGCTTCTCCCTCTGCCTGTGTCTTGGCCTCTCTCTCTCTCTGTGTCTCTAATAAATAAATAAAATATTTTAAAAAAAGGTTTTGTATCATTATCTACCTTGTTGAGTTGTCTTGGGAATAAAATGAGGTAATGTATAGAAAGGGCTTGGCCTAAAATAAAAACTTAGTAGACAGTAGTTCTTATTATTTGGCTTTTTTCCTCTTTGGCATTAGAATTTTGACTGTAATTGTCAAGTAACATGCACCTAAATACGGCAGCTACAACCAACTACTCTTGAAGGGCTCTTTCATTCAAGAAGTTATAAAACTGGCCAAGTTTTGTTGAAAGTCTTTGAAATTTGAAAGATGCATCATTCTCCATTTGCCTCTCACAAGGGAACAAAATGACCCTCCAAAAAACCAGTTCTGGGCCAGCCTGGATTAATCTGCCAGCTTTGGGGACACACTGGTGGATCCCAGAGAGTAGCATTAGGATGGATCCATCTAACATCAGGCCTTTAAATGCTCATGATAGAAAGTTCTTCAGCTTTGATTTTGCATTTGTTGAGAAGACAGTCTTGGAGAACTAAGTTTTAGTCGATGTTTTATTTGGAGTTTTGGTTTCCCTCACGCTGCGTTGCTCAGGGCTGTCTTCCCTTAGCAGCTGAACTGAGATTGGCTGTTGTTACTACAGCTGTCCCTCTGCCCCCCTGACTTGTTTTGTATCTTCGCATTCTTAGGTCCCTGCCCTCTGCCAAGCTAATTTTAGAATAGCATTTTTGGTGTGCTCTGGTAATGGAGAGGGCATTTCAATCTCTTCTGAGTGGGAACCTCCCCCTTTTTTTGTGGGAGGCAGAGGCCGAAACGCTCCCCCTCCTGGGTGGCCTATTACACTTCCTGGAAGCACAAGCATCCCTCCTAACCTTGTCCTCACTCCTGTACCACACGTTTCTTCCTAATCACTCACTATCTAATCTCCAGTGCGTGGAAGCCTTTCGTGCTGATTGTAGGAAACCTGAAACAATGCAAGAGAAACAGAGATAAAGAAATCACTCTCCAAAGACAACATGGATCACATTTTCAGCCTGTTGCGTTCCCATCCCGCAAGGTTTTTTCCCCCCTTTTATATTATTTTTTAATATGAAGTAGAGAGCATACTGTTTACACAGTTTTCTCACTGATTCCTTTTTGCTAGACATTATAATAAGCATTCCTCCACGATTTGTGGCTCTCTTTATAGCCAGAATGACCTTTATTGGGTTTTTGCGTATTACAAGAGTAAAACATGTTACTTATTAAATCTGAAAGCATAGATAAGCTCAAATAAAAACCCATTAAGGCCATGAATAATTCTACCACTCAGAGACATCCTCTGCTAGTATTTTGGTTGGTGCATTTCCTTCTGTATTCAGATGATCTATGTTATAGATCTGCATAGAGAACATATTCTATGTGCCATTTTTTAACCTGGATTATTCACTTAAAAAGACTTTGGCTCATCCTTTTTTTTTTTTTTTTCTTTAAAGGATTTTATTTCTTTATTACTGAAAGACACAGACAGAGAAGCAGAGACATAGGCAGAGGGAGAAGCAGGCTTCCTGCGGGAAGCCTGATGTGGGACTTTATCCCAGGACATCACAACCTGAGACAAAGGCTCAGGTTGAGGTGACTCAACCACTGAGCCACCCAGGTGTCCCTTGGCTCATCTTTTTAAGTAAAGGCTTACAGTTGTGGAGTTGGGTGAAATGGTGAAGGTGGTCAAAAGGCACAAATATGAAATTACAAAATAAATAAGTCCTGGGGATGTACTGTACAGGATGGTGACTATAGTTAATAATATTCTATTGTATATTTAAAAATAGCTAAGGGAGTAGATCTAAAAAGGTCTCATTACAAGAAACAAATTTATAACTCCGTGTGGTCATGGATGTCAGACTTATTGTGGTGATCATTTGGAATACATACAAATATCAAATCATTATGTCATACACCTGAAACTAATACAATATGTCACACATATCCCAATTGAAAAAGAGATGTATAATTCTACAAATGTTCACATGGGATTCCAAGTTATGGATGATTCTTTTATCCAAACATTTTCTTATTGTTGGACATTTAATCTTATCATATTATCGGACTTAGTTTTAAATCATTGTCCGATGGGCCACTGTTTCATGCTGGTAGCCACTGTCTCTTCCTTGTCTCTTCCAGGAGCCTTGAGTGCCTAGAGATCAGAGAGATTGCCCAAGCTAGCTTTGCATCCAGCCTGCTGCCCTGTGCCTGGCACAGAGTCAACACCATAAATGCTGCCGGGATGGGTGAATTCTTACCGAGCTCAGGTGACCTGGGAGACACTACACCCAACATATAGAGTTGAGGAAGTAGAGAGCAGAAAGGTTGCTGGCCTTGGAGGAGCTGTAGTCCTGGGGTTGAGGTGAGGTCTGTCGGCCTCTTCCACCTCCACTAGAGTTTCCTCCAGGACACACAGTTTAGCACATATTTATTCTTGAATTGTGGGCTTCTAACGTGTTACCTGCAACTATCTAAAAATGGGAACCACAGCCAGTTCTCATTATTTGGGGGAAAGAAAGCACTTTGGAAGGAATGATACAAGGTATTGTAGCAGAAAGAACTCTGAATTTGAAAAACACAGCCCGAGGTTTGGTTCCTTGCTCGGCCAATCAACTTTGCAATCATGGGAATTTCACACAACCTTCCAGGCTCTGGTATCCTTCATCATCAAGTGGAAAAATGTGAATAATACACACTCTTCCTCTGTATATGGGGTTATTGTGAAGAGCAACTGTCCTATAGATGTAAGCGGGGCTGGGTGGGTAGCAGGACTGGGGTGGAGTGAGGAGGTAGGGAGGCCCTTCGGCTTCATCTTCACAAATGGCCTGAAATTTAGAGTTTTAAAGATATTATATACACATATATGTACATATACCAATGAAATACAATTGTTTGGCATTGACTCTATTTGCGTATGTGTGTTAAAAGTAGTAGTTTGCTAAATATAAATGTTTTAACTGTATCGTGAGTTTTATGACTTTCTTCTGGTCTGACTTTTCTTCACTTTGAGTATGCTGGCAACCTCAGTCAAAGGAAGTGGCCGAGGTCTTCTGACTTGTGGGAAACCCTCCCTGCATGCCAAAGCACCTCATAAACTACACACCACTATGAAAATGTTGGAAACAAAATTGGAAGACTGAAGAGTGGGGCTGTTCTTTGGTGGAAAGGGTGATGAAGGAGAGAAAGTTGGAGAATGGACAGGAGATTTTGGGGAATTGGTCCCCTCCTTCCCCTTGGCCCCCCAGTGGCATCTGCCCCAGGCTCCTCCAACTGGAAGCAGAGTCAGTCAGTGAAGTGAGAGCAACAAAGAAAAACTCATTTTAAAGGTTGCCCTTCCTTCCTCAGGGAAACAGTCACTTTTCAGTTTTTAGGAGAAACAGAGATTTCCAGAGTCAGAATTTTGGTGCAAAAAGCCCAAAGGCAACAACATGCTACTCCATGGAGTATCTGGAACCCCATGAAGGTACTAATTGGGAGGGTAATGATGTTACTGTCTTCTGCAGTAGGCTCAAGGTCTATGGTTTTCCTTGTGACTCTTTTTAAAACCCACTTTAGGTCATCATTTATTACAAGGAACAGTTTGTATCATAAAGGCCATAAAGTCCTTGCAATTCCAAGTTCAATCATACAATCCAAAAGGAAGTTACCTCGCCACTGAATAAGGCAAAACCAAGCATTTTAGCATCGTATTGTGTTTTAGAAACAGCTTGAGTTAATAGTTCTCCTCTTTCACTTACGGAAAGTGGGCCCCAGCTGCCTCACGTTTGGCATTTTCTGGGGCAGTCTTGATTTCAAATCCTCTACCAGGGGCTCTCTTCTGGACAGCTCTGGCTCTGATTTCCACTTCTGGAGATTTGCTGGCGGTGGCTGTGTCTCATTGGTGTGGGAAGCAGAGACCAGTTCACCTGAGCCTCTTCCCTCAGAGGACTGGCTCCCTCATCATCTAGGTTACCATCCCACACTTCCCAATCTTGTTACAAAGGAGGAGAGCCCAGAACTCATGATTCTCTTTGCAGAAATTCATCATAAGTGGTTGCTCTATTTTATGGCACAATTTGAATTAGAAGTGCTTCCGATGATGCTAAATGTGGCTTTCGTATGGAACGTTTTATCTAAAAACAAGCGCATGCATGGAATTCATGATATATTAATCCAAATAGTTTGAACCTCTTGACCATCTCTTTTAGGGGTCATCCAGGGCCTCCTCACTGGCCAGTTCTCTGGGCTAAGCTTCCCTAAATCACATATGAGCGGTAGTTGACACAGATGATAATTCTCTCTCCAAGCACTTTCTTTTCATGGCTCCCAGGATACTGTTCCACCTTGCTCTCCCCCTACTTCACTGACTACCCTTGCTGGGGGGGCACCAAACCCACTTTTCAGGGGAGTGGGAAGGCAGTGACCCCAGAACAGGTGCCTCCATCCCTGAAAACAGCCATGTGTGTTCTCACCCATTCATTGGAAATCTTAAATGCTCTAAGGTAGGTGTTCTCCATGGGGGATGATTCTGTGTTCCAGTGGACACTTGGCAACATCTAGAGAGGTCTTTGGGAGGATAGCCCAAGAGGGGTGGGTGGGATGGAGTGGAGAGGTTGCAACTGGCATGGGGTGGGCAGGGGCCTGGGAGGCTGCTACCCACCCTGCCATGCATAGGACGCCTCTACAACAAAGAATGATCTGGGCCAGCAGGTCGGTAGTGCTGAGGTAGAGGAATTCCGGTATAGGGCATGGAAGTGCTCAGCTTGATGCGTAAGGAATGTCATTGTTGTCATTGTTGCTGTTACTCTTTGGTACAGCTGCTCCCCTGTCAGAGCTATGAACATCCTTTCCATATTCTCAGAAAGAAAATTTATTTTGGCCTTCCCATCTCTATTGCAAGAATGTTACTCAAAGACACAAACTTTGTGGAAAAACTGCCTGTACATTCAACAACATGGCTAGATGAAACAAGAAAATAAGCGAATTGTCCATACATCTCAGTCAAACACTAACTAGGGAAAATTATATGTTGTAAAAATAACTATATTTTTTATATATGGCCACTCGGCATCCCTGCCAGTTAGGTGTGTTATGCTCCCTTTAGACAAGAGAGAGCTGAAATTCTCAGAAGCTAGGTGACTTGTCCCAGTGAAGAGGGCTGGTAAGTGATGGATCTGGGCTATGAACCCAGGTATTTCGACTCCATGAGCTTCCTACTGGCCTGCTGCCTACCACCTGCCCACACACCTCTCCCCCTCAGGGCTAACAAGGCCTGACTATGTTCTGGAATCAGACCAGATAGAGCATATTCAGGTAATATGTTTGACAACGTGAAAAAGGACATGAGGACATCAAAAGAGTGGCTACCTTGAGATGATGAATTGATTAGTGTTTATTTGAAAGTTTTTATTTAAAAAAAAAGTCATAACAAACTTTAAAAAAGAGTTATGTACGGAGACCCATGTCACTATGACTCCCAATCCTGGTGCCCATCCAAGACTATTAAAGTCAAGGGTAAATTGAAACCAAATGGGATTGTGATCTAATTAAGAGGCTAGACTGGTGTTTCTTTGCTTTGCAAAAACAGTCAGATAAATATCATTCTGGGAGTGATCTTCCTAACTCTTCTCTGCCCACCACCCCCAACACACACACACACACACACACACACACACACACACACACGAATATGTTCATGCTGTTTCGTTCTTTCTGAGTCCATGACTCCGATTTCTTTTTTTTTTTATTTTCCCTTCTGAAACAGGTTAGCATCTTACTGGAGGGTAAGTGGTTCCAGCATTTCCATTAGGAGAGAGACTGCTGGCTGGGTGGAGGAAACGAGGAAGAAGTTTAGCAAGGCGAAAAGCCACAATTCTGAAGTCAACTAGTGTCTCACATCAGAAACAGTCTTTTCCTTTCTTTCTTTTTCTTTTCTTTAATTTCTTTTGGAAAGAAAACAGCCAAGTGGTGAGTTACAGAGAAGTGTCTCAGACGCTGGGCCCTCTGCACCGTTTCCCCCACAGAAGACAGTCATGTAAGCAATAACATCTGGTTGGGGTCAAGCCCACTTTGAAATCCGAATATACAATAACAGCACTTATTTAAACATTGTTTGTGTTTGAAAAATGGCAAGAGTTAGAGCCTGTGAGGGGCTTTATTTTTCAGGTTTTTGGATGTGGGCATAGAGAATGTGTGACAGGGTGAAGGAATTTAGAGTTGCGTGTGGGGGCTTTGCAAGGACTTGGGACACAGTGGGTTCAAGCCACTCATTTATAGTCATGTTAGATTTTGGCTAAGTCTTACCTCTCTTCTTCATTCAGCAGCTTTAAAACATAAAGTCCCTAAGGAAAAAAAAAGAAAGAAAGAAGAAAGAAAGAAAGAAAGAAAGAAAGAAAGAAAGAAAGAAAGAAGAAAGAAAGAAAGAAAGAAAGAAAGAAGAAAGAAAGAAAGAGAAAGAAAGAAAGAAAGAAAGAAAGAAAGAAAGAAAGAAAGAAAGAAAGAAAGAGAGACCAAGCAGTGAGGAAGTGGTGCCTAGGTGAGGATTTGTGGCTCTGGTGGCTGAGGGGCTGAGGAGACTGGTGATGAGCTCTGTGTGAGTCTGTGAGTGGGGTGGGCACCAACCATGGGCTGCTGCTGTGCCATTGATGAGGGGAGGCCTTCCAGGGTCCAGGAGTCTGTTGGGCTCACGGAGAAGCCTTCAGGTTCGCTTCATGTTCTGGCAGTGCTCCCCACCTTGTGCCAGGGTTTAAGTCTATGAAAGCTCCTGTGTGATCACAGCAGACCCTCTGCTCCCCCTACCCCCTAGAGCACCAATCCCCGTTAGGCTGGGCTGCACACATGTCCCCCTTGCAGGTGACTAGGGGCCTTGGTCCAAAGGGCCACCACAAATACTTATTTTGGGAATCCCCAGACCTCCTTCTCATGCATACCTGCACCCAGCTGGCCACTCGCTTTTGCATTTCTCCTGCCAGTTTGTATCCTTTTGATGGTAGGTCACAGAAGGTGGTTGGCCAGAGCCAGATCCTGGAGTCAGACTGGGCTTCCCTGCTCATGAGCTCTGGGACTGCGGTCAGGTCACTTAACTTCCTTGGTGCTGTGGACTGAACATTTGTGTCCACCTAAAACTCTTATGTTGAAATCCAGTCCCCAGTGTGATGGTATTAGGAGGTGGGGCCTTTGGGAGGTGATGAGGTCATGAGGGTAGAGTCCTCATGATGAGTTTAGCGCTGTTATAAAAGATTACCCCACAGGGCTCCCTCAACCTCTTCTACCCTGTGAGGACACAGTGAGAAGATGGGTGCCTACAAAGTGGGAAGTGGCCCTCACTAGACACGACACCTGCTAGCACCTGGATCTTAGACATCTCAGCTTCCAGAACTGGTAGAAATCAGTTTCTGTTGATTATGAGCCATCCCATTCAAGATTGTCTGTTATAGCTGCCTGAACTAAGATACCTGACTTTAATTTCTCATCTGGGTCAGGCACATTGTCGGCAAACACTTAATAGACATTTTCTGGATGAATTGACTTGTCTTAGAATCGCTGCCAAAACTGCATTGGAGAATGTAACACAGCGTAGTGCGGGCATGTGGTCTGGGTTCAATAGTTGCAGTTCGGTGATTTTTAATATATTCACAAGGTTGCGCAGCCATCACCACCATCTCATTTCAGAACATCTTCATCACCCTAAAAAGAAACCTTGTAATCAGTGTTAATCATTCCTTGATTCCTTCCCCTTGGTCTAACAAATGCTCAACTACTTTCTGCCTCTGTGGATTTATCTATTTTGGACATTGCATTTAAGTTGGATAGTCCCATATGTAGCCTTTTGTGTCAGGTTTCTTTCACTAAGCATGATGTTTTCAAGGCTCATGAATATTGTGGCATTTATCAGTATGCCATTCCTTTTATCTTCTCTTTTTTGAATTGTTTAAAAATTTAATGTCAGTATAGTTAGCACAGTGTTATATTAGTTTCAAGTGTACAATGTAGTGATTCAACACTTCCATACATCACGCAGTGCTCATCACCACAAGTGCCCTCCTTAATCCCCATCACCTATTTCTCCCATCTTCCCACCCACCTCCCCTCTGCTGACCATAAGCTTGTTCTCTATAGTCAAGAGTCTGTTTCTTGGTTTGTCTCTTTTTTCTTTGTTCATTTGTTTTATTTCTTAAATTCTACACATGGAATCATATGGTATTTGTCTTTCTCTGACTTATTTCACCTAAGCATCATACTCTCTAGCTCCATCTATGTTGTTGCAAATGGTGAGATTTCATTCCTTTTTATGGCTAAATAATATTCCATTGTGTGTGTATATATCACACTTTCTTTATCCATTCATCTGTCAGTGGACACTTGGGCTGCTTCCATAATTTGGCTGTTGTAAATAATGCTGCTATAAACATAGTGGTTTCTATTTCCTTTCAAAATAGTGTTTTGGGGCAGCTTGGGTGGCTCAATCAGTGGTTTAGCATCACCTTCAGCCCAGGGTGTGATCCTGGAGACCCAGGATCGAGTCCCACGTCCGGCTCCCTGCATGGAGCCTGCTTCTCCCTCTGCCTGTGTCTCTGCCTCTCTCTCTCTCTCTGTGTGTCTCTCATGAATAAGTAAATAAAATCTTTAAAAAAAAATAGTGTTTTTTTTTGGGGGGGGGTAAATACCCAGTAGTGTGATCACTGGATTGTAGTAGTTCTATTTATTTTTTAAAGATTTATTTATTTATTTAAGAGAGAGATTAAGAGCACATGACTGTCAGGGAGGAGCAGAAGGAGAGGGAGAAGCAGACTCCCCACTGAGTGTGTAGCCTAATGTGGGGCTTGATTCCCACAACCCTGAGATTATGACCTGAGTTGAAACTAAGAGTCAGACATTTAACTGACCAAGTCACCCAGGCACCCCAGTAATTCTATTTTTAATTTTTTGAGAAACCTTCATAATGCTTTCTACAGTGGCTACACCAGTTGGCGTTCCCACCAATAGTGTACAAGGCTTCCTTTTTCTCTACATCATCACCAACATCTTTTGTTTTTTGTTTTGTTTGTTGTTTTAGCCATTCTGATGAGTATGAGATGATGTCTCATTGTAGTTTTGCATTGTATTTCCCTGAAGCACAGCATTTCTTTTGAGAGCTGATTCCACTCTATGGATATACCACATTTTGTGTAACCATCCATCAGTTGGTGAAAAAATGGGTTACTCCTACTTTTTGACTGTTATAAATAATATTGGTATGAACCAGTGTGTACAAGTTTTTGTACAGACATATGTTTTCAATTCTGGTCAATGTATACCTAGGAGTAGAATTGTTGAATCATATGGTAACTCTATTTAGCCTTTTTGGAGGAACTTCCAAACTGGTTTTCAAAATCACCACACTATTTTACATTCCCACTAAGTGTATGAGAGTTCCAGTTTCTCTCATCCTTGCCAACTTTTGTTATTGTCTGATTTTTTGATTATAGCCATTCCAGTAGGTGTGAAATGGTATTTCATTTTGGTTTTGACTTACATTTCCTTAATGACTAATAATGTTCAGCATCTTTTCATGTGCTAAATAGACCGTTTCTGTATGTTCTTTAGAGAAATGTCTATTTATGTCCTTGGCACATTTTATTTTATTTTTAAAGACTTTATTTATTTGAAAGAGAGAGAGGGCATGAGTGAAGGGAGGGGCAGAGGGAGAAGCAGACTTCTTGCTAAGCTGCGAGCCCAAGGTGGACTTCGATTCCAGGGCCCTGAGATCATGACCTGAGCTGAAGGCAGACATTTAACCAACTGAGCCCACCCAAGTGCCCCAATCCTTGGCACATTTAAAATGCATTTTTAAAAGGTAATATCTGTACTCAATATGGGGTTCAAACTCATGACCCTGAGATCAACAGTTGCATGCTCTACCAACTAAGCCAGCCAGGCATCCCTCCTGGGCACATTTTAAAGTGTGAACTCTTTTTATTGTTGAGCTGTAAGTGTTCTTTATATATTCTGGATACTAGCTTTTTATCAGATAGATGGTTTGTAAACATTTTCTTTAACTTTAGAATCTGTCTTTTCATTTTCTTAATAGTGCCCTTTGAAGCCCTAACTTGATGATGTCCAGTTTATCTACTTTTCCTTTTGTAGTTTGTGCTTGTGGTGCTGCATCTAAAAAAAAATCATTCCTAATCCAGGGTCACAACGATTTTTCATTTTTAAAAATTCTTAGGTAGGGACGCCTGGGTGGCTCAGCAGTTGAGCATCTGCCTTTCGCCCAGGGCATGATCCAGGAGTCCTGGGATCGAGTCCCACGTCGGGCTCCCTGCAGGGAGCCTGCTTCTCCCTCTGTCTGTCTCTCTCTCTCTCAGAAATAAATAAATAAGATCTTTAAAAAAAATAAAAAATAAAAAAAGAAATAAAAATTCTTAGGTAATGCTGATGCTGCTTTTTCAAGATCCACAGTTTGGGTAGCAAGAAGCTAGGGCATTCCTTTTTTTTTTTTTCCAATGACCTGATGAAATAGAAGCCACTGCTCTCTTTGGATGGCGTAGTGGCTCGACTCTGATCCAGCTTGAATCAAACTGGAGTTCTCCTTGGTCCATCAGGGCTCTCCCACAGGGTTCCAGGTGGGGTTGGAGCATGGTAGCGAGCTGCCTTTCCTTTTGTTGGGAGCTCTGAACTTAAGAACTTCGATCAATTCAAAGCCAGTACTGTAAACTCTAGGTAAACAATGCTTTCACCACCCTGGAATTTAGTTGTTGAGAGTGTAACTTAAATGAGTGAGCCTTTGTCTGTAGCTCTGACCGCAGAGAAACTTCTGTCCTAGAAGCATTTGCTGTAAGATATGAGACCTAAATGGCAGGCAGCACTCTGTCCTGAACAAATCACAGAGCATATGAACAGTACAGTTTTGTGATTCTCTGGGGCAAGGCTCAGTTTCAGAATATAATGCTCCTTTAATGATAAGTTTATTAGCAAAGTGTTTAGCCTGGTTTCTTCTGCTTTGCTTTCTTTTCATTCTTTAAATTTGGTTGCTGCTTTAGCAAAACCACTACTTTCAGATCTGGAGCTTCAAAAATAATCCTGGGTTATTGATGTCTTCTTTTTTTCTGGATGATGGTCTTTGTTCCTCTGGACCATTTCCTTTCACGGACTAAGTGAAGGTGACCCCCACTGCCTGCCCAGATTCCAGGGAGCCCTCCTCGAGGAGGTTGTTGGCCAAGGGCTCAGCCAGCCTGGCCACCAAACAGGATATGTTGGGTGTGGACACTCTGGGGGAATAGTGGGAATTAGTGGGTGACGTTTTCCTGGCAAAGTCGGAATGATTCCAACCCTAGGAACACCAGAGGGGAAAAGGTCACAGGGCCTGCTCCCTTGCTTACAGGTTAGCCTCCACCAACCTGGCCTTCCATCCACTGCCCCGGAGCCATTTCTCCACAGTGCTTTCCATTCAGCCATTTCTGAACCACTTTTCCTTGGAATGTTTGAGATGTTCACTGTTTAGTAAGGAAATGTGGACAGGATTCATGCATTCATCATTCATTTGCTCCTTATTTATTGAGCCCCTACTCTGTGCAGGTCTCTGTGCTTGTCACTGGAGAGATTAAAAAAATTGTCTTTGCCCTCACAAAACTTATAGTCTGATGGAGAGAGCTATTTTAATTAATTAGTTCAGCAAATGTTTACTGAGTGTCAGGCACTGTTCTAGGTGTTGTGGTTAAAGCAGTGACAAGAACAGGCCAGCCTTCTGCCCTCATGGTGCTCACAAGTACAACCAACTGCTAGCTTGAACACGGGCAGTTCAGTTAAAGAACTATCTGCCGTCCTCATTTTCCATTCACTCACTCATTCACTTTTCCATTTCAGAAGTAGTTAGCAAGCTCCTACCATACTCCAGGCACCCTGTGGAATTCTGGTGAGGTAAGAAAGACCAGGTCCTTTCTCTCTTGGTACTTATAGTCTAGTGGAGGAATTCAGCCACGAGTCAAGTAATTATACTAACAAATCTATAATTACAAACTGAGATAAATTATTTGAGGAACATCTAAGGCAGAGCCATCCTTGCCTGACGCACATTTGTAAGCTTTACTGGTTCAGTGCACTCAGCTGACTTCCAACCATCAGCATCTTCCCTCTTCCCTTCACGTCCCCAGCAAACTTTATCCAAAGACTTTCAGCGTTAATTAGGTACAGAAAAATTATTATTACTTAACTGGCAGAGTTAGGGGATTATGTTGCCCATAATGATTTTCCCAGTCACCTAGAACCAATACCTTCATGCCAAAGGTTTACAGCTTCCCCTCCTTTGTTAACCATTTTGATAGAAACCTCCCGAAGTAGTATATACTTTTCTGCTTTTAAGAACAATGTGTGTTGGTTGTAATGTAATCATATCTCAATGAGTAGGCTAATATTTATGGAAGTACTTTTCTCACTATTTTAGCATCCATTGTTTGTCTTTACCTGAGTTGATTATTAATTTGGGAGTTGATAAATAGTCATTTTCTCCTTTTATCCTTCCTTCTATATTTGTTGGATGGCATTCTTTTATAAACAAGAGCCCCATCATGTTTGTTCACCCTCCTCTTTTTCTCTTTCTTTACCTCTCCTTTTTAGTATCACTGTGGATTCATGAGTTATTTTCCTTATTCTACCCATTGCCATTATTATTTATTTTCATGTACAAATTATCCTGAACTTGGCCAGTGGGAGCCTACTTAAAATCAACTCTTTTATTCTTTTTTTTTTTAAAGTAGTGTTATTGAGGTATAAACTGAAATACAGTAAACTGCACATATTTAAAGTATACAATTTGATAAGCTTTGACATATGGATACACCTATAAAATTATCATCACAGTCAAGATAATAAACATATCCATCATTCCCTAAAGTTTCCTTGTGCTCTTTTATAATTCCTCCCTCCTCCTCCAGATTTCCCCCTTCCCTCAGGCTCTCAGGGAAATAGGGATCTGTTTCCTTTTACAATCCAGTAGTTTGCATATTCTTGAACATGATATAAATGGTATCATATGGTGTGCTCTCTTATTTTGTCTGTTTTTTTTTGACTCAGCATAATTATTTTAAAGTCCCCTCAAATTGTAGAGTATGTTTATAGTTTATTCCTTAATATATATGTAATTGGAGTTCCCAGAGGGGACAGGGAAGGGAGAAAAAAGATATTTGAAGAAATAATCATTGAAGAATTTCCAAATTTGATGACAGCAATGAACCCACAGATCCAAGAAACTCAATAAATCTCAAGCATAAGAAACATGATGAAAACTTTACCAAAAGACATCAGAATCTAATTAATCAAAACCAGCCTTAAAGTAAAAGTATCAAAAATAGCCATAGAAAAAAGAAATATTATGTACTAAGTAGCAAAGGTAAAAATGACAGCAGATATCTTATCAGAAACAATGCTAAGGAGAAGACAGTGAAGCAATATCTTTAAATTATAGAAAGGAAAAAAGATAAAATCTTACCAACCCAGAGCCCAGAATTCTATACTCAGAAGAAAAAAAAGCTTTCAAAAACAAAGATGAAATACAGGCTTTTTAAAAGAATTACAAAAACCGAAAGAATTCAGCAGCAGATCTAGCACTACAAGAAATGCCAAGGAAGTCCTTCACGCAGAAGGAAAATGGTATCAGAAGGAGAAAGGATCTACACAAAAGAATGAAGAGCATTGGAAATGGTAACCATGTAGGTAATTATACAGGAGCTTTTTTCTTATTTAAATCTCTTTAAAAGATGATTGACTATTTAAAAATAAGTGTTGCGTGGGGATTATGACAAAAGTAAAAGCATAATGAACGATAACAATCATTTAAAGGTGGGGAAGGGAGAAAGCATACTATCATAACGTTTTTACACTATATGTGAAGTGGGATAATATTACTTGAAGGTAAAATATAAATTAAAGATGTATGCATTGATGCAACAATTACAATAACGCAACAAAGAATTATAGCTGAAAAGATAAAATGAAATCAATATTAAAGAAGAAAAGGAGCAAAAATGAAGCAAAGAAAGTATGGAGCTCCTTTAAAAAGTTAAAAATGGAACTATCCTATGACCCAGCAATTGCACTACAGTTATTTATCCAAAGAATAAAAAAATACTGCTGCAAAGGGGCGCATGCACCCTGAGGTTTATAGCAGTATTATCAACAATAACCAAATTATGGAAAGATCCCAAATGTCCATTGACTGATGAATAATAAAGAAGAGGTGGTATACATAAATAATAGAATATTACTCGGTCATCAAAAAATGAAATTTTGCCATTTACAACAACATGGATGGAGCAAGAGGATATTAGACTAAGTAAAATCAGTCAGATAGAGACAAAACCCTATGTGGAATTTAAAAAAGAAAAAACAGATGAATATAGGGGAAGGGGAAAAAAGAGAGGGTAGCAAACCATAAGAGACTCTTACTATAGAGAACAAACCAGTGGAGGGAGGTGGATGGGGATGGGATAAATGGGTGATGGACATTAAGGAGGGCACTAGATGTGATAAACACTGGGTGTTATATATAAGTGATGAATCACTGACTGAGTTCTATACCTCTAACCAATTTTACTGTATGTGTTAACTAGAATTTAAATAAAAGCTTTTTAAAAATGAGCAAAGAACAGATATATTCAAATCTGGCCATATCAGTAATCACAATAAATGCAAATGATTTAAATATTCCAATTAAAAGGCAGAGGAAAAATAAACAGGACCCAACTATATGTGCTGATTACAAAACATGTCTTTTAAATATGAAGCGAAAACAGATTAAAAGTAAAAAAAAAAAAGATATACCATATTAACACTAATCAAAAGAAAACTAGAATAGTTTTACTAGCAATTAATAGATCTCAGAACAAAGAATATTTCCAGTGATTAAGAAAGCCCGCTGATAAAATGATAAAGGACTCAATTCATCAAGAAAACATAACAATTCTAAATGTTTATTCACCTAATAACATAGCTTTGAAATACATGATGCAGGAAGCTGAAGGGGAATTTTGAAATAATTTTCAAACTGCTTTCTCCCCTTCTGCCTTCCTTCCTTCCTTCCTTCCTTCCTTCCTTCCTTTTTCTTTATTTCTCATCTTCCTTCTTCTCCTCCTCCTTCTTTCACAAATGAAGAAACCATATGCAGAGGTAAAGTAGTTGCAGAGGCGCACATCCAGGGAGAAGGAGAGCTGGGTCTAAGACTCAGGTCTTCACACTTCTTATCTACGACCTTTCCTTCTTTACTGCACTTTACTGAGCTTGAACAAACATTGTCTTTGAAACATTAACAATGGTTAAAGTGGAGGTATTAATGGTTCATAAATAAACAGACCACTAGATAGAAAACAGAAGTGTGCCTAGACACTGTTCCTCATTTGTTGATGGTTGATTGGCATCGGCCAGCACAGAAGCCAAACAAAAGGTTGAAAAGAAAACTGGGGAAACTATTGTTTTATGGCTTGAGAATTGTTCACTGAATTCCTGCTTCCAGGAGAAGTCTGGGGACCTTGGATTAGGAATCCACTTCAGTAGTCATTGTACCTTTCTGGCACTAATTGGGAAAGGCCCCTCAAATACAGGACTTTTTTGACATGAATATTCTGGCAAACTTTCTCTAAAAAAGTGGCTGCCGTAGGCTGCCCCCGCTTGTGCTGTCACTGTGCCCAGTGGCCCAGTTCTGCCAACTGGCCCATGAATTCACATGGTAATCAATTACTAGCTGAGCAAGAGCTCGGGGAGACACTGACTGCTGACCCATGCACTGGGATGAAGGCAATCAAATACAGGGTCATCTGAGGTCAAGCCCATGGCTGTGGATAGCCATTTGTCATGTAGAATTGAGCAGAGAACCATAAACACAAGAGACAGTGAGGGACGGTAACTAATTATACACAACTCTGGCCATAGCTTGGAAGGATCAGACAGGGCAAGGCAGAGGTAGTTAGAAGGCAAAAGTGTATTTAAAAACATAGCCTCTCCTAGCCAGAAATGGTGGAGTCAGCACTGGAAAGACATAAATAGGAGTTAGAGCAGACGTCCTCAATTTGGAGACCACAGAACACGGGTTTGGAGAGAAGTGGAGTGTCATTTCAAGGCTCCCAGACAATTAAACCAATGGGAACTGCATTATGTCAGCCTAGGGTAACTACCATGACAGTTAGAGTCAAAAACAGAAGCATAAAAAAATTCTTCTCCACTGAACGTAACTCTGGAGTAATATAATCCAGAATTCCATGAGAGAGAGAGGGTGGCAGCTGGACAGTCCATCAGATTGGCTTATCCACCTCATTTATTATCATAAAGGGGAGATAAAAAGAACAACAACAACAACAACAACAACAACAACAACAACAAAACACCTAACAACTATATGCCAAAAAGAAGGAAGGCACATAGACTTTGGAATTAAATGGATTTGAGTTCAAATCTCTTCTCAACCATTAGAAACTACGTGACTACATCCAAGTAACCAATTTTTCTGAGCCTCAATCTCCTCAACCATAAGAGGAGAATGATTATATCTTGTAGGATTGTCGTAAGGACTAGGAATACCATATGCATGTAATTAGGTCCCTCACATGTAGCAGGAGTTGGTAAAATGGCCCTCTTCCTCCTGTTCCTCCTCCTCATTATCACATGGATGACTTTGGGCAAGCTGTCTTCTACTTCCTCTGCTTTATATATTTTTTTAAAGATTTTATTTATTTATTCATGATAGGCACAGAGAGAGAGGCAGGCAGAAACATAGGCAGAGGGAGAAGCAGGCTCCATGCAGGGAGCCTGATGTAGGACTCGATCCCGGGTCTCCAGGATCATGCCCTGGGCTGAAGGCAGATGCTCAACCACTGAGCCACCCAGGCATCCCAACTTCCTCTGCTTTAGTTTAGTTTTGTTTCAGAGTAGAAAACCTAAAAGCATAACCCTGGTCTAGTGACCTTTGGTGCTAAACCAGAGCATTAATCCTGGGAAGGAAGACCAGAATCCTCTCTTCCGTATGGAGGATATAATATTGCCTTCTCAAAAGAAAGAAAAAGATACACCTTTTTCTCCTCCACCCAGATGATGAAAGTGGCTTCAGTACTTGTTGTTTCTGAGATTAAGTGTGACGTTTCCAAGGCCAGGTTTCTGCATTAGACACATACTGAGCTAGTTCCTCCAGTCCTAAACTATGTGCCTACCCTCTGTCTGACTAGAAGAACTGAAAGTGGCCACAATTAAATGTATTTAACTAAATATCTATAAAAAGCAACGATATGTCAACTAGGCAATTGCAACTCAACTGATTTCATAGTTACTGCACATACACCATACTTGATTTTGGCAATGGTTATAGGAGCAGTTAAAGATATTTACAAAGGAATCCTGCCCAATAATGGTAATTAGCCTGGTTATAATCCCATAGGACACCATAGGATCCTACTCTTTGAACAACAAACATAAGGCTCAAAGCAGACCCAAACTCCAGAATAAGAGATAGACTCTTCCCCTTCCCAACCCTTTACTGTTCTGTTTTTTCATACTTCTGCTGGGTTAGGTAGAAACTCTTCTAATTTTGTCAGCTAGAATTTGGGCTGGGCATTTCTTTTTTTTCCAAACCCTTACCGTAAAAATAATATAATAAAACTGTGATTAAGTCTTCATTTCTTCCCCTAAAAAGGATAAAGGAGTTACCATTGGAAATCTTGCCTCCACATACTGCTTCCTGACAGGGTGTTTGCAGAAGTCCCACAGTGGAACATGTTTTGCAGAGAGACTAAAAGCTAAGGGTACTATATTATTCAGGATTCTCAGAGAAAGAGAACCCGTAATAAAAAGATTTATTATGAGGAGTTGGCTCATGTGATCTCAGAGGCTAACAAATCCCAAGATTGGCAGTCAGCAAGTTGGAAACCTGGAAGAAGTTTGAAGGCCTGAGAACCAGGAGAGACAATGGCATGAATCTAGTCTAAAAGCGAGTAGGCATAAAACTCCAGAAGTGCCAATGTTTTGGTACAAGTGTGAAGGCAGAGAAAATCCCAATGTCCCAGCTCAAAGGCAATCAAGCGAGAGGAATTCCCTCTTATTCAGGAGACGGTCAGTCTTTTTATTCTATTTAGGCCTTCAACTGATTAGATGGAGTCCACCCATATTAGTGTGTAGCTGTACACCAGCAGACTCTAAGCCAAAGGTGGGTAATGGTTCAGCCAGACTGAAGAAAAGACCAGAGACAGCAATCAAGATATAGGTTTACTGGAGGAACTTACTTAAAGGGAATCCTGGAGCAGCCAACTGTACAAAGCATCTGCTGATGGGATCTACATGCAGCAAGCTCTATAGTATAGCAACTTAGTCTAGCAACTATCTGTAGCCCTTTCCTTCTTTACACAGCCAGCATTCCAAAGAGATCAGGGCCTGCCCTCTGGACATTCTTTGTTACAAGAGAGATGCTCCAGGTTGGCCACTCCTAGAATACCCAACCTTGGACACTGAATATGTTCTTTTATACATTCTGCTCAGTGGGAATATAGAGGGAGGATGGGATCTCTACATTCTCAAGATAGTGATTAACAGGACATTCAGGGTGTGCTTGCACAATCTAGCTATCCAGTATGTACTATAGCTTTAGGAAGGGCAGTTTGCTTTATTCACATGATGGATTTAAATGTTAATCTCATCCAGAAACACCATCATAGGAGTCTAGTTCAAGATGGCAACATAGGAAGATCCTGAACTTAACTCCTCCCACATATTCACTGAGTCTACAGCTACATGTGGAACAATTGTCTCTTTAAAAAACCCTAAAGACTGGCTGAGTGATGACTACATATTAGGTAAACAAGAAGAAAACCATATTGAGGTGGGTAGGAGAGATTGGAATATATGCTCACTATAAACCTACCCCTAAGGTGATGCCCTATAAGTGGGAAGGAACTTGGAACTTGCAATCTCTCTCTGAGAAGTGAGGACCTCAGACCCCACGTTGAGCATCCCAACTTTTGGGATGTAAATTTAGATAGGCCTCCTAAATATCTGGCTTTGAAAACTCTTAACAATCACGTCCTGAGACCCACAAGACTCTAGTAATCTGAGAAGTTGCTCTTAAAGGGCTTCCAAGGTCAGACTTGCCTGCCCTAGACCCAGCTTAGAGGCAGCCAATCATGCCCAGACTTAAAGTGAAGGAGACTCACCTTCTTATATTAAAGTGTCTATCTGAGGGGCAGGCATCTAATTTTAACACACACACCTAGGAGCCTGCTGGAACACTGTAGGGAAGGAGACTTGAGGGGTAGTATCTTTACTTTCTTTGCCATGCTCCAGAGCACTGGCATTTCTTGGCAGGGAGCTTGTGTATGCATCTGGTGCCCCAATTCTTGTGGTTGCTGCTGAGGAGACACCTCTTGATCACCTGGTCCTGGGGAACAGAGAAGCTTGTGCTCTGGTCACATGGGATTGTAATAATCAGTGTTACAATTATAAACTCCCAGAAAGGAGCTTATGCCCTAGTCTGGCATCCTGACTTTTTGCAGCTGATGTCAGGAGACACTTCTATATCAACTGGATCCTTGGCCATTTTATGCTGTGTGTTTATGCTTGTGGGTCCCAAGGATTATAATCAATGGAGTTTATGCTTGTGGGTCCCAAGGATTATAATCAATGGAGAAAGAGTTCTTAAACAGCTACTACCCTTAGGGCATAGCAAGAGGCAACAGACTCAGGAGCTCAGTCTTTTGGTGAAGGAAGCCTATTAGCTAATCATTTGCCCAGGAGATGCCCCTTGATCACCTGGCTCTAGTGGATAGGGGGGCTTGCATTCCTGGTCCTACAGGCCTATGACAATCAAAGAGATGGTTCTTGGCAGGTTACCATCCTCAGGATGCTGCACAGTCAGTCTTTCTGTGAAGAAGCTTTCTCTGCTTCTTCTGGAGCATCAGCCTGAGGGGCAGGTTTTGGGTTTGGCACGCATTTAGTGGCCTGTGAAGCTGCTCTCAAGGAATGTAGGCTCTGGACGCCATCTTGGCACACACCCTCTGCTCTGCTCTGCTCTGACTTGCAGCTATCACCCAGAAATGAACTTATATGTATATTCATCTAGAGCCCCAATTTCTACAATTGCCACTCAGAAGACAC
This sequence comes from Canis lupus baileyi, assembly GCF_048164855.1. Taxonomy (NCBI): domain Eukaryota; kingdom Metazoa; phylum Chordata; class Mammalia; order Carnivora; family Canidae; genus Canis; species Canis lupus. Next base: position 48,574,917 of record NC_132851.1, on the reverse strand, counting down.
GTCCAAATGGCTTGGCTCTGGCGGTCAGAGGGCTTATTCCTGCAGTCCCACACTCTATTCATTTGAATACTTTAAAAAGTTGATGCCTGAGGGCCTGGCTTTCAGTCAGCCTGAATCTAAATGCTGCAATCCTCCCTTTTGGGACACTGACAGGTCTTGGCACATCCTCAACTACTAGGAGCTACTTAAAATATAATAGGCTGCTGGATAAGCACAGAAGTTTGAAAGACAGTCAAGAAGTGAGGCAGAGTTGAACAAGGGTCATCTTCTACATGAGGCCACACCTTCAAGACTGAGAGAGGTGGTTGTTGCATCTACTGTATAGAAACCAGCAGAGTCAAGCAAAATGAAGAAACAGAGAATATGTTCCAAATGAAAGAATGATAAAACCCCAGGAAAAAACCTTGATGAAATAAAGAGTTCAAAGCAATGGTCATAAAGATGCTCACTGATCTCAGAAGAATAATGGATGACTGTAAAGAGGATTTCAACAAAGAAATACAAAATATAAAAAAGTACCAAGTAGAAGTCACAGATCTGAAGAATACAGAAGCTGAACTACAAATCTACACTACAGAATTTTAGCAGCAGACTAGATGAGTAAATGAAAGGATTGATCAACTTCAAGACAAGGCAGTGAAACTCAATCAATTAGGTAAAAAGAGAAAAGAGTGAAGAGCAGTGAAGAGAGTTTATAGGATGAAATGAAATGGACTAATGTTTTTATCATAGGGCTCCATGAGGAGGAGAGAAAAAGGAGAAAAAACCTTACTTGAAGAAATAATGGCTGAAAACATTTCTTAGCCTGAGGAATTCCAGATCCAGGAATCCCAGGGGGTTCCAAATAAGAGGAATGCAAAGAGACTCACATCAAGACATAGTTTAATTAAAAAGTCAAAAGTTAAAGGCAAGGAAAGAAGGTTAAATTCAGCAAGAGCAAACAACTTGTTACAGACAAGGGAACCCCCATAAAACGACCAGCAGATTTTTCAGCAAAAACTTTGTAGACCAGAAGAAAGTAGCATGATATTTTCAAAGTGCTGAAAGAAAAGAAAAAAACCCTTCTAACCAAGAATACTCTACATGGAAAATTTATTGTTCAGAAGTGAAGAAAATATAAAAGGTTTTCCAGATAAGCAAAAGTTAAAGGAGTTCATCCCCACTAAACCAACATTATAAGAAATGTGAAAGGGACTTCTTTAAGCTAAAAAGAAAAGTTTCTAATTAGTAATAAGAACACATATGAAACAATAAATCTTATTGGAAAAGTAAATATATGGTAAAGGCAGTAAATTAATCACTTATAAAGCTAGCATGAAGGTTAAAAGATAAAAGTATTAAAAATAATTGATTACAACAATTAATTAAGGGATACACAAGATAAAAAAGATGTAAAATATGACATCAAAAACATAAAACATGGTAGGGGCACCTGGATGTTTAGGTCAGTTATGCATAAGACTCTTGGTTTCAGCTCAAGTAATGATCTCAGGGTCGTGAGATTGAGCCTCACATCAGGCTGTGTGCTCATTGGGGAGCCTGTTTGGGATTTTCTCCCTTTGCCCTTCCCACTGCTTGCATGAGCACTCTCTCTCTCTCTCAAATAAATAAATAAAATCTTAAAAGAGAAACTACCTTGACTTTTTTTTTTTTAAAGCATAAAACATGGGGTGGGAAGGTAAGAATAATAATGTTGAGTTATACAATAAGATTAAACTTAAGTTGTTACCAACTTAAAATGGATTATCATAGATATAAGTTGTTATACATAAGCCTCATGGTAACCACAAAACAAAAACTTATAGTAATACATAAAAGAGAAAGAGAAAGGAATCTAAGCAAATCACTAAAGAAAGTCATCAAATCACAAAGGAAGAGAGTAAGAGGGGAAAGGAACATAGAGGAACTACAAAAACAGCCAGGAAACAATTTAGAAAGGGCAATAAGCACATACCTCTCAATAATTACTTTAAATGAAATTTAAACCCATAGAGTGGCTGAATGGATTAAAAACCAAACAAACAAAAACAAGACCCATCTATGTGCTGCCTACAACAGATACACTGTGAATGTAAAGACATATGCAGACTGAAAATGAAGGGATGGAGGAAGATATTTTAAGCAAATGGAAACCAAAAAATTTAAAAAAAAGCTGGAATAGCTATGCTTAGACAAAACAGACTTAAAAAATATTTTACTTATTTATTTGAGAGACAGCTTGAGCGAGAAAGAGATCACAAGTGAAGAGAGGGGCAGAGTGAGAAGCATACTCCCCACTGAGCAGGGAGCCTGATGCTGGACTCAATCCCAGGACCCTGAGCTGAAGGCAGATGCTTAACGACTGAGCCACCCAGGCACTTCAAAATAGACTTTGAAACAAAGACCATGGGACAGCCCGGGTGGCTCAGTGGTTTAGTGCCGCCTTCAGCCCAAGGTGTGATCCTGGAGACCTGGGATAGAGTCCCACGTCGGGTTCCCTGCATGGAGCCTGCTTCTCCCTCTGCCTGTGTCTCTGCCTCTCTCTCTCTGTGTCTCTCATGAATAAATAAATAAAATTTAAAAAAAAGAAACAAAGACCATAATAAGTAACAAAGAAAGGTGTTATGTGATGATAAAAAGAATAATCCAACAAAAAGATAAAATATTTGTAAACATTTATGCACCCAACATAGGAGCACTTAAATATATAAAGGAAATATTAGCAGATCTACAGGGAGAAATAGGGAGAAATATAATAATAGAAGACTTAAATACCCCACTTACATCAATGGGTAGATCATCCAAATGGTAAATCAATAAGGAATCATTGGTCTTAGTTGACACATTAGGCCAGATTGACTTAGCGGATATTTATAGTACAATTCATTGCAAAGCAACAGAATACACTTTCTTCTCGAGTGCATATGGAACCTTCTCCACAATAGATCATATGTTAAACCACAAAACAAGTCTTGATAAATTTAAAAGAATTGAAATCATCTCAAGCATTTTTTCTGACCACAGTGTTATGAAACTAGAAATTAATTACACAAAGAAAATTTAAAATTCACAAATATGTGGAGACTAAATAATATACTTCGGAATAACCAATTGGCCAAAGAAGAGATCAAAAGAGAAATAAAAAATACCTTGAGACAAATACAAATGGAAATGCAACATACCAACATGTATGGGATGCAACAAAAGCAGTTCTAAGAGGAGAGTTTATAGTGATAAACACCTATGTTAAGAAACAAGAAAAGTCTTAACCTAACTTCACAACTCAAGGAACTAGAAAAAGAACTAAGTTAGTAGAAGAAAGAAAATAACAAAGATTAGGACAGAAATAAATGAAACAGAATCTAAAAAGACAAAAGAATGAAAACAATGAAACTAAGTAAGACCTGATTATTTGAAAAGATAAACAAAATTGATAAGCTTTTAGCTAGATTCATGAAGAAAAAAGAGAGGTCTCAAATAAAATCAGAAATGAAAGAGGAAATGTTATAGCTGATACCACAGAAATGTAAAGGATCACGAGACTATTATGAACAATTATGTCTAAAAAATTGAACAACCTGGAAGAAATGGAAAATTCTTAGAAACGTACAGTCTACCAAGATTGAACTGTGATGAAACAGGAAACCTGAAGACTGATCACTAGTAAAGAAATTGAATCAGTGATCATAAATCTCCCAACAAACAAATCTGGGTTCAGATCGTTTCATGGTGAACTCTATCAAACATCCAAAGAAGAATTAACACCATCCTTTTTGGGGCTCCTGGGTGACTTAGTCAGCTTATTCCGACTCTTATTCCAGCTCATGTCATGATCTCAGGGTGGTGAGATTGAACCCTGCTTGAGATTCTCTCTCTCTCTCTCTCCCTTCACCCCGTTCCCATCTCTTTAAAAATTTTTTAAAAATTAAAAAAAAAAGAAAAATCCTTCTCAAGCACTTCCAAAAAATAGAAGAGGAAGAAACTCTTCCAAACTTATTTTACGAAGCCAACATTACTCTGATACCAAAACCAGACAAGGACACCACAAACAAGAAAATCACAGGCCAATGTCCCTAATGAACACAGATGCAAAATAACAAAATATAACAAATTGAATTCAACAGCACATTAAAAGGATTATAAACCATGACCAAATGGGATTTATTCCCGGGATGCAAGAATGATTCAATACGCACAAGTCAATGTGAAGCACCACATTAACAAAATGAAGGGTAAACATCATATGGTGATATCTGTAGATGCAGAAAAAGCATCTGACAAAATTCAACATCCCTTTATGATAAAAACTCAACAAAGCAGATATAGAGGGAACATATCTCAACATAATAAAAGTCATATATGATAAGCTCACAGCTAACCTCTTACTCAACAGTGAAAAGCTGAAAGCTTTTCCTCTAAGATCAGGAACAAGACAAGGATGCCCAGTCTCATATTCAACATAATATCGGAGGTCCTAGCCACAGCAATTAGGCAAAAAACAAAAACAAACAAACAAACAAAAAAAAAACCCAGACATCTAAATTGTAAAGAAAGAAGTAAAACTGTCACTATTTGCAGATGACATGATAATATATATAGAAAACCATAAAGACTATATTAAAAAAAATTGTTAGAATTAATAAATGAATTCTGTGAAGTTGCAGGATACAAAATCAATACCCAAAAATCTATTGCATTTCTACACACTAATAATGAACTATCAGAAGGATAAATTAAGAAAACAATCCCATTTACAATTATTATTATTATTATTATTTTTAAAAATTTTATTTATTTATTCATGAGAGACAGAGAAAGAGAGAGAGGCAGAAACACAGGCAGAGAGAGAAGCAGGCTCCATGCAGGGAGCCCCATGTGGGACTCAATCCCAGGACCCCAGGATCACGCCCTGGGCTGAAGGCAGGTGCTCAACCACCGAGCCACCCAGGTGTTCCCCCATTTACAGTTAAATGAAAAAGGCTAGAATATCCAGGAATAAATTTAACCAAGGAGGTGAAAGATCTGTATACTGAAAACTATAAGACTTTAATAAAAGAAATTGAAGAAGACATAAATGAATGGAGAGCTATTTCATGCTCATGGATTGGAAGAAAATTCTACACAAAGCACTCTACAGATTCAATGCAATCCCCATCAAAATTTCAATGGCATTTTTCATGGAAATAAAACAAAAACATCCTAAAAATTGTTTGGAACCATAAAAGACCCCAACTAGTCAAAGCAATATTGAGACAGAACAAAGCTGGAGGCATCATGCTCTCTGATTTCAAACTAGATTATAAAGCTTTAGCAATTAAAACAGTATGGCATTGGCATAAAAACAGACACATAGATCAATGGAACAGAATAGAGAATCTGGAAATGAACCCACATGTAAATGGCTAATTTATGACAATAGAGTCAAGGATGAAGAAAATATAGCCTCTGCAATAAACGGTGTTGGAAAAATTGGACTACCACATGCAATATAACACTGTGACCCCAAATTAACTCAAAATGCATGAACAACTTGAATGTAAGACCCGAAACTAAAACTCCTAGAGAAACACATAGGCTGTAAGCTCTCGGACAATGGTCTTGCAATGATTTTTTTCAACCTTACTCCAAAGGCAAGGGCAATGGAAACAGAAACAAACAAGTGGGGCTACATCAAATTAAAAAGCTTTTGCCCAGAAAAAGCAACCACCAACAAAATGAAAAGGCAACCTACTGAATAGTAAAAAGTAATTGCAAATCATATATCTGAGAAAGGACTAATAACCAACATAGAGAAAGAATTCATACAACCCCACGGCAAAAAAAAAACCCAGTCTGATTAAAAAGAAACAGAAGATCAGAATAGACATTTTTTTGAAGAAGATACACAGATGGCCCACAGGTACATGAAAGATGCTCAATATCAAAATCTAATCAAAACTACAACGAGATATCACCTCACACCCGCCAACGTGGCTATTATCAGGAAGACTAGAAATAATAAATGTTGGCAGAGATGTGGAGAAAAGTGGATCCTTGTTCATTATTGCTGGGAATGTGAATTGGTGAAGCCACCATGGAAAATAGTATGGAGGTTCTTCAGAAAATTAAAAATAGAACGATCTACCATATGATCCTGCAATCCTACCTTTGGCTATTTATCTGAAGAAAATGAAGACACTAATTTGAAAAGATGTGCACTCTTGTGATCAGAGCAGCATTATTTACAAAGTCAAGATATGGAAACAACCTAAGTGTTCATGGATGAATGAATGAATGGATAAAGAAGATTTGGTACACGTACACACATACATACAATGTAATATTATTCAGCCTTACCAAATGTCAATCTTGCCAATTTGTGACACCATGGATGGGTCTTGAGGGCATTATGCTAAGCGCAATAAGTTAGAGAAAAATAAATACTGCATGATTTCACACATACACACACAAAACTGAGCTCCTGGATTCAGAGAACAGATTGGTGGTTATCAGAGGTGGGGGTGGGGGAGGGAGAAATGGGTGGACTATTTTTATTTCAACAAATTGAATTAAAAAAAAAAACTATATCAGAAAAGTCACCCTCACAGAAACACCCAGAAAAATGTTTAACCAAATATCTGGGCACCTCATGGCTCAGTCGCAAATTGGGACGTAAAATTAACGATCACAGATACGTATGGTCCTACCTGGTCTGATGATTTTAGTTAATACAAGAAAGTGCCAGGCAAATGGTGAGCCAGAAAAACACATCCTTTGACGTCAGCCGGACCTAGGGTCAAATTCAACTGTGCCTCCCATTATTCCATCAGTCTTTGCTGTCTCATTAATAAAATGCAGATCATATGTGTTACATTAAGGTTCTAAGTTTAGCTGAGATGATATATATAAAGCCTTCAGTAAACAGGAAATACTTAACAAGGGGTGGTTATTATGATTGATTATAACAATGTACGATGATGTTATTAACATCAGATGTGTGATCCTTAGCTTATCAGTTGTGCTCTCCCCCTTATGCAGTTTTCTACAGCCTCCGATCAGCACAATCCCATAGCAAGCCCCACTTTCCATTTCCAAATGCATTGCTTAGCTTCTCAAAGCGCAGTAGATTGGATCTCTTTCTAGCTACTGTCCTTGGTTGAAAGACAGGAACATTTTATTCACTGCAGGCACAATATCTAGGGCCTACGAGATTTCCAAAGGCCAGTAAAAATTTTGTTTTGGGAATTCCCTTCTAAAATATAAAAAAAATAAACCTACAAAAGTTTAATTAAAAATATTTTTAAAAGATTTTATTTATTTATTCACGAGAGACAGAGAGAGAGAGAGAAAGGCAGAGACATAGGCAGAGGGAGAAGCAAGCTCCCTGTGGGAAGCCTGATGCAGGACTCGATCCCAGGACCCCGGGAATCACAACCTGAGCCAAAGGCAGATGCTCAACCACTGAGTCCCCCAGGTGCCCCTAATTAAAATGTCTAATTAAATATCTATTAAAAGTAATTGTGGGGTGCTTGGGTGGTGCAGTTGGTTAAGCATCTGATTCTTGATTTAGGCTCAGGTTGAGATCTCAGGGTCATGAGTTCAAGCCCGGAGTCAAGCTAGCTACACACTCAGCCTGGAGTCTGCTTAGGACTTTCTCTCCCTCTGCCCCTCCCTCCTGTGCTCACTCGCTCTCTCTCTCTTTCTCTCTCTCTGTCTTTCTCTAAAATAAATAAATCATTAGAAGAAAGTGATCATGTCAATTTGTCAACAGCAACTCAATCCATCTATTATTACACGGCAATTTTTTTTGATGATGGATGTGCATACAGTTTAGGACATCTTCTTTGATGTGGGGTGGGGTCTTCAAAATAAGAATGCTTAGGGTCTATGAAGGTCTTAAAATAATCCTGCCAAAGGCTGGGGAATGTGGGTTGGAATGTGCAGTGGAGAGCAAATGGAAGAGGAGTTAAGAGAGAGATATGGGAAGAACTGGAGGGGGGTGTATGCCATGGCCAATGAAGCTGCTGAGGGCCAGGAAATGGGATGGGCCTGGAGGCACTGTGTGGGCAAAGGGGGAGTAATGGAAGCCTCTGGTGGTCCTGCCACCTGCAGAGCCCTCACTTCAGTATTGCAGTCAGTGGAGAGAAAGATTCTCTGCCTGAGCAGCTTTTAGCAGGTGGGGCAGGGAAAACCATATGATGGAGATGCAAGAAGTCACTGCTGGCAGCTCGAACCCCAAATATGTCTAGTTAGGTAAGAACAATTAAGTTGGAGCTGGTGCCAAGAGCAATTCTAGCCCTAGTGTTCACTTGTCCTCTCAGATCACCGCTGATGGTCCCCCTTTTGTATTCCCTTTCTCCAGCTCTCATGCTCTATCCATCTTCATTGAGCAGCAGGCTCCATGGGGGAGCCTTAGCCTCCTCTTTTCAGACAAAATAAATAAGGGTCAATTGATATAACTGACCCCAAACAACCATGACACAGGGGCCGTATTTGGTGATTTCCTTTGATCCTTTCTTCAGGGTCAAATGGCGTGTGGCTAGCCCAGCAATGTTCATATTTGTTAGTGAGAGTTTGGGGTTTTTTCTTTTGAGACTTTTCCTCTCCAGGCTAGACCACCTCAGGCCTCCAACATTTTCTTAAGGGAAACACTTGTGATTTATTTTAAGAAACCTTTCTATATAGGGTTATATATAGCTTATACATAAGCTTGGAAGATGCCAAGCATGATTCTAGGTACAAGGATCAAACTATTTCATCCTCATTGACAATTCTGCAAGACAGGCACCTGTACAGTCTTCATTTTTTCAGTGAGGTAAAAGTGGAGCAGAGAAGTTAAGTAACTTTTCCAAGGTCACCCCTGTTTCCAAGATGCAGAGCGAGGCTCTGAGCCCTGGTGTCCTTTAGCCATGTGCTCTACTGGGCCATTTCTATCACTGTGGCTTTCTTCAGACTCTCTTAAGGTTGTAGGATGTAAAATCAGTCATGACACTCTAATGACGATTTGGCCTGTACCCCATTGCTCCCCCTATTTTTGTTTTCATGTCCTGGTAGTGGCTTTGTTTTAAATCTTAGAATTGGCCTACACACCATTCTTTCCCATACCTCCCTGTTGAGAGGCCCCAAAGTTTCTTCGGGCTGTATCAGAAAACTCAGAGGAGCAAGCAGGGTGGGACAGGGTGAGGAGACGGTTGACACCACCCAGGAGAGCAAGATGTGTAAGACATCTGTCCCTGTCTATGAGCCTAGAACTTAGGTAAATACCTTGATCATTTGCATTTGTCTTTTTGCTTACTTAAAAGCAGTGGACACGGACTTTTGTTAAGAAAAAAAAAGAAAAAGAAAAAGGAAAAGAAAAACAGAAGGTATTGGAAGCATTCTGGGTGGCTCGAAGAATCAAGAAGGGTTGACTAATGTGACCAATTAGGCCTCAGAAAGGACTTCATCGAGGGTAGCCTGGAAGACTTTAGTAGCAGGATTCATGAATGATTTTTTAAAGGTCCTTCTAGGGAACATAGTCTCTCTAGACCATTCCTGTCCTTGTGTCACTCCAGTGAAGATTTCATTCCCAGCAAAGAGAAGCTGACTGGTCCATTCGCAGGGAGGGCTGTGGGTCAGGCTGTGGGTCAGATATGGAGTGAAGGAAGGAGAGCCCTTCAGAGGGAAATCAAGGAGGAACAAGGGTGCCTGGGTGGCTCAGATGGTTAGGCATCTGCCTTTGGCTCACATCATGATCTTGGGGTTCTCGGATCGAGCCCCAGGTCAGGCTCCTGGCTCAGTGGGGAGCCTGCTTCTCCCTCTGCCTCTCCCCCAACTCATGTGCTTGCTCTCCGTATCTCCCTGTTTCAAATGAATAAATAAAAAATCTTTCAAGAAAGAAGGAGGAACTAAGGCTGGGCAGGCAAAACCAGCAGCTGTCCACTCAACACCCCGGTGAGCCTCAGTGTCTCTGTGGTTGAACACCCCTACTCCCTGCCCTACTACCTCCCACATCTGTTTCTGATTTCACACTGTTTATCTCATCCTGGTTCCTCTCTGTTTCCTTCCTTGATAGTTTGGGGTTGGTGCTCCCATTCCCCATAGCATATGGCTTCTAATCGGCTCAGCCACAGTGCCCTGGAAGGACAGCTCTGCCCAGATTTTCTCTTCTTGTGTTTGTGCCTATTAATCAATACCAATTTATTCTAGAATCATTAACAGTGGGTTGACATTTTTTCACTCATGTCATCTCATCTCAAACCCCTATGAAGTCGAAACAGCAGATACTGTTTTCACCCTCGTGTAGATGAGTGTAAACAGGGGTCTAGACAGGCTGGCTGGGTCACAGCATAATTAAGAAGCTGGCTATTATACTAAAATCTAGGCCTTCCAATTTTGTGAATTGCTTCCCACTTCTCCAATTGTTATGGTTTCCAGGTTGCTATTCATCTCCCCAGAATGGTGTCTGTGATTAATTTAATGAACATCCTCTTGTTTTTGAGAAAGGAAAGAGAACAAGCAAGACAACGAAATGGCAAAGGGCAGGAGACTGCTGAACATTTCTGTTAGCGAAACAACAATGCTGTGTGTTCACATCAGTGTGATCGGGGTAGCCAGGGTGTTCTTCCACATGGCATTCAATTTCTTTTTTTTAATCCCTTGAAAAAAATCACAGTCACAATTCACTCAATAGGTAAGTAAGATCCAGCTCTCGTTTTGGTTGTTCTTCGGCTGACATCCACGGCTACCTCATATTTCCTTCAGCCTTGGTGGGACGGTCCCCTTGCCATTTAGATCTCTGTCGACACCTGTGGAAAACTAACATACATGACAAATAGGTTACTATTACCTCAATCCCCGTTCAGTAGGCTCACACGTGCTAGCTTTCCTAAACCAGTTTAGCAGACCCAGTCTGGGAGGCTGGTGGCCTGGCTGGGATGGGTGTTCAGCGATCATTCATGCTACCTGGAGCTTATCCTGGAGATTCCTCTGGTGCCGAAGTCCTGGGGGTAGTGACCACCTCCAGGCACCCTTTTAAATTAAGTTACTTAGGGACCCATCTGTGAATTCGTTTACTCATTCAAAAGATATTTATTAGGGGCCAACTGTGTGCCAGGTGCTATTTTGGGGGCCAGAGGGAACGATATAAATTTCCTGCTCTCATTTAACACCAAGTGCCTACATATGTATGTGGTTGTGTGTGTGTGTGCATAGGGATGTGCAAGGGGTCTGCAGTGTCTTAAAGTAGGAGTCATAGGCTCACACACTTTCATAATCCAGAAGGTGAGGGACATCTGGGTGGCTCAGTGGTTGAGCATCTGCCTTTGGCTCAGGTCATGATCCCAGGGTTCTGGGATCGAGTTTCACATCAGGCTTCCCTGCAGGGAGCCTGCTTCTCCCTCTGCCTGTGTCTCTGCCTCTCTCTGGGTGTCTCCCATGAATTAAAAAAAAAAATCCAGGAGCTGAGACAAATGAGTAAGGCCAAGGGTGTGCTATCAGCATAACAAAACATAACCTCCCAAAGTAGTGGCTCAAAACTTACTAGAATCTGGGTTGGGCTTGGCTGATGAGTTTCTCCTCTGGCCTCCCCAGGGCTCCTCTATGTGGCTGCACCAGGCTGCTGGCTCAGCTGGGGCTGGGTAGTCTGGAGTGGCCTTGCTGTGTGGGGTGATGGTGGGTTGCAAGGCAGGGTGCTCTGGTTCTCCTCCTTGGGGCCTTCCCAGTGGGCTCACCTGGTTTGTTCACAGGGTGGCCTCACAATGGTTCTCAGCAGCCAGAGGAGATAAGCTCCCCCTGGGCAAGTACTTTTCCAGCTTCGGCTTGCATTTCCATTTGCTATTGTCCCATTGACCAAAGTGGCACAGGCAAAGCCCAGAGTCCTGGGAGTGTGGAAGATGACAGTGTCAGGGCACATAAGTGGCGGGCAGTACTGTCACCTAGACACATGCCTCTGGGACAGGAAGCAGCTACGACCCACCCCTCTTTCCCTGAGGGCATGTAGGCCTGGGGTAGCCAGATCTCTGGAATTTTATCTTCTTTTCTTAGCTTGATTGGGAGTTAATTGAGGTTGTATAAGTCTAAGGGGTACAACATGATTGTTTAATGGATACCTATATTGCAAAATGATTCCCCAAGTAAAGTTTATTAAACATCCATTTCCTTACATACTTACCGTTTTTTTTTTTTGCGTGATGAGAATATTTAAGAACTGTTCTCTTAGCACTTTTCAAATACATAATACAGTATTGTTAATTATAGTCATCATGCTGAATAGTGGAACCCCAGAATATAACTTATAACTGGACGTTTATATCCTTTGACAAACATCTTCCCATTTCCCTCAGCCCCCCCTCCTCCTGGCAACCACTATTCAATCTGTTTCTTTGAGTTTGGCTTTTTTTTTTTTTTTTTTTTTTTTTAAGATTCCACAAAAAGTGAGATCATAAAGTATTTGTCCTTCTCTGACTTATTTTACTTAGCATAATATCCTCAAGTTCCATCCATGTGGCCTCAAAGGGCAGGATTTCCTTCTTAGATCTTCTGAATTTTAAAGAGAAGCCAGAAATCCAGAGTTGTATATAAATTCTCCGATTTAAAATATTGTCAGTTAAAATTTTACAATCCTTTGTGGCCAAACCACAATCCCCTACAATCCTTTACAATCCTCTGTGGGCCGAATTTGACTCATTAGCCTCCAGTCTGTGACCTCTGTCAGCGGGAGTGGGATACCATGCTGGAAGGTGCATTGGTTCTCGGACATTTGGAGTTTTAAAAAAATAAAAGAAAGACTGCAAAGATTCTCCAGAGAGGGAGTTCTGTTTTTATTTTGACCAACGAAAGATTTTTTTCTTTTAAAAGAAGCTATTATCATCTGGAATTCTCAAAAAGAGTTAAACACCCAAAACTAGATAACATGAGCTCAAAATAAATGCAGGTTTTCAGTTATGACAGACCCTTACACCAACATGTCCCTTTATTTCTTCAAGTCTAACACACATCTTTATCATCTACGAACGATTTTGAGATCATTATCTTTTAACTTCTCTAATCAACATATACGTTTACCCTTATGCTTTTTTTCCTCCCCTGATATATTATTAAACAATCTTTGTTTTATAAAAGATGGTTCAGAGTTAAGAAAATTACAGTATCACACTTCTTTTTTCTCATTTTGTCACGAATTGGCAAAAGCTGTATGAAGGGTGTGGATGGAAACTTCTGGTGTGGCACCCATAGTGCTGGCTAAGGAATTAGAGAGGTCTGAGTACTAATCCTGGTTTCTCTCTTTGTGACTGAACAATCTTCTTAACCTCTTTGAGCTCAGTTTCCTCACCTGTAAAATGGAAATACTAATACATACTAATAATACACATGTCTAGGATAATATAAACTGCCTTGCAATAATACTGGCTACATAATAAACATGGCAGCCATTGTCACACTTCCTGTTCAAGGAGCCTGAGTAGTCGATACATTTATTTCTGTGTAAGGCAGGTGGTTGTCCGCAAGCCTGAATTCCAAGGGCCACGGGCTGAGTCATTGCATGGCAGCAAATTCACATGCTGGGGTTGAGGCTTACTTGGCTATCCCTCTTTCAAATATGTCGGCCAAGCCAGCACAGTCCACCTTGCTTTACACGGCTCCTTATCACATGCAATTGAAATTCTCTTTCTCTACCTTTGAGGCAAGGCTTCATGTCCATGGTGATCCAAACTCTGTGTTCAACATGCCTGTCCTCGACTCTTATTCTTTGTTGGAGCTCTGGGGGAGGAAGCGGCACTAGATGGCATCAAGCCCAGGCTTAGTCAGAGGCATGCTTAGCGGGATGGCTCTTGGCACAGCTAGGGAGAGAAAAGGGCCATCACTCTCCTTTCCATTGGTGACCTCCTTACCCAGTCCTGCCCTGCTCCAGCAGCTATCATTTACTATGTTCATCTTGAACCCTGGGGTTCCTGGTCCTCACTTAATAATTGGACCAACTTCCCTCAATTCCTAACTGTCGCATGAGCACCTTAACTTGATTTAGATCCTTCATGTTCCTGATTTCACTTCCTCTATTCTCCACAGAAAGAAAGTAGGAGAGTAGGACAAACACAGACTTTCGGGTTAGGCAAACTTGGACTCAGTTGCTGTTTACTAGCTTTGTGCTGTTGAGGGAGTCGATTAGCTTTTCTGGGTTTTGGTTTCCTCTATCTATCAAATGGGTATGACAAGGCCCATCACAAAGCATTGTCATGAGGATTAAATGTGATGTCATTTTTTTTTCCTGATATCAAGTGATTTTGTTAGATTGATTTAGACATAATATAGGTCAAATAATATTTTTCTGGAGACAACATTTGTGGACTTTAAAGTTAGACATCAAATTAGCAGCTCTCCCGTGTTAGTCACAACCCCCAGCAATAGCATGGTAAAATATTCAACCATGTAAAAGCATAGAACTCTAGAACTAGCAGAATGTCATATTATTAAGGAAATAGCCTAGCACAGTGCTTGGTGCAGAGTAGGCACTTAATGAGTCCAACAAGTATCCAGTCCACTTTTGCTACCTTCCAGCTGGCATTTCAGCAATGGGATGAGGCAGGGAACAAAACACAGCTTCCTGTTCACATCAAACTTATTTTCTACAGCAAATATTCATAAGTAAGTAGTGCTCACTGTCTAGACCACAGGCAGGTTAATGAAGGAAGGAAAGGTGTCGGATATTGAAGTGCTCTGAAGAGATTATGTCAGGGGAGGTGAGAGAAAGGTATTAGATGATGAGGACATGGGCTCTCCTGGAAGGGTGCTCAGCAAAGACCTCACAGAGGAGGAGATCATTGGGCCACGACCTAGTTAACAAGAAGGAGCCAGACGTGTGAGGATGTGAAAAAGGCACTTTGTGAGCTGAGGAATCAGCAAATTTAAAGTCCCCTCCACGGACAAGCATGAGCCCAGCTGAGTGAGTGTGGACAAAAGGCCAGTGTGACTGCAGTGAGGTTGGGGTGGGGGGGTGGTGAGACATAGGAGACAAGGTAGGAGGAGGCAGGCAGTGCTTTGCAGACCAGGGTAAGCAGGTTCAGAATTTATCTGAAGCACAGCGTTACTTCTCTTTCTGCCCTTCCTTTCAAAACTGACCTCAGCTTGGGGGTGCCAGCCCTGGACCAAATCCTGATTCCAGTTTCCAATGTCTCAGTAGGAAGGACCTAAGGCTCATTCTCTGATACAACCCAGATGCAACTTATTCCCCATCGTCGAGACTCATCTTCTCTGAGAAACCTGTCCATCTCACTTTAACTTGTCCTGATCATCCCCTTGTTTCCTGTAGCTCAGCTTTGGGCTTCCAGATTTGCATGTAGGTTTTGGATATTCATGATGCCTTCTGGACCCTGACATATACTTACTTCATCTCTCCAGCTAACTGTAAGGTCCTTCAAACAGAAATATCACTCCTTTTATTTCTGTCGTAACCCTCCTTTGCCTACTACCATGTTTAGTTGCTGAGAGGATAAAAGGTCTCGTCTTTCCACTCAAGCTAAAGTAGCCATTCTTCCATCACTGCTGATACCACCTACCTATTTTATCTTCTTTTTAGCTTTGTCACTACCTAAATTTATCTGGTTTATTTATTGTCTGCCTGCGCCAACAAGAATGTAAATGCCAAGAGAGGAAGGAGCTCACCTGTCTTTTCACTGGGCCTAGAGCAGTGTCTGCCCAGAGGAAAAGTTCAGTGAATGAATGAACCTGCGCCTAAGACTTGGTCTCCAGTGGATAACATTGGCCAGGTTAGAACCATTGGTCAGGTGAGCCTAATTTCATAGTACAGAGGAGAAATTCTGTTCTGGAAAGTTATTTTATGCCTTTTCCCTGGGCTCTAATTCTTGGAACTCAGACTATGGGGGTCTGCCAAAGGCATGTTGCTCTGGGTCAATGGCAAAATCATTAGTGTCTTGTTGTGTCCCTGTAGCCTTTCTCTTGGTGCTTGATCTAGAGGTGGAAAGTTTTAGGAGAGTAGAAGCAGCTGCCCTGTGGTATACATGTTCCCTAAAGCTGCGACTTCATTTGTTTAATTCATTTCAACCATCTCCCCTTTAATTGACCATTTACAATCTTCTGGGACTATAGCAATGACCTGGGGGGTTAAGAGGAAAATAATGGTGTGTCGATGAGGGAGCCTGCTCCCTGAGCTCTGACACCCCACTCGGCCTCCCCCGTTGGCTTAGGGAGGATGTGGTTTATATTAGTGACCTGGAGAAAGTTCATGCCCTCTGGGAAAAGTATGTCCATGAAATGGCAGAGTGATTAATGGTTTATTTACAGCACTGACATCCAGCCTGTCAGGACCCTTCAGTGGTCTTTGATGTAAAACATACCGAGAGGCCTTGGGTCGTCCTTATCTCCTCAGAGGAGAGAAATCAGAAATGAAGAATGGTGGGGCAAGGCTCTGAATGCTGGGCTTCAGGGGTCTGAATGGTGAAAACAGACAGGGGCCAGGAATGGGGGTGGGCAGCCCTCAGCAGGGTGCTCCGGTGTCTTTCTCCAGGCACTCATTTTTCCTTTTCTTTCTTATATCTTCTTCCTTGGGCATCCGCATGACCACTCAGATCCCTCAAGTCCCACAGAATAATGATTTCACAAATTACACATGAATGTTCCCAGGAGTCATGTCATGAATGTTTATATTTCTAAGGGTGGGTGGGTGGGCAATGGCTATACCTCAGTATAAAACCATTAATGATCATTTAGAGCCCTCCAGCCTCTGGATGAAGGAGCCATGTTTCTTTAAGAGAACAAAAGAACCCAAGATGATTCCCAATCGCCCAGGACAGAGGACAGAGTTTGCAAAGCCTACAAGCTGAATCTAGCCGACAGCTGTATTTTGTTTGGCTGCAGAGAGCTGAAAAACTTTTTTAATAGCGGCCAACATTTAACAATAAGATTTCAATTTCACATAAAAATTTGGATTTCTACATACTCCTGAAAGATTGGAGGTCTGGAAACACTGGGTTTGTGTTTCCTCATAGCAAAAGGGACTGCAGATGAAGAGAGGTAGCTCCTCTTAATTAGGGCAAGATCTCTTTTCATTGTCTTCCCAAATGTACTGTGTTCATTGCTATTTATCACTATGCTTGAGCGGTTGTTTTGTTTATTCCTAGCCCATTTTTAGCATGTTTTGGGTGAGTTATTTAGTCCAGATTTTTTTTTTGAATCTCATTGTTTTCATCAATAGATATGGATACCAGAAACCCTACCCTTGGAGGGGTTATTGCAATCTTTACAAGAGGTATTACAAATAAAGAGCTGAGCATAGCGCCTGGCATATAAAACATGTTGAGCATTGTTCACCATAAAAATAATGATATCTTGTCATTCATGACAATTGGGATGGACCCAGAGGGTATTATGCTAAGTGAAATAAGCCAGACAGAGAAATACAAATACTGTATGATTTCATTTATATGTGGAATCTAAACCAACAAACAGAAATAGAGCCATAAATACAGAGAACAAACTGGTAGTTGCTGAGGGGAGGGAGGGGGGGGATGAGCAAAATAGGTGAAGGGAAGTAAGAGGTACATTTTCCATTTATACAATTAATAAGTCATGGGGATGAAAAGTATAACAAAGGGAATACGATCAATATGTAATAACTTTGTATGGTGACAGATGATAACTGCACTTACAAGGGTAAGCATTTCATAATATATATAATTGCTGAATCACTAAGTTATAGACTTAAAACTAGTATAATATTGTATGTCACCTATACCTCAATGAAAAAAAAAGTCTGGGGTTGGTAATAAGACCAGCCATTTATAATTTGAATAAATAAGCCCTCAAGCAAAGTAAAACAATTCAGCAAATGGTACTGATTATCTCACTGTAGACATGAATTTAGGCCTTCTACTCAGTAAAATCCCTCTGGTGGTCCCTTGTTGGTTTCGAAGCTAAATTATTCAAATCAATGCTTTAGAAAAAGGGTCTGCTTAACTTTATCTATGAGGACCCCTCCGAGGTCAATTATATTTTAAAGCAGCCTGGATTTTGGAGCTTTAAAGAATTTTTTGCTAACACTGCTTGCAAACGGTCCACTTCCTGAGGTGAGAATTTCAGGAGCACTTTTATCACTTCAAGGAAAAGTGGTATCGAGCCATTCAGAATACATCTGGCTAGCAATGAAAAGATACAAGAGAAGAAAGAACTATCCCTAAAAAAAAGGATGTGAAGATAATCCCCAGCAGCTCTCTGGTTGCTATTTCTCTATTCTTCTGTGGAAAAAATGAGGCAAGGGAGAGAGCAGCAGTTGGTCCAATGAGTCATGACCCATAACGAGACACATGTGGCCTCAAACACTTGACTTCTAGCAGCCTGTTTGCCTTCCTTATTTTGTAATTCTTCCCATGGTTCTTCTCAGGCTATTACCTATAGCATGGGCATCTGGAGCAATGGGGCTTGGTATAATTTGAATACAGTTACATGTAATCCTGTCTACCGCCATGAAACCACATTTAGATGCAAGGTACAAGTTGGTTCATTTGGAATTAGGTCTATACTAAGGACATCAACACCTCCTAAGTATTGTTCCCACATTATTTCCTGAATAGAAAGAGCTCTGTACTTCTGGATATGTGTGTCCAAGATGTTGTTTTTAATCATGGATATGTGGTATGCTTAAATTTGCATGTGTTAGAATGCTTTTGGCTGCGAGTAACAGACAGATAAAGATATTTTGTTGTCTCCCTCATCATTAAGTCTGGTGTGGTTTCAGTTTTTTCTTACCAACAGGTGCTCAAGTTTTTGCTGATGGTCAAGCTATGTTTCCCAGTGGCACCCATAGGAGAGACCTAGAATAAAACTCCAGAAATAGAAAAAGAATCCTCTAAAACTAAAGCTCTGTTCTATGTTATGGATAAAATACTATGTTGAGAAAAAAGCTGGTATTCTATGGATGAGCTCCACTGGGGCCTTATTTAAACTTTTTTTTTTTCCTCCCACAGGTGGGAGAAGAAAAAGCATGTTGGGAGTTTGTTGATATCCATCAACAAGGAAGGAAGGGAGTATCCATGAGCTTGTGTAAGATGGCAGACATCATCTGAGATTTCTGGCTACAATGGCAGTCAGATGGCAACTGGATAAGCAAGGAATGCATTAACATGTTCTTTGTTGGGTGAGTTTAAGGCTATGGTAGGTGGAGCAGTAGCTGGCCCATGGTGTCAGACCCCTTCCTGGGAAGGGCTCCTGAGGGTGGTGTCAGAAGGTCCTTGGTAGCTAGCACAGCACTTGCATTCACAGCAACAATTGTAGAAGGTACAAACAAATTCCCAGATAGAGATGGTACTATGAGGGGATAGTAAGCAAGGATCTAGGCCAGTATTTATCACCCTATAATCCCTGGTCTAGCTGTATCAAAGCACCTGGGCAGATTTCTGGACCCTGGTCATTAGCTCTATGTTTTAAGGAGCATAGCCTGAGAATATACATTTCAATCATGATCTTCTAGGGAATTTGAAGGCCTAAAGAGCTGAAGAGGTGATATGAACTGTACATCTAAGACTCCAGAGGCTAGTAAATTCAGGGAAGTGAACTGACTTATTCACCAAATTTAACTCTAGGAGGAAGTACCATTTCTGGGCTCAAGCTGAAGGGGAAAATCTTAGGTTTGTACCTTAAGAGGGCTGCATCTTTTAGAAGATAATTTAAGGCCTCAAGCACATGACCAGCTTTTCCCTTGGCACTTTTGCATAATTTTAGGGCTGAACTGGAGAGACCATAGATATAGCTGCAAGCCTTTGAAAATCAGAGAATTTGGCAATCTTGCAAGGCAAGGACCTGCCAGGGAGGGGAACTGTGCATAATACACCAGGTGCTCAGTTGAAAACCTTAAAAGCCAGAGAGAAACAAAAAGTATATTAAAATCAAATCATGAGGGCTGAAACAGAGTTGTGATATAACACCACATCTATTAGTCTAAGAGAAGATAGGGTACACTTTGAATGAAGTTACCATTATCTGGAGCCTCTAAAACTTTTTATATGCAGTGTCCTTCATTAAAAAATCACTAGTTGTAGGAAAGAAAGGGAAACAAGAATAAAAACCAAGTGATAAAACAGATCATAGAAATGGGTCAACATTGGAGTTAGCTAACAAGAACTTTAGCATAACTGTAACTACTATCTTTAAGAAAATAGGAGAAAAGGCAGAGAAACTATATAATGAAAGAGAATTTCACCAACTAAAAGGAATCTGTAAGAAGAATCAAAGTAAAGTCTAGAAGCAAAGCAGGATACCTGAAATTAAGATCTGATTAGATAGATGTAACAGCAGGTTAGGCATAGCATGAAATGAGATTAGTGAACTAGAAAATAGGTTAATTGAAAATAACCAAATTGAAGCAGAGAGAGGGAAAAAAAAGAATGAGACTGCAGTAGAGAGCATTAAGATATGTGGGGCATATGTGTGATTGGACTCCTAGTAGAAGAAGAGAGAGAAATAATAGGACAAAAGAATATTTGAAAAGATAATGGCTTAGAATATTTCCAAAATTTATAAAAGAAACATAGATTCAAGAAGTTTTTGCAAACCCTAAGCAGAATTAATACAAAGAAAAACCACATCTAGATTGATGATAGGGGGAGCTAGAAAAAAAATACACTATCTGCAAAAGAGGAAACATTAATCTGGTAACTGACTTCAAGATGATGAAAAGACATCTTTAAGGTGCTGGAAGAAAAAACTGTCAATCCGGAATTCTATACTTAGTGAAAATATTCTTCAAAAGTCAAAGGAAAAAAGATATTTTCAGACAAAGAAAGAAAGAAAGAAAGAAAGAAAGAAAGAAAGAAAGAAAGAAAGAAAGAAAAAGAAAGAAAGAAAAAAAGAAAAAAGAAAGGACTTATTGCCAGCAAACCCTCAATAAGACAAATCTTAAAAAGAATTTTTGAGACAGACGTAAAGTGATTGCAGAGGAAAACCCAGAATTGTAAGAAATAAAGAGCAACAGAAATGTTGCTGTCCAAATGTGGATAAATATAAGTGAATATTGACTGAATATTAATCCTGTAATATCTGTATAGAATTAAAATGCAGGACAACACTAATACAAAATCTGAGAAGGAGATAAATGGAGTTAAAAGTTTCTAAAGTTTTTAGTGCTTTATGGGGAACGGTAAAAATGCTATTTTAAATTGTAATAAGTTAAGGAAACATTTTTAACCTCTAGGTAAAATATGTACAAAAGTAAAATGTGTAATAAAAGATTTGGTTATCAAAAGAAGGCAGAAAAAGAGAGAAAAAGGGACTATGGGTTACATATGAAATCAATGGTAAGATGGTAACTAAAACCCTCAATGTAACATTAACTACACTAATATAAATGGACTCAATACTCAAATTAAGTGATATCAGTTTAGTAGTCAGGTGGCAGACAGGCATAGTGCAGGTGGGAAGATAGTGATCCATATATTAATTACACTGGGAAACACATTTGTTAAAACTGTGTCTGAGCTCATGTAGCAAGAAGACCAAGTGGCTCTCAGCCCTGTAAATTTAGAAAAGAGTTTGGAAGATACAGTGCTAACAGTGTGTGTTGGCTGTGACTGGCTGCATTTACCAAGTTATCAGAAGAAAGAGATGGCTTCAGATAAGGATTTGTTGATGTGAAAGCATAAGTAAAAAGGAGTCTAAGGAGTCCAGGGTTTGGGTATTGAAAGATTGAAAAAGCCATCTGCATTTATTTATTTATTTATTTATTTATTTATTTATTTATTTATTTTTGTTTTGGTTTTTGCCATCTGCTTTTAGATGCCAAATAGTAGGAAATAAGATGGAGAAATGCTTTGAGCAATAATGGTTCGTTAAGATTCAGATTTATAGCAAAGACCAGATTAGGTGTATGGCTTTTCTATCCAATCTGAATGGCCCAAAGTTGATTGCCATTGATTTAGGAGGAAGTTATAAGGGCAAGAAAGCAAAGAAATATATCAGGCTTGAGAATTATATCTAAGAACTGACATGCAACTGACTGGAAGGAGACAGATGGGAAACATACCATAGTATGTTTGCGTGTTATATGAAGAAAGAATCATGAAGCTAGCCTGAAAAAGCCTTTTCCTGTTTGAAGCTTAGAGCAATATTTAAGATCCCCAATTTGCAGCTTCGGGAATAAGCTTTGAGAGCTGGGAAACCCCTAGAAGGGCATACTTTCCAATGCCTACTTCAGATATAGACCAGAAAGTCATGATGTCCCAGAGGGCAGACACACAAGTCATGGAGAATAACAGACCTCTAATGATCATCTTAAACAGCAAAATCAAAACCAAGAAAACTTTCCTACTTCTAGAACAGAGGTTTTCACAGTACTTGTCCAGCAAAATTCTATCATTTTTGTATTATAATTATGCTGAGTGTTCTCCATGTTTCTTATTTGAAAATGGGAGTTTTAATTGTGGTTTTCCAATCTCTGCTCCCCACTGCACTGTGTGTATGTCCAGGTGATTAGGTCACAAGGAGCCACATGTGGGTGTGATCAATAGGAAGGAATCTGTGTCTCTTGGAGGTTCTGGATTCTGAAGTCACTGGATGAGACTTCAGGTTTCCTATCTTGGGAAGGTAAATATTTGTTGCTGATGTGGGAGGACAAGTGAAATGGATATTTGGTGACTAACGTGTTGGACAGTGGCCAAGAATAGTATGTGTTCACCTAAGCCTGTTTACTTTCTGAGCCCACACACAGCCAGATCCCTTGCTCAGCTTCCCTTGCAGTTACTTGAGATCAAATGTGTGAGTTCTATGGGTAAAGTGCTTTGTGCCACTTCTAGTCTTGGTCCATGGAACCTCCCACATGATCTTCCATGTTTTCTCTTCCTCCATAGGCCAACTGGATGTCAATGACCGGGGTGATTTTGGAAAGCATAGGTTATAGGTAAAGCCTCCATCAACCAAGGTCTCTGAATGACTTCAAGGAGCCTCCCCATTGCCCCACTCTCAGCTGATTAGCCTTTATAAACCTCTACTGTATTAAGTTGTCTAGATTTTCAAGTTTCTCTGTTTCAGCAGCTAGTATTATCTTAATTAATATACCAGCATTCTCTACAACTCATCTCGCATATTCTTTGACACCCTTTAATTTATAATACCAATGGTAGAAAAACAAAGGATGAGCTTTGACAGCTGGGCAACTGATAGTACAGAACAAAGTATGTTAACTTTCTGGGATTTGAACAACGCAGAGAATCGAAAAGGGTACAGCATATGGATTTCTCTACAGCCATTGGGTGGAGAGTCATTTTACAATTCTATTCCTGAGCCACCCCCCACGGCCTTAAAACTCTTTTCATAATTACAGTTATTGAAGTGGTGGCAGGGATTGTGGTAAGATCCTCCCCTTAATATTATTCAAAAGCTGTATTCTGCAATGGATATGCTTACAACATGTCCCTCTTAGGGCAGTTTTCTGAAATGGGGTCAACATATTTTTCCAAAAGCACAAATCCTGGAAGTGTCTGACTAACTGTAGCATCATGTCTTAAGGGGGTAAAATAGTTTTACTATCTGGCCCCAGGAATGTGAGCCTCCTAATTTCAAGTAATTCATCTCCTAGGGGTGTTTTTGTGTGTTTTTGTGTTTTTCTTGGTCAACTACACAGTCATCTCATTCTGCAGCCAGAAGCAATTTGTATCTCTGAAACCATCCAGCTTACAAGTTTTGCTTTCCAACCAGGAAGGGCGTTGCGGTGAATAGTCCTGTGTGACACAGACTGATTCATTATTGCGTTAGGGAAATAGTTTTTTGTCATCCTATTAGAATATGAATTTGGCAGCTGGGTAAGACTGCAGTTTGCAAAAGAACAGAGGAGAATAAGGTTGTTGTTGAGGCTGTGTGTGACCATGGGTGTCTGTCTTTCATTATGCAATGAGACTGAAAAATATAAGCAAGATTCTCAGAGCCCTAGAACATGCATGATTTGTCATGAAAACGGGAAGCAGGTTTTCTGGCAAGGCTGAACGTAGGCCCAGTTAAACTCCGATGAGGACGCATAACCTAGCTGGTTGACTTTTTCAAAAATAGAAGAGCAGGCAACATGAGGTTGTACCCTACTTTTGTCAATAAGAGGGAGCCCCCATCCCCTCAGGTCCTACACCTTCCACATGCTTGAGAAAGATAACTTCAAAAAACTGTGTAGTTGGATTGTAGTGTGTCATTCATCTGAATGATCCAGAAGCGAGAAGTTGAGATTTGGGAATCTGGGGATAGAATCTCACTGTTCTACTTTGCAACAAGGCTGAGATTGATTCACTTGCTGACTGATTTTTTTCATTCAACATGTATTTATTGAACAGCTGCCATGGTAGAGGTTCTGAGCTAGGCCCCGGGAATACAATGGCAAGAAACAGAATTTCTGCCCCTGTGGCGTTTACAGCCCAATGGGGGATACAGATCAATAGACAGACTCAATTACAGTGAAGTGTAGGCAATGCTCTGAAATGGGTAGTAGAATTGCTAAGGGAGGCCAGAGAAGGGTCAGCCAACTCAGCTTTGTGGAAGGGTCAGGGAAGTTTTCTTGGAAGAAATGATGTCTAGACTGTGACATAAGCAATAAGAGGGAATCAGCTAGGCACCGGGCAGTGGTCAGGGTGAGGGTCAGAGAGAATTTGGTGAGGGAAGGGAGCAGCCTAGAAAGTTTTGGGCAGAAGGAATTGCGGAAAGTATATATGGGTAGTGGGAGAAAGTGACAAGTGACTGGATTCTAACATGTGAGGAAGGAAAGTCAAAATCTGAGTGAAGACAGAAGTCAGATCTCACTGAGCCTCCTGGAATATTCTCAGAGAGGCTGGACCTGATTTAAAGAGAGATGGGAACTATTGAACTATTGCGTTCTTAATTATTCCTGTTTCTGCTGAGGAAAGAAAGAGGGTGGTTAAGACAAACCAGAGGGCCTCACCAGATCCCTACAGTGGGGAGTTTGGGGACAGCCCTTCCAGCAGGAGAGCCTCAGAGCTAAGAGATCCTCAGGGCCTGTTTGCTGGAGTGGCTTTCTTCCAACCTCTGCCACCTGCCAATTCTGTTCCATTTCTGACAGTCTCCAGATATCTAACTTCTCTCAATGACCTGTGCTAACGAGGTGGGGATGAGAAGTAAACACTGCAGCGTGATAGACAACTCTAGATCATTCACTTGGTTTTGGAATGTGAGTAGGCACACTTGTGAGTGCGCACACATGTACCCTCTTACTCATCTACATATGCACTGTTGTTAAAAAAAAAACAGCTTTATTGGGGATCCCTGAGTGGCTCAGTGGTTTGGTGCCTACCTTTGGCGGGGGGTGTGGTCCTGGGGTCCCGGGATAGGGTCCCGCATCGGGCCTCTTGCAGGGAGCCTGCTTCTCCCTCTGCCTGTGTCCCTGCCTCTCTCTTTCTGTGTGTCTCTCATGAATAAATAAATAAAATCTTAAAAAAAAAACAGCTTTCTTGAGCATAATCGATATCCAAGCAAGTGCACCTATTCAATATCACCTTCGGATGAATTTTAATTGAGAAAATTAATTGTTACCACAATTAAGTAATAGACACCTATCACCTCTTGAATGGTTTGTGTGTGTGTGTGTGTGTGTGTGTGTTTCTATGGTTTTGCTTGTTTTCTAGCTTTGTTGTTGTTGTAAAACACTAAACATGAGATCTACACTCTCAAATTTGGGAATGCACAATGCAGTATTGGGAAGTGCAGGCGCGATGCTGGACAGCAGACACCTAGATCTTAGTCACCGTGCATAACTGAAACCTGACATGCATTGAACAGCAACTCTTCATCTCCCCTCTCAGCTCCCGGGGACCACTGTTGTCCTCTGCTTCTGGAAGTCCTATTGTTTTAGATACATAGAAGTGGAATCACGCAGCACCTGTCCTCCTGGGTTTGGCTTAGCTCACTTAGCACAACAGCCTCAAGGTTCATCTGTGTTGTCACAAGGGCAGGAATTCCTTCTTTTTAAAGACTGCATAATAGTCTATCATTGTGTTCTCATTCTAGAGCCATCATGGCACAAGGCTTAGGAGTAGGGTTCTCCATGCCAGCACCAGGGAAATGGAGACGGGTTATCACGAAGATGGAAAAATGGGCACTGCCGGCTATTTCCTGGCTCATGAGTGTGACACCACCTAACTTTGGGAATCATAGCATTCTTAAATGTAAAACACTGTTTCCCAGAGTATCTTACACGGAACCCCAAGTTCTCAGGCTTCCAGTAGACAATGCTGAGAAAGGGAATCCCATGTTAAGCAGTTCTGGGTAGCACACAGTGACATTATTTCTTTCTAATAAATAGTCATTTCTTTACTAAGAAATTTAAGGCAAATCTAATATGCTAATGTGCACTGCGACTCCAGAGAAAGGACCACAGTTTGCAACATGTTTGATTGAAACTGTTCTCCAGAGATTCTCCTGGCCTCCTTGCCCACAGGAATTTTTTTATTTCTCTCCTGGAGCTTCCTGTAGCACAGGGCTGATTGCAAGAGGTTTCGGGAGAGGACATGGTATCTCCAAGGAGGGAAGTGACTCGGGGACAGGGTGGTCCCAGGGGCCCAAGAGCTTGTGATTTGCCTGTGTATCTGTCACAGAAACACAGTGTGGCAAACACACTAACAGCTATTGGATTCTTCTTTCCAGGAGAGACAGTTAGTCGGTTTGGTGAATTCTCCAGGGAAACATTTGCGGAGTGAAGTAACAGGACCAGAGGAACAGCCATGCCTTTGTAAAAACAAACACAGGCGCCCCTGCGTCAGCAAACCCCACAGAGAGCAACTTGCTCAATATTTTAAATAGATTTTAAAAGAGGATTTGGGGTCTTAAACTTGACATTGGGAAGAAAAAAATAATCTGTGCTAAGAAAGAACATATGTGAAACGAATGTTGAGCAGCTGAAAATCGTGGAGAACTTTGACACGTTGAAAGTTTAATTTTAATTGAGAAAATGATTTAGAAAACTGTCTTTTATAAAGCTCCCCACCCCCTTCCCTCACTGCACCCCCCCCCCAAAAAAAAACCTGTTGAAAAAGGCAAGCAGCTCTCTGTGACATCTGCCTAATGGTGTGAAGTTTTGAAAACAACAAAAGTGTGAGAGAATTCCTGAGACACATTTGTTGATAGATCTTAAAGAGAAACAAACCAGATCTGTAGGATTTTCCTGAACTGTACTTTCTCAAAATATTCTTTCCATCCATGTAATTTTCACCAGTTCTTTGGATCTCACCAGTATCATTGAGAGGGTGATTCAGATAAAGTGAACAGAGAAACACGACTTAAGAATAATATTAATGGTGACAACATCCAAAGAATAGAAAGTTTCAACTGTTTACATCAGAAGACCACCTCCAAACCTACGATGAATCATTGATCCAGGCTTTCAAAAATTGTAAGAGAACCAATTGAATGCAGGGGGGTTAAAGAAAAAAAGATAAGGCCTGGATCTTATCAGGAAGAGGACTTTTTCCCCCACTAGACTATGTGCCAAGTGCTTTCCACAATAACTTTTATTAATTTCATAACAGCTCTGAAAGGTTCAGATTATTGCCAATTTACTAACGACTAAATTGAGTTCAGAGAAGTGAAGAGACTTTCTCAAGTCCTTATTCTGTAGTTATTGTAGGATTGACTTCATATTTTAACCCTGATGCATTGTGCAATGAATGTCTGATCTCTACCCGGTGCTCCTGTTTCTAATGGCAAAGCCATTCCTGCCTAAATAAATTTAATTTGAAAGTTAAGGATTAAAGATCTAGGACAAGCCAGAAAAATTCTGCTATTTTTAAACCATGCAGAACCCCTGGGTGAAAGCGGGTGAAACCAGGAATGAAATGATATCTGTAAATCTGTTCATTTTCTTTGGCACACACTTACACAGCTCTTACGGGGCACTGGGTGAAGCACTTTCCAAATGTGTGCCTCCTCCTGACCCTACAAAATAGGTACAATTAACATCTCCTTTTTCCAGAAAAATGAGCAGGTTAAGTAACTTGCTCAAGGTTACCCAGTTAATAAGTGGCAGTGCAGAGTCTAAGTCCAGGCAGTCAGGCTCAGGGCCCACGTTCTGAATCTCTCTATTAGGTTGCTTCCTTGGTTGGAGCGCTTGAGGTCCAAGGAAATGCCGCAGTAGGTGCCGGGTCAGATGTGCAGGTTTATGGTGTGTTTACTTGCCAACTGTCAGATGCACTTGAGGCAAAAGCAGATTTTCAAAGCTTTCCCGAATACTCCCAGGTCACGGAATATGAGGCCTGGATGTCTATATCTGATGTGGGTCTCTTGACCTCACACAACCTGCATGCACTCTTCTCAAGGGTGGTCTAATTTCGTTGGCCATGGTGAATCAAGTCTATGCCGGCTTCCCATTTTGGTAGCCAGTGGGTGGAGGATTTGTGTCGCCTCCGGTGTCAGGACCATCTCCTTGGCAGAGTAATGGAGATAATCAGCTTGCACTACTCCGTCATTTATAGTACTTAGCCATATTATGGCCTAAGATGTTCCCCCCCAAACCCAGATTAAGCGTAAGTCTCATCGCTACTAACACATGCAGGCACGGCTGAGTCAGGATCCATATGGGCAAACATCTGGGCAGAGAGGCCTGATAGGACAGTGCTGTGCTTGGGATAAGGGCTTAGAGCCCTCCCAGAAATGGTTTTTGCAGAGTCGAGTCTGCAACTGGCCCTATAAATAATTATGGCATTGAAAAATAAGGAGGGTGGAGGTAGATTATAGGACAGCACTTTTGAATAGTAGTCTATTGATTGACAGAGTACCTC
Organism: Canis lupus baileyi; assembly: GCF_048164855.1. Lineage (NCBI taxonomy): Eukaryota > Metazoa > Chordata > Mammalia > Carnivora > Canidae > Canis > Canis lupus. Next base: position 48,546,214 of record NC_132851.1, on the reverse strand, counting down.
ATGGCCTTACTACAGTCCCACTGAATTCCTTTCCCTCTGTCCAGGTCAAAGCATAAATAAATGTCTTTGTCCTTTACTGAAAGACAAGTTATACAAACTATGAAGCAAGAGATAGGGAAATAGATAGAGATACAGTTCTCTTTAAATCGTGAAGTAGACACTTCTGTTTTCTTTGGCTGACCATTTTCCTTTATGTAAAATAAAATGATAAACACTTCCTTTAACTTACTTCTATTTTCCATTGGTCTCCCAACTTTCCAGAAATGTCCATTTGTTGCTTTTGATCATTTTCCCCTCAGACAGGTCTAAGGCACAGGATCTAAATTGCCAAGTTTAATTGGCTCTTAAAAGACACGTGAAGTCTTTGGGGGGGAGGGAAATATTTTCAAATGTTGTGTTTATGGCCCCAAACTTAACAGGTATTAGATCTACACAGGTCTGGATTTTTCCACCCGAAAACACCAGAAAGTTTAATCTTGTGACTTAGGACACATTGAAACCCGTTCCAGTTTTGGAAAGTCAGTTTCTGGAATGTCCTGGGCGTCTGCAAACAAGAGTGCTTGCCTGCGAGGTATGTTGAAGTTTTGCTCAAGAAGAGAATGACCACAATGCTAAGAATCATAACTGACCCTCAGCATTTCCAGATGTGGAACCAAGTGTCAGCATAAATTTCCCCAGATTAGTGGCGAGGCTGGGTGTTGCTAGCAGTGCTGCCCGGAACACACATGGAGAGGGGCAGAGGTAGTGAACTGACCCTTCGTGTGAAGGGGCTTTATGTGAGTGTCACCCAGCATAGATCTTATGTGAAAACCAGCCCTAACGAGACAAAGCAAAGCCCTGGTGTTGACTGCTTTGGAAGACCATAACTATTTCTAAAACCAGGATGAGAAATACCAAGAAATTGAGGAGGATGGACACCCAGGAGAGAGGGATCCATCCCTCACTCATGCAGCTTAGGCTTTGTTTTAAGACACAGAACTGTTTGGCTTTCTTCACCAGTGTTTTATTCTACATGTTTCCATGCGTATCTAGAGTTATATAATCTTTATCATCACAATTTAGATTATTGATAATATTCCCTCTAATAGGTCATCTTATTATTTAATTCATCATTCCCCTATTGGAAATGGAGCACCTTCTAATTGCTTAACACCATTAATAATCTTTAATTAGCATTTCTGTGGATATGATTGCCTTTAAGCCATTTCATGGTGTTTCCTATTTTCCAGAGTATCTCCTTTAGAGATCTACGTGAATCATTGGTAGGCACACCCTGTTAGCTCTTGATTCACCACCATCACTTGGAAATCGATTAACAAGCAAGCCAAAAAACCAAAAACCCCAAAACACCAGCAATGAAGAACATATTCTTTCAGTGAAATCCGAATACAAATCTGTAGTGAGATCTAGGCAAACCTTTAAAAGTCAAAATGGCTTTTTTAAACTGCAAAAGTGGAAAAAGTAGGCAAAAATGACCATAGCTGCAAGCACGCTAATATAATCATTCAGCAGCCACATATTCCAGAATAATACTCTCGTGTAATTTTTGCCGAATCCTTCTGCATTTGGAGGGATGAAACAGCAGAGCAAAACTTAAAAGTGCTTACTTCGTATCAGGTAGTTTTAGTAAGAGTTTCATGTGACATAGTAACTCACTGAACCCTTGAGAAAAACCTATGAAAAGCCACTATTATTTTTCCTATTTTGCAAATGAGGAAATCGAGCTACTGAGCGGTTAAGTAAACTGCAGTATTGGGATATGAGCCCAGGCAATTGGGCTCTGGAATTTATGCTTCTAACCACTATACTTATTACCTTTCTAGAAAGCACACATAAGTCTGTATTTGGCTTTCTTCAGTAACATTTTATCATATACTTACTTTCCATTTATATGTGCCTATTTAGACTTTATAACAACCATTTGAGTTAATGCATAAGATTTCCTCATTGTTTTTCATAACAATTTACAAACCATTCCTCCACTCTTAGAAATTGAAATCCTCTAGTTGTTTAAAATTATTAATAATCTGTAATAAGTTATCCTATAAATATCATTGTTTTTGAGCCATTTTTTCAGAATTTCCTTGGTATAGAGTCTCATAAATGGCATTTCCAGGTCAAAGGGTGAACATTTTCATCACTCTTTAAAAAAATTTTTTTAAAATTGAAATTCAATTGATTAACATATAATATACTATTGGTTTCGGAGATAGAGGTCGATGATTTATTAGTCTTATATAACACTCAGTGCTCCTTATATCTAGATCCCTCCTTGATGTGCATCTCCCAGTTACCCCATCCCCTCACCCCCCCTCCCTGCCAGCAACCCATTTTTGTGACCCTTGGTACATTGTTTCAAGAATGATTTCCAGGGATCCCTGGGTGGCGCAGCGGTTTAGCGCCTGCCTTTGGCCCAGGGCACGATCCTGGACACCCTGGATCGAATCCCACATCGGGCTCCCAGTGCATGGAGCCTGCTTCTCCCTCTGCCTATGTCTCTGCCTCTCTCTCTCTCTCTCTCTCTCTGTGTGTGACTATCATAAAAAAAAAGAATGAATGATTTCCAGGGACACCTGGCTGGCTCAGTTGGTAGATCATGTGACTCTTGATCTCTGGGTTGTAAGTTTGAGCCCTGTGCTGGATGTAGAAATTACTTAAAAAGAAAATCTTAAAAACAAAAAAGAATGATTTCCGAAAAAAGTCTTTCTAATTCACACCACCAACATGACTATATAAGAATACCAAATTTTTTGAAATTTAGCCAGAATTAGATATTATCAATTATATTTGTAAATTAGTTAAGTTAAAAATGATCCCTTTTACATTAAGTTTCACTTACTTGATTACTAGTAATATGAAACATGGTCTATTTGATTTTTTTAAACCAAGTTTATTGAGGTATATAATTTCCATACAGTGAAATTCATCATTTTTAGGTATATGGTTTTGCAAATGTTTATAAGCCTGTAACCGCCACCATAGTCAAGATATAAAATATTTCCTTCACCCTATAAAGTTCTCCTTGTAGTCAAACTCCTCCCCATTTCCCCAGCCCTCCACATCCTTGAATATGTTTTCTGTTCCTACAGTTTTTCCTTTCCTAGAATGTTATATAAATGGAATCATGTAATATGTGTGATTCTCCTGTGTCTGGCTTCTCTCACGTAGCACAATGATCTTGAGAGTTAGCTGTGTCGTTGCGTGTATCAGTGGTTTGTTACTTTTACTGGCAGAGTGGTACTCTATCGTACAAAAGTGCTAAATTATAATTTGTTTATCCATTTGCCATTTGATGGACATTTGGATTGTTTCTTCTTTGGATAATTATGAATAAGGTGGTTGTAAATATGGTGTTTAGGCGAACTCTCACCTTGTTTTGAGAAATTTTGTCCATCTACTTGTTTTTACCTGTATTTTAGGGTTTTTGGTATCTATTTTTATCAGCCTCAGATTGGAATGAGTCTGTTTAACTCTTTCTCAAACATAGTTTCAATTCTTTTCTATTCTAGTCTTTAAAATTGTTTTTTAAGTGTAGCTCTAAATTCTAAAATGCAACGAAACAAGTCAACCTCTTCTCTTACTATTTATTATAGTATCCTTCTATGCTTAGAAAATTATCCCTATATCAGAATTGTGATATTACATTTTCTTCATTGACGGGTGCCTTGAATTTTTACATTGAATTTCTAAGCCACTTGGAATTGATTCTGATTCACAAGGTAACATCTTTCATGTTTAACTATTGTATGATACTATTTGTAAATATGATCCTACCACTGAAGCCTATAAAGGATAGTAAAATAAGTCTGTGCAGGGGACATTAGTCAACACCCACTGTGTTCTCTGAGGCTATAAAGAGGTAGAATTAGTAGAGGATGCAGAGGAATTAAAGATCAGATGATATATTAGGGTTCTCCAGAGAAAGAGAACCAATAGGACATATCTAGGTATATGTGATTTATTATAAGGAATTAGCTCATATGATTATGGAGCCTGAGAAGCTCTATCATCTGTCTTCTGCAAGGTGAAGACCTAGGAAAGCTCATGGTGTAGCTCCAGTCTGAGTTTGAAAATCTGAGAACCAGGTATAGATCCCAGTCCAGAGCAATAAGAGACCAGTTCCCTGGCTCAAAGAGTCAGGCAGAGAACAAATCCTCCCTTCTCCACTTTTTCCTTCTATCCAGACCCTCCAAGGATTCGATGATGCTCACTCAGACTGGGGAGGGCAATCCAGTTCATTCAGTCTGCTGATTCAAATGTTAGTCTCATTAGGGAAACACCCTCACAGACACACCTATTTGTTGTTTAATCAAATAGCCGGGCGCCTGTGGCCCAGTCCAGTTGACACATAAAATGAACCATCACAGATAGGTACTTAAGGTAGAGGATAATTCAGGATAAGTATTTCTGTTTGTATCATCAGTTATAGTTTTTGCAGTCCCAGAATTAATGGCACCACCAGGAGAACTCAAATGCTGATTTGGAATTTCAGGACTTACCAAATCATGTACTAATTAAGCTGATTGCTCATCAACCTGTATCAGAAATAACCAGGCCAAACCTGCCATTGATAGGATTTGCCTAATCTTCTGAAGATGATCATAGTCAATCAAAAGTCAATTTAGAAAAATTCAGTGTCTCGGCTTACATCTTCAGCCACTGGCAGTCTTTCTGACCTTTGTTCAGACTCACAGAGTAAGGAAGTTGAGGCGGCAGGAAAGGCTGTAGCTTGACTTGCCCACTTAGCTGCTTAAAGAAAAAAGTAGGAACAAGAATGTGAGTGAAAAATGGTGCACCAGCAGTGCCTACTAGTCAATGTGTCCTGTCTGAGGTCATGATCTGTCTCCAATCAAGTTAGCAAAAAACCCTTCTTTGGAGGAAGGGTGGAAAAAAGAATGACCTTCTGTCCTTTTGTGTGGTTGGGGCTTGGATATTCTGAACGTAATATCCCTGTGGTTTGGTACTCTTTCCTAAGACACTTCTTCATTAGGGCTCAGGAGTAGGACACAGACTCAAATCCTAAGTGGCTCTACCATTTAGTCAACTCTGCCAATATATTTCTGTGTGTATATATATATATATATATATGTTCAAGGATGAAAAGAAACACTATCCACTAAAGGAGAGAAAATTGCTACTCTTCTGGGACTTAATGTAGAAGTGACATCATCAACAGTGATCAAACCCTAAGGAGAAGATGAACCTGTCCTCATAATGCCAGCTCAGATCCAGTGGTCAGTTGCCATATACCGACACTGAGAACATGTCATGGCTTCCTCGCTACAGCTCTGTAAGGGAGACAATGACTAATATCACTAGTGATGAAGTTGAGGCTCAGGGGACATAGATAATTTTCCCAATAACCCTACACAGGTTTGAGGTAAGGGAGTTGGGATTTGAATCTGAATCTGTCAGATTCTAGAACACGAGTTCTAACCTTTACAGTTGTACTTCATAACACTAGTAGGGGCCACTAGGTCATTTCAGCTTCTTCTCCTGGTATTTTTGCTTCCAGTGCTAAACCTTGGAGAGTCTGTGTTTTGTTTTAGTAAGGTTGGTTGTTTCCCTAATGGCCCCCAAATCCTCATGAATATGCATCCTCTCTGTGTAGGTCCAGAAACACTTATTTCCCTTCGTTTTTCTCTTTCATGTGATGTCTTGTTGCTTGCACTTACTCTTTATAAAGGAAACCAGTCCAGGAGCAAGGAGGAAAGGGCTTTCTCAGGACTAACCCTTCTATGATTTTGCAAGGCAGGCCCCAGGGGTACTTCCAAGGTTCCCTTTCAACCCCGCTATTATAGTTGGTGTCTCCCAAGTGACCTCGGATCCCATGCTTAAGAAATTTTCTTGATCCTATTTAGTGGTTGAGCAAAGTGAAGGGCAGATTTCTTTCTCTATGAAGTCTAACAACTTTCTCTTGCCCAGTGCTGGGCTGGCTGTGGGAGAGGTGTTTAAGTGGGATGCTACTAAAGTAGCCTGAGGTGAAAAGGATGGAAGGCATTTGACATAGTCGATCTCTTGTCAGATTAAGGCAATAAGAAGTGAGATAGGCTGCCATCAGAGAGTGGAAACTTAAGTGGGGGTGGGTGGAAGAGATTAGGGAGTCTACATGGAGGTTGGTGGGGTCACTTGAGGGGAAAGAGGAGACTGGATCTCTCAGGTGTCATTTGGTAATTTAATGTTGGCTGTGGAATCCATTGGCCATCAATCTTGATGAGCTGCCCTGGCCACAGGGGTCACGGGTAAGCTCTCTGACCAGAGCTCTTCATTTGTTCTCTCTGTGTGTGAAGCCAGGCAGCCTGTTGGCTTTACTGTTTTTCTCTTATTCCTGCTCTTTCCTGCCCAACCACTCCCTTCCAAATGGGGTAGAAAGATTCCAAGTCAGGCAGGGGTCTGGGGGCTGCTGATTTATATCAGCATTTGATGTCTGCATTTAGTAATCCATGGATATCCCCTCTCATGAAAAGTATAATAGATTTAGAAATCTGTGGGAATATACTCACCTTCCCGTCTTTGCTGTGGTTGCCTCACTTGAAGGTGCAGATAATTTAAGCCAAAAGAAATCTAGACTTGGAATGTATAGAAAGTAGGGTAATTCACCACGTCAGTGAATCTTCTAGTAATTCTCTGGTTAATCCAATAGATTTTCTCTTGATTATAAATTATTATATATAATTATATAAAATTCATATATCCACATATACCGATACACACCCACACATACGTGTATGTATAGGGGTTTATATGTATATATGGATATATGAATTTTAAATCAATGGTCTTATTTAAATTGAAAAACTGTTCATCAGCTAGGCAATTCTCTTCTCTCCTTGAGGATACTCTAGTGATTCAGCATTATAACATGAATCCCCCAGTGGGTGTCCTGCATTTATCACTTTTGGAATAACTTCTTTGGCCACCTCCTAGGAAAACAAAAAAAGGTAACTCCAGAAATCAGGGTTGAGGTTAACATCCATGCTTTACATAGAGCTCCCTGTGGAGCTATTGCCATGGCAATCAGCATGGCTCTTGGTATATAGACCCTCTAACAGAGACACAGGCCCATGGCTTCCATGTTTAATTCTAAGTAAGTTCCGTAACAGGATGAGCCTCCAGAAAACCTAAGCATGAGAGTGAGGGAATCAGAAAGAAGGCATATGGTAGCCTCTGTGTGTTGTCTGCAGTTGTCAGATTTGTGAGCCTGGGTGAAAACCCACTTTGGAAACTCCCAGAATGGACTTTGGGAGCTGAGGGGTAAAGACCCTTGTTCTAAAAACAAACAAATGGGAACTGGGAACTCCTAATTTGGCATTAATATCGATATGACCACATGTGAGTGCACAAGTTGCTGAAACCCCAAATATTCCAGCCTCTTCTCAATTTCCTCCGAACTAGCAAGCTCCAGCTCTGACCCCGGGGCCAGCGTGCTTTTCGTCCTTATGTTTCATCATTCTACTTCCACCGTCTGGTCCACAGTCAGCTTTTTCTCTCAGCAACTAAGCTCCCTTGAGAAAAATGGTTTCCTCAACCTGGGCTCCCAGCCAGCACCTGATCAGAACTTGCCCTCCTCACAGCATTTTATCCCAAAATTTAATCAGCATCCTCTGGTAACTATCCCTGGAGGCATTTACATTTTTAATGCAGTTTTTAAAAATCAAAGTTACATTGCACATCATCTAAAAAATCAAATGCATCCATAAGGCATTCAGAAACTACAGCAGCCTCTCCCGGCCCATTTATCCCCCCTCAAAAGCTCCCACTTTCAACCCCCTCTGCCTTTCTTATGATCGTTACCTTCATTTCCTTAACATGGTCCTCCTGCAACTTCTGGGTTTTTCAGTGTTAAGCATAATCTATTGACTTCCAACTACGGAAGATGACCAGAGTTCTTCATTTGCTCATTTGCCACTCTTTCCCATCCCCCTAAACTGTGCCACACATAAACTTTTTTGTTCTCTGCCTTCCTGGTATATCATAATCTTGGGAAGATTGATAGGTAGCATTAGATGACTTTGTAAATCCTAGCTATACACAAGTCATGTAGGATTACTTTCCCACCAAACATTTTTGTGGCCCTTAAAGTTAATAATGGCTTTGTGTTTATATTTGCTTGGTTTTCTGTGCTATTGTGACCACTGTATTTCTCTACCTTCACCCTCTTGTGTAACTCGGTATATTCATATCCCTTAGATATTCTATCAATTTCATATGCTCCAAAGGGATTTCTCCCGGAGCCTGACTAGTAGGCCTCTTAATGGCTGTCATCTTGGATCTGCCTTCATTAATTTCATGCCTATTCCCTTTACCTTTCTTTCTTGTTGAGTCTCCTATTTTCTGCATTCTATGTCTGCCTCTTCCTTGGATGACTTCTTTATTTTGGTGAAATATTTCTAAGAAAGATGCAAAGGAGGCAGCACTTTTGAGATCTTGAATTCTGAAAATGTCTTGGGTTTCCTCTTTCCCTTCATTTATCTTGTATATGCAACATCAAATCCTGTGTTGGAAATAATTTACCATTAACATCTCTAAGGAATAGCTCCATTGTCTCCTGGCTTCCAGTGTTGAGAAAGCTGATGCCATTTGGTCTTGATACTTTGTACGAAGCCTGCTTTTTCTCTCTGGAGGGTTTTGGAATCCTTTGTCTCCTATCACTTAAGATTGGGTTTCCTAGAAACAGAGATTGAGGCAGGGTTTTGAGTGCATGTGATTAATTGAGGGATTAATCTCAAGAGAAGGTAAATGAGGGAAGGAGGATGTATCTGGAAGAAAGAGCTAAGGATGTGATCACAACTGTAGTTGAGCTTTGGCCTGATACTTTGAAGCTCAAGTTGTGCCACAGACTTAGTTTCCCTTTTGAGGCAAGGTTATTGACCTTTCCAAACTTCCAATCACTGGTTGCTCTCCTGTGCTGAAGTTGGGGTAGTGGGTGAAGCTCCAAGGAGATACAGCTGCCACTTGGCTGAGGGCAGTTCCCTAGAGGAGGGGGCTGTGAGCCCTGAGGAGACAGAGCTCACAGCTGTTGGATGCCCTGGCCCGGTACAAGTGTCCGAACAAGGCACCGATAATGTCTTCTAAGACATGAGTTCTGAAGGTCACAATGATTGTCTTTCACTCTAGAAACTCACTTACTTCCACTCTAAGGAATTTTCTTCAGTTATTTTGTTGATAACATCATCTTCTCTGGAACTCGTTTTTATTAAGATGGAGCTTCTGAAAAATTTTTTTTTATATCTTCTTACCTGTCTTCTCCTATTTCCCCTTCTTTTCTTCAATTTGTTCTTCATTTATCTTTCTTTCTTTTTATTATCTTATTTTTAATTTCTGAGACCTCATCTTTAAACTGTCTCTTGATTCTATCTCATATTCTTCTTGTTTTTGTTGAAATATCTTCTTTGTCCAAAGATATTAATAATAGGTGTTTCTTTTTGGTTTTATAGTCTCTGTCTCCAAGCTGTTTTCCTTTATCATTTTCCCCCTAATCTTTTATAACTGAGGTGTTTCCATAATATGTCTGCTTGACTATATGCTCATACTTAGGAGTAGGACACTTTTGTGGCTTCTTTACTATAAATTATGTCTCCGCTTCTTTCATTCAGGATTTATCTTTCTTGAATGTACTAATCAGTAACTACTCATGCATCTGCTTTTTAACTTCCGAAATTTTGTTTCTATTGTATTCTCCCTGGAATTCTTCGTCTTTTTTTTTTTTCATTCTTTTACTGTTTTTTAAGTGGAATTTCAGGAGGGAGTAGACATTAAGACATATTTTCAATTCAACATCATTAATTGAAATCCCCAACAGGATTTATAATCTTTCTGTCAAGAGAAAGAAACTTTCCAGGGAATTTCTCTCAGCTCCTTATTATTTATCTCAATCACGATGAGCTTGCCTTCTTCATCAGGAGGGATTGTCCCCATAACACAAACCCTCTTTGTAGTATGTACTTCATGTCAGGGGCATAATAATTTATTTTTTGTTAAATATTTATATAACTTTGTACATCCAACATTATACTAGATCCTCAAAAAGTTTATCTAATTGGGGAAAAAACATATTCACAGTACAACAGAGGGTTGTTCTAGTGTGTTAAAGAAGCAATAATCCAATCAGACATTCTGCAACAAAATATTTTTGAAAGAGCATATTTAAACTCCACATTAACATTTCACTAATTCACATGCTTAATGTAAGTTCCCTCAAGCTATAAACGCTTTATGAGAGACAGTGCTTTGACCATATGCTTCTAACGTATGCTCTAATGTTGAGCTGACTAGAGCTATAGCATCAGAAACAGTTGTGAAATGCAAAGCTATTTCCCCCCTTGTATCTCCTCCTTCCCCACTCCTGAAGGTTGTGAAAAAGACCAATGCTTATAATCAAGAGAAAAAAATTCAAAAATTGGGAACCACAAAGAAATAACCTCCTAGCATACACTGTTGGTGCTCTACCCACCCTGCCTTGGCACTCACTTCTCTTCACCCAAGGATGCTTGCTGTGAGCATCTGGAACTCTATTCCTGTAGAATTTTTACCTGATTGCAGGATCAAGCTCAGCTTGTGCATAGGCCAGAAATACCAGAGTTAATACCCTTGGGAATCACCCTTGAATCAGTGACAGATTGGGGAGGGGTGTGTTACTGGTGGGCAGGCAGATTTCCCAGCTTTCTAATCTCTCTCAGTTAGTTGGGATAACTCTGAGGCATATTCTACACTACCTTCCAGAGCTCCCTAGGAGGATTAAATTCCAGTTGCCCACCCTCATAATTGGCTCAGAAATAGGCCTTTCATGGCTTCCTTCCCTGTCCTGTTCTACTTCTCCACTTTCCTACAAGTGCTTGTGCTCAAATTTTTTCCTCTGGTGAAACCCAGATAGGATATTCCCTAAAGAATAATATATCTCAGAGAGGTCATATTCTTACTCTGAACTTCACACAAGTAGAATTAACTCAAGAGATATACAAGGAGAATGCTACCCCAGGCACACAGAACATTAGAATAATTTAACAGCCAACAGCTTATGCAGTTACATGTTGGAGCTGGAAAGGATTCAGATGGTAATTTACTTCAACTTCCCACTTAGAACTGGAGCCTCTCATTCTAAAGATGCCTGGCCAGTGACTATCTTAAGTCTCTATTCGAATCCTGCAAAGCACGACAGACTATACAAAGAAACTCAACTCTTCATGTTTAAGTACCTGTCTTGGGTTGACTGTGGTAGACTCTGGGAAAGAAGGAAGGTAACAAGAGAAATCCAAAAAACATGGGTAGTTATCAGGAGAGAATAATTTAGACTATCATCTACAGAAATACCAGTAAAAACTGCCTTTGATAAAAACATGCTCAAGCCATTAAGCCCAGCATTAAATTGAGCTGTTTCTTTGGCACTGAATTTCCAAAAGATTTTCTTTTTTAGTTTCTAAGACATCCCTATTTTCCCTAAATAGAAATTTCTCTCTCTCTCTCTCTCTCTCTCCCTCTTATTCTCTGTTTGAATGAACATCTCTTGACAGCCACCCAGTGGACCCTCTTGACACTCAGTAGATGGTAAACAGTTTTCATAGCACATGTCCTCTCCTGGTCACATAACCTCATTAGAGACTCCTTATCACAGAGTCACACCCCCTGGGTAAACAAAGAAAGGCTAAGAAGTGGTGTGAATACACAGCTTAGTGCCAAAAACAGGAGCTGCTTATACAAAGTGCAGCAGCAAACCCAGCCTTCCACAGAGGATGCTAGAACACTGGGCTGTTTGCCACTCTTCTCCTCTCCCCTCCCCCAACATGGGACCGCTCTCAAAACCAGGGGGTATTGATATGCAAGTTACTAGACAGAAAGAAAAGAAATCAACCAATCTAGGAAGTCCTGGAGGTCAATCACAAGACTTTAGAAGCTGAGAGCACACTACAGTGGCAGTGTGAGTGCGAATGTGACGTGGCATGTTGGGAAGAGCATGGATTTTGGGGTTTGTTCAGATTTGGACTTCAATCCCAAATTATGTGAGCCTAAGGCACTTACCCAGTCCTTCTTAATCTCAGTTGCTTCAGTAAAATGGCAATAATATGGACATTTAAAAGATTCTTTTTGAAAGCAAACATTTAAGTATGTTTAGTAAGACATCAGGTTATAAGACAGTGTACCAATGTTAGTTATTATTGCCTTTACTTGGGCCTAGACTGCATTACATAACAACAAAACAATATCCTACTGCTATTCGAACCACCTGGTCTGAATTGGGTAGCCTTAGTCAATCCAAAACAATGAACAGTTGTTTGTTTGTTTTCTTGTTTTTGTTTTTTAAGTAGGCTCCATGCCCATTGTGGAGCCCATCATGGGGCTTGAACTTATGACCCTGAGATCAAGACCTAAGCAGAGATCAAGAGTCGGATGCTTAACCGACTGAGCCACCCAGGTGCCCCAACCATGATCAGTTTTAACGAAAAATATTAATAATTATTACTGTTAAGACTATGACTCATGGACATTTACTGCATGTCAGATACGGTTGAGCCCCTTTCCTTATGATCTCATGGAATTTTTAAAATGGATGCATCAAAACGAGATGTTATTCTTGTTTTACAGGTGAGGAAACTGAGGCTCAGAGAACTTAAATTGCTTGTGTGAAATCACGATAAGCAGGTGGGAGAGCCAAGACTAACAGTTCTATCTGTTCTAAAACCGGTGCTCCAAACTGACAATCAAGACTTGGTAAACCATAGTGATGGGAATCGGTGGGGTGGGGGCCAGAGCACCCCCAAAGAGGAGGAAAGTGGAGTGAGTAGAGAAAGGTATCCACCAGGGGCAGCCTGGGAGGCCAGACTTTGTACTCTAATGGGGCTAAATGAAAAAATTGGCCAAGGAATTAGGTGGGAGCATAATGGGTCCTGTCATCAGGGTGTTCTGTGGAGGGGAAGGACACCATAAAATGTCTAGCGCAAGGAACAGAAGACTCAACTCAAAGTGGCCTGGACAGGATGGGCTTTACTGTCTCACTGAATACCCGGTCCAGAGAGAAAGCTTCCAATGCGAATTCAGGCAATTGATGATGTTATTCAGCTCTGCCATTAGGAGAATGTCATAGCCCCCCTCCCTCACCCCTGCCAGTTGTGTGCTGGTTGCAGTAGGTCCTGATAGGTCTACAGAAACTCTGTACCCGGCAAGAAAGAGGGGTGTTTCCTTCTCTGTGTCTATCTCTTCTTATTATGAAGAAAAAGCTTTCCAGAAGCCATGAAAAGAGGGCTTCTCAGGTTCCATTTGTCAGACTTGGGTGATGTGATCAGGCCCAAACCAGCCCATGGAAAGAGTACGAATATACTATGGTTTGCTTAAACTAACCAATATTCACCTCTGGGACCAGGACGGGGATGAGGGGTTCCTTTCCCTGACCACATGGGGGCGAGGGCACCTAGACAAAATCAAGCCTCTACCAGCAAGGAATTATGTGTGTGTGTGTGTGTGTGTGTGTGCGCGCACACGTGTGCGATTGCATGCATGTGCAAGTGTGAGTTCACGACTGTGTCTGCCATAAGCAGGCAGCTTGCAGCGTCTCTCCTGAAAGCAATCAGAAGGGAGATAACTTTCCTGGAATTATACCATTAAAAGTTCGTTTGCAGCCAAACCTCCAAGCCAGAGATCTCTCTTCTCTCCTGGAGCATTTTTATTTTATTATTTGTTGATCCCTTCTACCTGGAACATGCCCCCTTCCTACCTGGTCTAAATCAAACCTGGCTTAGTTGCCGTCGCCTCCAAGACCCCTGAAACCTCTCTCACCAGTTCCTATGGCTGATCCTAAAGCCCTCATCCTCTGGCTCTTTTTTTTTTTTTTTTTTTTTTTAATTTTTTTGATCACAGAACTCTCACACCAATATTTTTTAGAAGAAATGTCTATTGACACCATAGAATTCAGTTTAGGAAATACTAATGTCAACAATTACTCAGCAATGAAATATTATTTAAAGGAAAAACAAAACAACAAAGACTGTTGTGGGGAAAAAGCATTCCTTCCTAAATAAGTCCGCATTTTCTATTCCTACCAGAAAAGCTCCTTTCTGTCCTCCCTTGGACACCAGAGAAACAACACCCTCCTTGCTGCCTCTCCAGGGTGCATCCCCTGTGACCATCCCCAGCGACTTTGCTTCCTTGGTAGGCATTAAACATGATGGAGCCCATCTTTTCTCATCAGAATGGTGCTGAGGGTGGGAGGACTGGCCTAATATTAAACAGAGCTACATCTCGTTCTGAAGTGAGCAGTGGCAAGGAGCCCAGCATTGAAGACATAAATAAGCTGCAGGTTTTCAGAAACTTGCCAGCAACCCTCTGAAACAGGAAGAGGATACTTAGAGCTGTCCTGCTAATTCTCAACCGTGAGCCTTATGCTCAGGTCTGAGGCTCCCTGGCTGCTGAAACCACCAGCCTTGGAGCTGACTCCAAGGGCACCAGGCTGAGAAGCTGCCTGAGATACCCAGGCATGCTGATGGGGGAAATCTCAAGATAACCTCTCCATTTGCAGGAACAGAAGGGGGTTATAAATGTCATTCCTTTGCTGGGAGATGTGGTATCTGACTCCATTAGACTTGCAGGAGGGCTCAAAACAAACAAACAGAAAATGAAAGGGCTTAGGATAATGGACTAGGATCAGTGCTGCCACTTTAGTTGGGACCCATGCACCCTGCATTCCTGGATCCAAGTGTGGCTGGGATTTAGAACTATGCTGCTCCAATGTGGAAGGTGCTGGAACAAGTATGTGCATCACTGCTTGGGATTCTCAAATCTGAGAGCCTTTAGTTTTTTTTTTTTTTTAAGATTTTATTTATTTATTTATGAGAAAGAGAGAGAGAGAGAGAGAGAGAGGCAGAGACACAGGCAGAGGGAGAAGTAGGCCCCTTGCAAGGAGCCTGACGTGGGACTCGATCCCGGGACTTCAGGATCATGCCCTGGGAGGAAGGTGGTGCTAAACCACTAAGCCACCTGGGCTGCCCTGAGAGCCTTTAGTTTTATGTGAAAAGTTATTACAAAGAATACAACCAGTAGCATTAAAACAGATTCCTCACCTGAAAATGGATGATAGTCTAGGCCTGGCCAATAGCCTGTTTAGTCCATCAGTATTTGATCCCATAACGTTCCCATCCAATGGAAGCCTGGAGATCATTCCTTGGAGTTCATGGTGATGAGAATCAAGCCTGGCAGGTAGAACAGTGGATTTTAACATTCAACAGGGAGATGTTTATCAAACATCGTGTGATCAAAGATGCAAAAGATGTGTCTTCTTCAAAACTTATTTTGAAGAAAACTAGATCCTTCAAAACCTTAACATCACCACCTCATGTATCGAGTCAAATCATGATTCAGGTAATAGAATAAAGCACATGAGTATCCACAGGCACTATCTGAGCAGCTCATGTGTCCAGGGTCAACATCCCACCTGTGGATGGGCAGTGGGGTGGAGTGGCCTATGGAGGCTTCACAGAGAAGGTGGGACTTGAGCTGAGGCTACAGGATGAAGGATCTGGCTAGATGAAGGGGGAAGTGAAGGGGGAGCATTAAGACAACGGCAAGGAACAGTCCTATGTGAACCAGTGTGGTTTCATATTGGAGTTTTCATTTACCCCCAAGCCCATCCATCTCTAATCATCCGCCTGAAAGTCATTCTTACTGTGATTTTCTTTTTTGTTGCTGCTCTAAAAGTTAATTATTTTTATTTTTAAGACAGTTTTATTGAGATACAATTGAAATGCAGTAAATCGTATGTTGAAAGTATATAATTTGATGTTTTGACATACAACTACAACTCCACAGTCAGCATAGTGAACATATTCATCACCTCGAGAAAAGTAGTAATCTTTTCAAATAGGAAGCCAGAAATGTGGTTTCAAGACCCTCAATCTACTCAGATTCTAAAGCCAATTCTCCTTCTCTTCCATGAGAGCGCCTTCCTCTCCACCACAGAACATAGATTTCATGTTTTAATAAGAATCAAAGGAGCCACTCTGCTCTGAGGCCATTTGGCAACCTGGGGTTGTGCTTATTTATTTTTTATTCTCAAGGACAATCCCAATGAGGTAGGTATTAACTCTATTCTCATTTTGGAGACTGAGGCAGCAAACCTTAGGAGATCAGTCACTTGCCCAGGGCTGACAAGTGGCAGGTGGCAGGGCCACTATGGGATCTCAAGGCAGTCTACTTTTTTTTTTTTTTAAGATTTTATTTATTTATTCATAAGAGACACACAGAGAGAGGCAGAGACACAGGGAGAGGGAGAAGCAGGCTCCCCAAGGCAGTCTACCTTTCAGGTATATACTCATATATATGTACTCTGGGACCTTTATAAACCGTTTCTGGGGGTATAAGATCCTTCCATCTTGCACACAGGGAAGGTGGATATTGAGAATTGAGTCTATAATTATAATCAATGAGTTCTAACCATGGGTAATACAGTGAACTCGGTTTGGCTGATTCAACTTTCAAAAGTTAGTAACCAGTTACACTCCCTGCAAGAGTGCACAGGGCTTCCTTTCCTCCACATCTTCACCAACACTTGTTGCCGTTTGTCTTTCTGGTAACAGCCGTCCTGGGAGACGAGAGATGATACCTCACTGTGGCTTTGATTTGCATTTCCCTGATGATTAATCTGTACGCTCACATTCATTTCAGCCTTATTCACAATGGCCAAGATGTGGAAATATGGAAACAACCTAAATGTCTTTCAATGGATGAATAAATACATAAAATGTGAAGTGTGTGTGTGTTTATGTCTGTGTGTATACACATAAATACACAATGAAAAAATTTTCAGCTTTAAAAAAGAAGGAAGTCCTTCCATTTGTGACAACATGGATGAACCTGGAGGGCATTATGCTAAGTGAGATAAATAAACCAGACCCAGAAAGACAAATACTGTATGATCTCACTTACATGTGGAATCTAAAAGGCAAATTCATAGAAGCAGAGAGGACAGTGGTGGTTACTAGGGACTGGGTATTGTCTATGGTACCTCCATAAAGCTGGGACAAGAAAGTTAGATTGTGACTTCTTCCCTTCTGCTTAGTATAAAAGAGCTTTGGTGGTCCTGAGTGGGAGCATTGCAATCCCTGCGATCCCACTTTCCTAAAACTGAGGCGGGATCTTTCATAACCAAGAGAAGACGCCCATCTCAGAAACAAGAGAAAAGATGGGCATCTTGCTCTCACAGTCTCTGCTCCTGGCCTCTACCACACCCGGGAAGGAGGGCTCAGCTCTGATCGCTGCTGTATAAATGTCCTGTCAAGCTGTTTATACTCTCAGTGCATTTTCTTGGCTTCTCCAGCTCTGTTAATTGCCCTCAGTTCAGGAACCTTTGAAGGGATGAAAGCCAGATTGCAGAAACACACCAGTGTTTATCGTGAGTGACTTTCCAGGGGTTCCCTATAACAGAAAGGGGCAGGTCCTTTTCTTCAGGAGCCAAAGCTTCACTGCTTCAAGGCCAGGCCTGACTCTTGCTCCTCTACCAGCTCTCTTTGAACTGGGGGGCCTCTAATCTGTAGGAGATGGTTGACTCCTTCTCATAGGTTCTAGCCCCAAAACTTGCATGAAGTTGCAGCTCATGATGTGAAATGCCTGTGCTGGGCGAATGGTTTTTTGATCATGTGTGTCTGCATCACAATACCGCATCCTCAAGCCCTTCCAGACAATGCCTCCTGCATCCTCTGAATATAAGCTCACCCTACTCCTCCTTCCCAGCAATGCTCACTCCTGCGCTCTGCTATTCCTTTGTTAACAAGGAATGCAAAGGTCTGCAAATCTAAGTACCCAAGGAGGATGTTTAAGAGTTTGTATTTGCAAGGCACTATGTCAGAAGCACTCTCTGTCAAGGAAAATACCATATGTGCAGGAATAACTCGCATATAAGAGAAAATGTGAAGAGTCTTAAAGAGAGACTTAACATAATACGGGTGCTCGAAGGAGAACGAGAAGGTCCCCCATTATGGAGCAGCAGTGGAGATGTGTGAACTGAACGTGTCTCAATTATTATTTCGCCCTCACAGTAACCCCGTTAGGTAAGGAAACCAAAGCTTAGAGAGATGCAATAACTTAATCAGGCTTCCACAGTACGCAAGCAATAGAGCAGGGAGATGGACTCTGGCAGCCTGGCTCTTGACCACAATGCCACCCTGCAGAAGTGGCACTGAAGCTGGTCCCCTTGGAAGATGAATGGGATCATAACTAACAGAAGCAGGAAAGAGCGTCCCAGTTTGGAGAACAGGGGGAAAGGAGTAAAAGAAATTTAGTAAGAAAATCATTGAAAGCATCCCTAGGGAAATCCATCCATCCATCCATTCATCCATCCATCCATTCATTCAATAAATATTTGTTGAACATCTGCATACCAGGCAACATGCAGGCTCATAGGATTCATCAGGGTACAAACAAAGATCCCTGCTTTCATGGAGCTTATATTCTAGCACGGGGAGACAGCTGATAAAAGTATGTTAGGTTACAGCAATAGAGAGATACAGCCTGGTAAGGAAGGATTGCAAGTGCGGGGTGGGACGGAGTCAGGTAGCAGTTAAAATGAGGTACAGAGGGGTAGGCTCCAACTCTCCCTTCTCCTTTCGTCCGTCTGTTTACCCATCTATCACACCAGACTCAGAAACCATGAAATTCTTGAGGTAGTGTCTTAAGACAAATTCTTCCTGCTGCATTGACAATCTCAAGCTGCTGGAACAATCTTTGAACCAGCCTGGCAAGTGCTGCAAGCTCAGAAGGTTGTGATCTGGGCACAGGGCTGAGCTTGGTTGCTGATGTTTCCTGCTCTCCAGGCCAAGCCGGGCTTGCTGTCTTCCTGTTTACCACATCCCACTTTGCTTCCTTCCACACAAGAGGGTCAACTACTAGGACAAGGTTGGGTACAAGCCCTCCATGGGCTGTGCAGCCAATAGCTTCGCTGCAAAATGACCCTCCAGCTCAGAGGAGGCATCATAGGAATGCAGAGTGTGACTCAGGAAAGGGAGTGTGGAATTCCACTGAAGAAATACAACCCATCCCCAGCACCCTGGCCTGGATTCTGCAGTAAACAATCCAGGCAGAGAGTAGCACATTGAGGGATGTGTGGAGAGAGATGCCATCTCAGAGCAGAGACACCGCCTTCGGAGTGCCATTAGGGACCTCGAGATGAACCAATACATCTTCTAACTCAGTAACAAGTATACAAAGGAGCTTGTTTTGGGGCTAGACAAGCCTCATGTGAGTGCACAGAGGGTTAAGGTGAGAAAGGATGACTTCTTTAATCCTCTGTCGCCTGGAGAGGGTGCCACCACAGTGGCGGAGCACCCCGCAAGCTAAAACATCTTCTCCTGACCTCGGACTAAGTAACAAGTCAAATCACAGACATACATCAATACAGTGTCCTCCCTTGCACGGTTCTTTCCTGGTGGGCCCTGTTGACCCCATCCCAGTGATTGTCAGCAAGATTTCATTCGTTTTTCAGGGGACGAGGTTTAGGAGAGTGTACAAGGATGTCACGAGCTGGTTGAGACAATGTTAAGGTATTGAAAACGCACAAAAAGCTATGGACCTTTCCTCGTCAGATATTGTTTAATTTCAAAGACCTGAAGACCATTCTAACTGGTTTAAATGAAAAAAGAAATAAAGGTGGAGAGGAAGGTGAGGACATCTTGCTGGAACGCTATAGAAGCATCTCATGCACCCGGGGGGGGAAGGAGAAGAGCCAGCTTCAGCAAGGCCTGGAACAGGAAGCCATGAGCTGAGCCCACTCTGAAGACCTCTCTCTGCATACCAGCATCTCCCTTCTTTCTCTGCACACTGGCTTTCTTGCCTTCCCAGGTACCTGCACATGTATCCTAGCTTCGCATGGCATCCAGTTCTTGAGAGGCACTGACCAGGGTTCCCAGATCCCAACTCTAAATGTCTATGGGACAGACTTGGCCCTCCTTAGGTCAATTGCTTACTCTTTCTTTATTTAGATGGAGCCCGTGAGGACCTGGGTTATTTAGTACAAAAATGGCACAGAAGTTCCCAGAAAGGAGAGGGGGGTCAGAGGTGGAGGAAGGAAGATTTCCTGAGAAAGGAGTTTAGGTGAGCAGTTATTTCAGAAAATGTGTACTGCAGGAGCCTCAGTAATTGGAGAAATGTTTCACAGGGTGAAACAAATTAGACACTATTGATTAAAACACAAATGTGGCTACTCTAACGCAGACCTGCTTTAGAGAAGATGGGTATTTATTTCACTTTCTCATAGTGGTTGTAGCACAAATAGCCCAACATGAGAGGGTAACCCCATGGTGTCAGGATCCTTGGAAGGCAGCCTCTAGAATGGTTTCCAGAGATCCTCTCCTCCTGGTTTTTATGCCCTTGTGTAATCACATTCCCATGAGTGTGGGCTGAACCCAGTGACTCCTTTCTAAGAAACAATACATGGCAGGAGGAGTGGGATGTGTTTTGATACTAGGATACAAAAGAACTGCTTTCCATTTTGCTGGCTCTCACTCTCTTGCTTAGTCTGGGAGAAGCCAACTTCCATGTTGTGAGCTGCCCTGTGGAGAGGCCCATACTAAGTGATGTCTTAGGTCAACATCCAGCTGGGACCTGATGGCTGCCAATAAGCAGCTTGGGTGTGGGTCCCACCGCAGAGGATGCAGCAAAGCCATGCCCAGACTCCTGACCCAGAGATCATAAATGTTCGTTGTTTAAGCCACTATATTTGGGGATAAATTATTAGAGAGAAGCAGCCAATACAAAGGACTGGGCTCCTTCCATCTTGTTTCTCTGCCATTTTGGGGTGTCACCCTCATTTACTTGGTTCAAGGTGACTCACCAGCATGCTCACAAGCCATCTGGCAGGAAGGGGAGAAGGGAATGAGAGGGCATGTGTCTTATTTTTCAGGGCATAATTCAGAGGCTACACTTTGCTTCCACTCCCATCTCATTGGCCACAACTTGGATGCATGGCTTAGCGACCAAGGAGGATGGATGGGGCAATCTTACGCTCAAGCGAAAATCAGGGATTCTATTACAATGGAACAACAGGAGAATGGACTGGGGAATAATTAGCAATCTCTGCCACAGACACCAATACCACAAATATTTGTTGGCTTTGTGTGTATGATAAGGTTATAGCCACATCTCTATGGCCCATAGAGACTGAGATACATAGAACATCATGATGAACTCAGAAAGGTGAGAGATGGGAGGAAACTCCAGAGACTTGGCACAGAGTCTGCATAGCAGGTGACAGGTGCAGGTGACAGTTTGCTGAGGGGATTTATGAAGCAGAAACCCAGGACCTGACTGTTATTTCTTCAGGGTCTCACAACAATTTAGCAGCAGATCCATTATCAACCACAGGGCTTCTGCTTCCCAGCCCAGAATTACCTCTACTTTTTTTTTTAAATGTACTTATTTATTTGAGAGAGAGAGAGAGAGAGAGAGAGAGAGAGAGTAAGCATGCAGAGGGAGAGGGAGAGGAGACTCTCCACTATGCAGGGAACCCAATGCGGGGCTCGATCCCAGGACTGAGGGATCATGAACTG
The DNA here is from genome assembly GCF_048164855.1 of Canis lupus baileyi. Lineage (NCBI taxonomy): Eukaryota > Metazoa > Chordata > Mammalia > Carnivora > Canidae > Canis > Canis lupus. Next base: position 48,524,693 of record NC_132851.1, on the reverse strand, counting down.
AACCAAAGGCAGCTGCCTCACTGACTGAGCCACCCAGATGCCCCAGCTCCCTCTACTTCCACATGGCAACCTTAAAGTACTTATTTTGGGGAGGATTAAACATTTTGCACGAAAATGAGGAGAGAATGGAATGGCACACAGCAAAAGGCTCAAGACAATCACTTGCAGACCTGGCATTCCCCCCCCCCCCCGCCCAACCCACCCACCAAACCAAAATGATTTGATTCCTAGCACTTAATGAATATAATGCCAGCTCTTTCCATCTCCATGAGCTCATCCAGGGCCATATCATCCGTGGGTGTTCAAAACATGTTCCTTCCATTGAAGCCAGGTGAGGAGAGAAAGAGTTCGTCTCTGTTATCATTCCCCACAAAGAAGTGACTAGGTAAGGGCTGGTCTTGTGACTTTAGTTTAAAAATGGTGGGATTTTCCTTTTTCCTTTTTTTTTGGGGGGGGGGATTTTCCTTTTAAAAGCATCGTGCTAATGAAATCCTTTCCCTTGGAAGATCATCTCCACAGTAAAATCAAATACTGCCCACAGAAAGCATCCAATAAATGTGTGTTAAATGACATTACAGGCTCAGTTTCTTTCCAGTGATTACTGATGCATAGAGAGAGAGGAGATTTCTATCACCCCCTGCCACTCCCTGTGTACGTTCCTTCATTTTTCGTTTAGCAACAGAACCCCTGGGTTTTGCTGGGCACCTTGGTGCCCAACAACAGACTTTATCACCCAGCGTCACTTGTGGCTTTGTGACCACATTTGGGTCAATGGCATGTGGAAGGAAGGGAGGCATGCAACGTTTGAGCCGTGCTTACCGTGGGGAATGGTGACAGTGGCGTTTGCAGCATCATGATTTGATCTGGAAATGGAAGCCACATACTGAGGAGGGTAGAGGCGCCAAGTGCATGCGTGAGCTCATGGATCAGAACCATCTGCACCAGAGACCACCTGCTTTACTTGGGACTTTTACATTAGAGAGAAAGAAACTTCCATTTTATTTAAGACTTTTTACTTGGGGTCTCTTAGTTTGTACCTTAAATAATCTGTAAGGTTATGTATCATTACTATTACACTAGTTTGAGATATTGTTTCACCAATAGCTTTTCCCTTTCTTCTAAGACAGCGTGTACGCTGTAAAAATGTTTAACCTAAAATGCATAAAGTATTTGAAGAGTTGGTTGCCAACATTTCTCCAACGTGGTCCCCAAATAGAGTGAAGGAGAGTCCACCACCCAGTAGAGATCTGCTCTCCTACTTCTTCTCCATAAGTAATGACATTGATTTTCCTCCACTACCGATATCTTTCCACTTGGTCACACAGAGATTCTACTAGAAAATTAGGTTTCTATGACTACACAAAATATGCTGTGAAGGATAGGTCTTTTAAAAAAAGCAGTCAATGTGGTTATATTTTAGGAGGTTAGAGTATAAGAAATTCCACTTAGGTGGTGGAAACACTTACTATTTGAAAAGAACATGTGTATATCGCTAAGGACTTTGTGAGTGCCCACAAAATGTCCACTAAAAGTAATGAAATCACATAAAAAGTGGACACTTGGCCCTGCACTGACTACCCTGAGTTTTCAGCCTGGCATCTATTCCCAAATACCACGCTCTCTCCACCATTTTCTATATATTTGTCATGTGTTGACTTTCAAAACTATTTTTTTAAAAAAATTAAGTAGGTTTGACACCCAACGTTACATTAGCTTCGGGTGTACAACTTGGTGATTCCACATCTCAGACACTTTCCTGTGCCCGCTACAGGCGTGGCTACCATCTATCACCATTACAATAGCACTGTGTTGACTTTTGAATGACAAACTCTTGACATATGGTCTTGTTTTCTGAGGATCCACGAAGTATCCTTGGCATTTGCTTCATCCTTTGTAGACCTGACTCGCCCCTACAACTACTACAATGCACCACCTTGGAATCGTGGAGCACCACTCTGCCTTTTGCTTATTTTTTTAAAAAGATTTTATTTATTTATTCATGAGAGACACAGAGAGTAGAGAGACACAGGCAGAGGGAGAAGCAGGCTCCATGCAGGGAGCCTGATGTAGGATTCGATCCCAGGTCTCCAGGATCATGCCCCGGGCTGAAGGTGGCGCTAAACTGCTGAGCCACCTGGGCTGCCCTGCCTTTTGCTTATGAACACATATACAAAGAGTGGTGTGTGTGTGTGTGTGTGTGTGTGTATAGCTGAAGGAAATGAACATCAAAAATTCTAACTATATCAATCTTTTCTTACCATTTTCTATCAGATACTCTGAGGCTTGGATTGTTCTTCTCTACCCTTTGGGTGAAGTCTCAAGTGGATCCAACAGCCATTTTGGTTCATTTCAGATCGTGAAGTCCAGTCCCGCCCAGCATTAAAACTCTGAACTCTTACACAGTGAGAACTTTTTCTCCTCCCCCAACTCCAACCTGCCTTGGGCCAGGGGCCTGCAGTGGAAAGGACATGGTCCTCCTCTTCTTCTAGCTCTTGTTTTGTGCTGAGGGTCAAGATGGGGCAGGTGTGTGGGGCAGGAGGTTGGGTGAGTTAGGGGATGATGGCAAAGTCGTCACTGTGGGTTAGCATTTAAGCCCTCTGTGGGCTCCATGCCTCAAAGTCTGCTCTTCCTCTGGGTTCCCTGGGGCCCTCAGCACTGAGGATCTCATATCTAAGGAACTTTTAAGGTGATAGCTCCTTTGGCTGCAACTGCCCCCTGCCCTGGCCTCTGGCTTCTGGTTGCTTCTCTGTTGGGGTCATGCCATGACTCCAGGAGGTCTTCTTGGGCAAGATCCCTTCAAAGACGACCTACCACCAGCTCATTTCTTCAGGAAGGAGGTCCACATTTGCCTTGGGAAGCATGCATGCATCCTTGCGCTGCCCATCCCAAACTCAGCAAACTCCAACCTTTCTCAGACAAGCTGCTACTCCACTCCGCACTCACTCTCACACATCTTAGGTGGGAATATCAGCCTCCTCAAATTCCAGGGGAGCCAGACCATTTTCTTTAGTGGGTTGCTGTAAGTACCCCCCAGTAGAGTCCTCATCCACCTTTTCTCTTCATGTTGAGTAAGAGAAGAATCTGGCTTAGATCTGCTATACACCAAGTCCAGCTGAGGGTTGGGCCTGTGGTTCATTTCTGACCTGGCCCAGCCATGTCTGCAAGAGCCATTTCCCTAAAGCCCTACTTTCCGGCTCTGGGCTGTCAGATGGGCAGTTGGCAGCAGCCTTGGGCTCCACTGCATGGGGCCAGGGGCAGGGGCTGGATGTGTGTAAGAAGAGGTCTCCCAGGTGCCTCCTGGACTAGGCCAGGATGTGAGCACAACCACCAGCAGACAAGCAGTATGCCAGGCCCCGGGAGTTCCGCATAGCAGAGCCAGGCTCACAAAGAACTGTGGCTCCAGCCTGGGGTGGTACAAATGGCTCGTTGGGGAGGCCCCACAAAGTCACTGGGGCTCGTTCTGATTTATGGTCCACCAGACTCCCACCAAACTGAGCACACGCGTAATGAATGCTTGTTGATTCAGCCACCACTTACCGGCTAAATAAATTCGGGTGAGATTTTTGTGTTTTGTGTGTGTGTGTGTGTGTGTGTGTGTGTGTGTCTTAACCTAAGATGCTTGGTTATTTCATCTATTGATAATAACACCTTTCTCGGGTTGAGGTGGAGGGCCAAACCAGACGAACTTCTGTGGCTTTTTTCAGCTCAGGTTTCTGTTGGGGAGGACTCAGGGCACATTCCTCTCTGCAGCCAAGCTCCAATTCAGGTTGCATTTGAGAGAGGGGAGAGTTGTGGTTAGGGACCCAGTCTCTGGAGCCAGACTGCCTGAGTTTGAGTTCTGGCACCATCTGCCACCAGTCGTATAACCTGGAACAAACAAAATATGCGTTAACCGATGTACATTCCCATTTCCTCTTCTGTTCAATTGGGAGAGTCATCCCTAAAGCGTTCAGAACAGGGCCTGGCTCACAGCGAGTTTTCAGGAAAGCGTCTGCTGTGCTAATTAAGCAGGAGATGGTGAATAGCTCAGTTGTGCACTACGTCGTGGGCCTGTGTTGGCTTGGTTGGTCAAAGACGCCCAGAGCCCAGCACGGTTGTGTGTGTGTGTGTGACATGTTAAGCTGATCCAGATGCCAACCATGAACATACTACATCCCCGTTGTGTCCCACAAAGACCAAGCAGCAGCATTTTAGGAATCATCAACTATCTTAGCTCAGGCTGCTACAACAAAATCCCAAAAACCTGGGTGGCTTATAATTGTGCAGGACCCCTGGGTGGCTCAGGAGTTGAGCGTCTGCCTTTGGCTCGATTCTGGGATCCAGTCCCTCACTGGGCTCCCCGCAGGGAGCCTGCTTCTCCCTCTGCCTGTGTCTCTGCCTCTCTCTGTGTCTCTCATGAATAAATAAATAAAATCTCAAAAAAAAAAAAGAAAGATAATTATGCATGTAAAGGCCCTTAGCCCAGCACTGAATTCCTGTCGGTTATTAGCTCGTGAAAGTCACTAAAATGCCTCTTGTCGAAAATTAGTCGTGTGATGGTTCCAGGTAAGGAGTCCATGATTTAGAGCAGCGCTGCATCAGTCACCTGGAGGACGTGGTAAAGGTTACTGGTGGCTGTCTCGGGAGGTTCTGATTGAGTAGATCTGGGGTGGGGCCTGAAATTCGCCTTTCTAATGGGGTGGCCAGGTTACCCATGCTGCAGGTCTGGGGACCTCACTTGGAGAATCACTGGTTAGATTATACTCGCCCTTAGCCAAGTCATCCCCTTTCTGATTTCTTTCAAGTGGAGTCAGGGTGGGTACCTGCACCTTGAGCTGATGCACTGCGCTGAGACGTTCAAAGAAGACAAAGGCCTACATCCGCCTGGAGAGGTTTGCGCAAGCTGCAGCAGCTCTAATGCTGTAGAAAAAGAAGTGCCAACTCCTAAACTCGGGGGTGTGGGGGGAGAAGGGGGGGCCTCCTCCCACTGACAGCCACATGTTCCCAGGCAGGAAAGTTTGCCCAGTTTTGCCTGAACTTCAAAGGGAGGTCTGTTTGCCAAATGTCTGCCCGCGCTGAGCAGCCACAGAGTGCTGGGAGCCCCCCGAGTTGCTGCGGCCTTGGGACAAGTGTCTGACCTTGGCAGAGCCTGGCACCAGCGTTTCTATGCTGTCCCGAGTCGCGGGCAGGACCCTGCGTGCAGCAGAGCAAATGCTGTGCTCCTCTTCTGCAACTTTGCAATACAGCTGCCAAGGCTCAGATGCACGATGAGTCTGAACTGCATTTGCAGCACTTTGGGGGGCTCACAGACACATATTTTTGGAATGATTGTGGGGAAGGGCCCAGCTGGAGGGGGTGCTGGGGTTGCAGAACTGTCCCCAGTCACTGCTGTGCCCACTGTTATCGTTCAGCCTCAGGGGTGGGGGTTGAGGGGACACTGGGCAGGAGGAGGCAGCTGATTTTTTGGGGGGTGGTTGCCTTGGCTCAATTTAACCACTTTGCCTAAAGGGCAGTCAGGAAGGTGTCGGCACCGTGTTTGTTGAGTGTATGTCTATGGGGTCCCCTTCTAATTCCATGCAGGACTGAGCACCTGGATGGTGGGTCCTTTAACACGCATGTAGACATGGGCCATCTGAGCTACCCTTCCTGTGACAGGGGGACTGGCTTCCTTGCTTACGGGTGTGAGCCCTGGTAGTCACAGTGGGCTGCATGCTCAGAAGGGTCCATACCTGGGTTTATGTTCTCTGGTCACAATTTCAAAATTCTGAGCAATTTTTTAAAAAGATTTTATTTATTTATTCATGAGAGACACACAGAGAGAGGCAGAGACACAGGTGGAGGGAGAAATAGGCTTCTTGCAGGGAACCCAACATGGGACTTGGTCCTCGGACCCCGGGATCATGCCCTGAGCCAAAGACAGATGCTCAACTGTTGAGCCACCCACGCATTCCACTTCTGAGAAATTTTTGAATGCACCCTAAATTTTCATTTTGCGCTGAACCCTGCAAATTATGTAGCTGGTTCTGGGTAGCAGCCTCAACCAGAAAACAAGAACAGAAGTACCAGGAGGGAAATGGATTTTGATGACAGCTGCTACACCAACTGAGCTTTCCGTTTTATTCTCCTGAAATCCTGGGGGCTGCCAGTGAGGAAGGACTGCTCAGGTTCACTACCAATATAGGTCAATCCACTCAACTCCTGGCTTCCTGGAAACATCTTTGATGAAGCCTTACTGAGTGTAAAGATTAAGAGGGTGGGTAGAAGCAGGGAGGATTTCTTTCTCCTGTAGGGATCTCATTGCTCAACAAGCATGCTGCGAGAGAAACCGGCCACCCTGAGTCAATTCGGCCAGATGGAATTCCTGAAAAGGTGTCATCCTGCAGTGAGATCATGCTCTTCCAGAGCGCTGGCCCTACCCGGTACCTCACCCCCACCTAGCCCTTGGCCTATGGTAGGTGCCCTCGTCTCTGTTATTGATGATGATGGCACCGACCATGAACGCAAGTTTCATCTTCACTTCCTCTGGATTCCCATAAAATGAGGGCCACCTGTCACCCTGAAGGATCCTTCCCAGTGAAATTGCAACTGCTTACTCTCCAAATTGCTTTCTTCAATAGGCGCCAGGAGTCAATCCCAAAGAAACCAAACCAGTCCCCCAGAGAGATCTGCGAGGGATCAGTTATTTTTGCTCATTCAGCAGTCATCCTTTTTTCTTTTGCTATTCACTGTTTTCCACTAATCACATCTTCCCCTCTTTCATCAGGGGGCTTATGGCGCAGCTTTTCCCTGCCCCTGTTGGCTACCTCTGGTTCCAAAGGCAGGCACATGATGTCATAATGGTTCTTGTGAAGAGCCCAGTCTGGACCAAGTCTCTGTCTGCAGTTTGCTAAGCTGGTAGAAAAAAAAGCCTGGAGCTGCTGGTTCTTATCTTGGCCACCACAATAGCCGAAGCCTGCCAGAGAGTGAAGTCAATACAAAGGAATGAAAGGAAAGGATTTTAGGAACAACTCAGAGTACCTGAGTCCAAATGTGCCTGAAGATGTATCTTCTGGACCTTTCCACCGTGCAAGCCAATCCATGGCCTGTGTTGTTTAAGCTCGCTTGAGTTTGGTTCCTTTCACTTGTACCCATAGAGTCCTGCCTGATAGAGCATAGTCTTGAACGTGTGACCAGTAGTACCACGAGCAAATGAGACTGATCAGAGTTTAGCAAAGCCCAGAATTCACTCAGCTAGCCACACACACACACACACACACACACACACACACACACACTCACACAGTATATTCAGTTAACCAGACCAGATGCAGGGATCAAACTTCATTAATAGTTATTGAGGCACTTCTGAAGCAAAGTCGATTGACAAATGAATACAGCTATTAAATAAATCTGTGTGTGGTAATCGAGGCCTAATCATACTGTGTAAAATTACCCATATTTACCACCACCACAACAGTTACATTTTTCTCTCCCTACTCCCGCTAGTAACGTTTTCAGTGGTTTCTTCCCAGGGATTACGTAGAAGGATCTCTCTGAAGTCATTTCTTTTTTTCTGTTTGGCTGTGATGAAAAGGTAGAGGCCTAACTTTGGACAGCAGGAAATAATGCATCACTTTGAACGTGTTGTCTTTTTATTATAAATATGATGATACACTTAGGTGGGACGGTTTCAAAGAGACAGGATGTTACCTTAAACATTTACAAAGCTGTGGTTAAAACGGTCTCCTTAAACTACCTTTTCAACCCATGGAGCTTACATAAATATTTGGCTGCTGGTGACAGGCCTAATAAATCTGTTTAGAATGTTGCAGCAATATTTACTTACAAAGTAAAGGCATAAGCCCACGTCGGCCAATAATTTTAAGAAGGAGAGATGCTACTTTTTAACACCTTGCATAAATATTTGCAAGACCTATAAATCCAAGATAACCCTGCCTCTTCCCTACAGCTATTTACTGCTTCCTACCATGTTCCATCTATATGCCCCTTTTAAGTGTCTCTTGGTTCAGTTGGAAAAGCTTGACATCTACTTGAGATGTATTGGAAGACATCAACCATTCTGGGCTATCATGGAGGAGTTCTTCGATTTCCTCGTGGCCCGACATTCGGCCAGATGCTTGCAGGTTAGGGGAAGAGTCGAACTTTTGCCTCTAAAGCTTGTGAACCAGAACATGAATATTTCGTGGGGGGGAATAAATCTCATTATATCCAACCAGGAACTAAAGGGTGCACTTCTCGTTTGTCCTTCCATGTTAGAGGGATTATAGAAAGTGCCTGAAACCAAAGTAGAAAGAATGGGGCCTAGGGGAGCACCATTTGCCCTGGAGAAACTAAGATGGTAACCTAAGTGGTTTGAGTAAGGCTATTGTGCCAACTGCAGTCTGGTATTTATGAAAGAGAAAGAGGTGCCATTTGACTTCTCTCTGGCTCTCTTTAAGAGCAGAGTTGTTTTTTTTTTTTTTTTTTTTTTTCCGATCTCAAGCGATGATTCCCCAAGAAGAAAGACACCAACAGTGGCAGACATCTTTCTATGAAGGTCAAACAACAAAATGACCCCTTAATTACCCAATGTATCCCTGTACTGCTTTTTTTTATTGTTGAGTTTTTCAGAAACTTTAAGAGGTATTTCCTGTTTACTGTGTGGTAGAGAAACAGGCTGTAGAAAACCTCTCCTAAGCACAAACTCCAAAGAATTCTTAAACATTTGATATTTGCAGATTCCAGTTATGTTATCAGGTTTAATTTCCAGGGAGTGCCAATAAGCAATGGTCACAATTCACAAGAGAAAAGAGGAATCGACTTATAAAAAATAACATTTCAAAGTATCATGTAAATTTTTTTTTTCTTTCTAGACTTATAGTGAGGCCTCCTGGTCAGAACATTCCTGAGGAAAGAGAACAAAAGAACTTTGCTTTGGTATTTACATTATCTAGGGGTAGAAGAAAAGACTACAGGACGACTTTGATGTTCTGAGGAGGATGGGAGATGATTTGGTATTTATTCCTTTTTAGTATGTGAATTTATACCAGATGGTCCATTTAAAATAGGCCCCATTTTAAACCATTTTGCATGAAGTGGGGCCTTGCAGAAAGCCCTCATTTCCTCTCTGGCAGTAGCTGGTGTGAGATCAGCCTCCTGGGAGTGGCAGGGCTGCTGGACTTGCTTCTCCTACCAGCCTGCAGGAGCTCACCTACGTCTGCCCACCACCATCTAATTAATGCCAGATTGCCAAAAAGGAACTCTAGTAAGAGAAGTCCCAGCCAGTGACCGCCATCCAGGTCACAACATTTTCTTCTGTCCCTGGGAGTGGTAGGTGCTAACAGTACTTTCTTAGTGGGTTTCATTTATTGCTGGAAGAATTGGGAAAGGCTTCATAGAAGATTCAAGGAGTAGGTTACTAGTCAGATGGGCCATGTGCTATAAGAAGCGTCCCCTGACATGGCCTTGGACTCTTAGGGACCCAGAGTGAGCAGATTAGTGTTGGGGGGGGTTATTGAATTTTCCAGTTTTGAGTCTAGTTGAAGGCTGAAAGAACATGGTGCCCTTGAGGCATGCAGAATCTGAAGGTGGCTGTGTTGTACGAGGAGTCTGGGCAGACATAGGGGTTGAGAATGGAAAGATGACAGGACAAGTGACCCTAAAAGAAAGTTTGAAACCAGATTGTGAAGTCCTTCCATGTTTTGTGTCTTCCAAGTGGTTTTCAACTCCAGCCTTTTTTTTTTTTAATTTTTATTTACTTATGATAGTCACACAGAGAGAGAGAGAGAGAGAGAGGCAGAGACACAGGCAGAGGGAGAAGCAGGCTTCATGCACTGGGAGCCCGACGTGGGATTCGATCCCGGGTCTCCAGGATCGCGCCCTGGGCCAAAGGCAGGCACCAAACCGCTGCGCCACCCAGGGATCCCCAACTCCAGCCTTTATACACTGGATACATTTACATATTAGAAAGGTCAGTCTGCCTACAGTACGGAGTATAGTTGTAAGAGAGAGAGGCTAGAAAAAGCAAGATTGATCAGGAATTTTTCTTTCTTTCTTTCTTTCTTTCTTTCTTTCTTTCTTTCTTTCTTTCATAGCTCCATGCCCAGCATGGAGCCCAACATGGGGCTTAAACTCACGATGCTGAGATCAAGACCTGAGCTGAGATCAAGAATTGGACACTTAACCCACCCAACAACCCAGGCATCCCAGGGGTTTATCTTTCTAAGAGTATCTTTGGTTTCCTGAACTCATGAAGGCCATTTGGACTTCCTTTTTTAATGATCAAACAATACTAAATGCACACCTAATATCTGTGCACTCCTTAACGTTATGGGGAATAGTTTCAAGGAGTTTTCCTTATGGGATGACATAGTGCAGATAACTTCACCAAGGTCTTCAACCAAAAGTGAAAGGCTAGATCTTTAAAAAAATTTTTTTTTTAAAATTTAAATTCAATTTGCCAATATACAGGATAAGAGCCAGTGCTCATCTCATCATATGCCCTCCTTAGTGCCTGTCACCCAGTTACCCTATCCCCCACCCCTTCCAGAACCCCTTGTTTCCCAGAATTAGGAGTCTTTCATGGTTTGTCTTCCTCTCTAATTGTTCCCCACTCAGTTTCCCCTCTTCTCTTATGGTCCTGAAAGGCTAAGTCTTGGAGACTGAATAATTGTACTTAGATGAAACTATGTCATACACGATTTATCTGATATGCTCCTCAACATAGGGAAGAGAGTCAGATGTTGGATGGCCCAGAAATCGACAGTGTTCAAAATGATTATTATCAATCAGCATGTTAGATTGTTCTAGTGAATATGTTTTCCAGATGATTCATTTCCTGTGGCTTCTATAACAAATACCTTAAACTGGGTGGTTTAAAACAGTAGACATGTTTTCTTTTCCAGTTTTGAAGAGAAACACAGAACCCAAAGTCAAGGTGTCCGCAGGGCCACACTCCCTCTGGAGGCTCTAGGGAACAATCTGGCCTCTGGCTCCTCCAGCTTCTGCTGGCTGTGGACTTACTTTGACTCATGGTTGCATCACTGCATCTCTGCCTCTGTGGTCCCATTGCCTCCTCCTTCTCTGACTGTCTTCTCCTCTGTGTGTCTCGTATCGGCACACTTGTCACTGGACTGAAGACCCATCATCCAGGATGATCTCCTCTCAAGATCCTTAACTTCATTATATCAAGATCTTTTTCCAAATAAGGCAGCATTCAGAGCTTCTAATGAGTTGGACGTGGGGGCATCTTTTTGAGGTCATGATTCAGCCCAGTGTAGAAGGCAATACATTCATTCTTCCCTCCTCCATGTGAGTTGGGATAGCAAGCCATTTCCACTCTTTGTTGGTGCTGTTTGGGTGTGGAGGGTGTGTCCCCACTGGACTGAGGAGGCTGATGGGGAGGGAGAGACCCTGAACAGGGTGGGAGGACACAAGGACCCTGACCTCTCTTTAAATGTTAAGCTGAATACTACGGAAATGGAGAGTAGGTCTCATTTCTTCTCCTTTCTTTCTCTGTTGTCAGGGGTGTGCTTAGTTACAGCTTCTTAACTACAACTTGCCCATTTTAGAGTTTTTCTTTTAGCACATGTTACACGCTGTCATGTTTCTCAGTGAGTTTACAAGTGGACCTTCACTTCCATACCATGAAATAAGGCCAGAAACACCTCATTCTTCTCTGTCTCCTACCCTACAGCACCTAGAACAATCCTCTACGGGGTATGGAATCCTTCAAATTATAGTGGAGCTTTGTTTTTAGGTGGGACTCAGAGACGCTATCTGTCAAGTTGTTTCAAAAAAAACCTTTCTTTAGTCAATTGGTTGAAAACTTAGGTCCACAAGAAACCCCTGCACACAGACTTTTGTAGCAGTGTTTTTCATAATTGTCCATACAGGTTTCCCCTCACTCTCCGAAGTCAGAGTGTTCCCATGAAGGCTTTCATAAGCTCACATGGCATAAAGTGAAGCAGCAAGTATCATTAATTTTTATGGAAAATTTCTGAGTCTTCCCAGACCCCCAACATAAGCTCTCTTAGGCTCCTCTGATACCTTATAACACATCTTGCTAAGGGATGCACAGAATAAATGGAGATAAAGCACAGATGCTCACAGACCCGGTTGAAGGCTATGGTGCCTAGGTGCTGAGATGCTGAGTGTGGTCCCTGGGAAGGAGTCTGGGGGGCCTCTCTCACCCCTCAAGGTGCAGCTGCCTCTAGATCTTCTCTTGCTGTAAACCAAATGCTGAGCACTATTTTTACCTTTGGCCTTTTTTGGTAACAGTGAAAATTCTCTTCAGATTTCTTTCGGTTAGTGAAAACAGGTACTCATGTAGGTTTTTGGTAAAAGCAAAATGGCATAACACAAACTTTTGGAAAGCTGGGGATACCTGTGCTTGGAAGCAACCAAGATGTCCTGCAGCAGGTGTTTATTGTTGGATAAACGAATGGGTCCTACAACCAGATGATGGACTAATAGGAAGCTCTGAAAGAAATGAGCTATTGAACCACAAAAAGACATGGAGGAAACTTAAATGCATGTTATCAGTGAAAGAAGCTAATCTGAAAAGGCTAAATATCGTGTGATTCCGATGATATGGCATTCTGGAAAAGACAAACTATGGAGATAGCAAGAAGCTCAGGGGTTGCCAGGTAACAGGGGAGGGAGGGGTAACTAGGAAGCCACAGGGAATTTTTAGGGCAGTACAACTACTAGAATGGTGAATTAATGTCATTATACATTTGTCCAGATTCATAGAATGTACGACACCAACTGTGATCTCTAAGGTCAAATATGGATTTTTGGTGACTTTCACGTGTCACGTTGGCTCATTGATTGTAAAAAAAGGACCACTCTGGTGGGGGATGTTGATAATGAGGATGTATGTGAGGGAAATGGGATAAATGGGAGCTTTGTACTTTCCCCTCAACTTTCTATGAGACTAAAACTTCTCTAAAAAATAAAGCCCATATATTTTTAAGAGATCAACCATCTTTCCCACCCCCCTCCCAGAAATGTGAGTGATTCATAAGTACAAGTCTCATTTTGCAAACTCTCTCTCAAGCAGATTTTTGCTATCTTATCTTTTCCCCCTTGAGGATAAAACCCAAGTTTGATATTCAGACCAGTAGATAAATAATATTTTTGGATTAAAATTTGAGACCGAGAAGTCATTGAACCAGCGTTTCTTCTGAAATGTTAGTTCTGGACAACTGAGGATGCTGCCCTTTTGGGGAGTGTTCGTTGGACAGGAGAGGGTAATTTCACAGCCATCTCTTAAGGAGATCCCACAGAGGGAGGGAAAAGCCTGGCCTTAGAGGTTACAAAGAAGTCTGAGTTCCCCTCCAGGGCTTCAATCCCTGGCTGGAGTGGAGAGGGGGTAGTGCAGAGTCCCACAGGCTTAATCTATGGTGACAAAACCAGAGTGGTTGGTATCCAAAAGTGATGTCAGACCCACCTAACTTTCGGTAAATCATGGGTTTGGTTAGATTGGTTGCATTTCAAGACTAAGAGGAAAATTGGAGGATGAAGTTGGTTCCTTTTGATCACACCCTGGTGCACACAGACAGAAATCAAATAGAAAAACCAGCTGTCATCCAGTAGTGAAAATATTGCGACAAGAAATAGACAGTGAGGCATCACAAGGAAATTTCGGCAAGGCTGAGTTAGCTACAGTCAGCCCCCAAGTCTGCTGAATGTCCACTGAGCACTTCCTTTCTCTGCTCTCTGCTAAGTCTTCTGATCCTCAGGAAGGTGGACTCAGGGCTAAAGAATCTTTGGGCCCATCTGAGTGTTCGGGAATAGCCTGTGGCCTCAAATGGCCCCTGCACCGTCACTGACATGCTTGCCAACTCAAGGCCACCCGAACCTGACCATTCTGATGACCACACACGCGGGTGCATGCAAATAGCTTTACTGTTTAAAAGCTTTAAACTTTTGAGATGTGTTTCAGGGGTAGAATCTTCATAATATAGGTAGAGTTAGGAAATGATTTAATAATAAGTCACTTGGGGCACCTGGGTGGCTCAATGGAGCATCTGCCTTTGGCTCAGGACGTGATCCCAGGGTCCTGGGATGAGTCCCACATCGAGCTCCCTGCAGGGAGCCTGCTTCTCCCTCTGCCTGTGTCTCTGCCTCTCTTTCTGCGCCTCTCATGAATAAAAAATAAAATCTTAAAAACAAAAAAGATCTGCAAAAAAAGGAAATAAGTCACTTAATAATTTATTAATAGCAAGTAAAAAATGAATAGTGTTCATTTAAAAATAAGCCTTATCAGTGCCCACCAGGGTGCTAGGTGGTGGAACAAATCAGAGATGATTCAGGCACAGATCACACACACCCAGACACTCTCAGCCCAGGCGCCCCATGGGATGAATATCTAAATAACAATAAGGTGAGGCAGACAGATAATAACGTGAAGCCTGAGAGCAGCTCCAATGAGAAGCAGCAGGGGCTCGGAGGGAGGAGGAGGAGCCGGGGATTCCTTCCAGCTGAGGCAATGCAGGAGGGTAGTGTTAGCGCTATCAGCCATCAGCTGGGGAGGCAGGATTGGGTCTGCAGACAGACAGATGGGAGGACAAAGCATGCTAGGGGCCACTGGATCACCAGTTCCGGTGGAGGAGACAGGCCTGCTCTGTGAGCATGGGGGTGAGGGGGTGGGAGAGGGCCTGGCAGAGAGGACAGGCCCAGCAAGGTGAGGCCTAGAGCAGGTGCTGTGGGAGTGGAGACGCCAGTGACGGAATCTGGGGAACAGAGGAAGGATTGGTGAAGAGGAGGACTCTGCTTGGAAGGCTTCTTCAAACCATCTCTTTTCTTTTCTTTCAGGAGAGTTCTGGCCCTGTGTGGAGGCTGAGGGGGAGAAGCCAAGGCAGAGGAGGTGGCGGGGGGAACACCTGAATAGAGAACTGACCAGGGATGGCAGGAAGAGCAAGGGAACACGTGGACAGGAGCATCCACAGCAGCTTTATCCGTGATAGCCCCCGAGGGGGGACCCAACGTCCACCCACAGGGGAGCGGTTCAACACATTGTGGCAGATGCCTGCATACAGTGGGATGCTGCCCAGAAGTGCAAAAGCCAAAGACTCACATTTTAGGAAGAACGGGGATGAATCTCACAGGCACTTGCTGGGGGAGAGAAGTATAAGACTGACGTAGTGCAGACACAACAGAACTCCTATGGTCTGGCCGCATTTATATGAAGTTCAAAAACAGGCATCACTAACCCGTGGTGAGAGCGGTCAGAAGAGTGCTTCCCAGGGAGAAGGGTGCTGGCTGGCAAGGCCCATGGAGCCAGCCCCTGTGGGCCTGGGTGGTGAGAGCACAGGTGCATACCTTTGTAAAAACTTACTGCGTTCCCTGTAAGAACTGTGTATTTTAGGTAACTTATTCCTTGAGAGAGAATCACAGAGACAGAGAGAGGTAGGGGGGCGGGGAGATTGGATCGAGCAAAGAGGCAGATGAGAAGAAGCTGGGAGCAAAGCAGGGGGAAGGTGTAAGTAGGTGGGGACTTGAAGGTAGAGCGAAGACAAAGTGCAGTATTGCTTCTGACCCCTCACCCATCCAGGTGTGAGCAGATCAGTACTTCACCCGGAATGGTGGGCGTGATGGGGGTGCCAAGACAGGGATGGGTTCTGCAAAGGAATACTCTACAAGACCTGCTAACCGAGTGTGGAGCTGAGACGGCATCTGAAGGAGAGGTGCTCTCAGATGCTCCTGAGGCCCAGAACCCCAGGTGTGTGCCTGAGACACTACTGTGTCCAAGGGATAGTCACTGACTCACCCACCAGGGGCTCATCCCACTGATGGAGCAGGAGTACGCATCAAATTCATGGCGTTCAGCCTTGTGCCAGTGTTATTGAGCTGCTGGTTCTCGCCGACTCACCTGAAACACTGGGAGTATAAGCAAATATCTCAGGGATATTCCATTTAACAATATTTCCATTTAATATCAGCTTTCCATCTTATCCGTGAAAATAAGATTGAAGGAAGCAGGATTTAGGGTTTGCAGTCTGTTAAATGCAGTCACTCACAGTGGAGCCGGTGTCGCTGCGAGTGACAGGAGCCTATTCTGAGTTCACGAAGCACACACAATGAAGGGGCCTGTTCCTCCCATACTAACTGGTGAAATGGCTTCAGCAGCCCAGGGCAGAAAAGCCAAGGTAGGGAGACGCAGCAAGCCCATGATGGGCATAAAGGCTCACCTTTCCCAGGCAGCATCAGAAGGGCCGGGGCGGGTGGGGGCGGGTCGTGCACAATGTGCATGGCCGTGCTCTACCATTGACCTCATGTGCTTCCTAGGGCAATCTGAGCTCCACTGGGGTGGAGTCCTTTTCGTCAGCCACCTAGGCAAGTTCAGGAAGATGGGCTCTCGTGAATGCTGGAGGGCTGGAGGTAGAGATGCGGTCCAGGGTCTACCAGGCACTGCCTTCTCCCTGTAGACAAGGATGTGGTCTCACTGCTGCTGAGCACAGGTCAGAACCTGGAGAGCCTGATGCTTGCAAACAGTTCCATGAATGCAAGTACACAGATTGTTAGTGTAAGTTCTTCCTGGGATGGGATGAGCCTGAGGCTAAAAGGACAGTGGTTGAGTGAAGCCTGGGATGTTTTCTCAACTCTGGCAGAGTCCCATCTGCAGAGTCCAGCTGGCAGCTGTGCATTGTAAAGGAACCCAGGAGCAAAGGAGGAACCCCATCAAAAAACATTGCACCTGCTTCTGCTCACTGTGACCACTTCCCTTCCCTTATGCTCTGTATCTTGGCTAAATAAACAGGATTGTAGCATGAACACACTCATGCAATGTGTGTATGAGAGCCCTTCACTGAGACCTAACTCACTGTGCCAGAGCTGTAAAGGTGCCATACTGCATTATGAGCTAGGGAGAGGGGTGAGGCATGAAGGGGTCAGGGTGTTGGGGGACTCAGGGAACACAGCAAGTATGAGATGCACCACTGGTCTTCAAAACACATACAGCCTGAAATATAGACAGCTTAAGGTAGACCCAAAAGACACAGACAGGGACAATTGTGAATGAGTGATAGTGACCTGGTGAGTGATACAAAAAAGAGGTCCTGAGCAGTAAGGGACAGGGAAAGAGAGGGGAGATTGCTGCCAGCAAGGGCAGTCTGAGAAAGAAGGCATCATGATGAGAGGGTACTTGATCCGGGTCTCAGGGGCATCAACTTAAATTCAGGATCAGCAGACAGAAGGGGAAACATTCCAGAAGAAAGAACTGGTGGGTACAAAGGCAGGGAGGTGGGGAACTGGACATAACGTGGCACAGGGAAGGAGCAGAGATCTCATGTGCTGGGTGGTAGCCATGGCCGGGTGGATCTACTTGCCTCGTATGTATAGGAGTCTGTACATATATGAAGCTGTGAGCTAAGTAGAAGGTGTGAAGATTGGGGTGCCCAGATGGCTCAGGTCATGATGCCGGGTCGTGGGATGGAGCCCTGCCCCAAGCTGGGCTTCCTGCTCATTGGGGAGTCTGCTTCTCCATCTGTCCCTCCTCCTGCTTGTGCTTGCTCTCTCTCTCTCTCTCTTTCTCTCTCAAATAAATAAATAAGTAAGTAAGTAAGTAAATAAATAAATAAATAAATAAATAAATAAAATCTTAAAGAAAAAGAAAGTGGGAAGATTAAGAAAATGTTTTTAAAGGAGCAGTAAAATATAACAGATTTGCCAACTTAGTGCATATGTAGGTAATGTAGCAAAAAGAAAAACAAAGGAGCCCTGCCCCCATGTTCACCTCATCACTCTGCTACAGAATAACCGAATTTCTCCTCTTGAGCCTCTTCAAGTTCTCATAACAGCCTGACCATGTGGGGTAGTCATCCTGGAGCCTGGCTTATAGACAGGCACATCAGGTTCAAATCCTGGCTCTGTCACATTATAGCCATGTGACGCTCGGCGAATTACTTGACCTTCCTGGGCCTTAGTTTTCCCATCCATAAACAAGAATACCATAATAGTATTAACCTCCAAAAGTTGTTGGAAGGTCGAATGAACCTGAAATAAACCAAGCTCAGTGTCTGGCAGCTGGTGGGCACTCAGCCTATGTTTGCTACTTTTATTATTATTACAAGTGAGAGGAGGTGACAGTTCCTGCACTTGCCACACGAGTGTTAGGACTTGCATGACTCATAAGGCCCCCATGGTAGAGAGTGCTAGATGCCCACCTGATATCTTTTTTTTTCCTCCTCCTTACTAATTAACATTTTGTTTTATTCGATGTAGCAGTGCCAGATTAAACACACACAGGTGCGCATGCGTGTGTGCACGTGCACACACACACACACACACCCCTATTTTTCCTAGCTTCCCTTGCAGCTACGCATTTCCACGTTTTGGTCAATAAGATATAAGCACCAGGCATACCTACTATGAAGCTGTCTAAGTGAGCTGATCCAACAGGCACACACCACTCTGCCCTTCGTACTCTTCCTCCTTCTTCCTGCCTGAAATATAGATGTGATGGCTGAGGCTTCAGCAGCCTGGTTGAACCATATATTGATCTTAAGATGGAAGCCTTGGACTAATGCTGGATGGAGAGACAAGGAACAGAAGGACAGGCGGTGCTTGGGGCCCAGGAGGTGATGGAACAGCACAATAGTCTTAAATTGTCTATCTCTTAACTTCTCTTTATGCAATAAACATGAACACCCACACTGTTTAAGTCACCCTATCTGTGATACTCATCACTAATTGCAAATTGGAAGTGGTGCATTTCCCCTTGACCAAAAAATGTGATTAGGGCTAGAGCTGTTTGGACCGATGCCAGAATTCTTAGGTAGGTGACCGGTTCCTTCCATGCCCTGGCTTCTCTTTTTCTCTCTCTCACACTAGTTCCTGCAATGGGCTGAACAACGGACTTAAAAAAGATATGTCCATGCCCTAATCTCCAGAAACTATGAATGTCACCTTATTTGGAAAAAAGAGATGTAATTAAGTTAAGGATCTTGAGAAGAGATCATCCTGGATTCTCTGGATGAGTCCTAAATCCAGTGACAAGTGTCCCTCTAAGACACACACAGAGGAGAAGACGGACAAAAGAGGAGGAGATAATGGGACCACAGAGGCAGAGATTCAGTGATGCAGCCCTGAGTCAAGCTAAGCCCACAGCCAACAGACGCTGGAGGAGGCAGAGACCAGATTATTCCCTAGAGCCTTCAGAGGGAGTATGACCCTGCAGACACCCTGACTTTGGGCTTCAGAATTGTGAGAGAATACCTCTTGGCTGTTGTGAGCCACCCAGTTTGTGGTGATTTGTTACAGCAGCCACAGGAAACTCATACAGACCCACTGGCTCACTGCACCTCAG
The DNA here is from genome assembly GCF_048164855.1 of Canis lupus baileyi. Lineage (NCBI taxonomy): Eukaryota > Metazoa > Chordata > Mammalia > Carnivora > Canidae > Canis > Canis lupus. Next base: position 48,505,423 of record NC_132851.1, on the reverse strand, counting down.
GCTTGCTTGCACTGTGCAGGGTTGGGGCCATGAATCCTTTTAAATTCTTCCACCCTTCTTGAACCAAACAGGTATGTTTTCACATAGAAACTCACAGGCTAGGCTGCTCACCCTTCCTAAGGGAGAAAAAAGCAGGCCTACAACATTGACATTCTCTGCATATTCCCCTTCACAGACTCTATAAACAGCTGTATTCTAGTGGCAGCTGCAACTCTACCATACACAGAAGAGTAAAACCATTTGGAGACATCTGGAGGACACAGCCAGACCCTCTTTGCTCTGAAATGTCTCTGAGTTTAGAAATCTAAACACATATTCCAGTTTGTCAAACTTCCTGAAGGACTGGGATATATTATAAGGTTGCATAATGCGGCTAAATAACTGCACTACTTGAGTCTCCCTCCACCCCCACACTGGGACCAGTGTTAGGAGAGGAAGTTGGCTGGAGAAGACTGGGGCCAAAGGATGGGAAACAGAAGGGCAGAGAAACATGGGGAAAGCATGCCCAAGAATCAAGAACCTCCCAATGGGCTCTGGAAAGACAACCAGTTGCACTGCCTTTCTCAGAACTGGAAAACAACATAAAGTCATGGTTGCGTGTTGCTGTCGATCATGAATTTTAGTCCAGGTTCTTTCTCTAACCAGCTGTGTATCCTAGACCAATTCAATCTGTAAGGTTTGTTTTATTTATCCACAAAAATGAAGCTAATAACTAGGCCTACCTCTTTGAATCTCTGTGGGGATTAAGTAGAATAAATGCATGAAAACTGTTTTGGAAATACCTGGTGCAAGGTAAATACATAGAATTAATAGAAACAATGCTAGTTTTCAACAAAATCCATGACAATAAAGGCACGAGACTTTTCCAGTCTTAGAAACCTATCAATAGGGGCACCTGGGTGGCTCAGTCGGTTAAGGGTCTGCCTTTGGCTCAGATCATGATCCCTGAGTCCTAAGATCGAGCCCCTGCCCAGTGGGGAGTCTTAATCTCCCCCTCCCTCTGCCCCGCCTCGCTGCTCATGCTCTTGCTTGCTCTCTCTCTCTCTCTCAAATGAATAAATTAAAAAAATCTTAAAAAAAAAAGAAACCTATCAACAATACATCCGTTTCCTGTGGACAAATTGTTCAATCCAAAACTTTCAAGGACTTCTCTTTGTATCTTTTTTGTTTGTTTGTTTGTTTTGAAACAGAGTTGGCTCAAGCTTCATACCACAAAATTTCTCCGTTCCCTTCCTCCTGCCTACAGTTCTACTGTAAGGGCTTTACTCCTCTAGAATCCTGAGGGGTCAGCAACTCTCTGGTGAGAGCCAGAGAGTAAATATCGCAGGCTTTGTGAGTGATACGTGGTCTCTGTCATGTATTCTTCTTTTTAAAATTTTTAACTTAAGAGGACTATGTAGGCAGGATTTTTTTTTTCTAGGCAGGATTTTAACTAAGAGGACTATGTGGGTCATGGTTTGCTGACCCCTGCTTGAAGAAGGCTTAAAGAAACTTGGAGTTTGTCTGATTAGATTGTCCATCCACATAAATGGGTTGTTGGGTTGGATCTAACAGGGAAAGGGGCTTTTTGCCTTTTCTCTCTCACTCTCTCTCTCATTCCCTCTCTCTGTGTCAGGAGAGGAGGAGAGAACAATGGTGGCCACAGAGGGAAGGGACCCAACACAGAGATTAGCAGGCTGAAGGACGTAAAGTAGACAGGAAGACTGAGTCATGTCTACACTGCCTGATTCTGCAGTAAGGCCAGCCTGTTTCAGACTATTCAGGCATCAGTGTAAGGAACAGGTGAGAACCAGACTAACATCTGTGCTTCAATATGGCTTTCATCCCACTACTCAGAAATGCTGTCATTTTTCAGCAGTGCAACCCAGGAAGACGCTCAGAAGTTAAAATGGTAAAGTCCGATTTCATAAATAATTCACTCCTGTTGATAGGTTCTCCTCATCTCAAAACTTTTCATTCCAAGCAGCAGAAGACAGGCCTATAGCTTGGACCCTGACAACAACAAAGAAACTCTCTGGATGATAAAATGAGATCATAAAGCCCAGGGACAGGAGGCTTCCATATGCATTTGGTAGAAAACTGGCTGGTGAAGGCACCGACCACTAGGCCAGGCTCGAACGGATGCAACTCCACAGAGGAGAAAAGAATGCTAAAGCCTGTTTAAATGGAGCCTGGAGGGAATGCAGGCTATTCTTTGATCAAAATAGAAATGATGCTACATCAAGTTTTTCTTTATCCAAAATTTCAAAAATAAAAAGAAATTATAAACATGGTCAACAGAATTTGGAATGAAAATTCTAAATGGTTTCTACTAAGGTGTAGATTTCAAGGAGTCTTTGCTTCCCAACAAAACTTCATTCTTTCTCTGAGTTTCTTTATACCCAATGTATCTGTCATGTTTCTCCAGAGCAACAGGACCAATAAAATATGGTGTGTGTGTGTGTGTGTGTGTGTGTAAGAGACAGAGAGAGAGAGAGAAAAGGAGAGAGAGACTTATTTTAAGGAACTGGCTCACACAATTGTGGGGGCTGGCAAATCCAAAATCTGTAAGACAGGCTGCACTCTAGAAACCCAGGGAAGAGTTCAGGTTGTGGTTTCAAGTCCAAAGACAGTTCGCAGGCAGGATTCTCCTGTCTTTGGGAAACTTCAGTCTTTCTCTCCTAAGACTTTTAAACAACTGAATGAGGCCGGCCCACCTGCATGATGGAGGGTGATCTGCTTTACTCAAAGTTTACTGATTTGAATGTTAATCTCTTCTAAAAATACCTTCACAGCAACATCGAGAAGGGTGTTTGGCCAAATAGCTGGGGACGGTAGCGTAGCCAAGGTGACGCATAAAATTAATCATCGCATCCATCATCCTACTTTTATCTTTGGACTCCCCCAATTAGCTACAGGTACTAGGTAATCTAATTGGGACGGTGCCATACGTTATTATCTGGGAAGATAAAAGGGAACAATAATAGAGAGTATCCCCAAATGGCAGATCCTATCCATTAGACATGCATTTGGCTGTAAGTGATGCAAAACTGGAAGAACAATAGCTCCAAAGAAGAGTTTTATTTTTCTTTCACATCCAGAAATCCAGTAATGCCATAAGAGACCCATAGTCTTTCTGTCCTTTGCTTTGCTGCCTTAAATGTGTTAGATTTTCCTCCCCCTCCTGTTCATTGTTTCATGATAGCTCCAGATAGCACACAAATGCTCAGGGCACAGAAAAAGCAGGGTGGGAGGAGAGGTGGTATGGGCTGTGGCTTTCCCCTCTGTTAGAAAAGCAGAGCTTTTCCAGAAACCTCCCCAGCAGCCTTCCACTGTTTCAATGGATAGACCCCTTGAGCAGCAAGGGAGGCTAGAAAAGCAAGTCCTTCCTAGAGCTGGGAGCATTGCTGTTCCAAACAGAACTAGGGTTCTGTTAGCAAGAAACAAGGAGACATGACAGTTTATAATTATTTTTATCTGGATTTGAAAAGTGTTTCTTTAGTTACTCAATTAGTCACTCATTCAATAAACACCTCTTCTACACGGTAGATTTGAGAGACCACATTGAACACAACAGCGTACTGCTTTTAAGAATATCAAGTCTCTGATGGTTTCCAAAAAGAAACCACTTTTATGAGAGAGATGTGTAGGGGAGGGACACCTAATTCACTCTTCAGGAAGAAGTGGGTAGAAGAATTGGGCCAGCTTCAAAGAGAAGGTGATGGTAGAACAAAATCTGGAAGGATGACTAAAGAGCTGGTCTTGAGGGTGAGCAGAGAGAAGTACAGCATAAGCAGCAGGAGAGCAGGTTCTGTGAATCAGTAGGGTCTCTTCCAGAAAACAGACACCTCTTTGAGTTTATACAACAGAGGGAATTGAAAGCAGGGGTGGGGGTGGGGGGCTAGATGGCAGAGAGAGATGCTGAGGGCTGAACATGGGATGATGAGGCAATGTGGAAGCCACTGTCGCCTCTGCTAGAGGGAGGGGGAAAGGCTGAAACCTAGAGCTGAAACCACAGTGGGCCTGTCTGGGGACAGCTGGAACAGCAGATGACACATACTTACTGCTTGAGGAGCCACCAAGGCAGCAAGGAGGGAAATGCCCTGCCTTCTCCCTTCTTCTCCCTTCTTCCTGTCCTTCGTAATTTTACCAGTGCCTCCCAGTGGCTTAACCCAACCAGCTGGACTTCTGAAACAACGCAGCCTTCAAGGGTCAGTCACGATGGGCAAAAACAGAGCAGGGAAAGGGTGAGGCTGGAATCAGGGCAAACCAGCCAGGACCAGTAATGCCTCTTAGGGGAACTGTTCATAGCACTCATGTGCGATGATGACCGCCAACATCTATGAGCATTTACTAAATGCCTGGAAGTAGGCTAAGTGTTCTATATGCATTGCTAGGTAGGCTAGGGATGTAAGAAAAGGGAACAACAGCTGGATGGAATTAAAAGCAAGGCCTACATCACGAAGAACTTTTATACCACACCGAGAGTTTTCGACTTAGTTCTGAAGGCACCAGGGAATCAGTGAGATACTGGAAGCAGAGAAATTATGTAATGTGATTTGTATTTCTCAAAGATCATTCTATGACTATGTCTGAAGTTCTGAGCATTGCTAATTCACCAAAGTAAATAATGGAAATGTGACTAAAGCTACTTGGGAGTGTGACCAGCTTCTCTTTCTGCCTCCTCTGAGCCTCTGCTTGAAGCAGACAGCATCACTTCTGAACACTTGTGTCATCTGTTGACATACTAGGATCTTCGTTTACTTTTAGTTCAGCAAAACTGGAGCAGTAAGACCTTTTAAAAGCAAAATATTTATTGCTCGCCTATACAATAGTTACAATAGTTAGTGTATTAATATATTACTCACCTCATTAACACACTTCCAGAGGACTCTATATCCTAGCGATGGTTTAGAGATGGTCTTGCTCTACCTCCTAGTCCCTTAGAGACTATGTGGTCCTTCTGATGTGTTTTTCAACTTTTAAATAAATCAGTGTCACCTGTCATTGGGTGTGAAGGTGTCAGTTAGAGACAGACTTCAGATTAGCTTGAAGTGTTGACATAACGTTACCACAGAACTAAGCCTGATGGCCTTAGAAGGTACATTTAGAATTTCTCTCTTCCAACAGCATCTTTCACAGATGAGAAAAGCGAGCCCACACGAGTGAAGTAACGAGCCCAAGGATGTGAAAGTAGTTAGTGGAGGTAGGCCTATAACCCAGACTCCCAGACCAATCTCTTTTCACACTCGAACTCATTGCCAAGGGGTGTAGAGCTAATAAGAAGATGCCGGGTCTTTATTACTGAGAAATAGTGCTCAGGTGACAAAAATGTCATCTCCCATGGACATAAGCAGAAAAGGGGGTTTGTTGGCTCAAGAAATAGGTTAGAGGGGATTCCAGTTTCAGCCATGGGTCCGTCCAGAGGCTCACTGTAGCAGTCAGCACTCAGTCCCCTTCTGTTTCTTGGCCCTGCTTTCCTCTGAACAGGCAGGTTTCATTCAGACAGGCTCCTCCCATGACAGGACAAGGTGGCGACCAAGGTTCAGGCTCACATCCTCTCTGCTTGGTACCACTAGTGAAAATAACTCAGCTCTCTCCCATTAATATAAAAAAAAAAGTCTGGGCGTTGAAGTTTTCTGATCAGCTTGAGACATGTGCCTATTCTTGAACCATTAACTGCAGCCAAAGGGAATGGGACACTCTGCCTGGCTAAGTCTGACTCTTATGCCTACATGGTGGCAGGGGATGGGCTCAGTCTCCTCCACTGTCAAATTACAAGCCTGGAGAATGAGGCCAGTAAGATTCCTCAAAGGAAAACCAAACTTCCATCAACCCCAGAAGAGAGAAGGAGCGCTGCTGGGCAGGCATGAAACAGATGTACTCTAGCCGCTGAGACTTAGGTCAAATAGCAGAGTGGATTTCTAGATAATATGGGTGAGATTTTCCTGCTGGCTATTACCCCTTTGCCGTAAAATGAATTTCTCATGGGCAAAGTACATGTGCCCACCATGAAATTCAGAGAAGTCGATTGTGTCTCCAGCTTGGAGTCTGTGGTTTTATAAAGGTTTTGAAGAATATTTCAGGTCATCCCAAGTAGAGGACCATGTCACCCCATCCTGTCTCACCCCCGTGGATTGATCAGTTTTCTATCCGAGCAAGTCCAGGGAAACATTCTCTTAACAAAGAGGCTCTCCTCTTGGCTCTGCTTTAGAGGCAGTCATTCCAACTATTATAACAAACAAAGTATTTAACACATAAGGTGCTCAGGGATGAGGAGGAGCTTGAGGTAAGGTGAATGTGTCTGCTTAGAATGCAGCACCCCCCCCCCCAAAGAAACAGGGTTCCAAATGAATCTGAGCATCCAAAGAAGCAGCATGCCTTTGGGCTTCATTGTGCATTTGGGGGCATCAGTGGACTTTTCATGCTCTGTGATAAATTAGCAAAAGCAAGTCAACACCAGGAAACAAAAATATCTAAGATTTTATTCCACTATAATATGAATCTATTCCCTGCCTCAGTTCTTTTTGGTCAAAAATGCATAAAAAGCATAGCCGTAGGGGTTTGATGAAACATGGTCTAAAAGCCACCATCTTCCCAGGGCAGAATTTTTTTTTTTTAATTTGAAAAAAACTTTTTTTTTTGAGTGTGTGACAAAACAGCATTAAAAAGTTAAAGGTCAAATGACAAACTTTGAAGAAATATAGAGCGTGTATTAAAATCTGATAAAGAATATCTTTTTACATATAAAAGGTTCTTATGAAGAAAAAGATGGATATCACAATAGAAAAATGGGCTAAGGGGGTGAAGAAAAACAGATGGACAATACACAAATGAAAAATAATTAATCTTACTAATCGTTAAAGAAACCGAACAGCTAGAGACTGTTGCTCTGGTCCTGGAGGTTGGTGTCTCTGCGAGCCTAAGACCAGCTAAGCCCAGAAGTTCCGGGGAGGCAGCAGAGGATGAATGCATTCCATAAACTATCATTTCAAGTCTGCTGAAAAAATAAAACAACAGCAAGACCCCACTTCTCTGCTACCAGAGTTGACACTACCTAGAGTTCGCACGGGTGTAACAGATGGGCGTGAAGACTGAGAAGACTTGGAGCAGGGGTCGGTGTTGGGAAGGTTGCAGTTTGACAGCAGCCATCCTGAGAAGCCACAGAACATCCACAGCACTGACTCAACACATCTAGGAATTGATCCTAAGGAAATAAATGAGGAATTTGCACAAAGATTTAGCTGCAGGCCATTTATTATATCAAAATACTGGAAACCACCAAACTATCTAATACAAGGGAATTAGGGAAACATACAATGACAGAGTCATCATAGGTATTGTGAAGTGGGGGGAGCAAGCAAATTATAAAAAAGGAAGTCGTGTCATCTTTCCTGTCATTGGGTGTGAAGGTGTCAGTTAGAGACAGACTTCAGATTACAGTTATAAAGGTTATAAAGGTTTTGAAGAATACTCGAGAAAATGTTAACAATAGTTTTCTTTTTTGCCCGTCTGTACTTTCGATCTTAAATGAACACAAGCGAAAATCACTATTTCAAATTATATTAAGTCTCCAATGATTATTTCTTTCAACTGCTTGTTTGACAGGGACTTTTTCCATAGCCACCCTGCTCCCTGCTGGAAGAGGCACAGAAACTACTTCGTGGGGTGGCCCTACAAATCCCTTAGGAAGACAGAACTAAAACACCCATTTGCCCTGCTCAGAGGCGCTTCTGATTCCGCGGTGGGTATTCGTGCCTGGCTCCTCCTGGTTTGAGGGAGCCCCTAAAGCAGCAATAAACCAGTTTGGCCAACACTGAAGGCTTTTGATCTTTATGCCTAGACAAGCAAGTCCTAGGCTTAGCTAAGGCTCGTTCGCCATGCCAATGGGAAGAAGGAAAAGAGCCTTTTCACATATACTTGGGTGAATTTTTCCTTTATTTTAGAAATATAATGTTTCTTGGATTCCCCACTGCCTTTGCACACAGATATTCATCAGCTTTTAGCAAAGAAGAAAAATGGAAGGAGAGACAAAGGGAATTCAGTTGGTTCAACTTGTCTCCTGATCCTATCTTGTATATGTTTTAAGTCTGCTACTTCATATCTCCTTCTGGATTCTAAAACCTCTTGATAAGATTCCCTTTTAGTATCTCTGTGCTTCTCAGAGGCTCAGAGCTGGTCAGACCCTTTCATCTCTGGCTGATAAAGCTGCGTGTTTATTTAGATTCAGTCATATTGAATCCATTTCAACAATTACATATTACCACCCCCTGCCCCTGAACAATGGATGCTCCCTTTCCCCCCTCCCCTTATGACCACTCCTGGGCTTCCAAGGAATTTAAGAGATGAGAATCAGAGCTCTGGGATGGAACAGAAAAAATTTTTTTTCTAAGGTCCAGGAGTATAGTATAATGAACGTACACTATTTTCAAATGCAGCTGCTCTTCCCAGCTCCTCATCTCATCTCATTTGATTTCATTTGGTTTTGTTTCATTTTTCAATGTAGACCCTTCATTGTTCTGATCATGTCTCATCTGGATGGAATCGCAGTGTTATCCTCTCCCACCTGATGGATAATTTCCTGCATGCACTTTGCAGAACAATCTGGTGAACACTCCTTCCTCCTGCGGAGCCAAAATGTTTCATAATTTTTCAGTCCTTCCCAAGAGGGGCCAGCTCAGAAGCTGCAGTCACTAAGGGAGGATGAATGTTTCCTCTGGTCTTATCTTTTTTTTTTTTCTTTTGGTTTCTTAGTACATGTCTTGAGCTCTACCTGGGACTGCTGGGTCTTGTGGGTTGAATTCTGCTTCAGAAGTCAGGGCACTACATTTTCATGGCTATCCACCTCTCACTGGTGACTTTTTCAGGGACTCCAAAAAAGTCATGGGGAGGCACTTTCTTTCCCATCTGCTTATAATAAGACCTCAGAGAGCCCCATCGGGCTGGATGAGCCTAGTTTATGGAGTGCTTAGAAATCCCCCAAGGATAACTCATTCCCCCCAGTCTTTTCCTAGTTAGCAGACCTGTAGCTGGGAAGCAGATACTCTACATAATGGGGGAACCGGTTCCTCTCCCAGTTCTTTTTTTTTTTTTTTTTTTCCCTCTCCCAGTTCTAAAAGTCATTTTGTAATGGAGCTGTCCCACCTTCAGCTTCCATCTAGGTTCCCACATGTATTAAAATGTTTGCTTCTAATGATAATAGTGTTTTTCTCTACCTTGGAAAAAAAATGAACACACTTTAGAAGTAAGGAAAAAAGACATCCAAACTCCATGGGGAGTTTCTGGCAGTGATTATATGGCATTTTTCTTGATTGTGGTGATGGTGTCACAGATATATATATATATATATATATATATATATATATATATATATATATAATATGTCATGTATATACATCAAAACTTAGCAAAGCCAACACTTTATTTTTTATTTTATTTATTTATTTTTGAGAGAGAGAGAGAGAGAGAGAGAGAAGGGGTATGTGTGTGTGCAGGGGGTGGAGGGACAGAGGGAGAGGGAGAAAGAATCTTCCTTTTTTTTTTTTTTTTTTTTTGAGAGTGAGAGAGAATCTTACGCAGGCTCCCTGTCCAGCATGGAGCCCAACACAGGGCTCAAGCTTATGACCCTGAGATCGTGACCTGAGCCAAAATCAAGAGTCAGATGCTTTATCAACTGACCCACCCAGCCACCCCATCAAAGTTGACACTTAAATGTGTATAGTTTATTTTGTGTCAATTATACAACCAACATTCCCCACTTCTGGTGCCACGTCTGCTGTACTGGCTTATATTAATGACTAATAAATAGATGTCTCAGTTGAGAACAGACCATGAGGAAATAAGCTTGGCACAGGCAAAACCCTTTAAAGTGGCCCAGTGTCTCACCTTATCCAACTATTTTGCCTACTTTCAGAATCTAAGAGAACTTAAAGTAAGATTCAATTTCTGGGAAGAGTTTTAAGGGTAGGATGCCTTCAATGGAAAGAAAAGTGATAAAGTTCTACCAGAAATTACTTAGGACAAAGCTGTATACAGGAGACAGCTGGGAATCCACTCTTCAACAACCTTTAACATTTCTAGCCGTAGCCCAGTGATCTTAATTGTTATCATATGGTTAACTTCTCGCCCTTCTCGTGCACTATGATTTAGGTAGTATTTATTGGTCATTTTTAAGGCTAAAATTTCAAACAACGCTCTGTGGACTGGAACAGGAAGTGTGAAGCAGGAAAAGAGAAGAGTCAAACATCATCTAAACGGTGAAAAACTGCCTTTTCTCTTTCATTCTCAAAAGTACATTGATTTTGCTCATTTACTTGGGTCAAATGTTAAAATTGTTCATACACAGGGGGGAAAAAACCTATTTGTAGACCAGGAACAGACCAAGGGGGCACAGAGCAGCAAGGCACTTGCAGTGACTTTTCAAGAGTAACACTGGATTCCACTCACAGCAAGGCTCTGCTCTATCACCAGAACTTGGTTCTCTCTCTCCACGGTAAGGGTGTTTGGGAAGGGTCAGGAGTTGTAATGCCAGTACATTTCCCACCTGAGGATGGCCAGGCTTGTTTGTTTGCAATATGCTTGCTGCTATATATGTACCATTTTTACCTAAACCTTTGAAATAGGTATATCGTTCCCATTTTATTTTTTTAATATTTTATTTATTTATTCGTGAGAGACAGAGAGAGAGACAGAGACATAGGCAGAGGGAGAAGCAGACTCCCTGGGGGGGGGGGGAATCCTATGTGGGACTCGATCCCAGGAGCCTGATGTGGGACTCGATATCAGGACCCCGGGATCATAACCTGAGCCAAAGGCAGATGCTCAACCGCCGAGCCACCCAGGCACCCCATTCCCATTTTATAGAAGGGCATCATTAAAGCACAGAGATGTGAAGCAACCTGCCCAGGGTCATGTAATTCTGATATAAATATGAATATTAATACTAAAACCAACAAGCACCTATGCAGCATTTACTGTGAGCCAGGGGCTAACAATTGCTCTGCATATATTAACCTATTTATCCTTCTAGTAGCCTTATGAGCTACTGAATATTGTTATTCCACTAAAGATAAGGAAATTAAAGAAAAGCAACAATAACTTGTCCAAAGTCACACATTTGGTAAGTGGCACTGTGCTTCATTAAACCCAGCATTGCACATCTTTCTAGTGTATTGTAGGTACCCAGTAAGTGTGTGTGCGAGTTTTTGTATGTGTCACAGGGACAGTAGTTCTGGCAACATAATAAAGTTATTTTATTTCTAATTTGAATCCCCTTTTAGCTCAAATGATTAAGGCTAGATTGGCTTTAACCCTGCCTGAGGTTTATGTTCCTCCAGAGCACAGAATGCCCCAGCGGACGCTAGAGCCAGTTTCTACTGATAGTTTCCAACTCCCTTTGGGAAACTGTGCCTACTCCACTCCTGGTGGTTCTAGAAGGGCTGCTAATCACAGCACCCACCCCTTAACCACAGAAGTGAGCATGTGTCCTATGCCTGGCCAGTCTAAAACCTCTCCAGTGGCTATGGTGACAGTGGGCCCAGCATTAAACATTTGACCAAACAAGAACCAGTGAGGGTCCTTCCTTGGGATTGTATATTTATTTACTCAGAGAACAGACCTCTGTTTCCTCTGGAAATTTTCACGAGGGGTGGTTATGCTTAAAGGAGTGGTTACGCTTATGTTTGAGGCCACGTTTCTCTTCACCCTGGCCCTGCCCATAGTGGAGGTCCAAACATAATGAGAGGAACCGAGGCCCAAATATAGCAGAAGCAGAGGCCGGCAATAGGACAGAAAAGGACAGGGGGAAAAAGTGAGGGGAAGTGACATCATTTGAGTCTTAAAAATTTTTAGGTCCTCTTGACCACTGAATTTACTAGTTATATGAACCAGGGCATTTTCTTCATTGTTTAGAGTGGTTTTATTCGACTTTCTTTCATTTGTTACCTTAAAAATACTGACACATACAGGGGTGCTTGAGTGGCTCTGTGGATTTGGTGACCAACTCATGATTTCAACTTAGGTCATGATCGCAGAATTGTGAGATCGAGTCCAGCCTCCAGCCTGGTGTCCACCCCAGTGGTGGGCTCTGTGCTCAGCAGGGGGAGTCTGCTTGATATTCTGTCTCTCTCTTTCCCTCTGCCTCTCCCCCTGCTTATGCTTGCTCTCTCTCTCTCTCTGAAATAAAGAATCTTTAAAAAAAAATACTGATACATACAGGAAATACTATTTTTCCTTTTCTTAAAATGATAAAACTTATCCACTCCAATTTACTTTTAGTAATATTATTATTAATATTACATTATAATATATAATTATTATATTTAGTAATATTACATTATTTATATTATTATATTATTATAATAATATTATAATAGCAATATTATATATTATGATATTATAGTAATATTATATATAATATTATGAAGGAAAATAATTGTGATTCTTTACATACTCAGAGTGAAAATATTGCTCTATGTACTTCTAAGGAAGTCATACAATGGAATATGGTGTCATTAGAGGAAAGTAGGAATTTTTATTTTTTTTTAATTTATTTTTTATTGGTGTTCAATTTACTAACATACAGAATAACCCCCAGTGCCCGTCACCCATTCACTCCCACCCCCCGCCCTCCTCCACTTCTACCACCCCTAGTTCGTTTCCCAGAGTTAGCAGTCTTTACGTTCTGTCTCCCTTTCTGATATTTCCCACACATTTCTTCTCCCTTCCCTTATATTCCCTTTCACTATTATTTATATTCCCCAAATGAATGAGAACATATAATGTTTGTCCTTCTCCGACTGACTTACTTCACTCAGCATAATACCCTCCAGTTCCATCCACGTTGAAGCAAATGGTGGGTATTTGTCATTTCTAATAGCTAAGTAATATTCCATTGTATACATAAACCACATTTTTAAAAATCAATGTTATACTCCTATTGTAATCAAAACAGAACCAAAAGAGCAGAGATGGGACTTGCATATGACCAGTGAAATCCACTAGATCTGAGGATAAAAATACACTCCTTATTGAAGATGGCTTCCTTGGGCAACACAAAAGATTATCCGGGATTGGTAAAAATTGTGATCAACATTCGAGAATTTCTATATAAGTCAGGATGCATTTGAGTATTTTCTTATAAAAATCTATTCCCATCGGGCAGCCCGGGTGGCTCAGCAGTTTAGCGCTGCCTTCAGCCCAGGGCCTGATCCTGGAGAGCCAGGATCGAGTCCCACATCAGGCTCCCTGCATGGAGCCTGCTTCTCCCTCTGCCTATGTCTTTGCTGTCTGTGTGTGTGTGTGTGTGTGTGTGTGTGTGTGTCTCACATGAATAAATAAATAAACTCTTAAAAAAAAATCTATCCCATCAAATAGATTTCAAAGACTAAGGGCTCTGGGGCAGCCAAATTCCCACAGAATCCTATTCACCCCCATATGCCTGAGAGTAGAGTCTACCTTTAGGGAGCCATCCTCTTGGATTAAACATTCCCTCTTTCTCTGGTTTTCCTCAAAAAAGCTTCTTGTAGAATAATATTACAGGGCTTTCATCTTAAGATAGTAATTTAATTAGCATTTAAGTGCATGAATTTAAGCCTGAAAACTTGGGATCAAATCTTGGCTTCAGCATTTAGAAGCTATGTGCCTTTATCTCTCTTTACTTGGCCTCTCTCTTTCTGTACTTTATTTCCCCCCGGTGAATGGGGATAATAGTAATATCAACCCAGGAGGGTTGTTGTGGGATTGAAGAAGCTAACACACATAAGGCTCTTAGCATGGTATCTAGCACCTAGTATGTGCTCAATAAATGTCAGCTGTTATCCTCAGAATGAGGCGTCCTGGCTGTGCACAAAAAGCATTGAAAAACCAGCCAGGAGGCCCTGATACTAGGGCTTCCTCTCCAAATGCTGTCTGAGTGGTGTTGACGGAGAGTGCTTCAATTTTCCTCGCCTGATAAATGGCAAAGCTAATGCCCCTTATGCCAAGTTCCCAGTGGTGGCAAACCTGAGATGAACGTTTTTGAGGATAAAATAAGCTAACAGAAGTGAGCAAGAGGCTTGGAAAGAGTAAATGGACTTTACAAATAATCAGTCCTAGCAGGGGAAACGAGTTTCTTCGTTCAACTACTTTTTACCAAGGGTCACCTGCATGTAAGGACGAAAATACAGTTTTATCTTTAAGCAGGTTGTAAATCCTGCTCTGTGAGAGGAGAAATTCAGAAGAGAGCATGCAAGCCAGATAAAATTAGGGAAGAAAAAAAAAAAAAAAAAAGAAATGGCTGATGAGGCAAAGACCAACCTCACCTTCTTTATGTTTTTGCAACAGGCTAATTCCACACAGTTTTCTCGCACCTTCCCTCATTGTGGGCAGCGCAGAGCCTGCCATAATGCCATTTATTCTTCAAGCCAGTCCCCATGGAAGTAAGTTGGGCACGAATTTCTAAACAGCCTGGGAGAGAGGCCATTTCCACACATCGTGCCCATGGCTTGGAATTCAGGCAAGTTGCTCTCCAAGGAGCAGGACATATGTATAGTTAATTGTGGCAAAATACGCATGACCCAAATGTGTCATCTTAATCATTTTTAAGTGTACAGTCCAGCAGTATTAAGTACGTTCTTATGCTGTGTTAGCATCACCCCCTTCCACCTCCAGAACTCTTTCCACCACGTGAAACTGTAACTCTGTGCCCACCGAACACTAACTCCCCCCTCCCCTCCCCCGGCCCTGGCAACAGGCATCCTACTTCTGGTCTCCGTGGTTTTGACGACTCTAAGTACTTCACACAAGTAGAATCATATAGTCGTTGTCTTTTTGTGCCTGGCTTATTTCACACACAGCTGTTTTTGGAAAGATCTAAGATCATTGTCCCTGGAAATTTGGGATTTGGCTACATTCAAAAAAAATTTTTTTTAATTTTTAATTTTCCTGGCCCACCAGTTTATGATGGGTTCTCTCTCCCTAGGTTTTAACACACCCAGGTCTCAGTAAAAGGGCAGAAGTTGCCACTCTCTGTTTCTTGTGGCTTCTAATCAAAGCGGTAGTGTCTGGTTCCTTGAATTTCACCTTTTTTGGGCTGCTCCCCATTTGCCTTCACTTTTCATATAAACAAGGCCTTCAGGGGGATGGTGTGAGCTGTGGCCCCTTGGACACTTTTGTCCGAGGAGTTTAATGGAGGCTTCTGAAGTCTGTAAAGCAAAGTGAGAAACAACAGCTGCTCATCCCCTCTGAGTCCCCTGTGAGCCTCCATTAATAATGAGATGTGCATTTGTCGTAAGGTAAACAAACTCTGAACCGGGAACATTGCAGAGAGGGCCCTGGGAGAGGCTTATCAGCAGGGGGAGAGGCCAAAGGTACAGAACTCTGGGGCCAACAGACAGAGGTGGAATGCCGGTGTTGCCTAAGGACAGGCCTCTCTGCACCCCAAACCCAGGAAGAACATGGGTCTATGTGTCCTCATCCGCTACATCTGGGCTCCCTACATATGCTCTCAGCTAAGCAAAGCCCACCTCCTTTGTAAGCTGACTTTTTTAAAAGCTTGCCTTCCAGAATTAAAAGCACACGATTCCAAATGATGGTGACCTTCCTCAAAGTCGCTGTGCCGTGGGGATGTCATCAGGCTCCCCAGGATCTCCCTGGAACACTGCTTTGAACAGGCCTACAAGCAGAGACCCAAGTCTGGTGAGCTTTCTCCTTGGTGGCAAGTCAAGCTTTGGCTTGGATTTTGGGACAGTTGCTAAAATCTGTGATGAAAAGGCACAAGTTTGTATAAAATAATAGCTGATGTTTCCCGAGGTGGGCCAGGTACTATTCTGAGTATTCCGGATTGCATATTTAATTTTCACAATAAACTCATGGCTTAGGGAGTTCATCTCACTTTTACAGAGCAGGGAACTGAGGTACAGAGAAGCAAAGTAACGTGCCCAAAGTTACACAGTCCCCGAGGGAGAGAGTTGGAGTCCAGTTCCGCGAAGTCTGATTCCAGAAGCCTTGCTCTTAACCATCTGATACGCTGGCCCCCTGATTTACCTGAGCGGCCTAGAAACTACCGAATGGAGAGGTTGCCAAAGGGACTTCCTGACTCAATCTCTTACTTTTCCCCATGAGGCCTGGAATCTGACTATTACAGTTGTTCCTTAGGCATTTTGTTTTCACAAAGGCTCCTTTTAAAATGCCTGTGTGTTGCTTTGCAGAACATGTATTCAGATGTATTTAATAAATTAAAAAGACTCTGAGCAGAGAATGGAAAACAGGACAGTGCATTTGGGTGAAGCAGGAAGCAGTTAGAGATCCCAATCCTAGAATTCTATGGGATGAAAGTAGTCTGGGTACTCCATCCATCCATCTGTCCATCCATCCAACCATCCATCCATCCAAACCATTCATCCATCCACCTAACCATCCATCCATCCATCCGTCTATCTGTCCATCCAAACATTCATCCACCCTCCTAACCATCCATCCATCTATCCATCCATCCCTATTTAATAGATATTTATTGAAGGCCTGTGATATTCTAGGCTTCCTGCCAAAAGGTGGGCTACAACGTTGAACAGAAACAGAGTTCTGAGAGTTCAGTCTGGAAGAGGTGAAGTAAAATTCGAACTGTGATAAGATCTGAGAAAGAGAAGGATGAGATGCAATGAGAACAGATAACATAGGGCTAGAATAAAATGATCTGAGGGCACTGTGTGTTTGGAGGGGAGGAGAGAATGAGGTGCCAAAAGAGAGGCAGGGAGGGGGCTCAGCATGGGAGATGGTGCTGAATGCTCATCAATATTCAGCTCAGTCTCCAAGTTAACTCTCCCTTGACATTTGGTGATAGACAAGCACAGATATGTGCAAACTGCTCTAGTCCTGTGAGGAAGTTATTGTGGTGATACACCGTGCTGTTATTTAGAGGGTAAGAAATAATGACCAAACACTCATTCTACCTCTTGACTCTTTTTCTCCCCAATTTCACTCCTAAGGCACTTTAATGACCTTGACTTTAGTTGCCTCATTGAGAAAATGATAAGATCAAACACTGTCTCTAATCTCTCTTGAGAGTCTGGTGTGGCTATGGCAGGAGCACAGAGGGCAGCTGCCACTGTCTGTCTTCCATTTTTCTGGAGTCTCTGTGGAACCTGAGTGACGTGAGAGGTGTCCGTAAGGCAACATGGCGGCAAAGTCATTTGGCACCAGGAGTCCAAGATGGGGTGGGGAGAGCAGAGAGGACCTTCTTTGCTCTGTTCCTAGGGAGAGGAGAATCGGAGAGAAAATCTCAACATTCCACCTATAATCTGGAAGCTGGGTTCATTTAACAGGGATTGAATCTACTCATTCTGGAAACATCCCAGAAGACAGGATTTGCTTGGCAAATGCATAGAGTGCAATCCAAACTACTACTGGGAGAACACATTTCAAGCAGTCATTTATTTATTAATACTGTTAATAATAATAGTAGTTAACTATCATAGAGCATTTACTATGTGCTAATTGCTTCACATTCATTTTCTCATTTACTTCTCATAATTGATTCTAGAAAACAGATACTGTGCTACTATCCCCATTTTACAGATGAGGAAATAGAAGACTAGAGATGTTATGTAACTTGCCCGGTGGGCTCATCACTGTCAGTGGTATAGGGAACTGAGGTCTTCCTCATCAGAGAGCCCGTGCTCTTAAACACTTCTCCCTATTGCTTCCATGGTAAAAGCAAGTGATGTCCAAATATTTACCAACCTCTTCTTCATTAAGAAAGGCAGGTCTCCAAAGACTGTGGGCCCACTGTTGCTGGATTTTACAGATGAATGACATTTTTAAACTATTTGGGCATTTGATAAAGGAGTGTCAAATATTTCCTTGGCTAAATAAGTAACTTCTTTTTTAAAAACCTATTTCATCATCTCACTAGAGAAAGAATAATTTAAAAATCAAAGCCAAATCAAAATCAAAATTAGTAAGAAATAACTAATTTCAGAATTTAAGAGCTGAATAAATTTAACTCCATGAACAAATCACTGCATGGTTCTTGCTTTTTTCCATCTTGTTTCAAACCAGTGAAAACAAGGGCCCTGCCCTGGTGACTGGTCCCAGTATGAGAACTAATCCTGGGAGTATCTATCCGCTGGCAGTTGATTAGCGACACTTTGAGTTTGAATCTAGCATGGATAAAAAATAGGATGGTGTTTCTTATAATCTTTTGGAACTCAGACTTCCCACTAACTTCATCTGGTTTCTATCCTTTTCCACCACAAAATTAGTCTGAATATTTGAGGTTTCCCTATTGTCTCCAGTAAGGTTCTTGGAGACAAGGTCAAATTAAGGGTAAGTCTCACAGGTCAGAGTATTCTGTTTTGAGCCATATGAATGTGTCTTTAAATAATTTTTTGAAAATAAAATCACTGTATTACTGAAGTCATTTTGTTTTCAAACCAAATAATTGAATCCGTCTTGGGTTCCAACTGAAGACCATTATTTTAAAGATGACCAACGATTTCAAAATGATAATCCATCACAGTACAAATGGGCAAAGAGAATTCACTTCAGCTATAAGGAAGGCTAGGCTCTGATCAATGTTTGCATGGGTCTGATTTGTTTGGGGCCAGTGACCTTGCCCTGCTCTGGCATTTTTTCAGACCTTTTTTGACCATTCAACATTACACAGTTCTTAGTTTATGAGTCACAGGTCATCTTGAGGGCAGCATCTCCTTTTCCTGGGGACCTGTATGAAAATTCAACCATGGAAGCTGAATACCATCATCTTTACAATTCATTCCTTTCTTTGACATTTCAGGGACAATCTATCACAAGTGTATGAAACGTCTTAACATTTTTCTTTTGTAATAAAGTAGAGCACACTGTAAGGATATACTACTCAGTGAAGTTATTTAACGTGAAAAATAAAATGCTGCCCTCGATGCTTATAAGATTAGTGAGAGTATCATCAGTCTTAAACTAAGTCTCTATATCCTCAAGTCACTCAGAGGGTTCAGACAGTGTAGACAGTTAGTCAAATATTTCTGGATTTTGGCCTCTCATTTCTTCCTCAATTTTCAGAGTGATTAAGGAGACCAATAAAAAAAAAGATGAGAGCTTTGAGATTTGGAGTAAAAAATTTCCCATTAGTATAGCCTAGTGGCTGTGGACTTCTGGAAATAGACATCCCTGAATCCCCATGTGGGTTCCCTCAGGTTCGTACAAACTTGGGCAACTTAACCTCTGTAAGTCTCAGTTTCCTCACATGTAAAAAGGGAATGCAGCAAGACACTATATGTAAAGTTCCTAGTCCTATGGCTAATGCATAACAAAAATTCAAAGAAAAAATGTGACAGACCATCTGAGTTCACCAAATACTGTATCTGCTCCCTTATATTTCCCAACTTTCCTTGATATTAGTTGGAACAAGTGGACCGTGAGCATATGTGTCCCATTGGGTAGAGGCAGTGAAAAGCTGGTGTGTGGCCTCTCTCTGTCTCCTCCCACCACAGTGATCATGAAAGCTCCATGTTGAGATGCCAGCATCATAGGACAGAGGGATCCTACATCCCTGAGTCACCACTTGGAGGAGAACACTTGCTGAGCCACATCAAATCTTCTCGTAAAGACACATCACACTTTTTCACACAAATGCACTGATGCTTTAAGGAATGTCTGTGTGGCAGCTTCTGTTAATTAGCTGAGCACAGCTAGTGATTGAGATACATAAGCACTTTCATTCAAATCATCAAACCCCTTTTCTTCTACTAGGAGCGCACGTTCTTGGCACTACCTCAGTTTCTCTAGGTAGGAAGCTCAGGGAAGCCTTTCTGGTTCATGTATAATTTGTCTCCTCCTGACTCATAGAGGGAGAAGCTCATTTTAGGAGGATGACTTGCAACCGTCCAGTTACCGAGTCACTGGGAAGAATCTGCCTTCCTGATGGCTATGAATTTGCTCCGTGGCCTGCCAACGTTTCCAACTTCATTTCTCAGATTATTTCTATTCACTACAAGCATACAGCTTCCATGGTCAAATGTATTATTATTATTTTTTAGCTTAAATAGTGAATTTAAGACCTGAATGAAAGCTGGGGGGATTACTTTCCCACACCTGCTGTAACAAAGTACCACAGACTAGGTGACTTAAACAACAGAAAGTTATTTCCTCATAGTTCTGGAGGCTAGAAGTCCAAGATCAAGGTGTCAGGAAGGTTCATTTCTCCTGAGGCCTCTCCTCTTGGCTTGTAGATGGCCATCTTCTCCTTGTGTCTTTCCATGGCCTTCCCTCTGTACATGTATATATTCAAATTTCCTCTTCTTTTAACACTCATTATATTGGATTAGGGATCACTCTAATGACTTCATCTTAATGTTATTACCTCTTTAGAGACCCTCTCTCTAAATATAGTCACATCTTGGGGTACTAAGGGTTAGGACTGCAACATAGGAATTTAGGGGGAGCATAATTCAGCCCATCACATTGGACAAGCAAGGTATCAGAAGAGATAAAACCAATGGGGCACCTGGGTGGCTCAGTGGTTGAGCATCTGCCTTTGGCTCAGGTCATGATCCCGGGGTCCTGGGATCCAGTCCCATGTCCAGCTCTCTGCAGGGAGCCTGCTTCTCCCTCTGCCCATGTCTCCACCTCTCTTTCTGTGTCTCTCATGAATAAATAAATAAATAAAATCTTAAAAAAAAAAAAGAAAGAGAGAGATATGAAGCCAAAACACTGGTGACCCTAGACTTCTGGCCTCACTGCCTCCCTCTGAGACAAAAGGACGTGTGGAGAGCATATGTTGGGCCACGGTGCTCCACCAGATTACTGGGAACAAGCACAAGGCAGTAACTTCCAATCTGCACATTCTTCATTAAGCTACTTTGAATGATCTCAGGATTGATCACTGATCTACCTAGAGCCAGCTCAAAGAAGATAATGCTTAAAATGTCATTTAAGATAGAAATATGAGTGAACTTTTCAATGGTTTCTCTTCCCCCAAGTTAGCAAACAATAGCAGAAGTTATAAAAGCAGGAGAATATTTAGTTTCCAATTTGCTCTTTAGCTTTCATGGGATTGTTTAGCTTGTGTTTATCAGTCAGCTGGAACTGGAAAACTGGATCAGCCTATTTACTGATTTCGTGTGAGGGGCAGGCCAGCTTGCCTTACTCCAGGGCACACTGCCAGTCCTGCTGAGGAAAGACCGTATCCAAATAAATAAGGCTTGGGCCATCATCTTTTCCAATTAGGTGAAAGTATTTCCTTTTAAATTGATTTTGCTGCAATTTTTGAACGTGTAAAACACTAATTTGAGGTTTCATATATACTTTAGGGTCGTTTCACTGTTTCAAACTCATGCATTCATGTAAAAACATAAAAGGAAGTGAAATCAAGACTCTTAAAGCAGAGAGATGGGATTAATTGCTGGCCTTTTTAAGGCAAGCCACTACACAAAGTCAAGTGATAAATTAATAATGCCTCAGATCATGAGTTAATAAAGATGGCTTGCCTAAAAGGCAGATGATAATTTGTAAAGGCCTGTGCAGGCAGAATGTCTCAGACAGCCCTCAGGAGATAAAACAATTGTGAATAACATCCACCGTGACAGCCCCTGCTTATTACTGTAAGAAATTTAACAAATCAATCTCAGATCCCAGAGCCAATTCCAGTATAGATTATAAAGAAGACTGTTTCTTTTGACCTGCTCAGACGTTGGGCAGGGATGAGGGGGCCTGTTTCATGGTGATGCCTGGGGAGGTGTTGGGGAAGAGTTCCAACGAAAACCTTAGTGGTCTGGGCTGACATACCAAGTATCCACTGATGTTTCAGAAGTCTACAAGTGAGCCTCATGGGAAATAAAGCAGGTAGGAGTGTGTCGGGCAAGACCAGCCCAGCCCTGGTCGAAGAAGCCCCCCACTCTGAGACTGGCGGCTGGGTCAGCAAGGCCGCTGAGAGCCTGCAACCAACCCAGAGGAGACCAGTTTCGATCATTAAATCTGCCTAATTGACGGGCACTGGGGGTTATTCTGTATGTTAGTAAATTGAACACCAATAAAAAATTTAAAAAAATAAATAAATAAATCTGCCTATTTCCCCACATGCACCTGCATTCAGCACCAAAGTGGGGGGAATCATGTTCTATCTGGGGGCTCAGATGCCAATCACTCTTTTGCAGCTGCTCCCTGCCTGAGAGATCGGTTTGTGCTCATCACAAACTCTTAACCTTTCAGTGGCCTGGTCACTCGTCTGGTTGTCAGGAAGTTTAATGAGGTAATATTTATAAAATGCTTAGCACATGCCTGGCACATGGTAAGGGCTCTATAGGATTTTCTTCAAGAAATAAGACAGAAACTGATAAAAACCTACCTGTAATGGCACCAAGCTAGCTCACTCACTACCCTTGCAATTCCTGAACACAGGCTATTCGAGATCTGTTCTTTCTGTTCTTAACAGCATTAGTGCTGGAAGGCCTCTCTCCTTAATCCTCCTACTTGGCGTTTCTTTGGGGGAGTTGGGGGGCAGGGCCTGGACCAGAGCCCCTTGGAGGACCAAAACCACACTTGACCTGTGTCTTCCACGTCCCTCTGGAAGCCCCTATGAGGAACAACCACAGGGACTCTGAAGGCCCGACTGAGTGTGCGGCAGAAATCTAAGGTCGGGGACAAATAGAACACACCATCAGTGGCCACTGAGTCAGGCTGGTCCAGCTGCCCGTACAAACCTGGAGTTGCTGGAGCAGCCTCCCCACCTTCCTTCCTTCCTTCTTATCCTGTCCCCCACCTCCACCTTCCACCTGCAGCTTCATTATGGTGTGCAAAGGGCATTATAACCTGGTGAATGAGAGAAGGTGGGCCAGGGAGAGGCCAGGAAGGAGGGTGGGGGCAGAGATGCTCCACCCCCATTGTACCCTGGCAGCTTGACAAGATTGGAGGTCGTGTGTTAGAAACCCATTCTCCAGCTAAAGAGATCGAAGCTCCCGTTGGTGAATGACTTGGTCAACATTTCCATCAGTACGTGCAGGGGGTGGGTGGGTGGGGGCAGTGTTAGTATTTATCAGCTAAGCACATATGTTCTGAAGTTCAGACTGTCTCATTATCTTGGCTCACATCCTACCCTGAGCGAAAAAAAGCTGTGGACCGCTCAGCAAAAAGGGTGCAGATGCTTATTACTGTTAGAAATAGAACAGTTTAGGTCAGAAAGACTGTCAAACTCAAACAGGGAGTTTGGGCAGGGGGAGGGAGACTGTTTCATGCTTCCAACAAAATCCATGGGGGGCTGGGCTCACATGGCAGGTGTGCACTGATGGCCAGGGTCTGTGGACGCAAAGCAGGGCAGGGTCTGTAGGCCAGGGGTCTGCTGTCCAGCTTCCAGCGTGGTCTGGGGACATGCCGTCAGTGGTACCCAGCATGTCGGTGCTGGGGACCATAGCAGGAGTCTCGTCCAGCCTCATCCTGGGTTGCTGAGGAAAACAGTGCTTGTGGGGAGAGCATGTGCTCAGGGTCGGGAGCGTGGATTTGAGTCCTGACCTTCAGAAGTGCATCTTGTGCATGTGGCAAGTCACGTAACCTCCAGGGCCTCTGTTTCTTCATTGGTAGACCGAGAGCAGGAGACGGCTTTCCAAGTGTTTTTAGCTGTCTACCTTTTTCTTCAACCCAGAGTTTAAGTGGAA
The DNA here is from genome assembly GCF_048164855.1 of Canis lupus baileyi. Taxonomy (NCBI): domain Eukaryota; kingdom Metazoa; phylum Chordata; class Mammalia; order Carnivora; family Canidae; genus Canis; species Canis lupus. The sequence continues at coordinate 48,481,823 of NC_132851.1, read as the reverse complement.
GCTCCAGGAGCTGAGCCCTCTGGTGGGAGCAAGCCTGAAGGTGGCTTCGTCTCCATGCCCCGTCCCACCCAAGGAGCTTACTCAGAGAGCACAGCTTAAAATCCACAGTTTAAAGCAATGCTTCTCACATTTTAATGTGCATTGACATCACCTGGAGCCTGTTAGTATAGATTCTGATTCAGAAGTTCAGAGGTTGGAGGGTGAGGGGTGCAGAGGGTGGAAGGGTTGGGCTGGTAGGAGATGAGACTCCATATTTCAGTGAAGCCCCCAGGCTACGTTTGGTCAGTGGACCATGGTCTTGAGAAGTGAGATACTCTCTGTTTAGCTCTAAAAGCTTATGAATTCTCTTGACCCCTAACTCAGTGCACATCACTACATGGGTCCCCTCTAGGGATGGTTCTCAACAGAGTGGGGAGACAGGGAGCACAGCTTGCTCTCTCTCTAGCTCTTGGTATAGGACTTTTGGACTTGCCAGTTTTTAAGCACAGTGTAGGCTGAAGCTTGGGAAGTGCTAGAGGTTCTGGGAAGTGAGGGGCTGTTCCACATGGCAAGGAATTGTCCCATATCCTGCATGTCTTTCTTTTGTTTAAGCTCTGCGGCCAACAAAAAGCTTTTTCCCTCTTCTTCAACTCTATTTTGGAAAATATTCATACTTACAGAAAAGATGAAAGAATAGATCAAGGAACACCTGAGTACCTTTCATCTATATTCTCCAAGTGGTAATATTTTGGCGCATGTGCTGTATTATTTTCTCTCTGTGTGTATATAGAAAAAAACCCTTTCTCTCTGGCTAAGTCATGTGAAATTTAATTGCAAACATCATAGTACTTTACTCCTAAATGTTTCAGCTTATCTTCCCTAAATACAAAGGCATTCTCTTGCCCAACTACAGGTATTACAATCAGGAAATTTGTAACTGATATAATTCTACATTAGTGATTTATAGTTCATATTTATACATTTTCCTACTTGTACCAATTGTCCAATTGTACCAATAATGTCCCTTTAAAAAGTCTCAGACCTGTCAGAATGGCTAAAATTAACAACACAGGAAACAACAGATGTTGGTGAGGATGTGGAGAAAGGGGAACCCTCTTCCACTGTTGGTGGGAATGCGAACTGGTGCAGCCACTGTGGAATACAGTATGGAGTTTCTTCAAAAAGTTAAAAATAGAGCTACCCTATGGTCCAGCAATTGCAGTACTAGGTATTTACCCAAGGGATACAAAAATACAGATTCGAAGGGGTATGCACACCCTGATGTTTATAGCAGCATTATCAACAACAGCCAAATTATGGAAGCAGCCCGAGTGTCCATCAACTGATCAATGCATAAAGAAGATGTGGTGTAGATATATATACAATGGAATGTTACTCAGCCATCAAAAAGAACGAAATCTTGCCATTTGGCTGGAGTATATTATGCTAAGTGAAATAAGTCAATCAGAGAAAGACAAAAAACGTATGACCTCACTCATATGTAGAATTTGAGAAAGAAAACAGATGAACATATGAGAAGGAGGAAAAGAAAAAAGAGAGGGAAACAAACCCTAAGTGACTCTTAATGATAGAGAACAAACTGAGGGTTGATGGAGAGCAGTTGATGGGGGATGAGCTGGATGGGTGATGAGTATTTAAGAGGGCACTTGTTGGGGCACTTGAGTACTTCAGTTTGTTGGGTGACTGACTCTTGGTTTCAACTTGGGTCAGGATCTCAAGGTCCTAGGATTGAACCTCATGTTGGGCTCAGAGCTGGGCATGGAGCCTGCTTGGGATTCTCTCTCTCCCACTCCATCTGCCCCTCCCTCTCATTCTGTCTCTCTCTCAAATCAATAAATAAATCTTTAAAAAATACAGAGGGCACTTGTTATGATGAGCACTGAGTGTTGTATATAAATGATGAATCACTGAATTCTACTCAAGAAACCAATATTGCACTGTATGTTAACTAACAAAATTTAAATAAAAAAAAATAAATAAAATCATGACCTAAGTCTGAGCATAAAAAAAAAAAAATCCAGAATACAAACATCTTGCCCACATGGACTTCTAATGTCCACTGGGTGTCCATGTAGATAAAAATCAATCAATCTGTTTGTATCCAAGCCTAGAATCTAACTTTATGAGTAACATAAAACAATTTTTTTTATGGTTTTAATGAACATTAACTCTTACACAAATGCAATTCCTGGGAACATTAAGGAAGAATGCACTTTATTTTGTCTGGAAATTGAGTTGAAGTTGTTTGCTATTTCAGAAAATCACATCCCTGTTGGCAATGGGATGGGGGTTGCCAGACAACGTGTCTATGTTTATCTGCATTTGCCAAGGAACAGTCATGTTTACTCCACATGCACGGGTAAGCATTTGACTATGTTATCATGGCTTCCAGTTTATGCCCACTTATTTACATACTAAAATGCATATTATTTTATTAGGAACTATTTTCTTTTTATTTCTCTTCTCATAACCAGGGCATTATATTGTTGTTGTTTTTGTTTTAATGAGGTGTTATAGGTTGGTAGGATGACATTAAATTTTATTTCAGGATAACAGAGATGGTGTTACAAAGCATTTTTAAATGTATGTTTAAATTAAGGCAGCTACTTTATTTTGAACAATAAAGTGGTATAAGTAACTCCCCAAATCCCCTCACTAATAGGAGAGTCTGTGCCCCCCTCACCACTACCCCACTGCCGCCAACAGCACTCCTCACCCAGTTTTGAAAGAAAAGTATCATCTATCCAGCTAGTCCTGTTCTCTACTAGGACACCTTCTTACAAGGCAGGTGTGGCATCGACTGGCATCTGCTTATAATCCAAGAATCAGGTCCAGATGGAGCAGCTGGGCACTTACCTTTTGGAAGATAAACTCTCATTCGGGTTCAACTCAAATGCATGCACTAACACCAGGCTGCTGGTCACTGATGTTGAATTAGGTAAAGTGGGTGTGATTTGCCCACATTCTCACAGTTGCTTCCATGTAAAAATCGCTTTTATAATAAAGTTCCTTTCATTAACACATACACTGATCAAGATGAAATCAGAGAGGGAGACAAACCACAAGAGACTCTTAATCACAGGAAACAAACTGAGGGTCCCTGGAGGGGAGAGGGGTGGGGGGAGTAAAGTAACTGGCTGATAGACATTAAGGAGGGCACGTGATGTGATGAGCACTGGGTGTTATAGAAGACTGATGAATCACTGACCTCTACCTCTGAAACCAATAATACATTATATGTTAATTAATTGAATTTAAGTTTTTATAATGTTGTGGGGAAAAAAAATAATGTGGCTACCTACATAAAACAAAACAAAAGAAAAAAACATATTCTGGTCAAATAATCTTGCAAAGGAAAGCTCTCCTAGTCCCAAGTCTATGAAATAAAAGCAGGGAGAAAGGACAGGTTGTCTGCTGTGATCATGTTCAGGACATTCACAAGGGCCAAGGGTGAGCAAGGCCCCCGGAGCACCACTATGCTGTCTGCCTCCAAACTTCCGCCTAACGCCCCTGAGCTTCGAATGGGACAGCCAGTCCTCCTCTGCAAGTAATCTGTTTTTTCTCCCTGATTTTAAGATATCATTGGTCTTTTGTAGTTCTATTGTCAAGTATCTAGGTATCAAATATCTAGAATTCTTTTTACTTATTCTGATTAGTATGTTGTATTCCCTATACCTATGAATTCATGTCTTTCATCAGTTTTGGAAAATTCTCAGCTAGTATCTCCTCAAATATTACTTTTCCTCCATTCTTTGGTTCTTTTTGGGACTCTGATTAGAAGTATGCTAGACCTTTTCACTCTGTCCTCCATGTCGTTTTTTTTTTTAAGATTTTTTTTTTTTTATGATAGTCACAGAGAGAGAGAGAGAGAGGCAGAGACACAGGCAGAGGGAGAAGCAGGTTCCATGCACTGGGAGCCCGACGTGGGATTCGATCCTGGGTCTCTAGGATCGCGCCCTGGGCCAAAGGCAGGCGCCAAACCGCTGCGCCAAACCGCTGCGCCACCCCTCCATGTTGTTTAAGCTCTCTTCTGTATCTTTCAATCTTTGTGTCACTGTGATGCAATCCACATGATCTCCCTAGGTCTATCTACCAGTTCACCAGTTCTCTCTTTGATTATGTCTGATGTGCTGTTTAATCCATACATTGAGGGTTGTTTTTTTTTTTTTTTTTTTTGTCATTGTTGTATTCATTTGAACACCCGTTGTATGCAGTCCACACCACTTCTCCCATAAATAGCCTCGGGGCCTTTGCACAGTTCTTTTCCTCTGGGCTGAAGCAGTGATGGATCCTTGCAGGAAAAGTTATCATGTCTCCTTTTCCTTAAAAATGTGGATTCACTTGTCCTCTTTGTCTCTCACGTCAAAGGACCCTCTACTGTGCCAGACATACCAGATCTCATCATCGGGGTGCAAATGCTCCTCTTTCCGAACATCATCTTTTCTTCATGATCTGGTCACTTACCTTTGCATATTGTTATTATGTCCATCCAGAAGTAGTTTCTCTCTTTTTGGATCCTTTCTAATTCTGGATCATGCTCCTATTTGTTGGCACCCAGCTTCCCCTAAAGAACTGCGAGCCGTGCAGCTATCTGTTCCAGGCTGACTGGGTGGCCCAGCCTGGTGGAGCTGCCTGGAGTGGTAGGTGGACTGGTCCATGTACCAGGACAGCACCTGGTCCAGTGAGGTGGCCTCAAGTACCTGCTGGCACCACTGTGTGCCCCTAGCCCCTGTCCCCACGATGTCGGTGGTGGGAGGTAATCCAAAGGAAGAGCTACTAAGCACTTATTATAAAAAGGAGTTATTGGGCAGCCCATGTGACTCAGCGGTTTAGCACCACCTTCGGGCCAGGGTGTGAACCTGGAGACCCGGGATCGAGTCCCACGTCGGGCTCCCTGCATGGAGCCTGCTTCTCCCTCTGCCTGTGTCTCTGCCTCTCTCTCTCTCTCTCTCTCTCTCTCTCTGTGTCTCTCATGAATGAATAAATAAAATCTTTAAAAAAAAAAGGAGTTATTGACCTCTATTAGAATGTCTAAAATTAGCAAGACCGACCACACCACGTGTTGGTGACGATGTGGAACAAAACTAGAATGCTCAAACCCTCCTGCTGGGGATGTAAAATAGTACAACCACTTTGGAAAACAGAATGACATTTTTCTTAACAAGTTAAACATGCACTTACCATATGATTCAGCCCTTGTCTTCCTAGAGATTTACTCAAGAGAAATAGAAGCACATGTTCATACGATGACCTCCGCACGGATGTACATAGCAGTTTTACTTGTAACAGCTGAAACTGGAAACCACCCAAACGTCTGTCAACGGATAAATGGATGAGCAAATTGCAGTGTATCCATAAGTGGACTAATACCACGCAATAAAAAGGAATGAAACTATGGATACACACACATTTAATGGCCAATTTCAAAGTAATTTTGTTGAATGGAAGCAACCAGAAAGAAAATATACATGCTGCATGATCATTGAAATTAGCATTCGAAATTTTGGAAAATACAAACTAACTTATCAGAGTGGAAAGTTCATTAGTGGTTGCCTGGAGGCAGAGGGGTGGGGTGGGTGGGTAGTATTACAGAAGGGCAGGAGGCAACGCTTGGGAGTGCTGGTTGTATTCATTATATTGATTATTGTGATGTTTTTGTAAGTCTATACATGTCAAACAGTCAAATCATACACTTTAAATATGTGAAACTTTTATATGTCAATTATACCTGCACAAATCTGTGAGAAAATGGGTTTATTGTGAATAACTGCCCTGTTGATTACAGTTCATGCAACATCCTCTACAGTCTGGGCCTCATGGCCTTTGTTGAGATAACCACTCTTCTCCTGAGTGGTGGATCCCAACCAATCTAAGTTAATTATGGTGGTTTTATCAATTTTTTTTCTTTTTCCAAGCATAGGCACTAATAGCCTTTCTGGACAATAAAACATGGGAAAATCTATGGGAAGGCTTCTGTGAATGGTTTATGTCCTTTGAAGAAATACAAACAAAAATACAAAGAGGGTTTTTTTTTACCCCTTCCTTTTGACATGGGTTTGTCCAGATGTGATGTCTGGACTTTGTGTAGCCATCTTGTGACCGTGAAGGGTGGTGGTCTGGGAACATTGCTAACACATCAAGGAGTGCGTAACAGAGACATGGAAAGAAGCTGGGTCCTTGATAACACTGTCCAGCTGAATTAACCAATCTCTAGACTCTGTAATGTAATATAATAAGTTCCTTTATCATGTCAGTCAACTAAGTTTGGATTTTTTGGTTGTATGCAGCCAAAAGCACCTTAGCTTGATATATTCCCTTAGCTTTCAGTACTCAACTCCAGTATCACCTCCTCCAGGAAGTTTTCCTTGATATATAGTCCCTCCTGGGCCTAGATTATTTTACATATACTCCTGCTTCTGTGTCCTTAGGTCATCCTCTTAATGACCCTTGTTATACTGCATGTTTATAACTGATGATTACAAACTGATCTGTTTATCATTGTCCTTTTGCATTAAACTGGGAACATCTCAGGACAGGATTGTGTTTCTTTTAGCTCTACTTTAGCACAGCCTAGGACGTAACTGACACATAGTAGGCATAGTAGGCATGTAATAAATACCAGATCAACTGAATTGAAACTTTCCTTCTCACCTTTCATACACTAGCAAATGGGTCTCCCTGCCCTCCAGGGGGTCCCAGCCTATGTAGTTCTCAAACCTAAGAATTCATTTCTCTGTTCCACAGTCTTTTGGGGTTGCTCTTCCCTGTCATCTTTAGAAACTGGAGTTTGAGGTCTCCCTGCACCTCCAAAAGGCCATCTCCAGATGTGTCCTGTTGGCTTGAGGGGGAAGGGGGCTTGCCTCCTATTTCTGTCAGCTGTGGTCATGGCTTACAGGGTGAGCCTGGGCTTTTCTGTCCATAGTGTGACAGTGGACTGAAAGGACCTGTACCTTCACCTGCCTCTTCCCTGCCCCTCTCCCAAGTCCACTTGGGATTGTTTTTCTACAGATGTCTTGGCCCAAGTTTGCCAGAATGTCTAAGTTCTCTTATATCCCTTTGTATGTCCCACTGGGGCCTTTCCCACCAGCACCAGCTCTAATGACACTGACAGGTGATGTTTTCCCATTTCCCAGGTCATTAACAGTGAAAAAGTTGTAACAGTGGCCAACCCCTGGCCCCTGAGGGCTCCTGCTGAACATTTTCCTTCCCTTCCTTGGAGTCTTAGAGTGGAAGCAACATTATTTATCATTTCTTTGGATGAAAATAGTGCAGGAAGATGGATTCCATTTCTAGAAAATGGAATACATATAAAATAACATCTTCTCTGTCTCTTTCCCTTTACCTCTCTCCACTCCCTCCATTATCCTCTGTCTCTCCCTCCCTCCACTATCAACATTTCTTCCATATCTCCCCAGATTAGTGCTTCTGTGCTGACTCTGGAGCTAGGCAACCTGGTTTGGGTCCTTGTTCCACCACTTAAGAGCTATGGGGGAGAAACTTAACCCTTTTATTATACTATATGTTGGCAAATTGAATTTAAATCTAAAAAAAAAAGGAAACTTAACCCTTTTATACTCTATTCCCTTATCTCAAAAGTGGTGATAATTATGCTATACCTGTCCCATAGGGTTGTTCGGAGTATTAAATGTAGCATGTAAGGGGCTCAAAGCATGCTTAGTACAAAGTTTAAGTACAACAGATGTTAAGGGTTCTATTACTACCATTACTACTACTACTACCACCACCACCACCACCACCACCACCACCACCACCACCACTGATACTACTACTGGCTACCATCATTGAGCATATACTAGTTTTCTTAGAAAAAAAAAGATTGATTGATTTATTTTGGAGAGAGAGAGAGAGAGAGCAAGAGTGGGAGGAGGGGCAGAGGGAGAGGGAGAGAGAGAAAATCTAAAGCAGACTCCTTACTGAAAGAGGAGCCTGACTTGGCAACTCAGGGCTTGGTCCCTTGACCCTGAAATCATGACCTGAGCTGAAATCAAGAGTCAGATGCTTAACCGACTGAGCCGCCCAGGAGCCCCAAGCATATATTGTTTATTATGTGCCTGGTGTTTACTAAATTCCCAAAACATTAGTCCTTTTAATCCTCATTATAGCCTTAAGAGACAGTTGTAAAAAAAAAAAAACTAAGTTTTTAAGCACTCTGTAGCAAGCTCTTTCATACATTCTATACACCAATTTTAATACTTAATTTTCACAAGCCTATAAGGTGGCTACCATGAAGGTCCAGCTGACATAGATGAGAAAACTGAGGCTTAGATTAAATGTCTTGCCAAAATCATCCAAGTTATAAGGGGAGAAGTCAGGACTTGAATTCAGGTTTGTCAAAACCTGTGATTCTCAAACATTAGTATGTATCACATCATGGAGGACAGGAGGGCTTGTTAAAACACAGATTCCCCCACCCAGCCTATACCCCGCAAGTCTGATTCTGAGTGAGTCTGGAGTGGGGTCTGAAAATTAGCATTTCTAGTAAATTCCCAGGTGATGTTGACACTGCCAGTCTGTGGTCATATTTTGAGGTCCACTGTGTTAGTGGTAGGCACTGGTTTATCCTTAGAGATATAATTCTTTAGTTGATGTCTTGAATTTTGCTAAAAAGTCTTAAGTAAGTCATATTTTTTTTTGTCAGAGGAATACAGGGAATATTTTACATTCATCATCCCACTGATAATGTTTCAGGGGACTTCAGCTCAAATTCTTACTCCTGAGCTGGTGGTTTCAAGCTAATGCTCAAGGAGATAGACTCTCACCTATATCCCATGCTCAGGTTAGGCTCATCTCCTTAGATTTACGTTATTTTATTAGTTTCTGTCTTTTCCCATAAAGATCTTTTTTTTCAGAGCTTTCCCTAGAAAGTAATCATAGTTTTGAGCATTAGGGATGTTGACGTTGTAGATTTCAAATGCCAATATGTGGAGAGGCACAGGAGACAATCAAGCATCAGGTTGGTAAAGGCGTGTGACAGTTAATGTTATGTGTTAATTTGACTGAGCCATGGGGTACTCAGATTCAACGTTAATTCTGGGTGAGTTTGTGAATGTTTCCGGATGAGATTAGTATTTGAATTGGTGGACTCCGGAAAGTAGATTGTCCTCCCCAGTATGGGTAGGCATCAGCCAATCCTTTGAGAGCCCAAATAAATAAGAGATATTGTAAGAAAACAAAAACAGAAACAAAAACAAAAACCTCTCATTCCTTTTTTCCTTATCAAGCTGCTTGAACTGGGACACATCTCATCTTCTTTGGCCATAAAACTGAGGCTCATAGTTTTTGAGTTATACTACCAGCCTTTCTGGGTCTCCAGCTTGCCATCATGGGATTTCTCTATGATCACATAAGCCAATTCCTCGTAATGTCTCTCTCTACACATATATATGCACACATCCATTCAACCATGCATGCACACGTACACATGGGCTCGAGTGCAGCGAGGGGCTCCTTGCCAGTGGGAAAGAGATGCTCATCATGGTATTCAGTGAGCATTCATCAAGCTAAGACGACTGGTGAAGTATGAGCAGGAGCAAGGCCTGGAGTGTTGGACATGTTCTCCTAGGTACAGTGGGGCATTGATAGAAAGCAATTGACAAGCTAATGTCCATAAACTCTCAGTTCAAGCTATGCTCTAAGAACCAGAAAGTTGCCACGGCTACCCTAAAAGAATCTTTTATTTATTGTAGCCACAGGCTCACATTGCTAAACATCAAACATGAAATGTAATTGGGAGGGTTGCAGAATTACAAGGTCAGTTGAATTCACAGCCTTAGCAAGTTGCTCATGTTCAAGTTGGAAAGTTGATTGAGAAGGAAGGAGACTCTGGAACATGAAGGGGGGACGTGACACCCCAACACAGCTGAGTCACTCTGGGCCTCCCTTGCCAGTGGACATGCGTTCATCCCGTGTCTGAGGAATCGAACCTCCCTTTGGCTGGAAATCCTGTGGTAACTTTACCTAGGACATAAGGTTTGTAACGGGAGCTCATTCTCTTCCAGATACACCACAGCTACCCTTTGTTGCTACTAGACAAATGGCAACAGGTCAGAGCTCAACGTGCCCCAGTGTCAGGAACATGTGAAGAGGAAGGAGCTAAAAATACACATTGCAAGATTTTACTAAGATGTAATGGTAGAAACCTAAAGAATGTGTGTGGGAGGGACACCTGGGTGGCTCAGTGGTTGAGTGTCTGCTTTTGGCTCAGCTTGTAATCCTGGGGTCCTAGGATCGAGTCCTGCATCAGGTTCCAGGCATGGAGCCTGCTTCTCCCCCGCCTATGTCTCTGCCTCTTTCTCTGTGTCTCTCATGATTAAATAAATAAAATCTTAAAAAAAAAAACCAAGAATGTGCATGAAAGTGGATTTTGTAAAATATAATGTTATGTCTCTTCTTTGGAGCATAATCAAAAGTCCTTTTTAAAAAAACATTTTATGGAAGAGTTATGGGGAGATTATCCTCCATAGAAACTAAAAATGTATTAGAAATCTACAGTATTTGAAGCAGAATGATGCTAGTACATGAATGAACAGAGCAAATTAGTCGAATAGAGTCCAGAGAAATACTCAAGTATGAATAGTAATTTGATTGATGAAAATAGTGGTATTTCATAGAAGTGGTCAAAGAACACATCAACCAACCAATCAGTAGTGTTAAGACAATAGACTAATGATCTGGGGAAAATAAGAGGAGAAAGAAAGAGGAAGCTGAGTTCCTATACACTTCCTTATCTAAAGGAAATGCCACTTTTTCTATTATTTGTAACAGATAAAAAAAATCCATAAAAACTTTAAAGGTAGAGTTGTATCCCCTTGGAGTAGTGAGATTCTTTCAAAGCATGACATAAGACCCAGGAGGTATAAAAAGAATAGATTTATAAACGTGACCAAACACATAAATTTTAAATAGCAAAACACAAAGCCAAGAGACAAACAACAAACTGGAAAATATAGCTGCTACCCATTTTGCAGACTAAGATTCACTTGTTTAATTTACAAAGAACTGCTGTAATCCAATAAGAAAAAAAAGGTGGGACGCCTGGGTGGCTCAGTGGTTGAGCATCTGCCTTTGGCTCAGGGCATGATCCCGGGGTTCTGGGATCGAGTTCACATCAGGCTCCCTGCATGGAGCCTGCTTCTCCCTCTGCCTGTGTCTCTCCCTCTCTTTCTCTCTCTGTGTTTCTCATGAATAAAGAAATAAAAAAAATCTTCAAAAAAAAAAAAAAAAGAAGAAGAAAAGGGTGAAAGCCAAATGGAAAAAGATGGAAAAAATACAAAAAAGTATTTCACACTTAAATAAATAGCTATTTGTATTTCATAAATGCACACACACATTTATATATGTGTGCATAATATATATATATATATCACAGTATAAATGGATGTCTAACTCTACTCAGAGTTCAAGAATACACGTGAAAACACAAGCAAGCAGCACAGAGATTGATGATACCCGGTGTTGATGAAGGTGTAGATGAAGGGCAACTGGCCCATGATCTTGGTGGAGGTACAGATCAATTCAGTTTCTGAAAGCGTAGCTAGGTCAAATCTATCAAAATTTGAAAGATATATGCCCTTTGACCCAACTCTAAAACATTTATGTGAGAGATACTCACACAGGTGAACAAGGTACTTACTGCTGGCTTGTTTGTATTCGTGAGAAAATGCTGGAAACAATCTGAATGCCCACCGTTATAGAACTGATTAAATAAATCACATTCCACGCACATGATAAAACACTGCAGGGCCGCTTGAAGCAATGAGGTAGATCCATAAGCATTTATGCAAAAAGACCTGCACTGTAAAAATTAAAAAAAAAAAACCAAATTGCCAAACTGGATGTGTTGTACATCGCTACAAAAACAAACAAACAAAAGACAAACAAAAAAAAAAAACCAAAAACAAACAAAAAAAACAACAAAAAACAAAAACAGCATATACATATAAATGTACAGGAAAAGTCTGGAAGACATGCTAAAAATTGTTAACAGTTTTGACCCGTGGGGAGTGAAATGGGGAGGCTGGGTCTGACAAAGAGCATGAGATTTTTCCATTTTATTTGGTACATTTGCTACCGTTTGGTACAGTTTTGATACATATATTCCTATACCAATTTTCTATTTAAAAAACCCATTCCTTTCTCTTCTTGCTCTCTCCCTTTTTAAAAAAACAATCTTCTTTCCCTTTCTTCTTTGGTGCTCCCCTGCCTCGCGGAAGCTTGCTTCTCCAACCCTCTGGTTGCTGCCCAGAACACTCGCTCTCAAGCCCCACTGACCCAGGAAGCTCCGGGGTAGCACCCGTGGGCCTGAGCGGGGGGAGACCTGGGCACTTCCCAGTCCTGCACCTGCTGGTGCGACCCCCTTGGAAACTCGTGTCCGCTCTCAGAGCGTCGTTTCCTCCAGGAGATGAGGCTGGAGGGAAGCTTGCTCCTGGGGTCTGTGTCGTGTGGGTGGCCTGAGCAATGACCTCCTCCAGCCCAGGGGTCTCCAACCCCTCCCTTGCCTCCTGGGGTCCCCTCTCTGGCCTTATATGGGAAGCTCCCCTCGCTGGGACTCTGCAGGGCCCACCTTTCACACATAGGTGACGCTGACACTGATGGGCAACAGAGGGCTTCTATTCCACCTCGGGTCTGCTCTATTTTGGGGTTGCTATCAGCCATTTCACATCTCAGACTTGCCCTTGTTATCTAAATGGCCTCTTTGGGGCTGGAAAACAGATGCTGGAGCCAGCAGGGAGAGCTGTCTTTGTCTAGGTTCGAAGTGAGTTTCTCTGAACATCCTGTCACTCTCCAACGCCTGGGGGGCTCCGGGGTTCAGTCTGCAGACCTTGGAGGTGGGATCACCTGTATGTGGAAGGACTGTCGTCCCAGGCCTACCATGCCATGAATGACCCCATAAACATGACATAGGCTCGTGCATGCCCGACGACCCTTCACTGGGCACTCCCTCTGTGCCTTTACATAGGACCTGCCATCTAACCCCTCAACCCCCCTGGGAGCTACATGTTCTTAAGCCCATTTCACAGATGAGGAAGACTGAGACTCAGAGCGAGAAAGTAGCTTGTAAGCATGTTTATAGGAGACCAGTTTTTAAGACGTTGAGTCAAAGGGCACACACAAAAACGGTCTTCACCTGTATCAGGACTGCCCTTCTGTTCCGCTTTGGGCAAGGACATAACCGGTCACCCCAAAACGCTTGAGTGACTATTGGAGGAGAAGGAAATGCGTTGCTGGTCTTTCCTCAATTCTTTCCCCACCCTCACCGCCCCCAACCACCACCAAAATATGATTATTCCCGTTTTCTTTCTTCACCAGATACTTGCTGAAATAAATAAAGACCTTATGGTCGGCAGTATTTGCCAAGTCGTGGTGGCTGGGGGTGGAGGTGGTGGGGATGGAGGGCAGCACGGAGGAGGAGGCGTGCACAGCAAATGTTCCCGTGCCTTTTACAATATGGTCCTTGCCTGTGTCAGAAGTTCGCACAAAGCTCTGAATCAATCTGTCGATCAGGGCACAGTTTGGAGGATGATCAACTTATCCCAAAACATGGGCAAAGAAACGACGTACCTGGACTTCAGTTTTCAGAGACAAGTTCCACTTTATCTGGAGTGGCTCCCTTCCTAAAACCGTAAGCATATGGCTCTTACAAGGGCTGAAAATAAATTTGTTGGGACAACAAAGTGCCATGGGGGGAGACGGTGTGCAATGCAGGAAACCATCCAAGCGCTTTCATACTCCTCGGGGGGCAGATTACTGGGCCATTTGCACTAGCAGCAGCTATAGAAGTTAGTGTTTTATTTCCTGGACCTATAAAAACCTAATTGGTGCCCATATGTCAGACTAATATTTCTTCCAGCTCTTTATACTCTGCTTGCAAGATTAGGACGGAGGGCGGGGGCAAGAGTGATTGAGTTGTCTGGGGAGCGAGATGACTTCACCCCAAAACGACCAGACTCCACCTATAAACTGTTCGGATATTACCTTTACTTTTTTCTTGGCTCCCCTCTTCGTCCCCGTCTCACAAAGGAACCACCCCCACCCCGGCCTCTGCATCCTCCCCGTAATGTGAAAGTCCCAAATTGCTTTTTTATGAACCTAGTGATTTTTCTGGTGGGTTTGGAAGTGTCCCAGAAGAGACACACAAGCTTTTTAAGAGCGCACAAGAAACCGCCTCATCCTCATTGAATGTGAAGGATCTTTAGGGAAGGCAGGGATTTTTTTGTCTGTTTTCCTTGCTCTCTACCCCCGTCACCTAGGCCCAGGCCAGGCACATTCTTGGGGTTTCAATCAATATTTGCTCAATCAAGAAATAAGTAAATTATAGCAGACATCTGTAGTTGTCGCCTCCTTGCATTCATTCCTTTGGTTCTGGTAAGAGCAGCCAGACATTTCTTTGGGGACCCTCATATTTCTCAGTCTCAGGGCACCTGGCTCAGGTAAAGCTGAAGTCCCTCTAGCTCCAGGAGAGGGCACAGGTTCCAGGCCTGAGCCACATGGTCCACAGTGATTGGTTCATTTGGGCACATGATCCCATAAGAGTCCCGTGAGAGTTGGCCTTGAGGATTTCAGGGAAGCCTGGGGGTAGGAGTTTTTTCCCTACTCTAACTGCTGTCTCTAAGGATACTCTAGGCCAAGAGCTTTCAGCCTTCACTCCACATAGAGGTCCTGCCTGGGGGTTAACCCACTAGAGAGAAAAGCAGAGCCGAGGGAGAGAGATTGACTCTATGAACATTGTTTAACCCTTGGATCTAAGTATCCTGGAGGCTCAATGTCTCCCAGAGGTTTTAGCCATAAATTCCCTTAAGCCAATGGAATTTCTAGAAATCTGATATTAAGATAAAATAAACTAAAGAACTGAATTAAGGGAATGTCAATGATTTAGCCACCCCGGCAAGCATAGTTTCTATAGAATGTGTCTATACTTGACTAACACTGGTCAAGAATCAGTCTGCTATTTTTGAGAGATCTCCAAATACAGCAACTTAAACGAGATGGTTGTTTTTTTTCTCCCGTGAAGGAGTCTGGAGGGCTGTGACTGTGGCTTAACTAGGATTCTGTGTTGTTACTTTGTCACCCTCAAGATGTAGCTTCATGCCCTCGTGGTCCCAGACAGCCTTTTGGGCTCCCTGTCATCATGTGTCTTCCTGCCAGTAGGAAGAGACGGGGAGGAAGGGGAAGGCCCGTATGTCCCTTTAAAGACACCAAAGATGCAGGTGAGTGGACCAGAAGTGAAGTGGAAAATAATCCCTCTCTCCCTCTCTCTTTCTTCCTCCTCCCTCCCCCCTCCCTCCCTCCCTCTCTTCCTTCCTTCCTCCTATCCTCCCTTCCTCTAATCTTTCCTTCCTTCCTTCCTTCCTTCCTTCCTTCCTTCCTTCCTTCCTTCCTTCCTTCCCTCCTCCCATCCTTCCTCCCTCCCATCCTTCCTTCTTCCCTCCCCCTTCTTTCCTTCCTTCCTCCCATCCTTCCTCCCATCTTTCCTTCCTTCCTTCCTTCCTTCCTTCCTTCCTTCCTTCCTTCCTTCCTCCCTCCCTCCCTCCCTCCCTCCCTTCCTTCCTTCCTTCCTTCCTTCCTTCCTTCCTTCCTTCCTTCCTTTCTTCCTTCTTTCCTTCCTCCCATCTTTCCTTCCTTCTTTCCCCCCATCCTTCCTTCCTTCCTCCTGTCTTTCCTTCCTTCTTTCATTGAGCACGATGTACCAGGTACTGTGTTAAGCACTGAGGATACAACATCAAATGACACAGACTCAGTTCTCACCTTCCTGGAGCTTATGTTTCTGAATAGATTGTTAAAAATGACAGAAGTCCACAATTTAGGTGGTAACAGCTCTCAGAGTGATTTGGGGGTTCATTTTTACAAGATCGAGAGAGCCCAGTCACCCGCAACTTCCAAAAGCCCCAAGACTTGCAGCCCTCTCATCCCTGTGCCTACTAAACCAGAACATGATCTGCTACCTTTATATCTATTTTGAGGAACAGTACTCTCACACACATGTTATTTGTGTGTGTGGTATAAACTGTTGGTCTTTAATGCGCTCCGACAGACTTTGCCTCTTTTCAAGGGCATTTCAGGCAATTGCAGAGAAATGAACAAGATACTTCTTTCTCTATAAAATGGAGATGTTAATGTTAACTGCTTCATAGATATGTTGTGAAAATTAAATAATACACATAAAGTGCTTAGTTTGGTAAAGACGTTGACTATTTCTAAGATCACGTTTATTATATTTTCTGATCAGAGAATATTGTTTCTCTCTCTTTCTAGTTCCATTTGGGGCAACTGGTAGAGAAACTGGATTTTGGGGGGTTTTTGGTTTTTTACAATGAGCATGGATTGTTTTTATATTTAACAATTTAATATTCAAGAAGAATGACTTTTTGTGTTGGTAAAAATAAGACATGCTTCTTACAAAGTATTTAGACAATGGAGAAATGTACATTTTTTGTTAACTCCATATGATTACCATCCATATGAAAACATCTCACAGTTTTCTAAATCGACGTGTCAGGGATCATTTCTGGTTTGTTTCAATGTTTTCAGCATCAAAAATACATATAAAATCCAATTCTAAGACAGAACATGAGAGACTCGTAACTCTGGGAAGCGAACTTGGGGGGTGGTGGAAGGGGAGGTGGGCGGGGGGTGGGGTGACTGGGTGGCGGGCACTGAGTGGGGTGCTTGATGGGATGAGCACTGGGTGTTATTCTATATGTTGGCAAATTGAACACCAATAAAAAATAAATTTATATATAAAAAAATAAAATAAAATCCAATTCTAGTTGGTTTAACACATATGGAAATGTGTTGATTTCCAAAACCCACATTCGGAGGGTGGCCTGACCCAGCGTCATTTGTCTGTGACTCTGGCCTCGGCAGGTGGGGGTGTCAGTCGTAGGTGGCTTTACGAGTGGCTTTCGTTGCAACAGGCTCTGCACCTTCCCACCACCAAGTCCAGATGGAGAGAGGGAGCCTCCAATGATCAGTGTCCTCTTAAAGCTAGGAAGCCTCTTTCCCCAGAAATCCCTGGGGAGCCTTCCCCACCCCTCCAGTTTCATTGGCCTTAACTGGATGACAAGGCCCGGCCAGATTCTGTGGCAAGAATATCCCACACCCTGGTTGTCTTTGTCCCCAGTTCCACGGGGCGAGGAGAAACAGGCTTATGCTGGGACCAACCGCACCCCACGGGGCTGAAGCCAGAGCTGGGCTCCGAGCACCCTGGAGTACAGGGTCTCCCTGGCCGAGAGCCCACCATCAGTGAAAATCCAAGTCCTGTGTGGGAGGAAGAAGAGGGACAGGGGAATGAATGCAGGCTGGAGACAGATCGAAAGAGAAGCAACCGTAGGCAGATATATTTTGGACAAAAATACGAGTATATTATCCACGCTGCTTTTAAAATAATAGATTTACTTATAGCACTCAAATTCCGCAGTAGAAGAGCAAAGCTGGAGTTCAACTGAGCGAATTGCTGCCCTTTGGTTAAATGCATCTTTACCGCAAGAGATATTATTTCTTAACAGCCCCTCTTGAGGGAAGAAGGTTAAGCAAAGCAATGAAAAATGTTAAGAGGTTGGAGTCATTATTTTTTTAGCCGTAGGTTTCAATTTCAGGCAGTATTGAATGACTCACGGATATGAAAGATGAGCCAATCTTTAGACGTGTGCTTCCTCCCATCTCTCTGTCCCTCACCTCCCAATGTTGGCTCTATTACTATTCGTACAACAGCATAGTCTGTATTATTCACGTTCTGTCGTGGAAACACTAGCGTGTCCTCATCGCTTACTGTCACCGGTTCTGTGTTCCAATGAGTTGTGTGTTCATGCCAAATCCTTTTCACCCCAGGCTGTCCTTCCTCAAACCCTTTATTTTGACTCATCTCTAAATTGACTGGGCTTCATCACTCAATAATTTTTTTCTTTTTTCAAAGAAGACCCATGGGTGCGTGCGTATCTTCTGACTTCCTTCATGGGCCCTGGGTGTTTGCCTGTGGCCTTCGTTCTGGAACTTATCTGGGATGGATGAAACCATCTTGAGTCACAGTTTCCCTTGGAAATTCTAGACGGTGCTTCATTCTTATTCTGGCATTGAATAGAGATTATCAAAGATCGAGGCCAATCTAACTGGCTTCCCTTACTTGTTATCGGTACGCCAAGACTTCTTTTTCTGAAGTCTTTGAAGTTCAGCAAGTTAAAAAGGCCATGTCTCCATGTGGATCATTCAGTGTCTGTTTTCCTGGGTCTTCGTGTACTCTTTCAATCTGTAGATTCATTTTTTCATTTGTCAGAGCAATTTTCTTGTTTCATGTCTTTGTATATTTAGTCCGTCCTGTCTGTGGGTTCTCTGCTCTAGGAACAGGGAGGCTCAAATCACTTATGCCTTTTCTGTGCCTTCATCATGTTTATCTCTAGTATTTTTTTCTGTATCTGTAATTTTATTTTGAGCTGTGTCATATAGGGTTTTTAAAAAATTATTATTGGGATCCCTGGGTGGCGCAGCGGTTTGGCGCCTGCCTTTGGCCCAGGGCGCGATCCTGGAGATCCGGGATCGAATCCCACATCAGGCTCCCAGTGCATGGAGCCTGCTTCTCCCTCTGCCTGTGTCTCTGCCTCTCTCTCTCTCACTGTGTGCCTATCATGAATAAATAAAAAAAAAATTAAAAAAAATTATTATTATTAGCTCCACGGCAATGTTGTTTTGGTTTTTAATTGCTTACCTAGAACTGAAGTCTCCTTTTTTTTTTCCCCATTTTTTTCATTTTTTTTTCCCAGATCCTTCTCTTGTTGCATAATTTTTTTTTCTCTCGGCCCCGGTATGTTGAATTCATATTTTTATTCACAGGTTCTCTAACTCAAAACACTCAGGGGAAACACTATGCTCGGCTAGTTTGTTTCTTAGATTTGGAGCTTATGATGAAAATTCTTAAGATTTTTAATTAGTGCAAGGTTCCAGCGTGAGCACAGCGTTAGAAGCTGCGCTGCTTGAAAATCTGCCCTTTCTATCCCTCACTTCTTGAGGTACGTGACCTGAGGTTGTACACATTTCCTTGTTTGCTTGCTACTGCCAATTTTCTTGTTTTGCTGGTTTTCATTATTTCCGTTCACATTTTAGACATCGGGGGAGGAGAATCTCTATTTTGCTTTCATTCTGTTCATCTTCCTTCAGAAGCCTACATTGTTTATATTTACTCATGCTCACTATAGAGTCAGGAAAAGTCATCTCCATTAAAAAAAAAAACAAAAAATCAATGAGATCACGTGAGGTTCATTAAAAACTTTGAAGTACCACGCAAATGTTATTTTTAAAAGGAAAAGTCCAAAAAAATAAATAAATAAAAGGAAAAGTCCTGGAATCTTAAGGCTGGAATAGACCGAGGACCTCGTGTTTTAATCCCATACTCAAGTCAAAAACCCGGCAACAGCTTTCCTGGTGATTGCTTCTGCTTCCCTCCATGAGGGGACTCACTTCTTGGCCAAGCCTGTTATTCGGAAGATGGACAGCCCTGAGAATTTGTCATTATCTCCATCTCTTAAGGTGAAGTGTGCCTTCCTGAACTTCAACCTATAGCTTCTAGCTCTGCTCTGCTTAGCAGGTGGCATAATGGACAGCTTTTGACGTTGTCACAATGCAGAGACCCCGGCATCCTGAAAAGGAAACGTAACAATGAAAGGATTTATGTGCTTATAAGGGAACAAATTTGTGTGAATTATTATTTTCTATTTGAACCCCCTCTCCCCCTACTCCACTCCCCTTAAATGTCCAGAAAAAAAAATGATTTTAACTGTTAGAATGCCAGATTAACTTTGTGGCAAGTTTTTATCTGGATTTAACCTGAACCTACAAGATGCTCAAAGTTCAAGGAGAGCTGCTCCTACAACCAAAAAAAAAAAAAAAAAAAAAAAAAAGGAAAAGAAATGGAGTGTTGCTGATAGCTGGCCACTCTAGCCTCTCTCTGCCTCTCAGGCTGCTGAATAAGGACTTGTTGAGTGAGAAACACATTTTCCAGGGCTCAGCCCACTTCTCGGGAGGAAACAACGGAACACTTCCTAATCGACACACTTCTGCATGGCAGTGCCAAATGACCCATTTGAAAAGTTGTTTGGATGAATAATTGTTCTTGTAGCCAAATGTTGTGCAGATACTTACGGAAAAATCTTTTCAAGGATGCCGATTCTAGTCTGTGGCAGAAATGCATTTCTATTTTGCACACTTGTTTGCCTTTTCATCAGCTTCCACTTCCCTTAGAAAAGCTGAGCAGTTTCTGGTGGTCTTTGGTTCTCCTGAGAGTAAATGTTCCCCAGGAATTTGCAGGGCACTTCCATCCCGAGGACTTAGGGGTTAGATGAGAAGCAGATGGAGGTGCAGGGGTGGTATAGAGACCCAAAGTGGCAAAGGTCAGGAGACCCCTGACTCTCCCCAGCCCCACCCCTGCCTGTTGCTGAAGGCAGACATGCTTTGCTCCTTTTCCCCACAGCCTTCATAATGAAGGGTGACATCTCTGGGACTGGCGAAGACCTTGAGACCCTTTGGGGGAGTTTTCATTTTTAGATCTGTGTACACAAACGAGGCAATCCTCATCCAATTTTACATTTTCAAAGAGCATTTCTTACAATCTTAATTTTTTTTTTTTTTCCTGAGCACTGGGCCTATTTCTCCTCAGTTACGAAGGTGATGACCTCAGGCTTTTTCCACATCCTTCTTCCCTTTTTTTATTTCTTGGAAGGGGCAGGTCTCTCCTATGAGCTCATGTCCCTCCCATGGCTGACCCTGTGTGTGAGAGCTCAGGGAAGATGGGTGTCTTCCCCAGCACCTAGCAAGGGCTCACCTTACCTTGTTGGGGAGGATGTCATGTGCCAGAAATGAAGGTGCAGAGGTTAAAGGATTTGCTCAAGGTTACCCATCTTGGAAGTAGAACTCAGATTTAAATCAAGACAATCTGATTCTAGAGCTTGTCCTCTTAAACCCTACACAATGCTGCTGCTCTATACACGAGTATGGGGAGTGCCTGTGCCTGAAACACGTCACCGCCACGCTCTGCTAACCCCTCTGGTAACTCACTCAAGTGATCACCTCCACTAAATCCCTCGTGAGCACCTCCTCTGGTGCTATCTGAGGTGATTAAAGTGGCAGAGGAAGATATCTGCAGGTGGCATATGATGCTGGCATGGTCTCATACAGGCTCACAGGCCTAATGGGATTTCCATTTCCGGCAATGTGGTGGATTGCATTACATAAAACCCTCCTGCTATGAAACACCTGGAAATGCAGTATAAAATAGAACTAGCATCCCTTTAAATGTCCAACGGGGCTCAAAAGAAAGAAAAGGAAATCCCAGGGACCAAAAATGAAATGGAAACTAAAAACCAGAGTACAATCTGCACACTAAAGCAGGGGCTGCCTGGGGGTGTTTGATGATCTCAGAAACCAGGGAGCTCGGGATTTAATGGTTACTCTGGGACAGAAGGAAAAATTGATATTCCACGTAAAGCTGCTACCCTTAGTCAAAGGGTAAAGAGAAAAAAGGCCCCCAAATGACCAAAGGAAATGAGAGGCAAGTTTGCATTTCTTGGAGAGAGCTTTGGCAGGGTAGGTAGGGGATGGGGATTTGAAACCCCAGGCCTGCCCTCACTAGCTTTGGCGTTCAAAGGTGCACTTGCTACGGGGTGCTGGGGACCTCTGGATGTTATATTAACACAGAAACAGTTCTTAGATGCTCCCAAAGTTCCTGACAAAGCAGAGGTGAAGCCTCACTGGAGAGACACCCCCAAACCTGGAGCTTCAGGATTCCTGAGGATCAAACACCACTTAAGATGAATTCACAATCCAAGATTTTAAAAACCTCAGACGCATGAACCCATGCCAGCGGCCATATGAATAGCAGATATAAATCTTTCCGATACTCAAATATCAGATACAGACTATAAAATAAGAAGCTTTAAAGTGGTTAAAGGTAAGAAGGAAGTAATGAGAGAAAAAAAGAACCCATCAGAAAGTCCAGCCGATTGTGTTACATAAAATTCTGAGAAATGAATGAAGTTACGGGCTCAAGGGCTCAAGAGAAAATCAGTGGAGCCCTTAATCCACTCAGCTCTCTCTGACATCAGCGACAGAAATGTAAACACTGAGGAGGGCACCTGATGGGACGAGCACTGGGTGTTATACTATAGGTTGGCAAATCGAACTTCAATTTAAAAAAAAAAAAAAGAAAAGGATGGGATGAGCACTGGGTGTTATACTATATGTTAGCAAATTGAACTCCAATAAAAAAAATTAGTTTTTCAAAAAGAAAAGAAAAGAAAAGAAAAGAAAAAGAAAGAAAGAAAGAAAGAAAGAAAGAAAGAAAGAAAGAAAGAAAGAAAGAAAGAAAGAAAGAAAAGAAATGAGAATACTTCCCACGAGGCAGTGCAGGTAAACAAGATGGTCCCAGGAAGGCGCTCTGGGGTCTTTTACTGGGAGCAAATGACAAGAATGGGATCTTTTGATAGTGGAGCTGCTACGCTGGCAAATGCATTCTGCAAAGAGCCAGATAATAATTATTTTGGTTTTTGTCTGCTCAGCCATATGTCTCTGTCACGTAGACCTTCTTTGCATTTTTTTACAGCCCTTTAAAAAAGTAAAAGCTTGCCTTAGCTCACAGGCTGTACAAAAACAGGCATCGGTGGGATTTGGCCCTGGGGCGAGGGTGGGGGACCCCTGTGCTAATCCGTAGATCTAAGCAGCTCTTGGGCTTTTCCCACCGCGCGTGGGGAGGGGCTGCCTGAGAGTGAAATGGCTCAGGAGAAGGCCTCGCCCGCAGGACCATAGACAGACCACAGATTCCCAATGGCCTGTGTGACTATCTGGACCCACCATGCACAAAGATCCAACCCAGAGATTTTTAGTTACGCAAACCAACAAATGTTCTTTTTTAAAAAGCCACTTTGCCTTGGTTTTATGCCACTTGTAAAGGAAAGAACAACACATACATTTAGCAACGCACTTGAAGCTCCCTTTAGAAGAATCTCTAAATCCTTTGCGCGTGAGACTCCACCTGCCTTAATAACACCTGAACTGCAATCATGTTTGTTCAGGAATCACTTAAAACCCGCAGACTGCAGTATTATTTTATAATCAGTTGCTATGCGGAGGGAGAAAGGGAAATCGTATTTGTGTGTGTGTGTGTTGAGCACTGTATTGTTTTTCACCTTGTCTCGCTCAATAGACCCAACACCTTGCTGAAATAGACCCACCAGCTCATTTCATAGGTGAGAAAACTAGCCTCAGAGCCGAAGTAACTCGTCTAGGGCCACACTTGGAAGGTAACAGGCCTGTTGCTTGGATCTAAGGCTCTTTGGCTCCACAATCTGTGCTCTTTACAACCCCATATTGCAAATGTCTTAGCTCAAGGGTCAGCCAACTTTTTCTGTAGAGGGCCAGATAGTGAATACCTTGGGCTTTGTGGGCTATATGTGTCAAAACAACTTTGAAGGCAAAGGGAAAGCAGCAAGAGACAATATGCAAATGAATGGGCGTGGCTAGCCCTTAAACTTTATTTACAAAAACAGTTGGTGGGCTGCAGTTGGCCTGGGGGGCTGTAGCTTATTGACACCTGCGTTAGGTGACCCTGTTCTCCTAGCAAAGGCGCCTCTCTGAAAGGAGCTCTTCCTCTCCAACACTATCCAAAAGCTACCTGTGCTTCATGCAAAATTGCATTAAGAAATTTTGTTACAGTGTCAACTTGGCCCTAGACCATTCATTCATCTGGAGTTTATCATTTATATCTCTTAAAAATATGAGGGATCTATCTTTTCATGTTTCTGCCCTGCCCTGTTTCCCAGACTTGATTGGAAATTCCATAGAGGCAGGAACCCCTCTTCTCCAGGTAAAGGGTCAGGAGCTATTGTCTGGGAGTCAAATCCTGCCCATTGGCAAAATGGGTCCTGGGGGCCTATCCTGCCCCCTCCCCAGTTCTTACAAATGAAGTTCTATTGGAACACAGCCCAGCTCATTCATTTATATATTGGCTGCTTTTGTGCTACAGTGGCAAAAGTGAGTAGTTGTGGCAGAGATCCCATGGCCTACAGAGCCAAAATTATGTGCCCCGTAGACCTCTACAGAAAAAGTTTGCCAGCACTTTCTCCAGACAGAAGTTATTATTCCCTTAACTGTTGTCTGAGATTTTTCTTAAGAGGGGGAACTGCTTTTGCTGAGGAAAATACCTTGTTAAGGGTTTGGGTTGGAGAATAACCAATACTTAGGTATTTGGAGGAGCCCAAGCAGAAAGGAAAAGATGCACCATTCTATGTGAGAAAATGAGAGGGATTTTGGCTCCTAAAAAAGAAAAAAAAAAAAAAAAAAAAGGAAGGAGAAGCAGAGTGGGTGGCAGAAAAAAGATTGGAGAGAGGAGCTGGGAAGTTTTTGAGAAGTGGGATTGTAATATGCTTGTGGGGGGGGGCAGGGTTGCCCAGAAGGGCTGCAGAAAGCTCTAATATATGATTTTGAGGCCTTTGCTCTGTCATATGCCACATCGCCCCTCCCTGTGGTCACTTGGTCTTTAGTCAAATGCCTTGTTTACGTGGTTATGTGGTTGCTTTTGGGGTGGGGAGAGACTAAGAGAGAAGCTGTGTGTTGTATGGGGTCTGATGCCAGAGCGGGATTGAAGACATAGCTATGAGATAGAGCAGAACAATTCTGACAAAATCAGGACATAAAAAGAGAATTAACCATAAGACTGTAAAAACGTTTCCCCAAATTTGGAGAATCCTGAGGATGGGCTTTAGGTTTCCCTAATCTATAGAATTGGGACTTGAGTCAATCTGACCTAGAGTTTAGGGACTAGGAGACCCTAGCAGATAGTTGGGTTAGACACTCAAATTGTTGAATCAAGCATTCTCCTGGCTTCCAGGAGCTCACTCTCTGGGAAAAGACTCAGAAACACATGTGTAGTAAGTGCTCTGATAGAAAGATGCTGTGAACCCAAGAAGGGCAAAAGTGCCTGGAGTGTCAAGGCAGACTTCCTGTAGGAAGTGACATTTGAGCCAGAGCTTGAGGGATGACTGGAGAAGGGCTTCTCTTCCACCAGAGGGAACAGGAGGTGCACAAATGTGAGTCAGGAAAGGCAAGTCGGGAAATAGGAAATTTCCTGTGAGAGAAAGGATGGAGGGCAGAGGGTGGTGCAGAGGTGGGTCAGAGCCAGGAAATTTTGTGTATTTCTTTCTTTTCTCCATAATGCCTGGTATACAAGGAAGTGCACAGAGCGCCTCACTGGCTCAGTTGGTGGGGCATGTGACTTCTGAACTCAGGGTTATAAATTTAAGCCCTGAGTTGGGTGTAGAGATGACTTAAAATCTTTAAAATCCAAACCAAAGAAAGTGCTCAATAAAATTTGCTCTCAGATGAGTTAATGTCTACTACTTAATAAGAATTGGGATTTGACGGGGCGTCCCTTTCCTTCCTTGTTGCTTTCCTGAGTGTTTACTATTTGGTGGCCTTATAGCTGTGCTTCTTACTGTGAACATGTGTCTTGAATGAACATCATGATCTATGTCAAAGTTTCGGAGATTTTAACCAACTATATGGCCAAAGGTTGAGACTTTTTTTTTTTTTTAAGATTTTATTTATTTATTCATGAGAGACACAGAAAGAGAGGCAGAGACACAGGCAGAGGGAGAAGCAGGCTCCCTGTGGGGAACCCGATACCAGACTCAATCTCTGAGCCAAAGGCAGATGCTCAACCACTGAGCTACCCAGGTGTCCCCCAATGTTGAGTCTTAAGAAAAGCACAGACTTCAGTTTAAAACCTGATCCTGACACTTAGTGAAGCACAGTTTATTTGACTATTCTGAGCCTCAGTTTCCCCTCCATAGAAGAAGGATAATGATATCTATGTGTAGAATCACGGTAAGGAGTAAATAACATGACATATGTAAAATTGTCAGCCCCGTGTCTGTCACGTAACAGGTACTCAAGTCAATAGGAGTCGCATATTTTTTAATGAGATGGATTCTTTTGTACATGATTCTTGGATGATTTATTTAGAGTAGGGTTGTCCAATTAGGTAGCCGCCAGTCACACATGGCTATTGAGAGTTTGGAATGTAGCTAGTCAGAATCAGGGTGTGTAGTGTTAAATGCGTAGCAGATTTCAAAGACTTAGTATGAACTAAGGAACATAAAATATTTCATTAATACATGTGCATATTAAATACATATTTAAATGATAATATTTTGTATACATTGGGATGAATAAAATATGTTCTCAAGACATCTCACCTGTTTCTTTTTAATTTCATGATATGGCTACTATAAAATTTAAATTTAGATTTGTGGCTCACCTTATTTGCTATTGGACAGTTACAGGTCCAGAGAAATGACGAAATTAAATTGCAAGGCCTCTCTAAAACCCAGGTGATCAATGACATATTTCAATCTTTTTCATTTTTTGCTATAAAGATCTAGTTGCCTAAAATTCAATGGAGTTTTGAAAGGAGGGTTAGGTACTTAATCATTAGAGATTATATTAAATGTCTTTGATGGGAAAGAAGTCTAGTTGTCAACATTTACTTTTTTTCCATTTCACCACCATCTGTATAATCTGAGTCCCCTGTCCTCTGATTTTGCGAGTAAGTGTGAAGTTTCAAGAGTTGTCCCTATCTCACTTCTGAGGGACAGAATCTGGAAGCCCTGCCATATGCCATGCTCTTTATCCTTCCTGGATTGCACAGTGAATTTGTTTTCTATGAATGACAGCATCTTCCCTTGGGAAGCTCCTCGTTCTTCTCAGAAACCACACAGGGATGTACCTAACTATAGAGGAGATGCTTTTGAACTCTAAATCAGCAGTAGACTTTGGGATTGAGATTAAAATCATGTAAACACACATACAAATGAGGAAACCCAATACAGGATGTATGGCCTCTATCAAAAAAATCCAAGGCACCAGCTGTCTTTGGGATTCAGGAAAGGGCTGAGGCATTTATCCATACATTATATCTCCTCTTCCTTGCTACCATCTGTGGTTCCATCTGCTGGGAGAGAGCAGAGGGGTAAATGAGGTTCTTGTTAAGCACATAGGCAGGTAGAAGCAGAGAGACTAAGGAGGGAGAAGCTAGTTTTCACATAATTTTCATGGTCTCCATTCTCCATTTCCTTCTCTTCCAAGCCTCAACCCTGTCTCCCAACCCTCATACTGTCCCACCTCTAAGGACACCTATGACCTCCATGTTGCTCAATCCATTGGACATTTTTAGTCACATCCCAGGGATGTCCTTGATGACCACATCTCGTAATCCAACGTTGGCCCAAGGTGCCACAACCTGTAATATCTCCCGGATGGACTGAGCTGCAGAGAATCTCCCAATCTAAGGTGATAGGTTGCCTCTCTTTGCCCATAAATCTCCCTTGCTTCACCTCCCAACCAATGCTCTTCAGTAGGCTTCCTCCCATCAGGCCCAGCACTCACCCTTCCAAATGGCTCCCATGAGGTCACCCATGACATTCACAATGCTACATTAATGAGTGTTTTTCGGTTCTCACCTTTCTTCACCTTTCACCAATATATCACTTCTTCCATCGGAGATACCCTCTTCCTTGGCTTTCCAATGCAATCCCTATCTGATTTGTTCCTAGATCTTTGGACAACCCCCTTTATCTCCTTTGTAGGCTCAATTTCTTTGGCCTGGATATTAAGCGTCGACTTCCTAAGACTTGGCCATGAACCCTATTCTCTTCTTCTATACTACCTCCCTTGGCATTTAGCAACGAAAACCATATCCAGAGTTTTAACAGTTGATAGATAATTCTGATAACTTTGAAATTCATATCCTCAGCTCAGAATGCTTTTCTGACCTCCAAACCCATATATCTAACCTCTTATTTGACATCTTAAGTTGAATATCTCCAAGATCTTCAAAATCAACAAGGCCAAAACTAGACCCCAAGGTCTGGTTCTCTGTATTTTATTTTTCAGGGAATAATAGTACTATGTGTTTCTGTCATGAGCCAGCAATCAAATAGTCATCTTTGAAACCCTCTCCTTCCTTTGTCTTTATTATCTTTCATTATATTGTCAAGTGCTGACATTCTAATGTGCTGATAATCTCTCCTATCCATTTAGTTCTTCCTGCCTTTCTGCCAGTCCCCAAGCCCAAGCTACCATCATGTCTTGCTTAGACTACTGCAGTAGCCTCCTATCTTTTTTCTCACTCGGTTCCAAATCTAGCCACCAGAGTAACTTGGCATATAATGTTGAGTCTTCTCCAACCTGGTTTCCTTCCAGAGTGTAGAAGCCTTGGGCACTTTGGGATATGTCCTGGGAACTCCATGATTCCTAAAAGCATTAGGATTTGTAGTTTTTGCCAGCAAGTGTGTCAAGGAAGTCTTCATAAAGGAGGGGTGTTGGACTCTGAAGAATGTTTGAGCTCCTATCATGCGGATACAAGAAAAGGTCATTTGAGGGAATGGGACCATGAGCATAAACAGGGAGGTGACAAAAAGCAAGTATGGATTCATCGAACAATTAATTATTGAGCATTCCTTATGAACTAGGCACTGTTGTGGGTGCTGGAAATAGACTGAATAGAAGCAAAACAGACATGGCCTCTGCCTTCATAGAGCTTACAGTCAAGAGGTGCAGGGTGGGGAGTGTTTGGAGCAGACAGTACATGAAGAGAATAGCTGGAAGAGCAAGCTAGGGCCAGATCATGGAAGGGTCTTGAAGAAAAGACAAAGAGTTTTAAACTCAATCCTCAGGATCTTTAAACTCAAATTCTTCCAGGGGATAGTCAGAAAGTGTAAATTAGGGAAGTGGTCTGGGTATGGTCTGGGAAGAGGCAAGAGGAAGAGCTGGGATTGGGGCAAACTGGAAATCCCAAATGCTATCCAAAGCAGTGAGTGATTACTCAACCACAGCTAATTATTGCTATTCAGGGATGTGGGCCCAGAACCTCTGCTATCAAAAGAAGGAAATGCAGGATTTTAGACAGAATTTTGGTTTGTTAAACTCTGGTAAGTAGTTCAATTCAGTGGTAAGTAATTCATTTAGTTTTGAAAGTACCATGAAGGTCAATCAGAATATGACTGTAGGCTGGATTCAGTTTCTGAGATACTAGTTTGTGGGCTCTGCTCGATGCAAATGAAAGCCACTGAAGACTGCACATGTGTAAAGTGGGGTGAAGATGGGCATTTTTAGGCAGAGAGCCCATGAGGAGTGGCCTAGGAGACAACGAATAGGAGTCTGGCTTAGAATCTAGGCAGTGAGAAAGAAGAGAGGTCTACGCCAATAGGATTCTTTCATAGTAATTGAATTCCATACAATGTGCAAAGCTGGAAAAAACATACACCAGCCTCTCTTCCAGCTAGGTGTGCCCATGTGAATAATTCTGAACAATGAAATGACAGCAGGCTGTTGGATAGGGCTTCAGGAGTAGCTTTTTAAAAGGAGTTTCTTCCTTCCATACAGTTAAAAAAAAGATTTATTTATTTTTTATTTTTTATTTGAGAGAGAGAGAGTACAAGCAGGGGAAGGGGCAGAGAGAAAGAGAGAAGCAGGCTCCCTGCTCAGCACAGGGCTGCATGGGGCGGGGTGATGGCTGAGTGCAGGGCTCCATCCCAGGACCCTGAGATCATGACCCGAGCCAAAGTCAGACACTTAACCCACTGAACTAGCCAAAGCCTCTTCATTCCACCTTTTCTCTTTCTGGGATGGGACACAATGACAGCTTAAACCCCAGCAACTATCTGAAGCCAGAGTCAACAATGATGAAGAAGAAAGATGGAAGGAGTAGGGTCTCTATCATCCACAGAGCCACCATCTCAGCTTGGACTTGTCTGCCCCAGGATTTCTACTTGAAAGGGAAGGAAGTTTTCTATGTTTAATCTGATTGATATTATAGCAAACCTAATTCCGACTGAGCAAACAACTAACTGAGTTAGAGAGTAGGAGGGTGGCAGGAGCCTAGGTTTGGGTATAGATATTGGATGACAGGAGTGGCAAAAAGCTGGACACACCTTCATAAGAGCAGGTGCCAAGGACCTATCGGGTGCTCACAGTGTTTCGGAACTGTAAGAAATAAATTCCTGTTGTTAAAACCACTCTAACAACCACTCTAAAAAGAGTCTGTCCTATAACCATTTTAAAGACGGGAAAGCTAAGGCACAGAGAGACTAAGCAGCCTATCAAGGTCTCCCAGCTGGTCAGTGGTAGAACCATGGGCTCTCCAAATGGCTTGTTCTGGAGCCCATACTTGTGACCTCCATGTTGTGCCACCTTCACCTGGCATGAAGTCTGTCCCTGTCAGCGCTGCCCTGACAACTCTTCCCACTCTCCCTTTACATGTTGCCCTCCAGCCACACTGTTCCCTCTTGTTCTTGAAAATGCCAAATCCCTGCTTGCCTTAACTCAAGGCCTTTGTCTTAGCTGAACTCTCTGCCTAGGACGCTCTTTCCTCTGATTGTTGCATGATTAGCTCCTTCTCCCAATTCTGCTCTTAGTTCAAATATCACCCCTTTAAGGAGGCCTCTGTACCAGTCATTGGGTTGCAATGCATGTTCCCTGGGCAGAATTATGCCTATGTCCACGTTCTCAGACATTTATGGTTATGTTTCTACAGTTAAGCTAAATGGAATGGTCTATTGGAAGAAAAAAAAAAAACACCAAAACCTGGAACTTGAGTGCCCGTCAGTCACTCATGCCCACAAGGAGCTCTCTGACTAATGGAGAAGTACACAAGAAAATCCATATAGATAGTGTATTATAGGTGCATTTATGGAGGTACAAGGGTGAGGTGCACACCAAAGGCAGACAGAACAGTTTCTGTAAAGCTACTGCAAATAGTTGAGAGTGAAAAATATGAGGGTTTTGTTTTGTTTTTATTTTTGTTTTGCGGGACATATGACCACCCCAAAAACAACGACTGTGTTTCGCAATCTCTTGCAGCAAATGTGCCCATGTGACAAGGTTATGTGAGACCTAACTGGAAGTTCCTAAGTGGAACTTCTTGGAAGGGACTATCAAGAGACGAGCACAACTGTCTTTGGTCCTTCTTCTTTCTCGGGGGCTAATATGTGGATCTGAGAGCTGGATCTCAAGTAACCATCTTGGCCAATGATATGGAAGCTACGTGATCAACAAAGTAGAAAGAAAAGTAATACAGAAAGAACTTGGGTTTTGAATAATTGGAAAAACACACCTGCCATATGGAAAGGGGAAAAAATCAGCTTTTTATAGTTTATACCACTGTTATTTTTAGTTTTCTGTCACTTGCAACCAAATATAATCCTGATCTAGGGAGTATTGTATACTAAATGAACTGGAATGATAAAGCCAAAACAGTAAAGTCATTGTAAGGAATATTAAGAAATTTGAACTTCTTCCTGAAGCAATGAAAAGAGAGTGAGTGGGGTTGTGTGTGTGTGTGTGTGTGTGTGTGTTTTAAAAGATTGCAAGCTCATATGTCAGGTTTTTTGGCAGTCCAAAACCTGAACCAAAGAGATTTGATTCAAATTTTGGACAGACCACTCCCATGATGCTTGACCATGGGCCCCTTTATTTAACCTCTTGGATCTTCAGTTCCCTCATTTATAAAATGGACATGATCACAAAGACCCCACTGGATTTTGTGAAGAATAAGTGAAATCCTCAGTAGAGCCCCCGGTCAATACGTGGTAGCTGTCATTATTTACTGCCTGTTAAATAGTCAGATCATTCCATGGGAACATTTTCCTTCCCTGGGGTTATTGTGTCCCCCCCGCCCCCACATTCATATGTCAAAGCCTTAATTGCCAATGTGATGGTATTTGGAGGTGGGACTTTGGGGACGTAATTAGGTTCTGATGAAGTTATGAGGGTGGGGCCCCCAAGATAGTATTAATGCCCCTATAAGAAGAGGAGGAGACTTAAGCTCTTGCTCCCTCCCTCTCTCCCTCTCCATTGTGTGGTGATACAATGAGAACATGGCCAACCGCAAACCAGGAAAAAGGACTCTCACCAGGAACCTAGTTGGCTGGTATCTTGAACTTGGACTTCCCAGTCTCCGGAATCGTGGACAACTTCTGTTGTTTAAACAACTACAGTGTTGTTTAAGCATATGGTATTTTGTTACAGCAGCCTGAACTGACGAAGATACCCTGCTTAGTCTCTTCAAGGTTGTTAGTACATAGCAGAGTGTGGGAACTTCAGTTTCAACAAAAATCTCAATACACAGTACATTCTCAGTAAAACAAAAAACAAAAAAACCCAAAGGGAATACAAGAGCCCAGGGCATCTATGCTAGTCCAAGAAGAACCTATTTAAGTTTATCTTCACTTTGATTCCCTTCCTGCCCTGAGATCTCTCTCCACTTCTCTCACTGGCTCTAAACTCCACCTAGAAGTTTCAGGAAAAAATCTGAAAAAATCCAATGTCCGTGATAGATTTTGGTAAATTTCTTAATGCCTTAATGTGGTTTAAAAAATAGTTCCTCCTCTTTTATAAACCTTTTTCTTTTTGAAAGAATCTCAGTTGACATTATTGAGCCAAAAAATAAAAAATAAAAAGCGACATGACATCCATAATATTAACCAGCTATAAATCTGGATGAAATTCAAAATCCAGACAGAAGTCTTTGATTTTTTTAAAGCATATTTAATCATGTTTTAAAGCAAAATGAAAGACCACAAATCTATTTGGACGTTCCAAACAGTAAAGAAATAATTTTTATCAAAATCTTGTAACCTTACTTATGCCAAAAGAAATTGTCCCTAAGCAGTGCTGACAACCCTGTCTGAGACATGAATCTGAAAATACTGTGTATTTTTAAAATTATATTTTGGAAGTATTGAATGTACTCAATGAAATTCCAGAATTAATCCACTCCAGTTTTGCAATAGGCACTAACTCATCCAAAACTCCTCCCCTTTTCCGTTTGGCAAAGTCCGACTCCCTCCCTCACCAACATGCACACGCACACACACACACACATGCACACACGTGCACGCACGCACATGTGTGTGCACACATGCACACACATGCAGGGACACACACAAATTTACAGTTAGAACCAATGACCATAATACATCAAAATATTTATAGCTAATCCAATAGATTTTCATTTCTGTTTCCTGCCTTTGTTTTTCCATCCCAGATAGACGGAAAAAATCTAATTTGCAACCTGGAATATCTCCCAGATGGACTGAGCTGCGAAGAATCTTCTAATGTAAGGTGGTAGGTTGCCTCTCTCTGCCCATAAATCCGGGCTGCTCCGCAATCTCTCTCGCTAAGAGAACTCTGTGCTACCGATCCTTGCAAATGCCCAAATTGCAGTGGGTTAACATTCATTATGCAGTCATAGAACAAATGATTTACCTAGAAAGAGACACAGTCTTCTTCCAGTGAGATGACCATTCATTTTACTTCCCATGCCAAAGGGGTAGGGAGAGTTCAAAATCCATGGTTTTAGCTCATAATGGATATTTTTTTAAGTTTAACTACTTTTGAGATGCAATTTATATACTTAAAATTCATCCCTTTAAAGTGTACAATTCAGTGGATGTTAGTATATTCACAAATTTCCACAACCATCAGTATTGTCTATTTCCAGAACATTCTGATTACCCAAAGAAACCCCATACCCACCAACAGTCCATCCTCATTCCTCCAGCCCTTCAGCTGTAGGCAATCACTACTTTACTTTCCATCTCTAGATTTACCTATTCTTGATGTTGCACGCCAATGGCATCGTGCAACACATGGCCTTTCATGTCTGGTTTTTCTCACTTAATCCTTTTAAGATTCTGGATGAGAGTTTTTGAGAATAATTTGAATTTCTCTTCTAATACTCAGTGTGTTTCTATGTTGAAGTGCTTTACAATCATGATCTCACTTCATCCTCACAACAGTGGAATGGGGCATAGACAATTATCCACTTTACAGATGAGGGATGGGGGCTTTAGAGACGCCAAGTAACTTGTCCAAGGTCAGAGAGTGGGGTTTCAATCCAAAGCCATTGATCTTAACCTCCAGGCTCCACTACCAGAATCCTTGTGGATGAGTCCTGATTGTGCTGCCCCTCCAGTCTCCTAAACAGGAAAAAAAGTACATTGCAAAGCTGTTTTGACAGTAAGGCACTTCCCTAAGGGCTG
This sequence comes from Canis lupus baileyi, assembly GCF_048164855.1. Classification (NCBI taxonomy): domain Eukaryota; kingdom Metazoa; phylum Chordata; class Mammalia; order Carnivora; family Canidae; genus Canis; species Canis lupus. Next base: position 48,447,726 of record NC_132851.1, on the reverse strand, counting down.
GACTTGAGTGAGATGGGCCATGAAATGCAGGATGGCTCATCACTGAGCTGAGTAGCAGTGCGTGGTCACTGGACACGTAGGGCCCCAGGAATTCCAGGGTCTTTGAGGAGAGCGACCCCAGAATGTCCAGCACACCAGATGGGCAAATAGGTTGGGGTGTCCCGTTGAAGCTTGGAATGCCACTAACATCCCTTTTAGGTCTCTAATTGGTGGCCTAATCATTCAGAATATTCACCATCAGAAACTGGTCTTCTTGCTGAATCTGGGAGAAATATAAAAGAAGAGTCATTGGGGATCCCTGGGTGGCTCAGCAGTTTTAGTGCCTGCCTTCAGCCCAGGGCATGATCCTAGAGTCCCGGGATCGAGTCCTGCATCGGGCTCCCTGCATGGAGCCTGCTTCTCCCTCTGCCTGTGTCTCTGCCTCTCTCTCTCTGTGTGTGTGTGTGTGTGTGTGTGTATGTGTGTGTGTGTGTCTCATGAATAAATAAATAAAATCTTTAAAAAAATAAATAAGTAAATAAATAAAATAAGAGTCATCTTGCCCATCACTACATCTCCATAGCAAGGTTCAACCCTAAGAATCTGGGGATGAGTTTCACTTATTTCTGAAGACTCTCCAAGGAGTGCCAAAACATCCAACCAGAAATCCGTTGAAGCTGCCGATTGTCATGTTTCCCTGGAAGAAATGACACAGGAATTATGGCTGAAATCCACAGTTCAGTCTTCAACCTTATTTTCAACTATTTGTTTCACCTCCTACCCTGACATTTCAGGAGGCCAAATGGTCAGGAGTTACCAGCCTCGTTTCTCCTGGTTTCGAGAGGCCTTGCTATCCACACGCTGTGATCCAGTTTAGAAGTGGTGGGGGGTGGGGGGGAGGGTTAAGAAGCAAAATGGAGGGTCTGAGTAATTCTTCCCTGAAATACTGGACCCTGGATGCATTCTCGATGCAGGTGCAGAGGAAATGGTCTTTGGATGATGAATGAGTAGGCACCCTGTTAAAATGAAGCCAGCCAAGCTCAAATGCTCAGATCTTCATCCTGGTTCAATTTTAGGCTTGAGTTGAACTCTTTCAAGGTAAGAAGAGAGCATCATTCTCCCCTCACTGCAAAGGGAAGGGCTGTCTGTCTGCCTGGCTTTTGCTGTCTTTCTGCTGTTTCTGTCAGCAGGAGCCTTTGCCTCAGACCAAGCTGGAGAGTCTTCTCTGATGTTACACCTGAGAGAGCTTCTCTAGCTCTGTATTCAGGCAAAAGGATGAAACCCTGCGCTGCCAATTCCCAGGTGCAAGGCGAATGAACCTCTCCAAGTCTTGTTAAATGGGAATATTAATGCTAACCTCGCAGGGCTGTTAGAAGGATTAAATGAGATAAAATACATAAAGCACTCGGCAGAGTCGCAGTAAACGTTGCTACTGTTTTCATAAATGTCTCCCAGATATTGGGAAGTACATCCCAGTGAGATATTGCACTGTCTTTATTTTAACATGCTTGTGACTTGGAGAGGCTGCAAGGGAATAATACTACGAACCAGCTTTCCTAGGTGCCTTTTTTGGGGAGCACTGCCTCTGAAAGGGAGGAGCTTTCAGGAGGCTTAGAAATCGAAATGCTGGGCAGCCCCTGTGGCGCAGCGGTTTAGAGCTGCCTGCATCCTGGGGTGTGATCCTGGGGACTGTGGATCGAGGCCCACGTCAGGCTCCCTGCATGGAGCCTGCTTCGCCCTCTGCCTGTGTCTCTGCCTCTCTCTCTCTCTCTCTCTCTCTCTGTGTCTCCATGAATAAATAAATAAAGTCTTTAAAAAAAAAAAAAGAAATCGAAATGCTTCTGTCTTTGGCTCCCCAGATCTCTTTCTCTTGTCAGGGGGCTGGATTAAAGGTTGGGCCCAAGTAAGAAGTCCAAAGAATGGCAGATGCCCAGGCAAGAGGTGAAGGCCCCCTTCAGGGAGCAGGCATGGGGCCAAGGAGGATCTAGGCCAGGTAGATAAGGGGGGGCAGACAACCTTGACCATCACTAGCCATACAACTCTTGGGGGCCAGTTAGGAAGGGGCTCCCCTTCTCCCAAACAATGCACCTCCACCAGGACCCATTGTTTAGGGGTAGAGCCCCCATCCTTCCCACCCGTGATCTCCAATGCATCTCTGAGCAGGACCCAGACTTCACAGCCACAAGCACTGACCTCCAGCTGGGACGGACCAAGAGCCTAGAACTGGGAAGGGCAGAGCTTGTAGGCCGGTATCTGCAGAGGGCCGGAGGGGAAGAAGGCAGGACCTCAGCAGAGCATGTCTCTGCTTTGCCCTCTTTGCAAACTGGCCCAGCGGCTTCGGCTCCTCAGGAACTGCAGGAGGTTGGGTTGGGACCTGTTAGGAATCAGCACCTGTGAAGGCAAAAGGGCAGAGCAGGATCCTGCGAAGGGAGAGGCCAAGTGCAAGGCAGGCTTGACAAGACCCCTTGAGGGTCTGGAGCCAAGAAGGTGGGAGCTTCTCTACCCCCCACCAACCTTGGGCTAATGGGGAAAGGGCATGACCTTGGGCAGAGGGCAGCTCCCAGCAGATCCTGAAGGAGCTGCCAGCCGAAGGCTCTCTGCTGACCACCCTCCCTGCTGCTGGGCGGCGAGCAGTCCTTCTAGGGAGACCTGGGTGCTGCACCTGAGTCTACCACGACCACCTCTTCTGCTACTCACAGTCCGGGGCACTGAATTAGCAAATACTGAGACAGCGCTCCCTGGGGAAATCCAGGGTGAGCCTCCACAACGTTCTCATCCACCCATCAATAGCTGGCGTCATTTTACGTGTGCCTCTAACCCTTTCTGGCCAGCAGCAGCCAGCAGCTCAGAGGTCGGCCACGATGGGCACTTACAAGTGCGTTGAGGAGCTATGGAGGAAGAAGGGGTCCAGTGCAATAATGCACTTTCTTCTTAGGATGCGGGGCTGCCAGTACCACCAGCTCTCTGCTCCACAGGGCCCCCCACCCCACTAGGCGGAGTAAGGCATGTGGACTGAGGTACAAAGCCAAGCAAGGGTATGTCACATATCAGACTTGCGTAGGTCATGGTGGCCACCAACGCCCAGCCCCGTACAGATTCTTTGAGGCTACCCTCAGTGATCCATTCCATAAAGCCATCAGAAGAAATCCTGATACCCAGTGGATCACCAGACCCATCCACCAGCACAGGGAGATGCAAGGGCTGACAGCTGCAGGCGGCCACAGCCGTGGCCTTAGAAGGGGTCACAAGTTTTACAACACTGTTGGAGGCTCTCGCCACTCTGGCATGGAGAAGGTGCAACACCCTCTAGCTCCACCTGCTGATATATGTAATATTTGCGAAGTTCTTTTTTTTTTTAAGATTTTTATTTATTTATTCATAAGAGACATAGAGAAAGAAAGAGGCAGAGACGCAGGCAGAGGGAGAAGCAGGCTCCCTGTGGGGAGCCCGATGCGGGACTTGATCCCAGGACGCTGGGATCAGACCCTGAGCCAAAGATAGATGCTCAACTGCTAAGCCACCCAGGTGCCCATGTTTGTAAAATTCTTACCTAATAATTTAGGACAGTAAAAAAAGAAAAAAGACACCTTTAAAAATATATGCTGTTGATTTATTAGCATTGAACTCCTGGCCAACCACACTGCGTTCAGACCTGGACAAAGCTTCTCTAGTGCAGGTATTTTCTCTGTAAGGCTCCTTGCGACCTTCTTGCACGAAGGACCATTAGCCGGCCCGTCAGGACCATGCCTGCACACCGTTTAAAGTAGCAAATAAATGAAAAGCACAAAAATGCCAAAAATGTGGCCCTAAATAGATCACAGAAAGGACACTTGTCTTAAGTATGGAAGCTGAAGAAAGACCACAGAGCTGTCACCTTGTCCAGCCTCAGCTGGGAAGGGGTGCTGGGCACTCCCATTTCTCATCCCTCCGCATGTCTGCAAATGACCCCAAAGGCGCTGTGAGTATCGACTTTGGGGTTACAGGTACATTTTAGCAGGGAGGCAAGTTCACAAATTCAGAATCCATGAATAATGACGATCAATGGTACTTAATATCTTTTTAACTTAAATATTCTTTCTTATAATTTAAATACTTTCATTCTAGGTAGTGGCATTGATGAAATCAGGGTTTAATAGTGCAGGATGTATTTTTTTTCTAGCAGATATTGATTTAAATACATTGCTGTTAAAATTAAATTGTTGGTCTCTGTACCTCCCCCAAATCATCTCCTGCACCCCCATGGGTGCACAGAGCTCAGGAGTCAGCAATCCTTGGAGGCCGGGTTTTGTGGACATCAGGGGTTTGCTCTGCGGGTGGGCTGGCCTTCCAGATCCCAGGAACCCCTTCTCTCCTGGGGCTTCTGTTGGAGTCATTCATTTGTTCCAGGATTACTGGGCTCAGAAGGACTTCTCTTCCATAGTCCACTCAGCAGAAGCTGAGTTTATCCTTCCCTTGCTAATAAAGAAACTGCTCGTGTTCAATGTGGATTGATTCAAATAAGAGAGTTCAGCAACTTTCCAAATCCACCAACTTCTTCCTGTGTGGTTAAATGTTCCCATATTTGATGAACACGGAGACAGGAAATGACAAACGATTTGGATATTACCCTGAAAGCTATTTGCGTGCTTTAAAAATCTTAATACAAGTTTTCTCCAATATATTTTTCATAACTTTGTGGAAAGCAAGAATGATTTCTGTGAAAGAGCTGGTTTGGAGGCAAAAACATCATTTAAATCGTTGAGTACACTGTAGATCAGTTTTAAGTGCCACCTGGCATTTGTATTTTAAGATGTGCAGAGTTGATAACGTTGCAAAGATTCTTTGATGATACAATAATCACAAGGATGTAAATTGATTTCCTTCAGTGCGATGCCCCTCAATAGCATATGAGCTTTTAAACTGGCCTCTCTGCCGTGATGGATCGGACTACATTTTCCCACAATTTGTGGACATCAGATGAATTTTTTAATAGATAAGGCTAGATATTTGTTCGTTGAGAGGTGGAGACGATTTAAGCCAAACCCAAAGACCACATGCATAAATTTTATTAGCATTGAAACTGTGTTCGATGCTCAGAAACTGGTTTCTTCTTTGGTATGTGTCCCCCGCCACCACACGCCTTTTTTAAAAAAAACTTCAGCTTTATCGAGGTGTCATTGACAAATAAAGTTCTGAGATATTTAAAGCTTAATTTTTAAAGCATAATATTTAAAGTATATTTAAAGATAATGAAAGCGTTCCCCAGTCTCGCTAACCAGCACATCCATCACCTCACGATTTCTCTTTGTGTGTGCGTGAGAACACTGCCGTTCTACTCTCCTAGCAGATTTCAGCTGTGCAATACAGGGTCACCGTGTTTTACACTAGATCCTCAGACTTCATTCATTGCATAGCTGAAAGTTTGTACCCTTTTCCCAATCTCTCCTCATTTCTCCCGACCCCCAGGCCCTGACAACCACTTTTTTACTCTGTTTCTGTGAGTTTGACTTTTCTTTTTAGATTCCACATGTAAGGGATAGCATGCGGCAATGCCATGTTTGTCTTTCTCTGTCTGGCTTCTTTCTTTTCTTTCTTTTTTTTTTTTTTCTTTTCTTTCTTTTTTTAAAAAAATATTTTATTTATTTATTCATGAGAGACACACACGGGGGGTGGGGGCAGAGACACAGGCAGAGGGAGAAGCAGGCTCCATGCAGGGAGCCCGATGTGGGACTTGATCCTGGATCCCAGGATCAGGCCCTGAGCCCAAGGCAGGCACTCAACCGCTGAGCCACCCAGGTGTCCCTGTCTGGCTTATTTCACTCAGCATAACGCTGTCAAGGTCCATCCATGTCGTGGCAAGGGGCTGAATTTTCCTCTTTCTCAGAGCTGAATAATATTCCATCGTATACGCGCATCACGTCTTCTTTCAGCCACCGATGGACACAGTTGTTCCCATATCTCTGCGATTGCGCACAATGCTGCAATGGACGTGGGAGGGTGGGCATCTCTCTGACATCTCGTTTCACTTCCTTTGGATATATATACCCAGGCCTAGAATTGCCCAATCATATGATAATTCTATCTGAAAATTTCTGAGGAAGCTCTACGCTGTTTTCCACGGTGGCTGCACCATTTCACGTTCCCACCAAGAATGCCCAAGGGTTGGCCCTTCCCCCACTTCCTCACCAACACTTGTTACCTCTTTTGTCTTTGTGTTGATAGCGGTTCTGGTGAGAAGGGGTGAGAAGTGACATGTCACAATGGGCTTGATTTGAATTTTCCTAATGGTTCATAATGTTGAGCACTTTTTCACGTGCCTGTTGGCCATCTCTTCTTTGGAAAGATGTTCGGTTCCTCTGCCAATGTTTTATGGGATTTGTTGTTGCTATTGAGTTGTATGCGTTCAGTGTATTTTGGCTATTAATCCATTTTCAGATAAATGATTCACTGATATTTTTTTTTCCCCATTTGACCGGTTGCCTTTTCATTTTGTGGATGGTTTCCTTTGCTGTGCAGAAGCGGTCCAGTTTGATATGGTCTCACTTGTTTATTTTTGCTTTTATTGCCTTTTTTAAATGTCAAATTAAAAAAAAATCATTGCTAAGACCGATATCAAGGATCTTACCCCACCCCCTGCCTGCCCCCATATTTTCTTTTTTTTTTTTTCCATATTTACTTTTAGGAGTTTAATCTATTCAGGTTTTACACTCACTTCTTTAATCAATTTTGAGTTGATTTTTGTGTATGGTGTAAGCTAGCAGTCCAGTTTTACACTTTTTAAATATGATCTGGGGTTTCTTAACACCATTAATTGAAGAGACTGTCCTTTCCTCATTGTATATTATTGGTTCCTTTGTCATAAATTAATTGACCCTATATGCATGGGCTTATTTCTGAGCTCTCTAGCTTGTTCCAGAGTCCTTCATTGTGTTTTCTGACAGGTATTAATGTCCATGTCTGGGTTTCTTCTTTTGTAATGTTTCCCCAGTTAATGACTTCAGGAGAGGAAAAGAAAAGTTGCTATAAATATAATTGATAGTCCAATTCACTAGCCCTCCTCACCAGGAGGGACCCTCCCACTCTGAATGTGGATTCCAGATGAAGCGACAGTCTGTGGTCTCGGTACTTTATCACCCCATAGAGTCTTTCAGGATGATTCTGCTTCCCTTGGCTTTACAGCACCTGGCTTCAGTCTCTGGTTTTATCCCATGATGGTGACAATAGGTTTTGGTCTTCACAGAGTACACCTTCTGATGTACATTTAGCCTGCTTCATTCTGGAAACCACAACTTTCCCGCTAGGTAAGGCACAGCATGCTACTATGTTGCAGGCAGGTGATTGGTATATGATCCTCAGGCTTCATGATGGCCACGCGGCCTCCTGGAGTGGTCGGAGCCTCCTAAACCTCTGGGCCTGAATGTCCTCACCCATAGTCTAACAGAGAATGTAAGACTCATCCCTTTCTCTGTGTGCCACGATGTGAAAAGGCTGGGGAGCTCCACCTGGACCAAGGTTCATCATGGCCTTGGAAACCTTGAGGGGTCCTTCAGTACTTCTATCCTCAGGCACATTTGCTTGACTCTCTAGTACCTGGTGACTGCTCCCCAAAAAAACTGGCCCATCTCTAGACTTTAGATTTGTTTCTTCCTGTGGCAGCAACTGACTAGATGTTCACCTAGCTCACTCCCCTCCTGGGTTAGACACAAAACACATTTCTCAGGCCCCTTTCACCTGCGTGGGCATGAAAGACCAGCTCTTGTTGATGCAATGTCAGTGGAAGTGGCGTGTCACTTCTGGGTCAAGGCCGCTAAGAGCCATGTGTCTTCTTCGCACTTTGCTCCTACCTTCTCTCCCAGGAGTGTCCTTGGGCACAGCATGTGCTGGAGATGGTGGCTAGGTTCCTAGATGACCACATTTTGTCTGGTCATCCCACAACCTCTGAAATGAACTCTGATGTGGATGCAAAATAAATGCTTTGTGTTAAACCTTAATACTTCAGATTTATCCATTTTAACAACTGGCATTGTTTATGGTAATCAGTACAATTTCTTTGTCATAGACATTCATGGTGTTATGAGCTGAATTATGTCCCCAGCCTCTCAAATTTATGTGTCAAAGCCGCAAACACCAGTACCTGAGACTATAGCCATATTTGGAGCTAAGGTCCTTAAGGTGACTCATTAAAACAAGGCTGTAGGGTGGGCCCTAATCTAACATGACTCATGTTCTTAGGGGAAATACAAGAAGGGTTTAGTGTACAAGGGGACGATCATATAGAGATGGCCACAGGGCAGTCCTCTACCAGCCACGGCAAGAGGTCTCTGAGGAAACCATCTCTACCAACACCTTGATCTTGGACTTGCAGCTTCCAGAATTATGAAACAATTTTTTCAAGATTTTATTTGTTTATTTGAGAAAGAGATATTGAAAGAGAGAAAGCATGAGCGGGAGGAGGCGCTGAGGGAGAGGGAGAAGCAGACCCTCTGCTGAGCAGAGAGCCTGATGCTGGGCTCGATCCCAGGACCTTGAGATCATGACCTGAGCAGAAGGCAGATGCTTAACCGACTGAGCCACCCAGGAGCCCATAAATTTTTTAATTGTATTTTTACTTTTTTAAAATTATTTTTACTTTTTAATAAGTTTCCGTTTCTTTAACCACCTCTTTGTAGGATTTTGTTATGGCAGCCCTACCAAACCAACACATATGGTCAGGTCTTCTCATGTATAGCCCTCATGTATTATCCTGTTTCCTTCTTATTTCCCCAAAGATTTGCTTGTACTTTTAACCTGTGAGCAACTGTGGGTCCTCAAAGATGCCAGTGTCCCTGGCTTTGTCTCTGCCAGAGGTATCTTTCATCACCTGCGATCAACGTTGGTAGTTCTCGTGTGACTCCAAATACACCCGTATTGCTTTTGCATGATATTTTCCACACTCCGCAATTGTCTTGGTCACAGAGTTTTATTTGAAACTCTTCACCGGGGGCTGCCCTGGATTTGAATTTAGCCTATTCCTAGGCCCCAGGGGGGGTTAGGTGGATCGAGTGAACACAAGCTCCAAATATTTTTGCATCACTTCTCAACCTCTGCCCTCAAAGCCTGTCACTAATAAAACTGTTATATTATAGGTTTCTCTGACAAATCTACCTCTGGAGACAGAGCATGAGTAGCCCTGCCTGGTGTGCAAGCGCGGGCTCAGCGGAATTGTGCATCTCCTTTGCCACGCTGGAGTCAGGGCCTGCCTATGGAATCTTCCGGCTGGTCTGATTGTGGCAGCTGTCACGTTGAGCCAAAACCAAGTTCTGCTGATGGAAGCAAGACGCCTGGCCCTGGGCAGCCCATAAAACCCAAGATACCACCTTGCAAAAGTTTTGCTCTAGCTCAGAGCTTTCGAATAGGCAACCACTCCACTGATAGATGGAGTTTCCAAAGTACACACAGGGCCACCTGCTTGGTTAAATGCAAGCTTTTTTTTTTTTTTTTTTTTTTCCTGTTCGGCTTGGAGAATTTGTTTAACACAGCTCCCTCTACTGGGCTGTTCGTCACCCTGAAGTTTTCAGTGTCCCTCAAACTGTAGGAGAAAAGAACCCGTGTGGCTACCAACTGAGGAACCCAGCTGAGAGAATCCAGAAGGAGTGGGTGTTGTCTGATGTGAGAACCCTGAGGGGGGCGTGCGTGGGACCCTCTGGGGCTTTGCCAGTCCTTTCTGAGTGGTCGGCCACCTTAGATCCCTCTTTGCACTGCAGCAACTTGTCGTCTGAGAAAGAAGGGGCGGTAATTCTGACTGGCCTCCCAAGAGGCCAGGGATGATACAGTGACAGCCTTTTCTTCCAGGGACAAGTATGATCCTGAGCTCAGTTCCTCGGGAAGCCAACAAGCATGAGGAACACCAGGGCAAAGGTGTTCCAGAAAGGGGACCCAAAACACATTGACAAAAGTGGCCCTTCCAAGATAGAGACGGACCCAAAGGAAGGCAGGCATCCGGAAGAGTCTCATCTGGGACCTTGGTGGCAACTCCGGTCTTGGACCAGAGGCTGCCCTGCCACCTACGTTTAAGAAGAAGGACAATCCAGATTTCATCCTGTGTGTTCTTCTTTTTCTCCTGCTGCCGACGTGGGTCAATAGGAAGCTGTGAAACAGGGGACGAGGTTGTGAAAATCCCTGAAAAAGTGCCTCCTCCCTCTGCAGAGCTCGGGGTCACCCTGGTCCCCGTCCAGCACGTGGAGTGGACCACGGCGGCAGGTCCACCCCGTTGCAAACCTCTTCACGTCCACCTTCCCTGTCCCAGGAATCAGATCAGTGGAGAGCAAGATGACCATGCCGATGAGGGCGAGGCCGGAGAGCGAGGCCTTACATCTGTAAGCCAAGTGGACGTTCCAATTTCTCCTCTCTTGCTCAACTTACCCAGCCACGAGCGGCACCTTCCCGGCAAAGGCCTGCTTCTATGAAGTTTATGGCACGGAGGAGCAGAACGGAAGGGTCCCCACCAGGAAATGGCTGAGTCACACTGCCACGGTTCCCTCTCCTGAACTCAGCATCAGCTAAGTCATCCGTCCTCCCCTGGGAGATGAATAATGGGCTGGCCAGAGCCCAGGAGTGGTAGTCTAGGGAAGGTCTCCACAGGGAAAGAAGCAGCAAGAGAAAGAGAGTGTCCCCAACAACCTCCTCTGGAAGCCTCTGTAAATCCCTACCCTCCCTCCTTCCCTCTGAGGGTGCAGCCTGGGCACACTCGGGCACACTCATGCACATCGCCAGGACCTCCCACGAGGGGGTCAGGAGCCCCCCACCCCACCCCAGGGCTTCCAAACTTGCGGTTACATCTATGGCTCCCCTTATCATTCTGAACCACAATTGTTTTCTTTTCATCTCCTGCATTAGAGCTTGAACTTCTGAAATGCAAGACGGTATTGCATTCTTTCTCCATGCATCTCCACACCCCTTGTGCCTTGTACGTAGTAGATGCTCAAGAAATGTTCCCAGGATGGCTGGATAAAACAAACGAATAGAGAATAAAATTGTGGGAACCCAGAGAGTTAGGGATTTTTTTTTTCTAGAAATAAATGAAGGCTTTGACTTGGTCCGTGGACAAGACAGCCTCAGGCCTGGGGGTTATCTTAGAGCTACCATGGAACGAACCAGCCTCACAGAGGCCACCAGAGTGAACACGACTGGCTCTGAACCAAATTCCTCAGAATGCCAGTGTTTTGAGGATCCATCAGTACCCCCACGGTATCTCCACAGCCTGGCTCGAGCCAATCAGCCTGAGTGCAGACCTCTCCTTTGGCTCCTGTGAGGTCTCTCTCAGCTCTCCGTATGCTCCCCCTGCTTCCTACCCTAAGTCCTCAAGGCTGCAGGCCTTCTAGACTCTCTCTAGAGACCTGGTTTGAGGATCTCCAACTTGGAGGAGTAGAAGATTCTCTCGAGACCGAAGTATAACTACTAATAAAACAAGAGCTAAATATTCACCTATTACGTATTCATACTTTTTTGTTGTTGTTGGCCTGGTATAGACTTAAATTGCATCGTGCCCGGAAGATACTGGTTGGATAATTAATTGGTCAGTATCTTATGTTTAACTACATTGGTAACAGGCAGAGTAGCTTAGACTTTGAAAGAAGGAAGGCTGTGGAAAAAGAGGTTCTATAAGACCTACTGATTTTTTCCCTGGGATACGTGATGCAGAGGCTAAGACATGAAAACCAGCCCAACAGACTGAGGTCTGTGTTCCACCTCGGTGCATCCTTGACAGGTCCTCTAACTGCTCTCAACTAGAGTTTACTATTCAGTAATCTGGAGATAATAATTGCATCTAGCTCATAGGACTGCTCAATGGGGATTAGATAAAATAAAACATAAAATGCTTAGCGGGCTATCAGGCACATGGTAAACTTTTAACATAAATGTTTTTCTGAATTGTAGATGTTGTTTTTGTTATTTTTATGAGCTGAGATTCTGGGGGAGCGCAGGCGGCCGGGCGGGGGGTTGGGGGGAGATTATCATAGGTTTTCCGGGGCCTGTGTGGGAGGAGTAGAGCCCAGGCAGGGTGACCCCGTGCTGTGTCAGAGATCTGCACGTCTCCAGATGTTCACAAGTGGAATGGTTTTCTGCAGAAGGAAGACGAGCTATAAATGGGGGTCAAAGAAACTCGCAGGGCCTCCCAGAAAGAGCTAGGAGCAGGGTGGTTCCATCACCAAATCCAGCTCGAAAAGAAACCCTGACAGAGGAGGCTTGTGCTCTTTCCTGGAAAGTTTGCTCTCGGGATCTCACTCCAAGTCCATCCTACCAAGAAGAGGAGAGAAAGAGATCCCCCGTCGGGCCCTCTCGTGTCTCCTGCTTGGCCAGCCCAGCTGTCCCTCAGGCCCTACTTCCTGCCTCACTGGTGAGAGGAGACATGTCCTTTGGCCCAGGGGTTCTCAAAGGTCGTAGAGGGACGCCTTGTGTCCGGCCTGTCAGGGAGAGTAAACCCTGAGGGGAAAGGTCCTGGGGACACAGGAGAGTGAGGTCCGCAGGTGTGGTCACCGAGCAAGCAGCTCACCCACCCTGGGGACCATGAGGGGTGACCCAGAAGCTGGAGTGTTGGGGTCGGGGAGTTGGTGAGGGAGGGTGGAGCCTGTGGGCTATTTTAGGCCAGGCCTAGAACTGGAGTCAATGGAGGTTTTGTTTATGTAACATGTGCAGAAGGCCCTTTGGAGAAAATAACCCTGGGTCTGCAGGCCGGGCTACAGGGAGCAGGGGTGCGGCTGGGAGCTTCCTGTTGTTCTTGGCCAGGCTGCCCGGCTGTTTGTTTGGCTCCTCTCTCAGAGCCCTTGGCTTCCGTGCTGCTGGCTCCTTCCAGTGTCTTCGGCTCCCTTCCTACAGGGCAGCACAGCAGGATTGCTCCCCCAGAGGTGGTGACTCAGGCCCTGTGCCCAGAGAACCGCCCCACCTCCACCCCTCAGGGTGTCCTTGGGCACACCCCCTTAGCCGAGCCAGTTCACTTGCACATCTAGGGTGGTTAGGGAAGGGCGCCTGGCCTGACGTCACCCGGGCTTGGGTCTGAATCCAGCCAAATTCCCGGGGTTGTTTCTGACGTGCAAAAATGTATATAAATATGTGAGCAATGACTGATATGTGTTCATTCCCCACTACACACCAGGCTCGCTCAAGGGTGTTAAGACTGTATGGTTATCTTTTTGAACCACAGATTCCCTTGGTAGACCAGGTATGGTCTAAATGTTTGTGTCCCTCCAAAATTCATGTGTTGAAATCCTAACCCCCAAAGGTGACTGGGAGGTACTGGGAGGTGGGGCCTTTGCGAGGTACTTAGGTCAGAGGGAGGGTGGAGCCCTTACGAATGGGATTAGTGCCCTTGTAGGAGAAGCTCCTGAGAGATCCTGGCCTCTTCCTCTATGTGAGGACGCTGCAAGGACAGAACAGGGCGCTCACGGGACCATCCTGGCTCCTGGTCTCAGACTTCCAGCCTCCAGAACTGTGAGAATGAGCTTTTTATAGTTTATAAGCCACCCAGTCTGTGATTCTGTGTAGCAGCCTGAATGGACTCAGACAATTAAGAAGGGGAAGAAGGCCTATTTTTTCCCATTTAAGTCAAATTTACATGCACAAAAATGTATAAATCTTAAATGGACAGTTTGATAAATCTGTTTCCCTAGGTATCCACCCATGCAGCTGTTACTCGGATCCAGATACAGAGTATTCCCATTACCCTGGGGTGAAAAGTCTCTCTGTCCCTTTCTAGTCTCCAGCCTACTTATACATCATCTGCGTGTGTGAGTTGGCTTGCAGATGGCTGTCCTCTTGCTGTGTGTTCACAGACCCTTGTGCGTATCTGTAGAGGGAGCAGACACTCCTCTTATGTCCTATGGTCCTATCGGGTCAGGACCCCGCCCTTATGAAATCATTTAACCATAATTACTTCTATAAAGCTTCTATCTCCAAATGCAGCCACCTTGGGAGGTTAGGGGTTTACCATGAGAATTTGGGGGGAATGCCACTTGGTCCATAGCACTGCCAACCATACCCTGGCTGGTAACTGCCACTTCTCTCATAATACCTCAAAACTGCAAGCAACCCAAATGTCCATCAACACAAAAATGGATAAGCAAACTCTGGGATGCCAATACAATGGGATGCTGTACTGCAATGAAACATGGAGCCTGCTTCTCCCTCTGCCTTGTCCCTGCCTCTCTCTCTCTCTCTCTCTCTGTCTCTCATGAACAAATAAATAAAATCTTAAAAAAAAAAAAAAAAAGAACGGGCTTCTCATACGTAGGACCCATTCTGAGCATTCCTCTGAGCGAGTCATGAACGAAACAAAACAACAAAGGACTTCAGGAACTTGTGAATTTTGATCTCTGTCTGGGCTTTTCCACAGGTTGGTTCATTCAGACCAAGTTTAATTATCCCCTCATGTTTGAAAGCAAAATTTCAAGTCTTTCAGGATTTTGCTTACACACGGACAATCCTCCCACTTTGGGGTAGTGACAGAGACCCCAGCTCACAGCCTGAGTGGTTTCCAGCAGAGCCTTGTTAATATGAAACATAGCTTTCTTGGGGGAGAAATCGACTTTGAATTTGGATTTTTCTGTTGTTTTCATTGAAGAACACTAGGTTAGCCAATTGGCTAAGGAAAAAAACCAGTTGTTTCAAATTAGTTGTGATTTTGCATTAAGCCAATATTGGCTTAACAGGTTTTACCCAAGATGTTTTTCTATACATAGGATGTCTCGCTAAGTCCTGGAAAGATTGTGGTAGATTTCCACATCCATCATTACTTGGCCTTGTGCTTCATAAAATATCACAGTAAGTTTATTTTTAACAGTTTTGCTGCCAGTTTGGGTTAAACTAATAGGCTAAAGTGTTTTTATTAAAAATTATTTCTTTTTAGGCAAGGAGTTTTGATTCACTCAAATAATAGATTTCAAAGTGAAGGCAGCTAAGACGTGAGGTCTGAGATAATAAGCCGGACAGCTCCTAGCTCTGCAAAATGCAGTGGCTCCCAGGCCATAGGTGGGGTATTTTGTTCCCAGAGATTCCCCCCCACCTTTTTTTGTTTAAATGGTTTATTTATTTATTTGAGAGAGAGATACAGAGAGAGAGAGAACAAGTGAGCAGTGGGAAGGGGCAGAGAGAGAGGGAGAGAATCTTAAGCAGACTCTGTTTGGAGCACAGAGTCCAACATGGGGCTTGAGCCCATGACCTTAAGATCATGACCTGAGCCAAAATCAAGAGTCAGATGCTCAACCATCTGCGACACCCAGGTGCCCTGCTCCTGGAGGCTTCATTCTGATTTCTCTGAGTCTGGTTTTTGCCTACAGGTCTTGCTTGCCTGATGTCGCAATTTGCCTCTGTTTTTTGTGTGTGTGTGTGCTAGAAGGGTATCAAAATGGACAAAAGCAGAGAAACTAGTGAAGTGAAGAAGGGCCTGCATGGTAACATCAGAGAGACCCGGGTTTGAGTCCTATATCAAAGGACTCAAGCCGTGTGAGCTCAGGAGGCTTACTTAAACTTTCCAGATCAAAGTCTCATCATCCATAAAGTGAGGATGGTAATGCCTACCTCTGAGCATTGATAAGAATTTAGAAATAATATCTGTGGAGTGCCTGCATACAGTAGTTGATTCATTCAAAAAAAATTTTTTTTTGCCTGAAATATGTATTGATCATGTGTCAGAAACTTTAACAGCAGGAACAGGATGGTGACCACAATGATCTGTGCCCTCACGGAGTGTAAAGTTGTTCAGTAGATAGCCACTATTCCAATTGGTACATGAAAGATACTCAGTGTCACTAATCATCAAGGAAATGAAAAATCAAACCCATAATAAAATATCAACTCACACCTATTAGGGTAAAATGATAGATAGATAGATAGATAGATAGATACCACATATTGGTAAGAAGATGAAGAAATTGGGACTCCTGTATACCATTGGTGTAAACTGATGCAGCCACAATGGAAGACAGTACGGCAGTTCCCCAAAAAATTAACAAGAGAACTACCACATGATCCAGCAATCTCACTTCTGGGTATTTATTCAAAAGACTTAAAATCAGGATCTTGAAGAGATTTTCATACTCCCATGTTCCTTGCAACATTATTAACAGTAGCCAAAATGTGGAAACAATCTAAATATTCACTGCTGGATGAATGGATAGAGAAAACGTGGTTTATCCATACAATGGAATATTATTCAGGCTTAAAAAAGAAGGCGATCCTACAGTATGCAACACCATGGATGGACCTTGAGGACATTATGCTAAGTGAAATAATCCAGCCACAGAAGGACAAATGCTACATGATGTCATGCATATGAAGAATCAAAGCAGTCAGACTCGTAGAGAGAATAGAATGGTGATTACCAGCGGCTGAGGAGAGGTGGAAACAGGGAGCTGTTATTCAATAAACATAAAATTTCACTTAATACAAGATGAATAAGTTCTAGAGATTTGCTGTACAACATGATGCCTACAGTTCACAATGCTGCACAGTCCTTGGAAGTTGTTAATAGGGTAAATCTCATCCTAAGGGTTCCTCCTACCATAAAAAATGAAAAAAAAAAAGAAAGAAAGAAATGTGGATGACAGTAATGTTTGCATAACTCTGTACATTTAAATTCATTAAAATTCATTGCATTTTATGGTATGTAAGGGATACCTCAATAAAGCTGTTTTCAAAAAAACTGTGGAATATTATTCAGCGTTAAAAAGAAATGAGCTATCAAGCCATGGAAACATAGGGAGGAACCTTAAAGGCGTATTACGAAGTGAAAGAAGATGATCCTAAAAGGCTACATCCTATATAATTTCAACGATACGACATTCTGGGAAAGGCCATACTGTGGTGGTTGCCAGAGAGTAGGGATAAATAGGCGGGGCGGGGTGGGGGGTTGTCTAGGGCAGTGGAATTATGTTTGATGCCGGTGGATGCCTGCCATTCTACATTTGTCAAAACCCATAGAATGTACGGCACTAAGGTAAATGATGGACTTTGGGCAATCATGTTGTGTCGATGTAGCTCCTCGGAACAAACGTGCCGCTCTGGTGAGTGATGTTGGTAATTGGGGAGTTCTCCATGTGTGGGGGCAGGAGGTCCATGGGAGATCCCCGCCCCTTCCTCTTAATTCTATGGTAAACCTGAAATTGCTATGAAAAATGAAGTCTTAAAAAAAAACCCTGAAGGGCCCCATCTCTTTCAAGTCTGTTGAGTATCACCCCTGCCTTCCCAAACTTCCTTTGCCTGTTCTGGTTTTTCCCTCCTAATCACCTTCTGATACACTATATAATTTATTTACCATATCTAATCAATTCTAAATTGTGTGAATTTTTCCCCCCACACTCTAAGGTACATACAATCAGGAAGTGTTTTATGACTGATAGCGATTAGTGGCATTCTTCCTACCTGTCTTTAGTGGCACATGGATCTTGTAGGGTAGCCACCCTAGAGATGGTAAGCTACGGTGTTGTTATTGTTTCTTTTTCCTTCTTTCTTTCTTTCTTTATCTTATTCATGAGATACAAGGAATGAAAGAGAGAGAGAGTGACAGAGAGAGAGGCAGATGGAGAAGCAGGCTCCCTTGGAGAGGCCAATGCGGGACTCGATCCCAGGACCCTGGGATCACGACCTGAGCTGAAGGCAGACGCTCAACCACTGAGCCCCCCAGGTGCCCTGTGCTATTGCTTCTTGTCTGTTTCCCCCTCCAAAACATCAGCTCCAGGAGGATAGGAGCCTTAATTTTGTTTGCTGCCTTGCGTTAAGTGCCTAGAATAGTCTGGTATGGAGTCAGACCTCAGTGAACATTTGTCAAATAAACTGACAATAAAACAAAGAGGCTGAAGTCAAATGACAAGAGGAGTTATTTCTTCACTGTTCCATCCACCAGACACTGGGAAAAGAGCCCAGTTAAGAAGAATGTTAGTAGGTCAGCAGGGCTCATCCTCCAGGGTAAAGAAGAGACCTGCAGAGGCCTTTTGGGAAGGTTGAAAAGAAGGTGACTAGGGCTAGCTCATTCCCAGAATCTGCTGCCCAAACTGGCTCTCCACCCAAGCACTAATTGGTGACATTCCCTAGAGATGTTGAGAGTAGCCCACACTTGTAGGAAAAGTGGGTAGAGTAGCACCCCCACTGCCACCCCCATTCCTTGGCCAATTAATCTCTTTTCAACACTCCCCAGTGGTCCAGGAATCACCTGTCCCCCAAAAGCAGGCTCGGTTTTTTGGTTTTGCTTGCCAATCTTTGCGTTGGCTCCCGTGAGCATGACCTGGAGGCCCCTGAACTCGGGTGGGGTTGGGGGGGCTGGTGATTTCCTGGCCACTCTGGAAGGGCTGCTCCGCATTCATTACTGTTGGCCTCGGGGCAAGACTTGCACCAGGCCTGGGCGTTTGTGCCTGGGAATAGTTAATTTCCTCGTTAGACGGAGCCCGTGCTCTGGTTCACATTAGCTAACGTCCACCGACCCTGTCACAGACTGCCTCTTTGTTTTCCATCAGTTTCAGGGGACAAATCTTATATTGTCCCTTCTCTTGCCAGCCCTCTAGAAGGGATTGAAGGGTCAGGGAGCAGAGGAGACCCATTTGGGGAACGAGGAAACTTCCCATAGACTGGAGACCCCTTCACTCTTTCTCTCTGGACCACTCATCCATTAGGCATAGCACCTGGGGCCCCTTTTCAGGGCCCACACCATGGTTTCATGACTTTTAAAATCAGAAGGAAAATAAATAAGCTTTAAGGGTTAAAAATGCTTTTATTTTTATCTTACCGCAGGGGGGAAAAAAAGCAAACAAAATTCTAGGGTCTAGGAATATCTATCACATTTTGCCTAAAATAACAAATGAATAAAGTGTTGAAGTATTTAAAGTTACACCAGGATATTATTAGAATATTCTATGAGGAAGAGGCCTACAAAGGTCACGTTGCCACCCTACTTGTTACCAGGTTAGAGAAGTGATCTTGTCATGGCGTGAGAAGTCTAATGGATGAGGAATGTTCGCGCTGTGGCAAATGAGCCAGGAGAATTTTTAAGGAAATGTGCAAGGTGGGAGAAACATTTCTCGAGGGCCACTCTCTGCTCTGTTTGGTGCTGGACATTTTAGGTACATTTTTTCACTGAGGCCTTACAACTCTGAAAGGTCAAATAATCACCCACTTTCACAGTAAGTTTAAGACACTGCTCACTACCTGCCCCCCCCCCAACATCTCACTGTATCTTTCACTTTCTTAGAAAAATTAATCCACATATTCATAAATCCTTCCCAATTAGCTTATCTAAATATTGTTTTGGGATCTGTTTTAAAATGCCTTTTCCTTTTTGATCTTTAAATTAGAACCAGAAAGATGGGGTTTGACAGCCAGAGGCCTAACTTAGGTTCTGAACAAGTTTTGGCTGTATTCTAAAGATACACCTAGGTTCTGGGGGTACTTGATTACCTGAGGCAGCCTGCCTTGAAAATGTATAGTTTTTATTTAATTTTTTTTTTTTTGAGAAAACATGTTTCAAATGCCCAAACATAATTTAAAAAACAATTTCACAATCAGATTTTGGTTATGTTGGCCTCCATGCAAACACCCACGCTGTCTTCAAAATGTGGCCTACGGGCCATTTAATTAGGAAAAACAGAAAACAAAGTTTGCCCACTGGAAACAGAATCCTGCAAAATCTGGCCCTAGGAAAACAAACAGTACCGGCTTCAGGAGCTCTGGTTTCTTGATTGGACAACTTGGTTCATTCGTTGATTCAGTGCCTTTGAGTGCCTGCTGTGTTATGTGCTGGGCACTGTGCTAGCAGCTGGGGATTAAAGCATAAATGGAAATTGTCCCACATCTCAAGTCATTCCCAGTCTAGTGGAGACAACCATCCTGGGCCGAGGCACCACAGCCTTTCATTTGGACGGTTCCAGAGGCTTCTTAACTGATCTCCATACATCCAGCCTAGTCCTCCATTCTGCACCAGACAGAGAAATCCCTTCAGACACATGTCAGAGCGTGCTCTTTCTCTGGGGAGCACTCTGTTGCTACTCTTTGACCTTCTCCTCTTTCTTTTCCCCTTGGGGATGGTGCGGTGAACATATTGGCCTTCTTGCTTTTTCCAAAGCAGGCCAGGCCCACTCCCAAGTTCGTGGCTCTTCACTTGCTATTTTGTAAGCGGGAATGCTCATCCAGTAGGGGTCCACATGGTTCGCTCTTCCGTCAAGAGTTTATACAGACATCATTTCCCCGATTGCCCTATTTGATACTGTAGCTCCCACTCCAAGCCTCCATTCACCTCTTCCCAGAATTATTTTATTCCATTTCATTCCCCATAATCTAACAACACTGTGTGTTTTACTTACTTTCATTGTCTGTCTCCCCTTTTCTACTTAAGAACAAATATTTTGACCGTCTTATATCCAATTGTATCCCTAGTCCTTGGAATAGTGCCTAGCATGTATAGTTGCTCAATATGAATTAATTTATTTTTTGACAAAAGGAGACATTCATGGCAAGCAAAGAAACAAATGCTACACAGGTATAGTGGTGTTTTGAGAACACAGAGGAAAATCCTTATAGACATTCAAAAGCTCATTGCTTAATCTCAGAGGATAAGTAGCACGTAGCTAGGTGAAGAAAAAGGGATGGTACTCGAGTAGAAGAAACAGTGTTAAGGAAAAGAGTGTGCCTATTTGGGAACTGCAAGTCGATTTGGTACAACAGGAGGAAAGGATGCATATGGAGAGGGTGGTGGCAAGAAACAAAGATGGAAATGTAAACCAACTCCAGCTCATGTCCAGCTAAGGAATGTTGACTTCCTCCTTCAGATGATGGGAGCTATTAAAAGCTATTAAGCAGAAGAGAGATATGATTGGATTTATGATTGTTTGAAAAGGAGAGAAAGAGAGACAGAGCAAAACCATGAGTCTAGGGAGATGCAGAGGGAGGGATGCAGCAGGGACCCCCAACACAGGGCTCCATCCCAGGACTCTGGGATCATGACCTGAGCTGAAGGCAGACGCTTAACTGCCTGAGTCACTTAGACACCCCTGGAGTTACGTTTTAAAAAGACCTCTGGAGGGATCCCTGGGTGGCGCAGCTGTTTGGCGCCTGCCTTTGGCCTGGGGCGCGATCCTGGAGACCCGGGATCGAATCCCACGTCGGGCTCCCTGCATGGAGCCTGCTTCTCCCTCTGCCTGTGTCTCTGCCTCTCTGTCTCTCTCTGTGTGACTATCATGAATAAATAAATAAAATCTTTAAAAAAAATAAAATAAAATAAAAAGACCTCTGGGGAAAGAACTGGGGGAAGCTGGGAAGAAGGGCTTCAGAGATTGCTTCAGTAAAACTGCTGAAGATGGCTGAGCCAAGCGGCAGTGACTGAGTGTGGCAAGGGGAGGGATTTAAGGGATACATTAACTGGACATTTGCAAATATCTTCTCCCATTCCACTGGTTGTCTTTTAGTTTTTGTTGACTGTTTACTTTGCTGTGTAAAAACTTTTTATCTTCATAAATCCTAATAGTTCATCTTTGTTTTTGTTTCCCTTGCCTTTGGAGGCGTGCCTAGCAAGAAGTGGCTGCAGCCGAGGTCATAGAGGTTGCGGCCTGCCTTCCCCTCTAGGATTTTGATGGATTCCTGTCTCACATTTAGGTCTCTCTTCTGTTTTGAGTTTCTATTCTTATGATGTAAGAAAGTGGTCCAGTTTCATTCTTCTGCATGTGGCTTTTTAATGTTCCCGACACCACTTGTTGAAGAGATGAGTTGACAATAGAGTTGAGGGCCTATTTCTGGGTTCTTTATTCTGTTCCATTGATCTGTGTGCCTGTTTTTGTGCCAGTACAATACTGTCTCAATGACTACAGCTTTGTAATACTACTTGAAGCCAAGCATTGTGATGCTTCTAGCTTCAGTTTTCTTTTTTAATATAGCTTTGGCTATTTGGGGTCTTTCTCAGTTCCATACAAATTTTAGGATTTTTTTTATTCTAACTCTGTGAAAGACACTAATGGCATTTTGCTAGGGATTGCATTGAATGTGTAGATTGCTTTGGATAGCATAGACATTTTAACAATAATTGTTTTTTCAATGCATGAGCATGGAATGTTTTTTCCATTTCTTTGTGTCATCTTCAATTTCTCTCATGAGTGTTCTATAGTTTTCAGTATACAGTTCCTTCACCTCTTTGGTTAAGTTTATTCTTAGGCATCTTATGTGTTTGGGTGCAATTGTAAATGGGATCGATGCCTTGATTTCTCATTCTTCTGCCTCATTGTTAGTGTATAGAAATGCAACTGACTTCTGTGCATTGATTTTATAGCCTACAACTTTGCTGAACTCCTATATAAGTTCTAGCGATTTTAAGGGCTAGTATCCAAAATCTATAAAGAACTTATCAAACTCAAAAAACAAATAATCCAGTTGAGAAATGGACAGAAGACATAAACAGACATTACTCCAAAGAAGGCATATAAATGGCCAGCAGACACATAAAAAATTGCTCCACATCACTCTGCATCAGGGAAATACAAATCAAAACCACAATAAGATACCACCTCACACCAGTCAGAATAGCTAAAATTAAACAACTCAGGAAACAACAGATATCTGCGAGGATGTGGAGAAAGGGGAACCCTCTTACACTGTTGGTGAGAATGCAAACTGGTGCAGCCACTCTGGAAAGCCATATGGAGGTTCCTCAAAAAAGTTAAAAATAGAACTACCCTATGACTCATCAATTGCACAACTAGGTACTATTCAAAGGATAAACATATAGTGATTCAAAGGGGACATGCAGGCAGCCCGGGTGGCTCAGTGGTTTAGCGCCCCCTTCAGCCCAGGGTGTGATCCTGGAAACCCAGGATTGAGTCCCAAGTCAAGCTCCCTCCATGGAACCTGCTTCTCCCTTTGCCTGTCTCTCTCTCTCTCTCTGTGTCTCTCATGAATACATGAATAAGTAAATAAAATCTTAAAAAAAGGAGGGAGGACATGCACCACAGTGTTTATAGAAGCAATGTCCATAATAGCCAAAATATGGGGAGAACCCAGATGTCCATCAATGGATGAATGGAAAGATTATTTATATATATAAATATACATATTATATATATATAAATGGAATATTTCTCAGCCATCAGAAAGAATGAAATCTTGTCATTTTCAATGATATGGATGGAACTAGAGGGTATTATGCTAAGCAAAATTAGTCAATCAGAAAAAGACAAATACCATATGATTTCCCTCATATGTGGAATTTAAAAAACAAAACAGATGAACATAGGGGAAGGGAAGGAAAAATAAAGTAAGATGAAAATTGAGAGGGAGGCAAACCATGAGAGACACTGAACTCTAGGAAACAAACTGAGGGTTGCTGGAGGGGAGAGAGGTTAGGGAATGGGGTAATTGGGTGATGGACAATAAGGAGGGCACTTGATGTAATGAGCACTGGGTGTTATATGCAACGGATCAATCACTAAATTCTACCCCTGAAGCTAATAATATATAATACATTAACTACATTGAATTTAAGTAAAGAATTTTTAAAAAGAGAGATATCAAGTAGCAGATTCTCGAAGATTTAACGAGGGGGTTGTCTAGCTTGAGCAGAAAAAGACTTGAATGATTCCCCCAAGTGTCTTTTGGGTAATTGAGGTAAATATATAATTTCATTCAACAAATACTTATTAAGAACCTACTACATACTAGGCATGACTCTAGGCACTGGAAATATGGCTTTGAACAAAATAGAGAAAGCCCAAGTGAAAGAGATTGTCAGTAAGTAAACAAAGAGATAGTATATAATTTTGGATTGTAATACGCCTTATGATAAAACATAAAGCATGGTAAAAAGATGGAGAAGAATGTTAATTTTATGCAGGAGTCAGGTGGCAGTTCTCTGAAGAGGTGATGTTAGAACTCAGGAAAGCTCTGTAAAGACCCAGAAGGAAAGATACCCAGGGAGAGGGGCATAAAGAAGCTGAGACTGAAAGAAGAGATGCTTGTTTTACAAACAAGGAGAAGGTCACTAAGTTAATTCATAGGATATCAGGGCGTAGGCAGGAGCTAGATTCTTACAAATTCCACCATGACGGTGACATTCAAAGTATGATGGGAAGCCAGGAGGTGGCTTTGAGCAATTTGACTTTTGTTGTTCCTGTTGAAATGCTGGATGTAGAGCACAGAATGAATTTCAGAGGTGCAAGAATGAAAGCAGTAGTCTGAGCAAAAGACAATGATGGTGGAAAGTCAGGTTACAGCAGCAAAAATGTTGAGAAGTAGATCACTTTTTGTTCCATACGAAGGTAGAAAAATCAGGATTTGCGATGGATTGAATGTGGGGAAAAAAAGAAATCAAGAATCACTCCTAGGTTCTTCACCTGAGGAAATATGTGAATGTTAGCACTCTTTACTGAGGTTAAGAAGCTTTGGACAAGATTAGGTTCTAAGGCAACTGAGGAGGAAATCAAAGGTTTTGTTTCAGGCGTATTTAGCATTCAAGAGGAAATATGGTAAGACAGCTAGCTGCACAGATCCAGAGCTCATAGGGAAGGTTTGGGTTGAGATAAAATTTTCAAGGTGTTTGACATTATGATTTTGAAAGAGATCGCCACCCCAGGGAGCCGAATCTAGTGGGAAAGAGAAGGTGGTCTAGAGTTGATGCTTATTCACTCAAGATAATAGTGGTTGAGTGGAGAAGGAGGAGAAGCCAATGAAAGAAAAAGAAGGGTTGGGAAGATATATTTGAGAGGTTGGTGTTCCAAATGCCAATTGAAGAAATTGTTTCAAGGAGTGATCTTCCATGCCCATTGCTGCTGAGAATTCTCCTGAGAGGAGACCTGAGAATTGATCACTGGACACAGCAAGGTGTAACATCAGGACTATAGATGATTCTCACAAACATCTTTACTTTAAAGGGTACAGAAAGATGGAATGAGAGCTGGATGGGGATGAGAGGCCAAGGGGATTTTACTTTGTTTTGTTCCTGCAACATATTTATGTACAGATGGAAATTATTCAATAGAGAAAGGAAATATAACAACACGGGACAGAGGGGGTGAATTGTAGGACTCAAACCCTTGCCTACGCAGGAGGGATGAAATACAGAGCACAGTGGAGGGGGTTGTCTTAGGGATGGGTGCCATCCCACCTGCTGGTAGAGGAGAAATGGCAAAACAAGGGGCACGGGTGCTTGATCCTACCAGGAGTCCTCTCTAGTTGTTTTTATATCCTCGGGAAAATATTCAGCTGAGAGTGAGGAAGTGAAAAGGATGTAGGAATTTTGAGAAGCCACAAGGTCAGGAGAGTAAGTTGGATAGCAGATGTCTTAGGATTGCCAGACCATGGTGAATGCTCAGCTAAGATATTTTTTACTTTATCCTTAAACTTTATCCAGTTTTTCTGAGATGTAACTGACACGTACTATTATATATAAGTTCAAGGTGTATGATGGTCATTGATACACTTATCTATTGTGAAGTGATTACCACACTAGTGTTAGTTAACACTGACATCGTGTCATAGAATTACCATTTCTTTTTTGTGGTGAGAGCATCTGAGAGCATCTCTCTTAGGGACTTTTAACAATTGGTAACTCTAGTCACCAAGCTATAGAGTAGATCGCCAGAGCTTACTCATCTTGTAACTGGAAGTTTGTATCCTCTGACTGATATCTCCTGTTCCCCATACCCAGCACTAGCAACCTCCATCCTACTCTATTTCTTTTTTTCCTTTTTTAAATGAAATGTTTTATTATATTACTTGCAAATTGGTAGTTCCAAATTACCTCCAAAAACATTTATTGTCAGCATCAACAAATTAAGTGGATCAGGCAACAAGACAACTATGGGGAAGGGTAGCTTAAACTAGATACATTCGGTTTCCTAATAAAATGGGGGGGAGAGATTGTTATTCCATATTCACATAGCCCTGTATACCTTCCTTTTCTTTAACCATATCTGATCATCCTCTGCCAATTGCACAGTGTGCAAAAGGAAGAGCCAGCAGATATTGAGAAGTTTTCATATTCTCACCACCCTCCATGCTCTGTTTCTATGAGTTGGGCTCTTTTAGATTCCACATATAAGTGAGACTGTACCACATTTGTCTTCCTGCATCTGACTTATCTCACTTTAGTATATGCCCTCAAGATCCACCAGGTTGTTGCAAATGGCAGGATTTCCTTCTTTCTCATGACTGAATAACATGGAGCCTAATTTAAAGTGTAATCAGGCAGTCTGTTTGCGTGTTCAGCTTCAGCCAGTTTAGCCACAGGAGGGCAGGTAGGAAGTAGGCAGAGAAGAGCAAAGGATGTTGCTTTGGAGGGGGGAATCACGTTGTAGGTGGGAAGACAGAGAGCTCAACCTGGCCTGTGTTCTGTTTCAGATATCTAAGGAAGTACAGGTAAGACTGGTAGACAGTTGGAGAGGAGGAGTCACACTGTAAATAAAGGTTTGGGAATCACTCATTGATCAACATTTGCACACAGTGTGTCTTGTGTGACAGACACGGTTGCAAATCCTGAGATGTGGTAGTGAAGACACAACAGAATCTCTAGCCTCACGTCAGTGAGGAAATTTATCATGTGTAGCTCAGAGGTATCCACAGACGGGGGATACGCAACCCAGAGATGTGTAAGACGATCTTTGGGTATGTGGGTGGGAAATATTTGAACTTCCACTTACATATTTCTTATAATCCTTAATATCTGCCTTTATAGGTGTCTTATTAGGTTTATAATATGTTACTACCGCAGTACATATATCATCACATAACAAATATGTATATGTCGGAAGGTGCATGCTCAGCGTTATTTACTGATGGAGGTGCTTGATGGAAAACGTTTGGAAACCACTAGCCATGTGTGAGATAGCAGAGAAAGAGAGATTGTAGTTAAGCACCCCTAAAACTGACACTGTCGAAGATGTATATAAGGAGTTAGATGAGTTTTCTGCAGGGCACAGCCCCTGAATTATCCCACCCTGTGTTGAGAATTAAAATTCCTAAGCGATGAGCCTTCTATAAATGGGACACGATAAGAATGTCAAGGAGAGCTTTAACATGATTGTAATGTTGAAAAACAGGACAATCTGCCATTTGGCAGAGGCAAGGTTAGGTTGGTGAGGCAGGCTGTGGAGGAGTGTGGTCCTTGCAGGACCCCACTGATTTGACAGAGAGGATCGCACCGTGGGACCCTCTAGTGACTTGGAACTGCAAGCATCAATGGGTGTCTGAAGAATGAGCTGTGAAGCTGGAATTATAATAATCTCTTTATGCAAGGAGTTGGCTAGAGGAAGGGTGAATCATAGCCTTGCATCTACAAACAGAGGGGTGACGGCCCGCCCAGAGTTGTAGCACAAGGAGAGCTGGAGAATGTGTCAGCATTTCCAGCTCACATCGTGGGAGAGGGTGCCTGAGGAGCAGATGTGAACATTTTGGTTTCTGCGGTTGGTATTTTCCTATAGTGGAGAAGAGTGACTCACAGGGTCCCCCCAGGCTGATGGAAATCACGCTGGAGAGGCAGCCCGGAGTAGTGGAAAGTTACTCCGGGTATCATTAGCACCAGTGTTTACAGGTTAGGACCTCGAAGCTCAGAGAGAGGCTAAGTAAGCAGCTCAGAGTCACCAGCTGATACGTGGTGGAGCTGTAACTCAAAGACAGTGTCACCTAACTTAGAATGTCATGTTTTCTATATGATTTCACTTATATGTGGAATTTAAGAACCAAGACCAATGAGCAAAGGGAACCAAAAGAGAGAAAGATAAGCCAAGAAACAGACTCTTAGCTCTAGAGAACAAACCGATGGGAGGCGGGTCGGGGGATGGGTTAGATGGGTGATGGGGCTCGAGGAGGGCACCTGTGATGAGCACCAGGTGATAAAGGGAGGTGCTGGATCACTAGATTGTACACCCAACACTTACGTAACACTGGATGTTAATTCACTGGGATTAAAATGAAAACTTAATAAAAAATCCAAAGTTTTCTCTGTTATGTGGTAAGTTGAAGAAATGTCTTGGGAAAAGCACAAAGGACCCCCAAGGTGGTCAAAGAAGCAAGAATGCGTTCCCAAGGTTGCAGGTGAGCTGCTGTAATGAAGAGAACCAAGAATTACCAGACAGTGGCTTAAACAAGGTGGAACCATTTCTCTCACACACACGATGGTCTGAGCACAGGCCACTGAAGTAACAGCTCCCCTGTGTTGGGGATCAGAATCTTTCCGACTCTTGGCACTGCCGTCACTTTTGGTGTTGCCTTTATCTCCCGGGGGGGAGATGGCATCGCTACCCACACATCCACTGGGTCTGCATTTCCTGCAGGAGGAAGAGAGAGAGAGAAGGGACCCCGGGTCCTCTAGGTGTGACCCGTCACCGCACACCTTGCTTCTGCTCAGACCCTTGTCCAGAACTAGTCACAGGGCCACACGGAGTCATGAGGGGAGCTGGGGAATGCCTTCCTCCCAGGGAGACACGTGCCTCACTAAAACTCAGAGAGTCTCTTTTGAAAAGAAGAAAAGGGAGAATGGATGCGGAGAGGCAGCCAGCAGCCTCTGGCACAGAAAATCACAAGTGTTAGAACAAGAAAAAAAATGCACAGAGAGGGAAGGTTTAGACTACACTCAAGCAATGTTGGGGAGGGCGGTCAAGGCCTGGCGGGCAGTATGGGCAAGGGCATAACAGGCAGGCCTCTTTTAAAGAAGAGCTTGAGGGACACCTGGGTGGCTCAGTGGTTGAATGTCTGTCTTTGGCTCAGGGCGTGATCCTGGAGACCCGGGATCGAGTCCCATATCGGGTTTCCTGCAAGGAGCCTGCTTCTCCCTCTGCCTGTGTCTCTGCCTCTTTCTGTGTCTCTCATGAATAAATAAAATCTTTAAAAAGAAGAAGAAGAAGAAGAAGAAGAAGAAGAAGAAGAAGAAGAAGAAGAAGAAGAAGAAGAAGATGAAGAAGAAGAAGAAGAGCTTGTAGCCAAGTTTGGCTGAAGAGTCTAGGAGCACACACAAAGGGAGTCTAAAAAACAAGATGAAAAATATTCGTCCCAGGCTGTCCATGTATCTACCAAGAAGAATTTGTGCCGCCTCCCAGTAGGCAAGGGATTGCAAGCGTGTGTACGGAAGGTCACGGTTGTTCTTAGCAGCAATTGTTCTAGCAGTTGTGTGCATACTGTGAACAGAGTAAGGCAGGGTAGGCAATGGGGAGGGGGGGTAACGGACAACCACTGGATGGGGAGTCAGGAGGCCTGGCTGCAAACCCCAGCCCTGCCACTAAGCAGCAACTGCAGACGGTGAGGAGTTTGGCCCTGGAGCTCCAGCCTCTGCATCCCCACCTCAGCCCCAGGACTCCCCAGCCATGCGGAAAAGCCAGAAAATACTCCATGGAGAGTGCTTGGCACATGCCCGGCACGCGGTGAGTATCAGCTTAACCGTTACTGCAAATAACCGTCTCTTCTTGCTAAAGGTTCCTTAGTTAAATGGGTTTCTCAGGTGTGTTTAGCTCTAAAATTCCCTGATTCTATGAGTATAATACACATGTTCAACACTGGCTGAGGAAATCTGAAAATAATATTTGAGAATGGGTTTCTTTCCATTAGGTAACATATTGCTATACAATATTGTTAAATTCACCCTTGCTCCCCCAGACCAAGTTGTAATGATTGGTTGATTAAAGAGAAAGAGAGGGGTGCCTGGGTGGCCCAGTCAGTTAAGCGACTGATTCTTGGTTTTAGCTCAGGTCAGGATCTCAGGGTCATGAGATCGAGCCTCATGTCAGGCTCCATGCTGGGTGTAAAGCCTGCTTAAGATTCTCTCTCTCCCACTCCCTTCTCTCTGTCCCTTCCCGCTCCTTCTCTAAAAAAAAAAAAAAAAAAAAAAAAAGGAGAGAGAATTACACTCAAAGTATATTTTACTTAATGCAAAAAAAAAAAAAAAAAAAAAGATACTAGCTTAGGGCCTTGAGGCAATAGCGCAGTCCAGCCACATGCTTCTGTCTTCTGTCTTAGAAAAGGGATGGAGACTCCAGGCAAACCCATTCACTTTCTGGAACAAATGGGATTCAGGTTCTTTCTCATGTTCTTTTAGGGAAGCTACTACAGAGGGCTCTAGGTCCAAATGCACGTCCTAGACAGCGTTTCTACTTCCTGGAGTGTTACTGGGGATGCTTGGATCCCAAGTTTGAGGGAGCAGGGCTCTGCAAAGGAGCTACACCTGTGTAGCTACAAAGGGACAGAGAGAAGGGGCCTAAGCAGCAGGTCTGAGAGGGTTCAGTCCATGTTACAGGTCATTTTGTCCCCTCCCCCCAACTCACTTCTTAAAATACCTCAGAATGTGACCTTGGTTGGAGATACGGTCTTTACAGAGGCGATCAAGTTAACGTGCAGCCACCAGCGCAGCCCTTCATCCAATACATCTGGTGTCCTTCTAGAAAGGGGAAAGTTGGAGACCGACACACCTGCAGGGAGCATGTCACGTGAGGATCAAGGCAGAGGTCAGGGTAATGAACCAAAAGATCGCCAGGAACACCACCAGAAACTCTGAGAGAGGCATGGAACACAGCCCTCGGAGGGAGCCAGCCCTGCCAGGGCCTTGATCTCAGGCTTCCAGCGTCCAGAGCTGAGACGACACCTCGTTGTGATGTAAGGCGTCAGGTCTGTGGTGCTTTTGTTACAGCGGCCCCAACAGACTGATGCAGTCTGTGTCACACAGACGAAATGACCAGCGCTTAGGAACGACGATACATGAATGCACAAGGAAGCCACTTTGAATGAATGAATGAATGAATGAATGACCTCTCAGCACGAATTCTCCCTCCGTTGTCAACTGTGCAGATCACAGCCCACTGGAGAACAGAAGAGGGGGACACAGGGGTCGGGGAGCAGGAGGAGGAAGCCGCCAGCAACAACCTACAGTTCCAGAAATTCTCCCCAGGTTGGCGGGTGCCCAGGCCATTGGCCAGGCCGGCTAAGTTCATGGAAATTCACCTGTGATGGGTGAGAAGTGACCGTTTACTATTATTCGTGATTAGAACTAAGAACTCATTCATGTCTAGGGATCGACTTAGCTTTTAAAATCAGCAAAATAGTTGAAAATAGGTTTCGAAGGTTCGAGGACCCCAGGTAACCTCTGGTGTGTATTTTCTGAGCAGTTTTCCACATCACTGTGGAAGACATCTGAGTTTCTGGGAAAATAGAATCCATATGTCTCTGGCCCATTTCTCCTGCAAAGCCCGGGAAAACTTGCTTTGTAAGCAGCACGTGAGGGAGAAGAAATGCTGGAGAGCTGTCAACCCATTCTCTTCCGATGAGTTGCATTTCCTTTCTCCAGCTTCACTCGCGATGTCCTTGGATTCTGTTTCTCAACCGACCAGTGCAGCTCACCAGTGACCTTTCTGGTGGTTTCTTTTTCAGAGCACAGACCTTCTGCCAGTCCCCAGACACACCCGGCGTGAGGCTCCCAAGGGCTGCACGGCCTCCCCTCCTGGCCATGCTGCCACTGCCTTACCCCCCCTTCCCCCCACCCCCCCTAGGATGCATCTCTTCATGCAAAGTAGTAGGCCATTTCTTTTAGAGTTTGGGATATAAGAAAAAAAAATCATGTAAGATGCAGATGCCTAAGAGTTGGACAAGGTAAGGACTTGCCCGGTGTTAACGGAACGAAATGTTGGTCCCATGCAGGTCAGAGTAGGAGAGTTTCCTCATAAACGCTTATATGTCTCCTGTGCATAGAAGCGTGATGCTCTGTTCTAGGAAAACTCTAGAACGTATGAGTCAGATGAGACTGAGCCCCTTCCGTTCGATACTGCTTACAACTGGCCTCTTGAGGATTTGTTTTATTCAGTTGTTTATTGTTTATGTACGTAGGTGACTTCGTAAATTCAAAAAGCACATTCTTGTTCTTAGCAAAAAAAAGAGAGAGAGAGAGAGAGAAAGAGTTAAAGGAGAATTTTGTCCTTGAAAACATTTTGGTAGAAGATATAAGAGGGAGAGAAACAGTTAATTCTAGAGACAGGAAATAATCTATCGGTCTTAGAGAAAGGACTTGAAGACCTAAATTGCAGAACCGGCTGACAGCTACATCTCTGAACTGTCGGTCACTTACAGACGAGCAACATCACATCACTTAAAGACGCACCCAGCACCCAGTCTTAGATCTTCTCAGTCTTAACTCCTGCACCATTTACTCACCTGAACCACAGGCTCCCCAACTGAGAAGTGAAATCACGCTAAATAAGCGCACTCTGCTCTGATTCATGGAGGGGAAGAACAGTTCAATTAGTAAAAGGGCTAAAATGCATTTTTTTCATTCCTTTTTTTTTTCCGTTGTGATAAGTGCCCTCCTTAATCCCCATCCCCTGTTTCCTCCACCCCTCCCCCCCCCCGCCACCTCCCCTCTGGGAACCATCTATAGTTCTCTATAGTTAAGAATCTGTCTCTTGATTTGTGTCTCTCTCTTTTTTCCTCTGTTTATTTGTTTCGTTTCTTAAATGCCACCTATGGTGAAATCCTATGACATTTGTCTTTCTCTGCTGACTTACTTCACTCAGTATTAAACCCTGTAGATCCAGCCATGTTGCTGCAAATGGCAAGATTTCATTCCTTTTTATGGCAGAGTAATATTCCATCATGTATATACACCATGTCTTTATCCCTGCATCTATCGATGGACGTTTGGGCTGCTTCCCTAGTTTGGCTACTGTAAATAATGCTACAGTAAACCTAGAGGTATATGTAACCTTTTGAATTAGTGTTTTTGTGTTTTTTGGGTAAATACCTAGTGGTACAATTACTGGATCATAGGATAGCTCTATTTTTAACTTTTTGAGGAACCTCCATGCTCTTTTCCACAGTGGCTGCACCAGCCTGCATTCCCACCAACCGTGCGTGAGGGTTCCTTTTTCTCCACATTCTTGCCAACACCTGTTGTTTCTGGTGTTGTTGATTTTAGCCATTCTGACAGGTGTGGGGTGATATCTTGTAGTTTTGGTTTGCATTTCCCTGATGATCGGTGATGATGAACATCTTTTCATGTATCTGTTGGTGATCTGTATGTCTTCTTTGGAGAAATGTCTGTTCATAATCTCCGCTGATTTTTTAATTGGATTATTTGGCTTTTGGGTTTGGAGTTGTATCAGTTCTTCATATATTTTGGATACTAACCCTTTATCAAATATATCATTTGCAAATACCTTCTCCCATTCCATAGGTTGTCTTTTATTCTTGTTGATTGTTTCCTTCACTGCGCAGAAGCTTTTTATTTTGATGTCATCCCAATAGTTGATTTTTGCCTTTGTTTCCCTTGCTTCAGGAGACATTTCTAGAAAACCGTTGTTCTGGCTGAAGTCAGAGAGCTTACTGCCTGTGCTCTCTTCCAGGATACTTAGTTTCAGGACTCACATTTAAGACTTTAACCCATCTTGAGTTTATTTTTGTGTACGGCAAAAGAAAGTGGTCCATTTTATTTTGCATGTGGCTGTCTAGTTTTCCCAACACCATTTGTGGAAGAGATTGTCTTTTTTCCCATTGTATATTCATTCCTCCTTTGTTGAAGATTAACTGACCATAAAATTATGGATTTATTTCTGGGTTTTCTATGCTACTCCATTGATGTGTTTATTTTTATGCCAATACCATACTGTTTTAATTACTACCACTTTGTAGTATAACTTGAAATCTGGAATTGTGATGCCTGCGGTTTTGTTCTTTTTCAAGGTTGCTTGGGCTATTCAAGGTCTTTTGTGGTTCCATACAAGTTTTAAGATTATTTAAGATTTAAGTTCTGTGAGAAATACTGATGGTATTTTGATAGGGATTGCCTTAAATGTGTAGATTGCTTTGGCTATTATAGACATTTTAATAATATTTGTTCTTCCAACGCATGAGCATGAAATGTCTTTCCATTTCTTTATGTCATCTTGAATTTTTTTCATTAGTGTTTCATAGTTTTTGGAGTACAGATTTTTCACTTCTCTGGTTAAGTTTATGCCTAGATATTTTATTGCTTTGGTGCAATTGTAAATGGGATCATTCTTTTCTTTTCTTTTTACAATTTGATTTCAATTTTTATTACACTTGATCTTAGCCAAAAGGCCAAGAAGCGATTGATTTCAACTTTTATTAATGGCAATTATAGTATTGGAAATCCATGCTTAACTATAATCGTAGATTTCTCAGTGGGTCAAAAATCACCAGTATCCTGAACCTCTTTTTATTTTTTATTTTATTTGTTTTTTTATATAAGTTCAATTTAGTTAACATACAGTGTATTATTAGTTTCAAGGGTGGCATTTAGTGATTCATCAGTTGCATATGACACCCAGTGCTCATCACATCAAATGCCCTCCTTAATGCCCATCACCCAGTTACTCTTTCCCCCTACCCCCTTCCCTTCCAGCAGCCCTCAGTTTATTTCCTAGAGTTAAGAGCCTTTCATGGTTTACTTCTCTCTCTATTTTTATCTAATTTCTTTCATAAGTACGCTATAGTTTTACCTCTCTGGTTAAGTTTATTCCTAGGTATCTTATGGTTTTTGGTGCAATTGTAAACAGGATTGATTCCTTGATTTCCCTTACTGCTGCTTCATTGTTAGTGTATAGAAATGCAACAGGTTTATGTGCACTGATTTTATATCCTGCGGCTCTGTGGAGTTCCTGTATCAGTTTCAGCAATTTTGTGGGGAAGTCTTTGGGGTTTTCTACATAGAGTATCATGTCATCTGAGAAGAGTGAAAATTTGACTTCTTTGTCAATTTGAATGCCTTTATTTCTTTTTTTTTGTCTGATTGCTGAGGCTGGGACTCCTACTACTATGTTGAACAGCAGTGGTGAAACTGGACGTCCCTGCGGTGTTCCTGACCTTAGGAGAAAAGCTGTTTCCCACCCGTTGAGGATAATATTTGCTGTGGGTCTTTAGTCTATGCCTTCTATGATGTTGAGATATGTCCCTCCATCCCTGCATTGTGGAGGGATTTTATCAAGAAAGGATGCTGGATTTTGTCAAATGCTTTTTCTTTATCTATTGATAAGATCATATGGTTCATATCCTTTCTTTCGTTAATGTGGTGTATCATGTTGATTGATTTGTGGATGTTGAACCATCCTTACAGCCCAGGAATAAATCCCATTTGGTCATAGTGAATAATCCTTTTAGTGTACTGTTGGATCCTATTGGCTGGTATCTTGGCTAGGATTTTTGCCTCCATGTTCATCGGGGGTATTGGTCTGTAATTCTCTTTTGTGGTGAGGTCTTTATCTGGTTTTGGGATCAAGGTAATGCTGGTCTCATAGAATGAGAGTGGAAGTTTTCCTTCCATTTCTATTTTTTAGAACAGCTTCAGCACAATAGGTATTAATTAAATGTTTGGTAGATTTCTCCTCGGAAACCATCCAGCTCTGGACTCTTGTTTGTTGGGAGATTTTGGATTACTGATTCAATTTGTTTGCTGGTTATGGGTCTGTTAAAGTTTTCTACTTCTTCCTGTTTCAGTTTTGGTAGTTTATATGTTTCTAGAAATTTATCTATTTCTTCCAGATTGCCTGATTTCTTTGGCATATAATCGCCCAGAATATTCTCTTATAATTGTTTGTATTTCTTCAGTGTAGGTTGTGATCTCTCTCCTTTCATTCAATATTTTATTCGTTTCAGTTCTCTCTCTTTTCTTTTTGATAAGTGTGTTTGGGGTTTACCAATTTTGTTAATTCTTTCAAAGAACCAGCTCCTAGTTTCACTGAAATGTTAGACCTTTTTAAAAATTTCTGTATCATTGATTTCCACCCTAATCTTTATTATTTCTCTTCTCCTGATGGTTTTAGGCTTTATTTGCTGTTCTTTTTCCAGCTCTTTAGGTGTAAAGTTAGGTTGTGTATTTGAGACTTCTCTTGCATCTTGAGGAAGGCCTATATTGCTATATACTTCCCTCTTAGGACCGTCTTTGCTGTATCTCAAAGGTTTTGATTCCATTTTCGATTTTCATTTGCTTCCATCTTTTTTTTTAATTCTTCTTTAATTTCCTGGTTGACTCATTCTTTCTTTATTAGAACGTTCTTTAACCTCCATGTAGTCATGGCCCTTCCAATTTTTTTCTTGTGGTTGACTTCAAATTTTATAGCATTGTGGTCTAAAAAGAAACATGGTATGATCTCAGTCTTTTTGTCCAGTTGAGTCCTGATTTGTGACCCAGTATGTGATCTATTTTAGAGATTGTTCCATGTGCACTTGAAAATAATGTGTATTCTGCTGCTTTAGGATGAAATGCTCTGAGTATATCTGTTAAGTCCGATTAGGATTATTTTCTTACTTCCACTTTCTGCTGCTCTATTATTAGGGTATAGGAATGCAACAGATTTCTGTACATTGATTTTGTATCCTATGATTTTACTGAATTCTTTTGTCAGTTCTAGTAATTTTTTTGGTAGAGTCTATAGGGTTTTCTATATATGGTATCATGTCATCTGCAAATAGTGAGAGTTTTACTTCTTCCTTGCCAATGTAGATGCCTTTTATTTCCTTATGTAGTCTAATTGATGTGGTTAGAACTTCCAGTACTATGTTGAATGAAAGTGGTAACAGCATCCTTGTCTTATTCCTGACCTTATGGGAAAAGCTCTCTGTTTTTCAACATAGAGTATGATGTTCACTGTGGATTTTCATATAAGGCCTTTATCATGTTGAGGTATGTGCCCTCTAGACATACTTTGCAGAGAGTTTTTATCATGAATGGATGTTGTACTTTGTCAGTTGCTTTTTCTACATCAGTGTAGTTGAAATGATCAAATGGTTTTTATCCCTTTCTCTTATTGATATTATGTATCATGTTGGTTGTTTTGCAAATATTAAACCTTGCTTGCACCCTGGGAATAAATCCCACTTGATTGTAATGTATGATTTTTTAAATATACTATTAGAATCATTATGTTAATCTTTTGTTGAAGATTTTTGCGTCTATATTCATGAGAAATATTGACCTATAGTTCTCTTTTTTTTTGTAGTGTCTTTATCTACTTTTGGTATCAGAGTGATTCTGGCCTCATACAATGAATTTGGAAGCTTTCTTTCCCTTATTGAGAAGAATGGGTATTAACTCTTCTTAAAATGTTTGGTAGAGGGCAGCGCAGATGGCTCAACAGTTAACACCACCTTCAGCCCAGGGTGTGGTCCTGGAGACCCGGAATCGAGTCCCACATCAGGCTCCCTACATGGAGCCTGCTTCTCCCTCTGCCTGTATCTCTGCCTCTGTGTGTGTGTGCGTGTGTGTGTGTGTGTCTCTCATGAATGAATAAATAAATAAGTAAGTAAGTAAGTAAGTAAATAAATGATAGAATCCACCTGTAAAGTCATCTGGCCCTAGACCTTTGTTTTGGGGGAGGTTTTTTCTCCATTGCTAATTCAATTTCTTTGCAGTCTGTTCAAGTTTTCTATTTCTTCCTGCTTCAGTTTTGGTGAGTTATATGTTTCTAGGAATTTATCTATTTCTTCTAAGTTGCCCAATTTGTTAGCATATGGGTTTTCATAATATTCTGTTATAATTATTTGTATTTGTATGGTGTTCGTTGTTATTTCTATTCTCTCATTGGTAATTTTGTTTATTTGGATCCTCTCTCTCTTTTTTTTAATAAGTCCTACTAGAGGTTTATCAATTTTGTTGATCTTTTCAAAAGGTCAGCTCCTGGTTTCATTGATCTCTTCTATTGATTTTAGTTTCTATCTCATTTATTTCTGTTCCAGTCTTGGATTTTGTTTGTTTGGTTTTTTTTCCTAGCTCCTTTATATATAAAGTTAGGTTGTTTGAGATTTTTCTTGATTCTTCAAGTAGGCCTATATGGCGATACACTTCCTCTTAGAAAAAAAAGATTTTGGGCTGCTGTATTTTCACTTTAATTTCTTTTTATGTAATTTTTTATTTCTTCTTTGAGCTCTTGGTTGACCCATTCATTGTTTAATAGCAGGTTATTTAACCTTCATGTATCTATGTTCTTTCCAGATTTTTCCTTGTGATTGATTTATTTCTGGTTTAGTGTTGTGGTCAGAAAAGATGCCTTGTATGACTTCAAGCTTTTTGAATTTGTTGAGATTTATTTTTGTGGCCTATGTAATCTATTTTGGAAAATGCTTTGTGTGCATTTGAAAAGAATGTATTCTGCTGTTTTAGAATGAAATATTCTGAATATGTCTGTTAAATACATCTGGTCTAGTGTGTCATTCAAAGCCACTGTTTCCTGATTTTCTGTTTGGATGGTCTGTCCATCGATATAAATTGGGTGTTAAAGTCCCCTACTATTATATTATTATCAATTAATTCTTTTGTTTGTTATTAACTGTTTTATGCAATTGGTTGCTCTTATTTTGGGCACATACATATTTACAGTAAATAAACCCTTTCTGTTCTGATTCATGGAAGGGAAGAACAATTTGAGTAAAAAAAAAAAAGTGCTGAAATTCAACACATGCCTAGCGTTGAATTAATTTACATTCTTCATTTCATGATGCATTCCTATAAGCTGTCCTTGGGAAATTCCTTCAATTCTTTTCTTTCATTCTTTCCATTTTTCTTTCTTTCTTCTTACCTTTTATTTGCCTTCAGCACCAGCATCCATTCCAGTATATTTAATATGTATTTTGTGTGTCTGAGTGCTTGCAAATGAATAATGTGCTCTCATGCACATACATTGTACTTTTTGCATACTGTACTGTGTTCTAGATCTTATGATTCACAATTCAACCTTTAGTCATCAGCTGTTCCAGTGGTGGATGTGCAGAGTTCCCTCAACATGCCAATCCATAATATGTTGCGGCCATTAATTCACTTATTCAACAAATATTTATATTCTAAATGTGGTATGTCAAGAAGCATAAAGGTAAAAATACTTCCTACTTTTGGAGTTGACAATCTAGCAGAGAAAGACAGCAAATAAAACAAGAAGATAATAAATAAGTAAATTACAAAGTATGTTAGAAGGTGATCAGTGTGATATGAAATAAGAAGGAGATCAGGGTTAGCAAGACTAGCATTATGGAGAGGGGTGGGGCAGCAATTTAAATAGTCCATCAGAGTAGTCATTTGAGCAGAGGCTTGAAGGCAGTAAGGGGATGATCATGCAGATACCTGGGAGGTGGGGGGCAAGATTCAGGGAGAGGGAACAGCCTTTGCAAAGCCTTAAGGCTAATACACACCAAAAGTGTTCAGGTACAACAAGCAGACCAAAGTGACTAGAATAGAATGAACAAGGGAGAGGACAGTAGACAACGAGGACAGATTATGCAAGGCCTTAGAGGGCATTTAAAGGATTTCAATTTTTATTTTAGGTCCAGAACCTTTGGAGAGTTTTGAGCAAAAGAAGTGCCATGATCTGACTTAAAGCTTGAAAAGATCACCTTGGATGACATGTTGAGAAAGGACTATGTGCAAAGCAAGGGCAAAACCAGGGATTATGGTTAGAAGGCTTTTGTAATGATATGAGTGAGAGCTGTTGATAGATGAGACCAGAGTGGAAACAGTAAAGATGGTGAGAGGTGGTCAGATTTAGGACAAATTTTAAATTTAAAGCTGACACAATTTCTCAAAATTCTGTTTCTACTTAAGATGTAGAAAACCACAAGAGTATATTGTTGCCATGCTAACAATGAGAAAAATCTGGATAATCAATAAAATTATGACTTTTCTTAAGCTCATCGGAGACCTGAGGTCTCAAGGCAACCCAAGAAATGGAACTCAAAAAAAAGTGACAAGATTCTCCCAGGAGAAAGGAGATACACAAGCTGTTTTGCCTTTGGCAAGGCACACAGAGAGGAGGTAGCTGCCATAGAAGGGAGTGAGAAGAAACAAGCTAAAATTTTAGCGAATTCCTAGTATGTGGCTGATATACCCGTATAGTTTAACTGTGAGCTACAAACACAAGAGGAATTCTTACTTTCAAGTTCTTCTCCTTGGGCCCCTAACAGGTTTTCACAAAGCTTGAAGGCTTTCAAGAGAAGGGACCAGAGAGAGCACCCCTCAGTGGCCCAGGCATGTAGAAAATGTTAAGATGTCATTGGAGAACAGGCAAAAATCACTGTCAACCTTTCTGCCATACAATGCAAAGTTTTAGGCTACCGGGGACAATACAGCACAAACATTTTGCCCTCAGAGCTCCTGGGAGAGAGGTAGAAAGAAAACCCCTCAATTTCAGGTCATTCCCTGTGATTGGTGGCAGGAAGGTGAGTGGGGGGGGACCTTTATTCTATAAGCATGAACAGTCCTTCCTGTAAACTGAAAAATACCAAGATTATGCTAAAAAGAAAGAATGAGGCTATGATTGTGATGTAGGAAACCAGCGGCAACAATGCAAAGGCTACTTATAGGGCATAAAAATCACTGCTCTTTTTAGGATATCTAAGACTTAAAGGTAAAGACGTGTGAGTAAGTGTGGGCTAGGTAATGTAAGTAGGAATAGCCACAGTGACACCAAAGCCACATCACCTTTTTCTCCGGACTGAATCACATCTCATCATATAGTAGATAGACAGGCCTTAATAACACTCCAGGAAGAAACAGCAGTGGAGGAAAAAAAAAAAAGCCATAAATGAAATAAAGTCAAGCAGAAACCCTGGATGGGAAAAGGATTAGGATAAATAGCTGAGAGAGAAAACAAATGAACTGAAAATGCAGTAAAAATGAAGGAAAGGAAAAAAGGGGACACAGAATTAAAACCAACTTCAGTATCACTGTAAGCTGTGGACCCCATTGCTGTGAACACCTCATGACTTGACTGTAGTGGCTTAGACAAGGAGGTGTTTGTTTTTTCTCAGAGTACACGAAGTTGACCGTTGCAAACATAGAAGATTCAACAGCTCTACTGAGCTGACCTCTTCAGCACTGCAAGGTAGCTGCCACGACTCCAGCCATCACATTGGAGTTTCAGGCAGAAAGAAGCTGGAAGAAGATGGGAGTAATGCCAGCTGTGTCTGTAATGCAGTTCCAGAACCACCCCTCCTCCTCGGTGTACTTACGTCATTGGCCAGCTAGTCACATGGTCACCGCTAGCAGCCATGGAATGTGGGAAAGCAAGTTTTTTCTGAGTCTATTTCCTCTGCAAATAAAATCCAGGTTCTGTTAGCAAGTGAGAAAGGGGTATATGCATACCACACAGACAATAGCAACAATCTCTCTGTGAATATTCATGGAGACATGTATGCGAAAGAAGCCATCAGGCACATAATAGATGCTCAATGACTATAATTTTTTTTGAAAAGCTGGAGAAAGGGAACTTTTTTGGGATGGAAAGAGCCGGCCTGTATTTCAGAGGTCAGGTTCCCACGCTACAAGATTGACAAATTGAAAGTTTATACTTGATTTCATGGATCCTTAACATACTCAGCAAAGACATTGCCATCCATTTTAAGAGCAGTATTAATATTTTAAGAGCTCTGTATCAACAGTGAGGGGGATGGGGAGGCTGTCCATATATCCTTAGCGGGTGGGATGGTTATTATAAACTGCGAGCAAAGAAACTGGGCCAGATACAGAGAAATAGCAAATGTAGCAGGAAATAAGCAAATGCAGAGGCAGCCTCCATTCTGAAGAGGACTTTTGAGAGGTAGGAGACAAAGAGCATACGGAATCTGTAAGCGTATTGTGTATATGCACATGTGCGCTGTATAAATAGTTCACAGGCCGTCAAGCCAGTCTTCAGAATCATGATATAAGAGAGGTTTCCACACACCAAAACAAATGACCTCAACATATCCCTTCTATCTGCTTTGCAAAGTTATTTCAAGAATATGAACTTTGTTGCTTTAAAGAAATTCTAAGGGATAAGTTTTAAAGTCTGTGAATGCGTAGTCTAGTCAGAGAGAGGAATTGATTTAAGCTCTGGGCTCTTTAAAATTAATAACCAAGCAGTTATAATAAATTTAAGTGCACCATAAAACCATTTCCATAATAACAGATTCTTGGCCTGACATTTCTGATGGTAGGTAGTTGCAGAATTTAGTTTTCATCGCTCCGCTGCATCTCTGCTTTTATCTCTCTGTGTCCTCTTTGAGGGTTCATGAGACTACAAGTCAAGAGTATCACAGACACAACGAATATCTGTCCTTTTCCTGAATCTCTAATGCCACCTCCTTTTGTATCTAATGGAAAATGGCAGAGCAGGGTAGCTACAAAGAAGAACTAGAGAGTCCCTGTAGGGATTACAGTTTGCAGAACACATATCTAGTGGAGATCATCTTGGTTCAAGTCATTATTTTCAGTCCATATTCAGTCAAGGGGGTGCCTGGGTGGCTCAGCTGATTAAGCATCCAACTCTTGGGTTGCCTGGGTGGCTCAGCAGTTGAGCATCTGCCTTCAGCCCAGGGTGTGACCCCAGGGTCCTGGAATCGAGTCCCACATCGGGATCCCTGCATGGAGCCTGCTTCTCCCTCTGCCTGTGTCTCTGCCTCTCTCTCTGTGTCTCTCATAAATAAATAAATAAAATTATTTTTTAAAAAGCATCTAACTCTTGATTTCAGCTCAAGTCATGATCTCAGGGTGGTGAGATCAACCCCTGAGTCAAGCTCCAAGCTCAATGACGAGTCTGTTTGAGATTCTCTCCCTCTCCCTCTGTCCCTGCTCTCTCTCTCTCTGTCTCTCTCTCTCTCTCCCTCAGATAAATCAATCAATCATTTAAAAAAATTCAGTTAAGGGCAGCCCGGGTGGCTCAGCAGTTTAGCGCTGCCTTCAGCCCGGGGTGTGATCCTGGAGACCCATGCTCAAGTCCCACGTCAGGCTCCCTGCATGGAGCCTGCTTCTCCCTCTGCCTATATCTGTCCCCGCCCCC
Organism: Canis lupus baileyi; assembly: GCF_048164855.1. NCBI lineage: Eukaryota > Metazoa > Chordata > Mammalia > Carnivora > Canidae > Canis > Canis lupus. The sequence continues at coordinate 48,405,040 of NC_132851.1, read as the reverse complement.
CCTTCCCTGTCTCTCATGAATAAATAAAATCTCTAAAATAAATAAATAAATAAATAAATAAATAAATAAATAAATAATCAGTTAAGGATTTTAATCAGGTTGTGAGACCAAAGGATACATTTGAGAATGATTTTTTTCACTCTGGATGACTTATTAACTGACATTACCATACAGTAAAGTTAGACATATCACTAATTACAAACATACAACATAGGAATGTTTCTCTTAAACTGCCAATCCTTTTTTACCTAAGAGGGCTGCTATATTAGTTTGGGAACAAACTTTGATGCTTTAACAAAGACCCCCAAATAACAGTGATTCCATGGAAGTTTGTGCTCTTTCCTGTGGAAGACCAGGGAAGTGATCCAGGGCTAGTATGGCAACTTTACAACCACCACGAAGCTTGGCTTCTGCGAATCTTATTGTTCTGTCATCCTCAACACATGACTTTTATCTCGTGACCTATGTTAGTTTTCTATGGCTGCATAACAAAATATCACAGACTTGAGGGCTAAATAGAAATTTATTTTCTCACAGCTTTGGAAGCTGGAAGTCAAAGAATTAAGGTCCTGGCAATGTTGGTTTCTAGTGAGGACTCTCTTCCTGAATCGCACATAATTGCCTTCTCGCTATGTCCTCACATAAACTTTTCTCTGTGTATGCCTGCCCTTGGTGTCTCTTCTTATAATAACACAAGTCCTGTTGGAATAAGGCCCCTCCCTATGACCTCATATAACCCAAATAGCCTCCTTAAAGGCCTTATCTTCAAATACAGTTACACTGGGAGTGAAGGCTTCAACATATGAATTTGAGGAGGATGGAATTCAGTCCATAACATGCCCCAAGATGGCTGCTCTAGCTCACACCTTAATATCCACATTCCAGCCAGACGGTGGAGGAAAAAAAAAAGGGAGGACACAGTTCTTCCCTTTAAGACATGGTGAGAAATCTCTATGCATCACTTCCAATCAAATTCCACTGGCCAGATCCCAGTCACATGGCCACACCTCTCTGCAAAGCAATCAATTCTTTAATGGCACTTCCATGTACCTGGCTTAAGTGTCTATTCTGAAGGGAGAATAGATGTTAGGAGACAACAACCAGTCTCAGCCACTGTTGGGAATGTCCTGTGGCCTAATTTAATCATATAAATATCTCCATTTTGTTGTGCCCTCTCTCCTACCACTTCTCTTTTGGATCCCTTGGCTTCCCTTCAGAGTATTGATTCCCCTCAGTGCAACCTGGGAGGAGCACAGTGCATCCTGATAGCTGAAGGCTTCTATAAAAAGCATCCATTGGAGACTTGGATGCATTGTTATATCAAAAGACCCCTTTCCCTTCGGGACAAGGAGATAAAATTGGGTATTTAAGGGAGTCAAGGAAGAAAACTTTAATGGAAACATTAGAGCACTTTGCCGGTGGGAGTGATAACGCTTTGTCTTATTTTTAAGACAAAGACCTTTTGTGGGGGAGCGGACTTTTAGAGCCGGGTGACCTCCTACATTATTTTGCTCTGAGCAACAAATGGATCTTGCCTCCTGCTTCATGTCTTTTGAAAGTGGAATGTCTCCTTCCGTTAGCACTTTTAATCTGGTTCCTACAAAGTTGTGCAATTTCCTGCTATTTCTCCTATGGTAATCTAGCCAAGTTCTGTTTGGGGGACTCTCCCCTGTTGCTTGAAGGTTTCCCAAAAACCTTCCATTAGTCTTTCAGTCTTCCACACCCTTGTGGGAACACTTTGTTCTGGCACTCATGGAAGGACAGCTTTTAAAAAGTGCATCTTGCTACTCTGGCCCGATTTCAATCAACAAGTATTTACCGAGTGCTGTCTTCGCTCCAGTGCCATTCTAGACCCTGTGGAATACAGACAGAACAGACCCTGAAGTCTGGAAAGCACCTTACAGATAACCATTCATTTTCCCAACGAGGAAACCGAAGACCAAACAGTGAACAATTTGCCCCAGGGTCATGAGGCTGTTTTGAAGAATCACCTACCAAATTTTTCCATTTCCTGTTCTCATTAGAATTTCTACTTTGATTGGGAAGATGAAGAAAAGCATATGGGATCATATGGCGCCTCTTCTGAGCCACACAGCATGTTTTCAGAACGTTATGAGAATTGTATTATCCCTTGAAGGACTTAGTAAGATTATTCTGTGAGAATTCCACCAGAAACATTTTAATTAAGTCATTGAATTATGCACAACAGCTCCTCCCACCCCAGGGCCCTATATGGATGATGAACGAATCATCCAGATTCTGGACCTATAAAGCTAAGGGCCAGATCTGGGAACATGAGGGTGTTGCTACTTTGCAGGGACTCTTGGAGAACAGTAAGCCAGGTATCTAGAAGTCTCTCTTACTTTTGGCTTTATTTAAACTTCTCCATGGAGCTCATTTTATCTTCCCAACAATCCTGTAAGGTAAGTATCACGGTCCATTTGACCATTGAGAAGACCCAGGCTTACAGGGGACATCCCTGGCAGGAGTCTGGCCTGATTGCCTCTTCCTATCCTCAGAGTGCTAGACTAAGTCACACTCCCTACTTTTTAAATGGCTTTCCAATGCAGAATGGTATAAGTGGGGTGGGAGGCAGGGGCATTTAGGTGGACAAGATGAACATGGTGGAGAGTGCTGGTCCTTATAACTGATCACTCTGTATAGCATGGAGGCCTGTGATCCTTCCTGTACCGGAAGAAGAGCTCTTCAGGAATGAGGCAGGACAAGGCCCTGGGCCTCTAGGAGGGAGTTGGGTCCTCTGGGAGCAAGCAGGGGTTAGGAAAGACTGTGGGGGTTGTGTGGGGAGGGGGAGTAGGGAGAGGCAGATCAGAGAAGGTGCTGAGGGCCAGGTGCCCACCTACATGGCTCTTTTTGTCCTGAAATGGGATATCAGGGGAAATGTAACATGTTGTACCGTCTTCTGATCCTTATGATCACTTTCTTGATGGAAATGCATTTTGCCTTCGCAGGCTTCCAGATGTTGCTAGCCTTGGAATGGAGTAATATATTTGTGTAGACTTGCAGGGGAAAATATCTGAAATAAAACTCATCAAAAATGTTACTAGTTGTGAGCACTGAGTGGAAGAGTTTTATTTCTTCTAATTTCTGTATTTTAAAAAATAACTAAAATTAGTTTTTAATCAGAAAAAAATTGAGGGTTTTTTTCTCCCCACTTTGCACTGCCATTTGGGAAACGAAGAAACTACCACATGTATCCACTAAGTCCAAATATGATTACAGCCTCAAGAATGCTTGGAAGCTTCAAAATGACCCTCTGTGCAAAATAGCATCCTCTGGCTACACAAACAAGTTGAGAAGACATAGGGGAAATAAGAGGCGTACCCAGTTTTGAATGGGAAAGTGCATCTGTGTTATACCAGTCACAGATCATACCCTTTCGGGTTCCAAGCACAGGCTGTCTGATATCACATGTCTCCACGAAGCATCACCTTCAGCCTTTCCAGCTATTTGCTCACTGCCCCTTAGGGCAAAGGTTGGTGTTTATGACTAGTGACGATTACCCAGGATCCTAGTATGAGAAGCTTACAAAATAAATAGGGAAACTGAGTGAAGTCTTTCTAAAGTGGAATCTAAGAAGAAAGATGATGACTCACTCCACCGTGAGTACCAGGAAACAGAGAAGAGTCAAAGCAGACAAGAACCCAAACACCCCCTGAGCATTTTAGGGGGAGGCCAATTAAACATTGGCCTGGGGTACTGAGGCAGGCTGGCTGTTTCCTTCTTTGGAGGCCTCTTAGCAATTAATATGTGAACATCTAACCAGATTTACTTATGGGATTGTCCTCCTAAAGGCAAAGAAATGGACCCCATTGACTTCCCAGTCTATGATTATGGAGAGTTCATATTTTACTTTGTTCCAAAAGGGAAACAGCAACTGGCAAACAACCCAATTCTCCGGCTCCGTTGCTCACTTCCAATGAGTGTGACAGTTCTAAAATTTATCACCCCTATCTCAAGGTTATAGTTTCAGAGCCCAAGTTGTAAATGGATCAGGATTAGATCACTGAAAAGGAGCCCAGATAGAGGAAGCAGGGGGGACATGGGTGAGAGTCTTCCATTTTGGGGAATTTGATCTCTTTGGAGAAAGATTAATTTCTGTAGACCCGCACTGTCTGACGTGGTGGCCACATGCAGCTACGTAAAGTTCAGTTAATTAAATCCGATCTGGAAGTCTCAAGAGAATATGTGGACACTGACAGGGAGTCCTGAGCACAGGACCATCTGCTACCTCTCATCTTTCTAAGATGTTCGAGAATGGGAACAGAAGTTATTAGTCACCTCAAGAACATGTGGCAGTGGATTTTCTTTTAAAATAGTTTATCTTCTGTTCATGTGCACAGAAAAAAGTTCAGAAGGATACAAACCGAATGAGTAACAGTGAGCCTAAGTGGGGACTAACCCTCTACAGCGAGACAGGAGGGCCACAGGCAGGCAAGGCCAAGAGGCTCTCACTTGTTCCCTTATCCATTTTGGGGTTGTTGAGATTTTTTTTTTCTTTGTGGAGGAAGCTTTAAGTTTTCATGTGAGAAAACCAATCAAGAGACTTCAAAATAAATAAGCAAGCAAAAAAAATCCACATGGATTCAAAATTCTAGCCAATCTCATTCTTCTCTAAGAACAAAGATTGTAAAGAATAATAAACAAATGTTTGGGAGGAAACGCTATCCGCTTTCACCTGCCACATGTTTGGCCTGGCCCAGAGCAGCTGGCGTGGCATTGCTTGCCCACAACGTTTGCATGAGCTTGGTTGGCTTAGGTCCTGAGCTCTGCAATTCTAAAATTAGCACAGGGCTACCCGGGAACTTTTCCTTTTGTTCGTCCTCCAGTGCTGGAGGGGCAGAGATTTGAGTTCTTTGCTTTGCCTTTCTTCCTAAGGAGATACCGAGAAGAAGGCAGTTAGCAGGACTCCAGTGCAGCCCATTTGGCCGCAGTGAGTTTCGGGGCAGCCACAGGTCCTCCCCCTCGTCCTCCACCACTGTCTTTTTCCAAAGTTCCCCCTCGCCCACTGCCAACGACAATCGCCCCAGCAGGTGCTGCTAGCTTACCGGGCAGGGTGAGATTTGCCCGGATTAATTCATCCTCAGTGAGGTTATACCGTGCAGGGCAACATGATCTGAAGCAAAAACTTTTGTGTTCTCCACTGAAAGTGCTTTCGAGATTTCCTTTCCTTGGATTATAGCCATTCTTGGAATGTCAGAGAATGAGGATCTGGTTTTCCGAGGGAGACAGGTAGAAATTGGAGCCTTTCGAACTTTTTGACTTTGAAAGTATAGCTGGATGACCATTTCTTGGTGAATGATTAAATACATTTTTAAAAACTACTCATGGTACAAGGGCAGGGAAGAATGTGAGCTTTCTGTCCACAGTGGGGTCCAAGTGGGGGGGCACTTCCAATTCAAATTTCTAATTCTCCCTTATTTCAACAATTAGTACTAGGCCTTGGCACAGCCAGTGAGGTTGGGGAGCACTTTTTAAAGCCAGGGTCCCGGGATCCCTGGGTGGCGCAGCGGTTTGGCGCCTGCCTTTGGCCCAGGGCGCGATCCTGGAGACCCGGGATCGAATCCCACGTCGGGCTTCCGATGCATGGAGCCTGCTTCTCTCTCTGCCTGTATCTCTGCCCCCCTCTCTCTCTCTGTGACTATCATGAATAAATAAATAAAATCTTTAAAAAATAAAAATAAAATAAAATAAAACCAGGGTCCCCATCACTTAAAAACTGAGTTAGCTTTTGCACTTTTCTTTTCATATGAGTCATTTTAAAGGGATGAAACTTGTTATTAATAACCTTTCCTGTGTTGGCTGAGAGAGTAGAATCAAGCAGGAGTTTGGTTATTATATATGGAACTAGTGCCCTGGATTCTTCTTTTAAGATTTCTTGGTTGTGTTTAAAATTTTAATGTACAATTTCAACATACTCAGGTTACAATTAATCAAATCCTCTGAGAGGCGGTGTAACAGTCATGTTGTAGTCGCATTGCTTTCAGCTACATTGCTTTCGCATTGCTTTCAGGTATTTCAGAATACCTCCATTTAGTAATCTCACAAAACAAGAATTTGAGAGGTAGGCAGGCAAGGCCAGGGTTGGATCAACAGATCAATAGCATCATCAGGGATAAGGCTCTTTTCATCTCTCTATGTTGCCATCTCAAGGTTGGCAACATAGGTACAAAAAGGCTGCTACATTTAGGCAGCACTTTTATACCCCACAATATCTGGGACAGAGGTTGGGGTGGGGAGGGAGCTTGCTTTCCATATATCTTCTTTTATTAGGGTGGAAAGCCACCCTAATAATTCCCCAGATGTCTCCCAGCTGACTTTTCCTAAGGTCCCATTGGCCAGTATTGTGTAATACTATTGGGTAGACCTGTTAGCTGCCGGGGAAGAAAACACCTCTCTGGCTTCTTCCTGGAAGGAAGAATGATGGGAATGGGCAGCTAACAGGTCTACCACGCAGAAGGTGATATATCAGAGCCTCTGGAATCAAACTGATTAGAAGGCCGTCTTCTCTACTCATTACTACCATAAACTCGAATAAGTTACTTACTCCATGCCTCAGTTTCTTCCTCTGCTGCATGAATTAAATACAACAATATATGTAAATCCCTTTGAATAGTATCGGTCACATGCTATATGTGAAGCATCATTAATGGTGCGGCTAGGATCAGAGAGAATCTCCTGCGATCTGGGGGTTCATCCAAAAGCTATGCCTAATCGGAGAAGGACAAACATTATATGGCCTCATTCATTTGGGGAATATAAAAAATAGTGAAAGGGAATAAAGTCCCCTTTAGGAGAGAAAATGAGTGGGAAATATCAGAGAGGGAGACAGAACATGAGAGACTCCTAACTCTGGGGAACGAACAAGGGGTGGTGGAAAGGGAGGTGGGCGGGGGGTGGGGGTGACTGGGTGACGGGCACTGAGGGGGGCACTTGATGGGATGAGCACTGAGTGTTATGCTATATGTTGGCAAATTGAACTCCAATAAAAAAAGAAAAGCTATGCCTAAAAATTTGACTGACCAGTTGGATGTCAGGTGCAAAAACATTAAACTTTTACGGGACTTTAACCACAGTTGCTATGTTTAATACCTCAGACTTAATGCCAATTATTGTCATAGTTCAAAAAAAAAAAGATTTTTAGTTGGCCACTGTGTGGATTTAATTTACTTCCAAAAAAGCTTTCAGAGATAGAGAAAGTATCTTTGGGTCCTGTGGGAGGAGCCAGCTGCCGCCAAGAGTCCATCTATTTCTCTCTCACATACCTTTGGAATTTTCACATTGTGTTCCTTGGGCTGTTCTTAGGACAGCTTGAGAGAAAGTACTAGCTCTACACAGTCCTGTACGTCACCTCAGCTCTGTTTCCCAATCCCCTGGCTTTGAACTTAAGTAACTTTAAGAAGAGGGCATAAACTAGCTCTTAGGACTTTTCTTTAAAATTTGATATTGTCAGTGGGATGGAAATTGGCACAACCATTCTGAAGTACAATTTGGCCCATCAAATATGTGAGCACATAATCCCCTTAACCCAGCAATTCCACTTCCATGGATATAATGCAATAAAGTGCATAAAGCGTTGTTTGCATTAGCAAAAATGTTGTCAACAACCTGAATGTTCACTAGCAGTATCCTAAATCATGATGGCATTTCTAGATTATGAAATTTCCCGATTGGAACATTTTCTAAAACATGAGGAAGATCTGTACCTACTTGGATGAAAGGATGCCTACAATATATTCTCGAATTCACAAATAAGAAAATATAGACTTGTTTAGCATATTGCATCAGTTTCCCAGTGCTGCATAACAAACCATCCCAGAAGCTTTAGTGCCTTCAAACAACAATCATGTATATTTATTCACGATTCTGTGGTTTGGCAATTTGGGTTGGGCTCCCCTGGGACCACTTGTCTTTGACATATGCTGCGTTGCCTGGGCTCACTCATACACCTGAGGCTGAAACAAGGGTGCCAGGGCCAGCCGGGTGCTGTCCCCTCATCCTCAAGGAGAGCTAGTGCAGGCTGTTCGCACAGCAGTGGCTTTCCAAGAGGATGAGGCAGCCAAAAGGGCACATCTTGCAGCTTTGGCTCGGTATCCTCGCCAGCTCATTCCTCTCAGTTTCCATTGGTCAAAACAAATTGTGATGCTAGAGCAGAATCAAGAAGTGAGGAGATAGACTCTACCTCTTAATGGGAGTTGCTGTCTCATAAACATCCCCCAAAGTTCCCCCCCATCGTCCTCACTTCCTGGGGTTCATGTCTGTATGTAGTCCATTTTGAGCCTGGGCTGCACTCCAGTGTGTGGTGGTGTGTGACATCTGAGGCCAGGTTGTCACCGGCATGACATCTTCCTCCTTTGCTCTTGGGCCTCTCCCTGTGGAGAAAGTGTGATGCCATTCCCTGAGGAAATCCAAGCAGCCTGGGGAGAGGCCCTCACAAAGAGGGACGGAGGCCTCTTGCCAACAGCTGGCACCAATATGTCGTTGTGGGAGTGAGCGACCTTGGGAGCAGACCCTCCAGCCCCAGGCAAATCTTCAAATGACTGCAGCCCCAGCCAATCTCGAACTACAACGAACTACAACGTCGTGACAGCCCCCCAAACCGCCCAAAACCCAGAACCACTCAGTCAAGCCACTCCCTCCTTCCTGATCCGTAGAAATTGAGAGAGAAGAAATGATTGGTGTTATTTTAAGCCACTGGGTTTTTAGTGATTGGTTAGGCAACATTAGATAATGAGTAAGCAATGCAAATGGTTTGTGACCTGTGTGCGTATGTGTGTGCGTGCCCAAAGATACTTTTTCTATTTCTGAAAGCTTTTTTGGAAATAAATTAAGTACAGAAGGCTGCCAACAAAAGCTTTTTTAAAAAAATTACACACACACTGATCTATCTCTATGTCTATATATATAATATATATCTAATAGATATATTAGATATAAATGTCTATGTCTATATATAAATATATATCTAATATATATTATATATAAATATATAATATGTATCTAATATATTATATATAAAAAGAGTTATCTATATATATTGTAATCAATTTATATATATATTTATTATCCCTTGAGACTAGGAATAAAGGTATCTGTGTGTGTGTGTGTGTGTGTGTGTGCTGTCGATGATGAGTGCCAAGAGGCAGGCAGACTTACACTTTTTACACTTTTGTCTTTGCAGTTGTTTGAGTTTCTTCACGCAGAATGTTGACTTTATACTTTTTTAAACAAAAAATAATTTATCGTGGTATTCCAAAGCATTTTTATGTATACATGTAAATGAGCAACTAGAGTGAAGAAGGTACCAATCCATTTGAGAGCATTTAGAGGCCAGCTGGCATGATTGCTCTGGGCATTTAAGTTCTCGTAACCGCACAACATGGCCCCAGCACCCAAGCATGGGCTTGGTGTACCGCGATGAATGCTCTCCAACGAAGTATAGCATGGAGACTCCAATAATAAAGCAGCTACAATGAGATTTAAGCATCCGTGTTCCTTTTAAATGAGATTTTCCCAAAAAGACGACATCCAACCTAGTCAGTGGAATGCAATTAGTACGTACAGATGGATCTAGTTTAGAACACTAAGAATCTGTTTGAAAAAACAAACACAAAATGGGGTCCAGCTGTCTGGACCAGTTTAGAGAACTCCACATTTAAAAACAAATGCTCCTATATGTTTTCCAGTCGCTTTTTCATTGCAGTGTGGTTTTAAAAATCAAATATCCCAATCAGTTAGTGCACCCAACCGGGTCTTTTCTAAATAAGGAATCTAAAGGCCTTTGTCCCCTGAAAGTAGAGGTAAGTATCACAGAATCTTGGGATTTTTCCCAAAGCCTGAGATAACTCTGCACATTTCTTCCTGGATTGTAAGAAATCGGAGTGCACCTCACATTGTTATTTCCACTCATAATATTTATTATTGCTCTTTTCACTTATTTATTAAGTGTTGACAGTATCCTCGGGGCTGGAAACCAAATCCTTGAGGAGACTGGAGTCTCTTCCTAATCATGAGAGTTTGGTTCTCTTCTTCCTGTCAGTCCCAGAATGTACAATATTTAGTCTCGTGGCATTGCAGCGTCCTGAGAGAGATGGTTTCCCCTCAAAGGGAAATATCCCCAATTTCAAAAAAAGCATCAAATAAAGAAATATATAGGTCGAGATGACATCTTCCTAACCCCTGGGGATCATAAGCAGGTTGCTCAGAATCTCTAATATTTATGATTTACTGGAAGAATCTAAGCTTACGTGCTTTTCCCAGTCTGATAAAAAACTCAGAGACATTGCAAATGAAACTTTATTTTTCTCGATGTAAACAACTCATTTTGTTTATCCTGACTGCTTTCAGTTGAATGTCTGTCTCCAAGTCCCCTTCAAGACAGAAATCTGGGGCACCTAAGGTGTATAAATGTGAAAAGAAAGTATTTCCCAGAGATTGCAAACTGGGTTTTTGTGGGAAGCAGTTAAGAACTACAGCCCCTGCCAAGAAGTTTGGAATTTATAGTGTACAGGTTTGGGAGCCCAACCTCTGATCTGTCTGCGGAGCTCCAAGACTCACTGTGGTTTTGAGCAAGCCCTCTACATCCTTTGAGGCCCGTTCCCTTCCATGATATAATAGCTATTGGCGGGCAAAGCACTGCAAAACTATTCTCTGGATGGCAAAAGTGTAGAAGAGAAATCCTAGAGAAGGAGATAGGATGCATGGCTGTGCATCCAATTGGGTTGATTCAAGGGCAAAGCCTCTTAATATAAAATCCTCAGGGAGTTTGCTTAGGTTTTGCTGAAAAATCCAGGATGTAGGAAGGCTGGTTTTGTAGACAAGGAAAGTGCCCGATTTACATACTTTCTAATTCCAGTGTGAGAGTTATTTTCACAAGCATTTTATGCCCAGGCATAGACAAGTTATTTATAAAAGTGACAGATTCAAATAAAATGCAAATTGCTGACCCTAGGGGGGAATGGGTGTCTCCTTCTCATTGAGAATTGAAATAAAGAGTCAAAAAGAGATCTTAATATCGTTGCTACCTTCTGACAAGCTGGACTGAGAATAGTACAGAGCTTCATCCTGCCTTCCCTGAACTATGGGAGCCACAACAGTCTTACACCTCCAACCTGAGAGAGGGAAGAAAGTGGAAGCAGGGAAGCAGAGACCTGCATCAGCTGGCCTGGCACCCCCATATGGCCTGCCTAAAGCAGGGAGACTAGATGCTGCATGGGCCGCCCCTGCATTCATCCAAGTCTCACCATCCAAAATCCAAGAGGCAATGGGAGGGAGGCCCTTGCGTTCAATGCAGCGGCCCAACGGCCTTGAATAAGAGGTCCCAGGGAAGGATGGGCTCTCCTGTCTCACCAGTCAGGTTGGTCATTACTTCTCCTCTTGGGAGGAAGAAGCGAGGAGCTGGGGAGGCACCTAGAGATGTGACTCCATATTGCTTCTTTCTGGGGAATGAATGGGGGATTCCTTCTGAAATACAGACAGGAAAATAAATGTTTCTTGGCTCTGCCTCAACACAAATAAATACAACTCCTGGCTGAATAAACTACCTCATAGGCATTCCCAATGCTATCAGATGCATGCTCACCAGCACCTAAGAAGAGATGTCTGGGAAGGTGTGGCCGAGTCACCATATATTTGAATTCATATAAAACACACAACAGGCCACTCCCACTTAGAAAGTGTTTGTTCTGAGAGAGATTTTGTTGTTGTTTTGTTTGTTTGGTTGGCTGGTTGGTGTGTTGGTTGTTAGAATTCCGAACACTTTTCCCCCATAAACTGATGTTCTACGTCTAAATGGTCTTTGGTTCCCCAAAGCTGGCCTCCAAACGTTTTTATAACAGAACAGTTTCCACTCTTCCCTACTATTTTCATGGGGAATGAATTACACAATCTAACACGGAAGCGAGAAACACACTAGTCCTGGGTCCGTAGCAGGCTGCTGCCCCACTCCCCCTGCCTGTTTCCCTGGACTGTGGAACAGCCATCCCAGAAGCAGTAGAAAGTGCTTCCACTGAAGGGAGGACCTGGTTAGATTCTTGAAAACCACTGTCATTTGCTCGTTATCTGTACCCAGCGTAAACTGAATCTGCTTCCAAGTAAGAACAATCAAGTACCCCTCAATAGGTATCAAAGAAACTGAGGTTCCTTAGGTGAGCTGAATAGAGAGAGAGAAAAAAAATTCTTTTTATTATTGTATCTTTATTAGGGTTTTTTTTAAATCTTAATTCCAATATGGTTAACATACAGTGTTCTAGTGGTTTCAGGAGCAAATCTAGTGATTCGGCAATTCTAGACATTACTCAGTGCTCCTCATGATAAGTGTCCTCTTAATCCCCATCACGTATTTCACCCCCCCCCACCCACCTCCCCTCTGGTGACCATCTGTCTGTTCTCTCCAGCTAGGGGAGAAAATATTTTCTTATTCAATTACTCATTCCGTCATGCAGCTGGACATGTAGTTGCAAACAACACGGACACAGTTCCTGCTTTCAGGGAAGGAAACCAAGTGGTAGGTGGAGGGGTGGGTATAGGAGGGCAAATCATAACTACAAAGGAAATGATGTGTGTTGAAGGGTGTCTCTAAGAAATGACACGAGCTGAGACACGAAGAATGAGAAAAAGGCAGGAAGTGAGAGGGATTTGGCGTGGATTTTACTTAGGGGGAAGGGGTGGCGGGAGAAGACTGTAGGTCAGTACGAGCCAGTCCAGAAACAGCAAAGCCATGAGATGGAGAAAAATCCTGGAATGTTCAAGAAGCTGACAGCAAGCTAGTATGGTCGGAGTGGGCCGAAGAGGGGGTGTCGCCGAGGTAACACTGGAGAGATGAGCAGGGACCGAATAAAGCCAAACCTAGCTGGCCAGGTAAAAGATTCTGTATCCCTTAGTGCGCTGAAGAGCCTGGAGGCCTTTAGAAAGGCCAATGGCATAATCTGAATTAGATTTTTCCAAGTCTAGTTGGGCTGGAATGTGGGGTACAGATTTGGTGGAGAGACTGGGGCAAGAAGAAAAGCAAGGAAGCCAGCCAGGGAGGCCAGCTAGGAGATTCCTGCAGTTAAGGGGGGCGGGGTGGGATGGAGGGCAGGCAGTTGTGGTAGCGGGAACAGGAGGCCGTGGTTGGTCCTGCTGTAAGTTCTGGAGGGGGTGTTGACAGAATGTCCTCATGGACTGGGTGTCGGACAGGAGGACAGGCTAAGGAAGGGTGACCCCCAGGCTGGGGGACTTGGGGGAAAGCAAGGGGTGTTAGCTGAGGTGGACACAGGAGGAGGGGCAAGTTGGCTTTGGGTAGGTGGAGTCTGAGATGGCTGCGCGACACTGAGAACGCGGTTGGAAGCTCAGAAGAGAGGTCTGAGGCAGAGACACAACTCTGGAAGTGTTGACACGGAGATGGCATTTACAGCCTCCCGGTGGGGGGCAGTTTGCACTCCTCACTGCCTCCCCCACTTGTAGGACAGGGTGGAAAAGCTCTCAGTTGTGTGTCAACAGGAGGGAAAGGAAAGCAGCCAGTCCATGACGGTCCAAGGAAGCCACGTTCTCGCTCCTCTTGTGATCCATCCACGTTCAGGCTGAGCAACGTGCAAGAGCAAAGCAGGCCTGAGGGAAAACTCGCTCAGGTTCTGACTTCTTTACTACAGAATATTGAACAAGCTCCTCTGCAATTTTCCATTTCACAGCCGTCCTAGCCCTCCCTCCACATGCACCAGAAATGAAGACGTTTGGTCTGCGTACGACTGGACAGGTTGCTTCTGGGGGACCCTCACATGGTGCTGTTGTATTTGCCTTCCAATGACGAGCGGGATTTTAACTGCATCTGGACATTTCTGCTGAGTTGGATCCTGTCACTCAGCAGGAATGTCCCACACCAAATGGAAAGGACACTAAAGCCATGGGGTTTGAGCAGACCCAGGTCTCCACACTGTGCGCTGCCAGGGAGTGAGTAATTCTGGCTTTGGAAAGGGCACATTTGTAAAGCTAAATTAATATGTCCTGTTTTTCATCCGTGACTTCTCTCCATTTCCAGTTTGAAACAGTGAGCTGCCTCGGGTACATGACCGTGCAAAAAATATGTTTCGGGGGGTATGTGTGTTTATTGTGAATCCCAGGATGGACTTAACCATTGGAAGCCATTCAATCAGCACTGATCCAGATGCTCACAGGAAGGTGAAACAAAATCCATCTACCTCACCTTTCGGAGTGGAAAGCCCCGAGCTTCTGAGAGTCCCCAAATCTGCTGTCTTTATTCCCCGGTGGGGCAAAGCTGGCAAGCAGATGAGGAACATGAAAGCCCCTGTTACATCAGCATCTTTCCAACATTTTGATTTTTTTTTTGGTTTCAAATGATAAGGTTGAAAAGTCCCATTTGACTGTTATAAATTGCCTTTCCTCATCAAAGACCTCCAAGATCAGAGTCTATAAACATATCTGGACACGTGTTTAGTTGTAAACCACTGGGAAAGACAAATGAAATGATACCTACAATCAATGCCCAGCCCCTTTCCAATTTTCTTTATTGCCATAATTCCAACAAATCAATCTTTAGTCTCTGCTGAGGACGGAAAGCTGCCCAACCTCACGTTTCAAGGCCTATGTGGCCTCAGAGCCAGACACCCCAAAGCTCCACCCAAACCAACCCCAGGGTAACAAGGGTGAGCAACTGCCCTGATGTCGCAACTCCTATATTTACAAAAACAGACAACTTTGACCCCGCTGGGAGGCATCTCCTTGTCTCCTAATTAACGGTTTTACTTTCCTTTGACCAGCGGCCAGCTGTCCCGGGGAACCGCCGTGGCACAGGAGAGCTAAATGCTAACAATTGGAAGTAAGGAGGAGGCCAATAAAACCAAAACACGTTGCAGTGTGACCTGAGGACTGGGAACACATGTGCTGGTTTGTGTTTTTTTTTTTTTTTTTTTTCTCACCAGGGAGAGGTTTTCAGGCTGTGAACTCCTTGTCATTCATCCCTTGGATTATTGATTAAAAGAAGCTCATAACTGTTAGGCTCCTAAAACCAGAAGGGCATACTCACAATCAGACCATGATCAAAGCACACAGAGAGGCCCAGAGATTTGTAGCCCACTTCCTTGTGCGTAAATAGGAGCCCCAAGGGGGGAGCCGGGTCTATAGCAGCCAGCAGCCCCACTGTGGTTGAGACAAGAGGAGGTGCCCAGCCCGGTGTGTGCTACAAACAAGTTATATAAAGATGGCATCGAACTCACAGCCCCAGGGAGCAAGCTCTTTGGCCATCGCCAGAGATGCCAGTGAACAGAAGTCCTGAAGCTGACTGGTGGGGAAGGCCACACTTCCAAAAGGGCAATTTTTCCATTCACACCTCTCTGGAGCGCTTGGCCGGAGCACTTTGCTCTCGAATCCTTCGTTTCTTCGCCTATACGATGGGAATGATAACTGTAGGACTATGTGGAGAAGTAAATGAGATAATAATGCAGGTCAGGCCATGGCACAGGACCCTGCAGCCAGTCAGCCCTCGACAGATGTTGGCAGAGATGCTGCTGGGCTGCGGATGCTGACCCCGCTGTTCACGAGTAAGTAGGAGAAACCTTTATTTAAACCTGATTTTTTTTTTATTGTGCTAGTCTTCACGAGAAACTTCTTCCTTCGTTTTCAAAAATAAAAACTGCTTTTTTTATTTTATTTTTTTTTACCTTTTATTTAAACAACAGTCCTGTCTCTTTAGAGTTAAAGGTCTTAACTAATATCAGCCATGAACTTGCTCATCTTTTTCTTCTTTGTCTGACAAACATCAGGCCGTGTTCCGTTATAAGAGATGCTGCCTATGGAAAATCTTTTAAAGTCTTGGCAAGGCCGTGGAACGAGTCGGGATGCCTTGATTTGTCTGATACCCATTTCAGCTCATGCTTCTCTGCATAATTAAAAATAAGAAGACGCCCAGGGTTCTGAGGCCCGTCCAGGCAGCAGCCCCTGCCTGTTGAGGAACTGGTCCCAGCACGAGGATGTCCCAGGCCCTGGGGACGACCTGGACCTGAAGGTGCAGTGAACCCTGTGTTTACTTCCTTGTTGATTTCCCTTCTCTGGCTCCCAGCTCATTTTCCCATTGCCTGCAGGAAAACAACATTCAGGGGTGCGGTAGGACTGACTTGGCAGGCCGAAAGGTGAACAAAAGGATCCTGGCTTTTCCTGAGAGCACAGGGACGGTCAAGGGAGCCTGGGCCCCTTCCAGACCAGAACAGATTAGTCACTGATGCTAATGAGCGCTGCTCGGTGGGGGGGCTGCTCTCCCTGGAAGCTCCTGGGAGGCTGCTCTCGGGTTCATGGATCAGCATGACACAAAGCCTTGCAAAAGGGGCAGGAGGTGAGCTGATTACCTCCAAGGCCGAATGGTTTTCATGCCTGTCTGGAAGAGGAGACACAGGAAAGAGAGAGAAAATCTCCCTGGGCCACAGAAGATCAGCTCCCAAGCGGACTGCCCCCCACCCGAGGCCTCACACGACTGGGAACCGGTTCACCGTGCAGCAAAGGTAAGAGTCCCGCCTCCCCCTCCAGGGAACATCTCATGTGATTTGAGACACTTTGCGATTTGAGACACTTTGCTCCTAACTCTCCCAGCCCAGCCTCCCACCCTTAGCCCGACCACCCACCCCCCAGCACCCACCACACCGCCCCTCCAAGTTGTTGA
Organism: Canis lupus baileyi; assembly: GCF_048164855.1. Lineage (NCBI taxonomy): Eukaryota > Metazoa > Chordata > Mammalia > Carnivora > Canidae > Canis > Canis lupus. The sequence goes on along the minus strand of NC_132851.1, from coordinate 48,388,377 downwards.
AGACAGCCAAAAGCTAGAATGTCTAGGTATGTCTTTTTCAAAACACTCCAGAAAGGCCCTCAGGATATCTACATTTTTAATACCTGATTTTTTTTTATTGCGCTACTCTTCACAAGAAACTTCTTCCTTCATTTTCAAAACTAAAAACTGCTTTTCTTATTTTGTTGGGGTTTTTTTTTTTGTTTGTTTTTTACTGGTCCAACAGGTCAGTAAAAACATAAACAACCCCACTAACAGTAATTGGATTCATATAACATTATTCCTCATCGGTATCCGAAACATATTCACCTATTTTGCTTCATTTCTGTAGTGGAAATAGGTATTGCCATTGCAGTTTTACTCACGGAGAGACTTAGGTCCAGGGAAATTTGACTTGCCTGCCAACATGTGGGTAGGTGAGTAACAGAGGGCACATCCTGTCTCTATTCCTGCCTCTTTGCAGTAGAACGGTGACTCTACCTTTTTTTTTTTTTTAAGGATTTATTTATTTACTTACTTATTTAGAGAGCAAGAACATGGGGAGGGGCGAGGGAGGAGGGAGAGAATCCTCAAGCAGACTCCCTGCCGAGCATGACCCCAAGATCACCACCGGAGCCGAAATTTAGAATTGGATGCTCAACAGACTGAGCCAGCCAGGTGCTTCTTCAAACCAAAATACCAGGCTATATTCTCTGCCACATATTCTCTGGCCAATGATCCGATGGGAGGATAGGATTTTAGAAATTGGAACTCATTCGCCTAGAAAATCCAGAAATAGAGTATCCAGTACGATATGCCACCTTGTTATTTATCGCTGTTTACATCCATCCCTGGGCGCCGAATCCAGTTCACCAAATGTTGATAAGCTGCATTCTGGGTGCCCAGCACTGGGCCACATATCGGAGCACGGTGCAAACCATGTGGCCAAGGCGTGCTGAAGGAATGCACTGTGGGGGCCGAGGGTGGAGGTCGTACATGAGAAGACTCTCCACGGGACAGGAGCTTCACACTTGAGCTTGGCATAAAGAGGGGACTTTGACTGAGGGGGAGCTTTTCAGATTGGGACCACTCCCCACAGTAGGAATTTGCTCATGGAACATTCAGAGCAAGATGGTGACAACAGAACAGGCGACGAAGAGCACATTCTGGGAATTAGACTTGAATCTCGGTACTATTTTCCACTCGCTCTGTGCCCTGGAGTTAATCCAGTTAACTCTTATGACCTCAGTGTTCTGAAAGGCAAAATGGGAATAATAGTATCACCTCGTTCATGGAGTTGTCTTAAGGTTTAAATGAGAGAATGCATGTAAAGCCTTTGCTGGCACGTAATGAGCGCTCAAAAATACTATTTAATTACCCCATGCCTGCTTCCATGGGAGATACTAGGAGTGCAGATGAGAGGAGCTCTACTCTCAATTTGATCAAACATTGTGAATTAGTTGTGTGCAACCAGCTACGTGCGGTGCAGTAATGCCCTGGGACCACAGACAGAGGGATCATCTGTAGGTATTCTGGGCCTGTTGGGGGAGGCGGGAAGACGTTTCCCAGTAGAGGCCCTGTTGTGTAGGCAGGTAGTGAAGGACTATCTCAGTGAAGATAGTGAAAGGAGCTGCGCCGATGTGATTTTGAATCCCAGTTTCACCCCCAGCCACATACACAGCACCGCGTGGATATCTACTTATTCAGGAATCTCTCCATCCTTCACTAGGTGAGTGGAAGGAGAATATTTCTCCTCTGCACCTCATCAGAGTGCCAGCCTGTCGCAGACAGACCCTGAGCCTGCTTCTGGAGCAGCCACTCCAAATTTTGTCCGCCCAAAGCAGCCTCTGGGTGCCTGTGTTCTGGAAAGTCTGGAAAACACGATTCCAACCTAGCATATGCATTACATGTAGATGGAGATACAGATATAGATGAAGCATAGACGTACGTATGTGTGTATTTAGAAAGACCTCAAACTTATAGAAAAGTCACAGAGACGGTACAGTACAAAGAATTTTGCACTGCATTTTCCCAGATCCTTTGAGAGTAAGCTGCCAAAACAGTGCCTCCTCTTCCCCGTGTATTGTAGTGTGTACTTTAGCGTGTGTTTTCTATACCCAAGGACGTTCTCCCGCATAACCGCAAAGTCAGGAAATCGATGTTGACGTATTCCTGTTTTCTAATCTTCAGACCCCAGCAAGTTTTCATCAGTTGCCATTTCTGTTAATGATTTTTACAAAAGATTTATTTAGGGAATCCCTGGGTGGCTCAGCGGTTTAGCACCTGCCTTTGGCCCAGGGCACGATCCTGGGGTCCCGGGATCAAGTCCCATGTCAGGCTCCCGGCATAGAGCCTGCTTCTCCCTCCTCCTGTGTCTCTGCCTCTCTCTCTCTCTCTCTCTCTGTCTATCATAAATAAAGAAATCTTAAAAAAAAAAAGATTTATTTATTTTAGAGAGAGAGTGAGTGTGAGTCCAAGTGGGGGAAGGGACAGCAAGAGGAGAGAGAGAATCTCAGGCAGACTCTGTGCTGAGCGTGGAGCCCAGAGTGAGGCTCCATCCCACGACCCATGAGATCCCAATCTAAGCTGAAACCTGGAGTCGGATGCTCACCCGACTGAGCCACCCGCGCACCCCCACCAGTTACCACTTAATCCTTGGACCAACTCAAGGTTTTAAGGCTCAAGTGCTACATTTAGCTGTCACCATGTTCTTTGCTCCACGATCAAGCCTTCTTCAGTAGTCCCTTCACTTTCACAATTTTGGCCCTTTTTAAAAAATACAGGCCAGTTTTTCTGCGGAATGTTCCTCAATCTGGGTTTGCCTGAGTTTCCTTGTGCTTTGACTCAAGTTTTACAACCTTGGCCCAAAAACATCACAGAAATGAAGCTGTGTCCCTCTCATTGCATCCTATTGGGTGGCAGACGATTTTAAACTTCACTGAGGGGGCACCTGGGTGGCTCAGTGGTTGAGCACCAACCTTTGGCCCAGAGAGTGATCCCGGGGTCCTGGGATCGAGTCCCACGTCAGGCTCCCCAAAGGGAGCCTGCTTCTCCCTCTGCCTATGTCTCTGCCTCTCTCTGTGTCTCTCATGAATAAATAAATAAAATCTTTAATTTTTTTTAAACCATAGCTGGATTTTAGACTTGAGGACAAGAGGCTCTGGAGCCGGGCTTTCTGGGTTCAAACCCTGCCTCTGCTACTTACTAGCTGTGTGATCTTAGGCAAGTTACTGTTCTGTGCTCTAGTTTCCTTAACTATAAAACTAGAGATTATAGGGACACCAGGGTGGCTCAGCGGTTGAGTGACTGCCTTCGGCTCAGGTCATGATCTTGGGGTCTGGGATCGAGTCCCACATTGGGCTCCCTGCATGGAGCCTGCTTCTCTCTCTGCCTGTGTCTCTGCCTCTCTCTGTTTCTGTGTCTCTCATGAATAAATAAATAAATCTTAAAAAAAAAACCTGGAGATTATAATAGTACTTACCTCATGAGACCAGGGCCATTGTTAAATTAATTCTTTTACGTAGCACATAGAAAAATGCATAGTGTACATAAAGCATGTAATAAATATTAGATGTTTTTATTATTTCCCAATAGATAGATCAAACAGGGATTAAGGCATTGGCAAAACAGAGGCACCAAAAATCATCATTAATTAAAACAGAAAAATTTAAAAGAATGGATTTGGGCATTTCAACAGAAACTCTGAAGTCATTATCTTGAGAAAAATCAGAACTTTTGTGCCCTTCTGTAAGCTTACTTTATGGCTTGCTGTTGTTTTCTTTTGATAGATTTTGGAGGCTGGGAGTCCACTGTAATCTTTTCATTATTTTGGCCTCTAAAGGTCGGGGTGTTACAAGAGAAACATGCTATGGAGACCTCTGTTCTATTGGTCTCCCTGGCACAGAGATCCAGTAGGAGTAGCCATTGTACACACTCCTGGAGTCCCAGGGCAATAGGATCGGTTATGATTGTTCTGACACCTGCACCAAACAAGGCTACCCCAAAGCTGAAGAGAGGCGGTCTTAAAACTCAATTATTGCTAAAGCAATTCTGCACCCCACTGTTCCATGAGTGTGTGTGTGTGTGTTGGGGGAGGGATGGTCTTGAAACCCATCTTAAAGTCTTTTTGAAATAAGAGTTGGCAGCCTTTCAGCAGTGGCCTTCTACCCCCCTGTCACTGGAGCTGAGGGGACAGTCCTCCTTTCCCACAGCCCACACCCCCTGAGAGCCAGGGGAACCAGAAACAGAAGCTCAAAAGTACACATGGTGCATCCAAATTAAAGAACTTCTATGCATCGGATACAATCAACACAGTGAAAAGCAACCCATGGGATGGGAGAAAATAGTTGCAAACCATGTATCTGATAAGGGATTCATATCAGAACATATAGAGAACTCCTACAACTCAATGGCAAAAACAAAAAACCCATTTTTTTAAACGAGCAAAATAGACATTTCTCCAAGGAAGATGTACAAATGGCAAAAAAGCATATGAAAAGATGCTCAGGGCAGCCCCGGTGGCACAGCGGTTTAGCGCCGCCTGCAGCCCGGGGTGTGATCCTGGAGACCAGGGATCGAGTCCCACGTCGGGCTCCCTGCATGGAGCCTGCTTCTCCCTCTGCCTGTGTCTCTGCCTCTCTCTTCTTTCTCTCTGAATAAATAAATAAATAAATCTTTTAAAAAAAAAGAAAGAAAAGATGCTCAATGTCATTAATCTTTAGAGAAATGCAAATCAAAACCACAATGAAATATTACTTCACACCCATTAGGGTGGCTGCTATAAAAAAAGAGAAAGAAAGAGAAAGAAAAAGAAAGAAAGAAAGAAAGAAAGAAAGAAAGAAAGAAAGAAAGAAAGAAAAGAAAGAAAGAAAGAAAGAAAGAAAGAAAGAAAGAAAGAAAGAAAGAGCCAAACCCACAAAATAACAAGTATTGGTAAGATCCCTTGCTACACCATTGGTAGGAATGGAGAATGGTGCGGCTGCTATCGAAAACAGTATATGGTGGTTCCTCAAAAAATTAAAAATAGTTACCACATGATCCAGAAATTCCACTTCTGGGTATTTACCCCCAAAGAATTGAAAGCAGGGACTCAAACAGATATTTTTACACCCACAGTCATAGCAGCTTCATTCACAAAGCCAAGGGATGGAAGAAACTCAAAAGTCCATGAACAGATAAACATAGGAGAAGGGAAGGAAGAAGAAAATAAGATAAAAACAGAGGGAAGCAAAACATAAGAGACTCTTAACTCTAGGAAACAAACTGAGGGTCGCTGGAGGGGAGGGGGTAACTGGGTGATGGGCATTAAGGAGGGCACGTGATGTAATGAGCACCCAGTGTTCTATGCAACTGATGAATCGCTAAACTCTACTCCTGAAACTAGTAATATGCTGTATGTTAACTACATTGAATTTTTTAAAAGTCCATAAATAGATGAATAAACAAAATGTGGTATATCCATGCAATGGAATACTCTTCAACCTTCAGAAGGAAGGAAATTCTGATCCATGCTGCAGCATGGATGAGCCTTGAGGACATTATGTTAATTGAAATAAGTCTGTCACAATAGGATAAATACTATAGAATCCCACTTATATGAGGACCCCAGAGTAGCCAGGAGCTGGGGGGTGGGGGTGGGGATGGGGAGTTACTGTTTACCAGGCACAGAGTTTCAGACTGGAGAGATGAAAAGAGTTCTGGATGGTGGTGGTGGTGGCACGGTAACATCAGTGTGCTTTACACCACCTGAACACTTTCAAGTGGTCTTTAAAATGGTAAATTGGATGCTTTCTGATATTTACCACAATTAAAAATCATAATTAGGAAATGCCCATCAAGCTGGGCTTTTCCCTAGCAAGGCGATTCTGGAAAAAATTAGAACTGTAGAAGAAAAATAATTCTACACTTTCTAGGGAAATTTTCCACATCTCAGAGTTTCTCAAGGAATGTCAGAGACCTAAACTTTGGTACTCAAAAAAAACCTTTTTTTTTGAAGTCCTTCTCTGAGAAAAGAAGTAAGAAAATCCATCTCGGTCAGAACCTGGTCAAATTCAAAGACTTGCTGAGATATTCTCTGCCCATCACAACCTACCAGTCTTCTCGTGATGTAAGGAGGTCACTTCCTAAAATTAATACGATCAGCATCATTTTGAAGATGCAGGTGTGAAAGAGGCACTATTCAATAGGTTGATGGTTCAATTATGCATATGTTGCTAAAATATTTAAAGCTTGTAGTTCTTGACTGGGGACAGACGAGCCAAAGGTGCTGTGTGAGAGGGTTTTTAAAAGACATCCGCCTCAATGTCTTGTGCTGGTTCCTTGGGCACCGAAAAGTACAGAAACAGACCCAGCGTGAGGCTAAATCTGAATTTGAGGTCACAGACTGTGTTGGGTGAAACATCTGCCTAACCTCTGGATCTGGGTCAGCAGGAAAGGAGGAAATAGAACAAGGAGGGCTTTTCCTCCCTCTTTCCTGAATACCTGACCAGGAGGCCAGCTTTGCCTCCCGGGGCGGGTCCGGCCTTTTACTGCTTCCTCTGAAGCTAATCTTGCAGGCTCGCTTCACCTCTGCAGGGTCTCAATTTACTCATATGTAAAATCGGAACAATAATGAAATACCAGCGGGCAACAGTGCATAGTAAGCCATAAAACAGATGTGTGTTTTTATTTATTTGCATACTACTTCATTCTGCAAAGAAATTATGTTGACGACAAAGCAGATAATAGGAAGTAGGAGAGAGTCACCGAGAGATGTTTCTGGTCAGCATGGTGCTTTCAGTTTTTCACATTAGCCACCAGCATCTAAAAATCAGATGATTTCATATAAAAATCCAAATTTTAAATTCTGTTAAAATATAGAAACATCCGGCCACACGGGCCCCATGTTTCTCTGCTAATTCACTCACTCAGCAAACTTGGACTGGGTGAGAATTCTGTGTCAGGCGCTCTTCAGGGTGCTGGGACATAGCAGAGTAATTATAATTATTATAATTAATTAAACAGATAAATAAGATGATTACAGAAAATGAGAAACGCTACGAATAAAGCAGGGTCAGAGGCTAGAGACTGATGGGGTAAAAAGGCAGTGCTATTTTAGGAGAGTGGGCAGGGGAAGAACTTTTCCAGTTTGCCACAGTCCATACACCATGACTTATTGGCCTGCTCACGTCGGTCATTTCCTGCTGCCTGTTTGGCAGCTGGAGGCATCTGAGGTCGTGAGCTCTGCAATAAAATGATGGAAAAAATATTTTTAAAAGATTTTATTTATTTATTCATGAGAGACACAGAGAGAGGCAGAGACACAGGCAGAGGGAGAAGCAGGCTCCTCACAGGGATCCTGATGTGGGACTCGATTCCTAAACTGGGATCACGCCCTGAGCCAAAGGCAGACGCTCAACCGCTGAACCACCCAGGCATCCCAAAATGATGGAAAATATAATCTAGAATTTAAATCAGGAATGGGGGACATATAAATAAGCGTTGAAAAAATAAAAAGAAAAATAAGAAAAATAAATAAATAAATACATAAATAAATAAGCGTTGAATGGCAAGAGCAGAAGGAATAGGATCCAAGTATGAATGCCATGAGAGCCTACATGAGTGGTTACAGTTGAGCGTCAGATTTCACTCTGCGCTTCCTGGAACTCAGAGCCAAAGGAGATATGGCCTATGGTGGCATTTTCAGTTTTGGGAGAACAGAAATAAAGCCATTCATTCCTTCATAGGTGCAGAGCTTTCATCACCTGAATTTGGAGTAGAAACTGATGACACCGGGCTTTCTAGAGGGAACGCTGAGTGATAAAGTCATCAGTAGTCTCACCAACACAGGCACAGAAGTAGAGGAGTTTCCTTGGTTTCAGTCATTCATTCAAAACACCGTCACTGAGACACTAAGATAAGCACTAGAGATGCAAAAATGGCCTGTTGTGCTCTTTTCTTTTTCCCCTAGTGTCCATAGATAACAGACGAGAACACGCTTCATCTACACTAACCTCAGTGAAGGTCAAAATAATGTCACGCAGACCCCTCGTTCCCGCTGACCTCAATGCACGGGGTAGTCCGCACAATGGACAGAATGCCTATCACTCAAACTCTCTTCCTTCCATAAATCTATCCTCTCTCAGCTGGTTCTTAAGAAAGAAAGAGTAGAATGAACAGCTCCTAGTGACATTGGTCGGTGACAGTCATCCTTATCACTGAAAGGCAACTCCTGTGGCCTTTGGACCTCTTGATGTAAGTAGGTAAATCTCCTTCCCTTTTACTGGAACAGCCCCATGGGGGAACATGGATGGTTATGCACACTGACTCCTTAATGTGGAGAACAGCCCACCCGGGGGAAGGAAATGATTAAATCCATTCGCCCCCTGCACAAGAAGATTCTCCTACATTCCTGGGCTGGCAGGAGATCTAGCCTGTCTTCTTTTTTTTTTTTTTTAATTTTTATTTATTTATGATAGTAACAGAGAGAGAGAGAGAGAGAGAGAGAGAGAGAGAGAGAGGCAGAGACACAGGCAGAGGGAGAAGCAGGCTCCATGCACCAGGAGCCCGACGTGGGATTCGATCCCGGGTCTCCAGGATCGCGCCCTGGGCCAAAGGCAGGCGCGAAACCGCTGCGCCACCCAGGGATCCCTCTAGCCTGTCTTCTAGAATGTTCCCAGGAAGTTTTTTCAGGGCTCCAGTGTCCAGAGTGTCATGAGTTCCCTTGCCAAAGGAGCCCCAAGGCTTCTTAGTTTATGTTAGCTCCACTGTGAACCCCCAGGTGCAGAGCGCATCTACACCTTGAGATGTGCCTCCTGTCCCAGGAGAAAACACATAGGCAAAAATGCAGTTGAGCCAAATTTTCTGTCCTTATTTTTTTGGCCCAGATGCTGCCCGGCTGAGTCCTTATCACCTGGATCACCTCTTGGCTCACTGGCGATTCTGTGGGCTCACTCTCCTGCACTTGGCAAGAACCAAGGCGTTGTCCGAGGGCCAGAACCAAAACATCGCTTCTCCCTCACTCTTTTGAAAACCAAGAAGAGCATTTTGACTGCCAGGTGTAATCCTTACCCAGACTTCCTCCACTCCATTACCACCCTTCTCTGTTACTCTGACTAAATATCCCCTTTGAACCAACCTCACAGAACTGGTTCTCTGGGTTTGCAACAATGACCTTCCAGAAACACCCTGAGTTCAGTGGCTGGCACGAGCCTCGCAGGCTCTGCTTGGCCATCTGGCAATGAGGCCCTCCTGATGTTGAAGTAACCGACCCTCCCGGAGATGTTATCCAAGTCACTTGACATGGAATCCTGCTCCGTCCTGGAATGGGACAGCCCTAGAGTTCCCAAGGACTTGCTATGGGAGTCCCAGCTAGTGCTATGTTTTCTGACAAAGCTCACCGTGTACACTCCTTTCCGCAGACCATACAAATATAGAGGCATATATTTACACACATTCACAAATATCTCAATATATAACACATTGTTTTAACTTAAATTCCTTTTCATTCATTTCTTTCATCACTAGAGTGAAGTATACAACACAGTGAGTTCAACATATCCATCAGGTTTTGTTGCTGAGGGGCGAGGGCTATCGTTAAGGCTTGTCGAGAAAAATATCTTTTCATAGACTAACAAAAATTTGTCCCCAGCTGGCACTAAGCGACTGGGAAACACACCTGGCAAGGTGCTTTGTGTTCAGCAGGTGCTCAGTTCATGAAATAATAATAATCACAACCCCCTACTGGGTTCTTCTCCTGTGTCAGCCACTGTCAAACCCTACGTGGCTAGGTTTATCTTTTTTCATATTTCTAAAAAATACTAAGGTTATTTCATTTTTCAGGTGGAGACTCTGTGGTTTGGAGAGATTAAGTAACTTGCCCAGAGTCACTGTGTGGCAGGACTGGGTTTGAAAGCACGTCCTTGATCCTTCAGAGCTCCTGGAGGGAGAAGGGATGGGGAGGAGGGCTGTGAGAGCATGCAGGGCTTGGGCAGCCAGCTCTTCACATCCCTTCAAGCATCTGGACCAAGGCTCTACGTCGGTACCGCAGGGCTCATCTGCTTAATGAATAAAGAACCGCTTTCCCAAAACTTGTGACAGTCATATCCACTGTGTATTCTGGCTGACACCTGGTTAAATCATCAAGATCAAGGGTTCTCAGCCTCACCAACACTAGCATTTGGGGCTGGATAATTCTTGATTGTGGGAAGCTGTCTGGTACATTGTAGGATATTTAGAAGCATCCCTGCTTTCAACCCACTGGATGCCAAGAATACCTCCCAAGTTTTGACAATCAAAAATGTCTCTAGGTGATGCCAGATGTCCACTGGGGGGCAAAACTGCCCCATAAGGAGAGCCACTGCACTAGATACAACCAGAAGTGAAAGGATATAGAGGTCACACTGAAGTGATGGTGAACAGGGCCAGAGGTTTGGAAGCTTCTGTGTGTATGTCTGGGAGGTCTCCAGGATCCTTCGAATGATGCAACCCCTCTCATAGTCATGGCACCACTAGGACTCAAAGTAGAAAAGTCCAAGGCTCTAACCAGCTCAAAGGAAGCCTCAGGCTCTCAGGTGGGTAGAGCAAGGGTCCCTCCAAAGGGCCTTAAAGGGCCATGATTAGCCTTCCCCATGTCACCACCTTTGTGACAAGAAATTTGGATATAACTGGGAAATGTTCCTTTCTTATATAACCATCGCTGTAGCACTCCTTTGACCCCCAGGCATAAAAGGTTAGAGTAGCCATGCCATGCCAGATGTGACTTCAGGGTTATACGGGGTATATCAGAAGTGTCCCCAAGCTGATGTTGGTCTCTTGTGGCCTATCACAAGATGGCCAGTGGCCAGGAGAGCCCTTTGTTCCAAGCCCCACATTGGGTCAATTAAAATTTGACATCATCTCCAATGTTGTATACATATTGAATTTTTGCATTTGGTCAAAAGCACTAATGTGTTCAATATATACATTCAAAATATATCACGGTTTTCATATTTCTATTTTGGAATTTCTTTCATGTTCAACGTCCCAAGAGCCTCCAAAAGTGGATGTGGCCTCAGCCTGTCTGGACTTCTGGCGAGGCCTGCTTTCATCATTATAAGTCAGAATATGGCACATAAGGAGTGTTATCTCCAGGGCTTAGAAGGCCCTGGCCCCCAAGTTATTCCCCACATACTCTGATTAGTGCTGAAAAATTCTATGAAACTTTTCTTTGCAGTGTCTTACATTCCAGGATAATTCTTGAAATAGAAAATATCCCTGGGAGAAATCATAGAATAACCCCTCCAAACTCAATCATGAGAAAATAGTCAAGCCAATTTAAGAAGGGCTCAAAAGCTTTGAACAGTCCCTTGGCCAAAAGGAGACAAACAGATAACAAGAAAACACATGGAAATGATGCTCGACATCATTAGTCATTAGAAAAAAGCAAATTCAAACCAGAACGAGACATCATTACGTATCTATTAGAATGGCTCAACCGAAAAAGACTGACCAACTGAATGTTGGTAAGGATCCGTAGCAATCAGAACTGCTAATGGGAAGGTAAAATGGTCCAACTACTTTAGAAAACACTTTGGCAGTTTCATAGAAAGTTAAATGTATACCTGCCGTATGATCCAGCCATTGCACCCTTAAGTATTCACCCAAGAGACAAGAAAGCATTTATACCCACACAAAGACTTGTGCACATATATTCCCAGTAGTTTTATTTGTAATCATCCAGCACTAGAAACAACCCAATGCGCAGCAACGGGTAAATGCACGGACCCGACTAGTCCATGCACGTAATGGAATACCGCTCAGCAGTAAGAAGGAATGATACACGCAATATAAATGAATCCAAAATTATTTATGCGGAAAAGGCCACACAAAACAGAATACATACCTTATATAGAATTCTAGAAAATGCAAATAATTGATAGTTACAGAAAGCAGATCAAGACTTGCCTGGGGATGGTGGCGCAGGGGGAAGCGGGAGGGAGGGATTCCCAAGGGGCACAGGGAACACTCTGGGGGTGACGGACCTGTTTATTTTCTCAGCTGGGGTGATGACTGCATGGCCATATCCAGATGCCAAAGTCGGTCAGATTGCATTCGTTGGCTGTGCATTAGGAAGGAGCTCTGGAGCGAGGGTGCTGTGAGGGGGACACAGGCACAGTCGTTCAGTAGACCCACTGGGGTGATTTCTCCATTTCCCTCTCATCAGGCTGAGCACAGAGGTTGCAGTCACTGGCTGGATAGTGTTACTGGAGTGAAGTGTGAGAAACTCATAAAAAATGTAGCAACTTATGGGTGGGTGAAAGCCTTGCCAGGGCACCCCTCATACACCCCAAAGGGCACCTTTCATTTGGGTAAGCCCTCTTAGAGCCAGAAGAGATTAGATCAAAATACACTAGATTTATTTGCATAGCGAAATCCCTTCTTAGAGAGTCGAGAGAGCGCCTCCCCACCCAGAACAGAGAAAGTGACCGAGCAGCTTGGATCCTCTCCAGCATATTCAGGCCAGAAAGCTGAGCAGTATCCCAGTGTTCATTGAGGAAATCAAATGCACACACACACACACATACATACACACACACAGAGCAACAGCAGCACCAGAGCGAGCAGCCTCTGAGGCTGGGGTCTGCAGGTGCAGGCTCCAATTAGAGCAGCCGGCTTCCAATACCTTTTCATCCCGAACAACGGCTGGGCCTCAGCCCCCGCCAGGGATGGAGGAAGGCTCCGGAAGGACGGCCGACCAGACTGGGGAAAACAAAGACTGTCCAAATGAAGGCAGCTCATGTGAGTCGAACCTGAAACCATAGCTTCATTTTTAAAACCTCTTGTGAGACTTAGCCAATGCACAATTTTGTGAAAAATCAGCCACCAGCCACCAGCCACAGGGAAACAAACTGCCTTCCAAGGCCCTCCACTCCTTTGTAGACCAGTGAGGCGCAGTATTTCCATAATGGCACAGTCTTGGTGGTGGTTTGCATCGTCGACACAGCAGTGGCCCCTAAACTGATAGATTTTTCAAGGTTGCAGGTGCAGGGCGGTCTCGCTCTAACTGCTGGCTCCTTATCATTTATATCACATCAAGGCATAAAGCTATGTGATTGGACCCTTGTTAGCAAAGAGGGGTGTGTTTGATGTGCTTGCCAGTGCTCTATCCTCAACAGAGAAACACTGAGATCGCAGACTCATTTTCTCCGTCCTCTTCCTCCTCTTCCTCTCTCCCCTCATGTTTTCTTACTGACTTTTTTCAAGAGAAGGTAGAAAGTTCAAGAAGCTTATACAGAGTTCTGGGATTCTCTATTATCAGGTCAGCTTATTCCACAGCCAAGGAAGCACTCCAAAGGAGAAGGAAGTCTCTGCAGGCATCACCTCCCGGGTGCTGCTTTCTGGGTTGCGTTGCCACCCCCTGCACCCTCTGCTTGGGGCTGCTTCTTCCCCTTCCTAATAGTCTTTATTGTCTTTTAATACAAATCTCCAAAGAAGTGCCAATAATTAGAAATGTTAAATGTTAATATTCCCACCGCCATGTCATCATAGCTCTGTGTTTCCCTCCAGATCTTGTCACTGGGCATACTTTTTTTGTTTACAATATGTGTGTGTGTGTTTATATATATGCATGTATGTGTGTACATATATATGCATGTATAGGTATATGCATATTCACACACACACACATATATATACATATACATATATAAACCTCCTGATTATTCTTGTAACTTGACTTCTCCACTGAATTTGCAGCCAGGAGATATGAATGGTTGGAAAGCTTAGAAACAGAAGAAACAGTCCTTTTGACACTTTAATATCCGAAGAGTCAATTCTTATCAGTGAATACTAAGCGTTCCTAGGGGAAATATAGAGTCAGGTTCCTGTGAGCCTCTGGTTCCAACAGTCATTAATTGATCAATATACAACCTTGTTCTATGTGTATTTCTATATAAAGACACCTTATTTAATATATATTGTTTGCTTATTAACATTGAACTCATGGTCAACAGAACAAATATCATGGGCCTGAACAAAGCATGTCTGACACACCTAGGTTCTCTATAAGGCACATCACAGCCTTCTTGTGTGGAGGAACACTGGACAACACATTAGAACTACATTTGGGGACCATTTTTAATACTAAAATCACCAACAGGGATGCCTGGGTGGCTCAGCAGTTGAGCATCTGCCTTTGGCTCAGGCTATGTACTGGAATTGGAAGGTATTTTGTTGGACCTCAGCTGGTCATTTGTATTTTTCACTGTCCTCAAAAGACCGTGACAGTGCCATGAGTATTGATTTGGCACTCATAAATAAATTTCAGTGAGTAGATGACTTTGCAAATATGGAATCCAAGATTAGTGAGAATCTACTATACCTACATTATATTAATGCCAGACACTGTGAGGACAGAAGGCATTTGGCCATTCATCCTTCTCTTCTGAAAATAATTTGTCACTTTTTTGTTAAAAATGCAGACAGCCTGGGTGACTCAGCAGTTTAGCACCTGCCTTCAGCCCAGGGTGTGATGCTGGAGACCGGGGATTGAGTCCCATCTCAGGCTCCCTGCATGGAGCCTGCTTCTCCCTCTGCCTGTATCTTTGCCTCTCTCTCTCTCTCTCTCTCTCTCTGTGTCTCTCATGAATAAATAAATAAAATATTTTTAAAATAATAATAAAAAATAAATTAAAATGCTACTGTGATGGTTGCCATGTATCATGACAGATCCTTTCCTTCTAAAGTGGTGCATTCAGGAATACCTGGTAGTCCCTTCTGTCTTGCTTCCAAGATCATCTTCAGAACCATAGGTGTGTTTGCATGGAGCCCAGTCGGGCTGAAGTCAGGAGGTCTGAGTCTGAGTGAGGCTTCAGGCTTCCATCTCCATCAGCAGCCTTGCCTTGAACAAGGCATATGTTCCCTCATCTTGGAAGGGAAAGTCTATGCTTCATCAGGTCTCAGACACTCGTTCTTTCACATTTTAAAATATCTAAGATGGCTTCTTTGTTTTATCATCAATGATGTGTTGTGGTTTAATTGGCAGTATTCTGTTTTCTTTCTGCGTGGTATATCAAACAAAGGTGCGTATTCCATCCTTTGGTTGGAAACTAAGAAATGATGGAATACAGCAATAACAACACCTACTTCCTGGTCTTATAGGGATTGAACAATGCTGCATTGTCACAGGCTTGTCAAAAGTGTGTGTGACCAGACATGTATGGCGCCATCAGTTGCAAATTAGGGAATGATTATCATGACTGGGAGTATTGCTCTGATCCTGGACTAGGTCAGACTTCTTACTTTTGCAATTGTACCATGACTCCTACAACTCTGACTATATTTTTCATGCAATGATGATACAAACATATTGATTTAGGGGGGTCATTAAAATTTTTTTGTCATTGGAAATAGCTTCTAAAAAGAGTTTGAGAACTATTACTTTGAGGAAAGTAAAATGAAAGTTTCATGAGAACTAGTGCAGTCCTTGTTCTGTGTTTATGATATTGCAGCTGTGAGGGTGCATGGGATCCAATTATTGGGATTCTCTTATTTGCATCATGAGGTTCCTTGACAGTATGAGCTGGACTTCCTGTCACTTAACTGCTTCTGCATATGTTCCGTCCTCTCAGTAATGAAAGTGAAAACATTAAGGCAATAACTCAGTCCTAAGTTAACCATATAACCCAAAGAATCTTCCATCCGGGTCATCCACATTGTCACCTTGATTGCTCTCTTTTGGGGGGGGAGGTCACCTAGACTCTGTGTCCAAAGCTTACAATACCTTCACTTCACACAGATACTTTAAATACAGACTTTGGCCATGTTTCCTTTATATATGTTTGTTTGTTCTTTGATGCCAAGGGTCAATATAAATCCAAAAAATATCTCAGGAGTCTAAATATGGACATGTGATGGGAACATCTAATTGGGCATGCAGGGCTGAATCCTGCCTCCCCGATAACAACATATGAAGGCGGTTTTATCAGTTATCCTATTGCCAAATTACTAGCAAAGTAAGTGAGTGCATGGAAGGGGGTAGGAAGCCAGAACTCATGAGGCTGCTTCTATGTGCCATTTTGTTAGTGCTTGTGTGCAAGTGTTCCAACACACCTACATATGGGCATTACCATCTCTGTTTTACTATTATCAATACTTGATACACGAGGTGACATAATTCCTTGAAGACCACAGGAATAAGGAACAGAATCACCTTAACACCCAAGTCCTGCCTCAAAGCCCTGCTCATTGTATTCTCAGGCACAAGGGGGGCCAGTTAATGCCTCAGAGATGCTGTTACACTTGTCCTGTCATCCACTTTTCCTGCGACCTTTGAGAGCAATTTTAAACCGAGCTGCTTGATTCACACTGTTGTATTCTCACCACAGTGACATGCATAAACAGGTGCTTGCTAATATATATATATATATATATTTTTTTGAGACAATGAAGTTTTGTTTTCCCACAAGCCAGGCAAGGATACATCCCTTCTGCTCCACGGGACCTCCTCCCTTAGAATAAGAAGAGAGAAAGAGAAAAAGTAATAGATGTGCAGTCTCAGTGAGATTCCTCTTTGATTTCCGTTCTGAATCCCAAGTATTATCCTCAGTAATTATTACTTTGGGGGTGCTGGCCAATAAAGATTAATATCTCCTTTTCTTAAACGTCATACTGGAACACAGAGATTTTAGCTGACCTGCCTAACCTCACACAGGAATTAGCCATGGAGCCAGAAGGGGAGCCCAATACTCCCAATAGTTCCCCTATCAGCCCACCCCGCTTATGCACACTTAATAAATATTTACAGCTTTAAATATCTTCCCAGCCACAGTTAGGACAAGAAGTACTTGTATGTATATATATGTGTGTATATATAAATGCATGTAAAACAGATGTGAGGAACATGAACTTGAATGAAAGGGACACAACACCCCTGACAATTAAAGTGCTAGACTAGAACTGAGAGACCCTAGATTTAAGACTTCTACTTTGTTTTTTTCAGTCTCCTGGTTGTTCTTTAGTGTTCTGGGCAGAAAGTACAACCTGGACTAAAGGACCTAAGGTCTGTGGTCACTTAAAAGTGCACTGGTGAGAGACAATGAGGACAACGTTCACTGTGATGACTTTCCTAAGCTCGTGTTGCTCTGAAACATCGTGTTGGAAATAGTAGGAAAAAGTCTGTTGTAGGAAGGCTTGTTTTTAATGCATTGGCTAGAATATTGGTCAAATCGTGCCCTTGCTTCCCAATCGACATGTTTTATATTAAATCATGTATAATGTCTGCCAAGATACTGTTTCTATTTCACTTTATGATAATATTATAATAATTGCAATATAGGTACACTGAACGGACTCAATGTATCCTAATCACACACATTCTTTACTATAAGACATTGAGAAAGGAAAACACTTATCTAAATGGAAATTTATATTTCTTAATCAGTTAAACTCCTTTAAACATTGTAGGGAGTTACGTAAAATAATCCCAATTCAAATTTACTAAAAAAAAAAAAAAAAAAAGATGATTTTGTTGGCTCACAAGATGGAGAAGTTCAGAGTAGGGATCCAGTTCAAACAATGTCAGCACCCTGTTCCTTCCCCACATCCAGCCTCTGCACCTTTCTGCCTACATAGTGCATTGCCAGCATTCTATCTGCCCCCACCCCAAGTGTCAAGAAAGACGGCTGGTAGGCCTTGACCTAACTGCTTATTTTCAGAATGGTGAAGGGTGCTACCTTTCCCCCTCCCCACCATTCCAAAACGCTGGTGAAGGATTCTCGTTGATTTGATAAATCAGCCACCCCTTGGACCAATCCCTGAGACCAGAGAAGAGTGGACTATGGCCAAAAGGCTGGGTCATGTGCCCACCTTTCCTTCAGGGTGTCATAGTGAATCGATTAGGCAATGACAGGCTAGGATCGCAGCCCCACTAGGACCTCACTAGGAGTGGAGAAGGAGCTGCCCAGAGTGAAGGACGTAGCAATGCCAGAGGAAGGACAGAAAAATGAGCTGGGCAGACATCCCAACATGTGGATGATTGGGAGAGAAGGGTGGAAAGAATCTCGCAGAAAAAAAAGTATTAATTAGCTCAGCCTGTTCCACAGGGCTTATGATAATAATTATTATGATAAAAATCCAGTTGAGCAGCTAGTATCGGGTGCTCAAGGCGAATGTATGACTTTCAGATTTCCCATCATCTTCAGTGTAGAATGTTCTCGTGACACACGTGATTTACAAAATACACTTTGCCCTACTGAGTTGATTTGGGATGGTTTCAGTGCTATTAACAAGAACATTAACGACCAAATACATTGTTCTCAATCAGTTTCTGCACAGGGTTACAGTGTTTCCTACATCATATTTTATGAATTCTAGGCGGTCCCGTGTGAAGTAGCTGGCACATATTTTGCTGTATAACCTTTCTGGTGATAGAGAAACTGGGCCCTAAGGAGGTTATGCAATCTCCCCAAAGTCCCACGACCAGTTTGTGGCTGAGCCAGTGAACTCTTGTCTTAGGTCCCAACTGCAGGGATCAGCTCCCTTCTGGTCCACCATTTGGCCCAGATGAGGAAGATTGATGGTGATGAGGGTTCTTATGTCAAGCACTAGTGTGATTGGCTTTTAATGGTCTTTATTTTCATCTCAGAAGGAAAATAACATATCCTTCTCTGGCTAAATGCTATTTCAGGAAAAGCCACAAAGCAGCCCCCTGAGTCCTGTTTACACAACTGAGCCCAACTTAACTCTGCTGAGCTGGCAAAAACTGATAACCTCACTTCAGCTTCCCTGGCCACGGTCCACAGACTGAGGATCTGTATTTCTGGATATTGCTGTGCATCTTTCTTCATTTATCGTGGCTGGGGGGAGTGATAAGCACTGCAAAAAAACAAGAGATGGAAACCCTGGAGAAAAGAGATAGTAAAAGGAAGATATAAACGGGGAGAAAGAGAAAAGAGACACTGAGAAAACTGTAGTGCACGGGCAACCAAGGAGACAGTGGAGAACCAAGTTCAGAGGAAAGTGGTGCCAAAGTTCCAGGAGGCATGAGAAGTTGACATTACCAAATCCCTACTACGTGTCATGGGCGCTCACATCTACTCTCTTGTACTTAATGCCATCATTGCGACATCCTTGCAAGCAAAGTGTGACCATCCTACGGTAATTTGTGAAGGAAATAGAGGATCATAGTGTCCAGGTAACTTGATGGATTCATGCAGCTAGGCAGTGATGAAGTTGGAGCTGAACCCAGACATATCTGACCCCCAAGGTGAGATTCTTTCCACTCTTCTCTCCAATCATCCACATGTTATCTAATCACTAATCTTAGGACAGGTTATCTAGATGCAGAGCCTGAGACAAGGATTCTTATACAAAGGATTTCCGAGAAAGTGTTGTCAGAAGGAGGAGAGTAATGGAAGTGGGAGACAGCAGTGGGAAGCCCTAAGTAAGGATATTATTCAATTTCTTATCACTGGCTGATCCAGCCGGGAACATGAATGCCCTTCAGAATTCATCCCACCCTGAGGCAAGGGAGTCAGACTTTGGCACCCCCATCAGTCAGTCATTATCTGTGGGCCATCCCTCTTGGTGAAGGTGGATGTGAGAGGTGTAACATCTCAGGGGAGTGGCTCTTTAGAAGAAGGCAGGTCTCTGGAGAAGGAGGTGGCTGTAAGCCTTTAGCAGCCATGTTCGTAGCAGTTGGAGGATTGGTGGACCAGCACCGGAAAGGTGATCTGCAGCAGGCAACAGCATCTTCTCTGCACCCTGCTACCAATCTCTGACTGTGCAAAGGAAGGGAGAAGGAGAGTCCAGAAGAGAAGTAGCCACTGCCCTCATGGTCACTGAAGAGCCCATTCTGAGCGCTGGTATCAGTTCCGAAGGCCTAGCCACTGTGGTAGGTAGTCTCACAGTCAAGCTGTGAGGTGCCTGCAGACCTCACACGGGGCAGTTTCTGTGATAATGTTCTCCTATATCTGCCCCCAAACCATACCATTCCCTTCTGTGGCTCCCTTCCTCTCTCCCAGGTCAAGATTTAATGGTTTAGAAAAATCAGAGGGCCCGGGATCTTTGACCTCACCCTCACCACATTCATATATTTATCACCACCTCTCTCTCCACTCTCTTGTTGGGTCTTCTTTCTCTAACAGATTTTATTTTAAAATTGTAAACACGTAACTACAGAATGTCACTAAGCCAAGGATTCTTGAGAACTTTTAAAAATACACCAATGCCTAGGCTCCCTCCGCCTCCATGGAGATTCTGAATCTATTAACCTGAGGTTTCTCTTAAGTCTCTGGGTGATTCTAATTGCAGGATTAAAGATTACTATCCCCAGCATTCCTCAGTCACTCTGGGCCTATCTATTAGAATCACCTAGGGGACTTAAAAAAATATCTATGCTCAAATCTCATCCCCCAGAAATTCTGATTTGATGGGTCTTAAGTGGGAGTCTAACATCGGGAATTTTTAAAGCTCCCCAGATGCTTTTCATGTGCAGCCAAGGAGGAGGGACATTGGCTTGGGGATTTTTAAAAATTATTCCATGGGGACACATGTCAGGATAGGGAGATTTCGAACTGTAGGACAAGAAGCTTTCATGGACAGTAGCAGCAGAGGTGAAAGAAGAGATTCTCACTATTAATTTGACAGTGAAACAGCCAGTTTGATCACATTTCCCATCAAATGCAAATGGACCTACATGTTTCAGGAATCTTTTGGTTTCTTCAGGTGTTCCTCAGTGGCTTTCTGTTAGAGATCCACTAAGAGGCTGCTCCCAAAACTGGTGAGTGGGAAGGAGATTACCATACGTGAGATTAAACTCAGGATTAATTTACTCATTTAAGACAGTTTAGGCATTATTCCATCCCACTCCTGATCCTTCCCCTCACCAGGTACTTAGATCCCATGAAGACCAGCCATTTAGTACTGAAATTAGTTCCCAGTAGCTGCATTCCTCGAATTCTTGGCCCTCTGCACCCCCCCAACCCCCAGCCTCTGTGTTGACCTAATCCCTGGGTCTGTACCTCAAGCCTAGTGGACCTTACTGCTAATTCCTCATAGCTCCCCTTACTAGCTCACCTGGACTGGTGTGTCCAAATTGTGCAGCCAGGCAAGCCCCAACCCATCCTGGTTCCCATACCCTTTCCTGATGCCCCCTTTCAGGATCTAAAAACTGATCAGTTGATTCTGAGTATTACTGGCAATAATGTCCTATAAAGTCACTGGAAACACTAAATTGGCAAATACTGAACCATTGTTTCTAGGAGAAATAGAGGTTTAGCTTCCTGCTAGCTTCTGGTCACATTTTCCACAATCAACATACAACCTTGTTTCATGTTTCAGACACCTTACTTAATATATATTATTGATTCATTAACACTGGGTTCATGGCTCATGCACTATCACTCATGCCTAAGCACAGCTTATCTGAGACACCTGTGTTCTCTGTAAGACACATGACAGCTTCCTTGTACTAAGGGACACTGGACAGCACTTCACAATGCTCAGGGGCCAGTTTAGACAGCCAAGCGGCCCACAGAAAGCACAAAAACGGTGGCACTAAATGGACCATGAAAAGTAAGCTTGTTGAGCTGAAACAGGAAGGAAGGCCTAGCTGAGCATGTGCATGAAAGAGTGTGCAGGTGCCACAAATATTGAGTGTGGGTTACAAATAAATTTTAGCAGGTAGAGAAATTCACAATTATGGAACCCACAAATACTGAGGATTGACCACATAAGCATCCAGTTCTGAGTGACAAGACTTTTTAATGCCTTCCTATTAATTCAAAAGCCTCTGTTTTAAGCTAGCTCTCCTGAAATACCAGACAGCTCAAGTACAGTGTTGTTACCTCCTCTTTTTTTTCAACCAAGTAACTATTTTTTATGGGAAAATACTTATGTTCCCAAGGATAGTTGAAGATTTTGTTTGTTTGTTCGCTTTCCGGACCAATGGAACAGAATAGACAAAATGAGACGAGGTGCACTGCGTAGATTCTGGCTTCTAAATAGAACAGTGTTTTGGAGGGATGAGAAAAACAGATGCATTTGTGGTCTTTATTGTGGATACATAAAGAGGATTCTTTTTTCTTTTTTTTCAAAAATGGTATTAACCATTTAAAAAATTAAGGTGTGCCTGTAATGTAAAACAAAATAAAACAAAAAGCTCTCTCCAGGCCAGGGGTGTGGCCTCAGTGGGGTCCAGCTGAGATCACTAGGGAGAAGTACAGACTAAGTTCTACGACTCAGCTCATCCCACAGATGTAGCAAACAAGGAGAATGGGTGTCTTTTTTCCCAACTCCCAGGTCTGAGCCTGTCTCTTAACTTCTGTCTAACTTTATTGCTATGTCCCTAGGGCAAACAACTTTGCTGCTAGTTCAGAGCAGCCATGGGCTGGGCTGCAGCCTGTGTGCTGACAAGCCATTTGGAAGGCCGACTCTGCCTTTGACAGCACACTTTCTTTCCAGGTCTTGGAGGGAACCCATGCTTTGGCACTGCTTGAGATATTTGGAAAGGATGGGCCAAAGCAAGGACAGAAGGAGCCAGAGTGAGCTCTCAGCACTGAAACTCTGCTCCTCTGCTAGAGTTTGCATGAATTTGGTCTCTTTCTTGATGGGGAGGACCTTCTAGCCATTATTCAGGCTTCCGGTCCTGTTTCTGTTTGTAGATCCACCCAGGGAGGGTTAGAGACAAGGGGGAGCGGCCTTGGCCCGCCCTCCCACTTCAAGCAGATCCCATGATCCCCTACTCAGCCCAAACAAACTTTCTGTACCTATGTGCTTGCCATGCAGACCCAATTTCAAGAAAAGTCTTCTACTTGCTTCATTCTTCCTGCTACACGGCTGCCTTCAAGTTTGCCTAACAGAAATTCTGGTGATGAGCCTGTTTCCAGTGAGTTTAACTTTCACTCCCACTTGAAAACTTGAAGAGGTGCTAAAGAATACCTGCAAGTTGGAGAGTTGTAAACTGATATCATGATCTGTCTCCGTTGCTTCCTAAATGCAGTTTTCCTCAGAGACTTGTGGAGTCAGGATGATGTAAAGCACAGGTCCACCTGACGAGCGCTGAGCGCTCCCCCTGAACACCCATCCTGGAATAAACCAGTAGGAAATGCAGGAAGAGGGCTGGCTCAGGAAAAGGGTACAGGACTTCTCAGTGAAGCACCCCCAGACCTTTAAGAGAAGCAGCAATGGCAACAGAGGCTTAACTGCCTCTGGTTCAGTTCAGAGAGTTAAATATGAAACCTCTTCAGAGATGCGCAAACACAAGACAGACCTGGCCATAAACACATTTAAAGAAGAGAAAAAATTACTTCCTTGCATTCATTCCACAATTAGTTGGCTTTTTTTATATTTGAATATTATTTTCTTTAGCACGGAGGAATTTAGTTTGGGATTGTTTTATTCATTAGAGTCGAGGTACATCAATCTAAAGTAGAAAATCTTGTTTTGTTGATTTGTGATTGTTACTTGCAACATAAGCGTGCACCATTAGAAGGAATTCTCATGGAAATGTGAATGGGAGAGTCAATCCAAGTTATCTGGAAAGGAATCAAACTTTTTTTTTTTCCCCGTATGGTCAAGGACCATAATAGGAAGAGTCAAGAGGATGGGGAAGCCCCTAGGTCATCAAAAACTCCAAGCCTGGTCTCCTTCACAGCATCCAGAGGAGGCTGATGACATTAGCAAAATGTTCCTTCTCCTTGAAGACACCACGGGCCTATGAGACAAAGGCCGGGTACAAAGCTTAAACTGTCCCATGCCAAAGCCCTCTTAAAACCCAGTATGTGTATGTGGGGTAAATGTAGCTGATTGGAAGAGCCCCTTTGGGGTTTGTGGTGCTCCTCCCCACTACTCCTGTCTAACCAAAGTGGCCTCGGATCTTTGGCCAATCTTTATAGTGTTTTTTTTTTTTCCTTTGTCAAAGACATCTGAAGAATAAGGCTCAGTCTTGCAGCCTACTTGTTGTGCTTCTAGCTTCTCTTTCCATTTCAGACTCTTGGCAAAGATGGGTACATGGTTATGCTTTTCATTAGATTTCAAAAGTAGAATTAATACTCAAGTCTTTGGCTTTTATGATTGTAAAGCTCTTTTCTGAAGCCCTTAAGAAACCTCAGAGCTTTCTTGGGATCACAAAAGAGCCGAAGAAGAGCTCGTTTCTTTTCTTTGGTTTGACTATTTATGACAAAAAGAAAGTAAAGAAAGGACTTTTTAACTGAGAAGAGATAGGATTCTCTCTATTGGCTAGCTCCCAATTTTGTCAACTATTCAGATGGCTTCTGATGCCCTTCTAATCTGGTCTCCATGCCGAAGTTGGGTGATCTTTTCAAAATGCTGTTAAGCCCAGCATCTATCACTGTCCTTGGCTCAAAGCGTGTTCCAAAAATTTGGTGAATAAATGAATGAGGAAGTGAATACTAGTTTTCAGGTAGCTGATCTCTGCTTATTTTTTAAAAGTGTTATTGAGTTACAACTCACACGTCATAACATTCACCCTTCTAAAGTATGTAATTCAGTGGGGTCTGGTATATTTGCAAGGTTGTGCAACCATCACCACCATCAAGTTGCAGAATCTTTTCAACACCTCAAAATGAAACCCCAGAGCCAGTCGCAGTCCCTCTCTACTCCCCTGCTCTGCTCATCCCCTGAAAACTAAGCTGTCTTCTATCTCTATGGTTGTGCCTATCTTGGATATCTCTTTTCAATGGATCATATGACATGCAGCCTTTTGTGTCACACGTCTTTCACTTAGCGTCATGTTTTCAAGGTTTATCCATGTTATAATATGTGTCAGAATGTCCTTCTTTTTGAAGGGTGAATAATATTTCTTCGCATGGTTATACATTCTGTTTGTCCCTTCATCCATTGATGGACAGTTGGGTGCTTCCACCGTTTGGTGATTCCGAATAATGCTTCTGTGAACATGGTTATACAAATACCTGTTGGAGTCCCTGATTTCAATTCTTTTAAACATATGCCCAGAAGTGGATTTCCTGGATCACACAGTAATTCGATGTTTAATTTTTTGGAGGAATGACAGTACTGTTTTCCACTGCAGCTGCACCATTTTACATTCCCATCAGCAAAGCCCAAGGGTTCTAATTTTGTCACATCCTAGGCAGTACTAGTTATTTTCTGTTTTTTTTTTTTAATTGTAACCATCTTAATTGGTGTGCAGTAATATCTCATTGTGGACCAACATTTGTGTTTTTTTTTTTATTTTAGCTACCCTAGTGGGTATGGTTTATCATGGTTTTGATTTTAATTTCTCTAATAATAACATTGAACATCTTTTCATGTGCAGTTGACCATTTATAGATATCTTCTTTGGAGAAATACCTATTCAAATCATTTACCTAGTTTTCAATTGGTTTGCTTGTCTTTTTATTGTCAAATTATAACAGTTTCTTATATATTCTGAATACAAGTTGCTCATCTAATATGTGATTTGCCAGTATTGTCTTACATGGGTGTCTTTTCATATTCCTGATGGTACCTTTGAAGCACAAAAGCTTTTAAATTTGATGAAGACTAATTTATTTTTTTCTTTTGTTCCTTTTACTTTTGGTGTCACCTCTAAGGAACTATTGCCTAATTCAAGGTCATGATGTTTTCTTCTAAGAATTTTATAGCTTTTTTTCTTGCATTTAGGTCAATGATCTTTTTTCTATTGAATTATAATTAATATATAACAGTATTTTAATTTTAGGTATATACATAGTGATTTGATATATGCATATGTTTTAAAATGATTACCGGAATAAGTTTCATTAACATGTATCAGCACTCGTAGTTATAGTTTTTTTTTCTTATGATGAGCTCTGATTCTAAGATCTGCTCTGTTAGCAACTTCCAAGTACCCAGTACAGTATTATTAACCATAGTCATGCCAATGATCCATTTTGAGTTAATTTTTATATATGGTATGCCTATGATTTTTTAAAAATTAGCCTAAAAATACATTAGTCTCTATAGAAACAGTTGAATATATTCATTACTCTGCAAAAGAAGGCTGTTGTTGCAGCGTTGGGCAGTTTCCTAAACCAAAGTCATTTTCTCATGAGTTCTTTAAAAATATACAAGAGTGTTTACATGTAAATAATGTTCTGGTCTTTAGCCATATATATACATTGTATTTAGAAAACCGGAAAATGTTTGAACGTTTTATTTAACCAATCATTTGATAAATTTGTGTGTCTAATGTGCACATATAGCTCTCCAAGGCGTGGTTGGTCTGCAGGGTCAGATGCTGCAGAAAGGTCAAGGTGGAGGACAGCTAGGAAAGGCAGGAAACCAGGGCATGGTGGTTAGCTAAGTGCCCTGAGCAGGACTCCAGCAGACTGGGGAGGTGGCAGTGAGGGCTGTGAAGTCACAGCTCAGGGACTATTTGTCATGAAAAGGAGAGAAATCGGTGAATCCTTAAAAGGTACAAAAGAGGAACAAATTACCCAATATAAGGGAAACCTGAACACATGTGCACTGAGAAGAGATAATCATGAGGACACTCCAAAGGAGCCCAAGAATAGGAGGAGCAGAGCCCAGTTCTCAGAGGTGAGCAAAAAGGACAGTGTTAAGAGCACAGATTACACAAGAAACTTGAAAATAAAAAATAAATAAATAAATTTTTTAAAAAAAGCTCTCTTCCTTTGAGGAGTAACTACCTATACAGAGATCTTTCAATGCAAGATTATAGTTTACACTAAAAGAAGCTCAAAATCTACAACTTGAGCTCCAGGCTCAGGTAGACACAGATTTAAATTCTGGCCTTGCTTTTCGGTAGCTGTGCAACCTGGGCCAAGCTCGTTCACCTGCGTCCTCACCGTCCTCTTTTATAAAGTGGCAAAAATAACAGACCTGCCTCATCAGGCTGTTTGAGTGAGGATTGTGTGAGAACGACACATAAATCTCCTGGTCGTTATAAGTTCTCTGTAGCTCTAACCAAGACAAAGCACACCCATCATGCTGCAACTGAGAACTCCACTGGTTAAAATTATATTGCGTTCCATCATAACCCTCCTCCTACCACTTTGGCACAGGGCTCTTGACAAATATCTGAGAAGCACATGTGGTTTGTTTAAGGACTGTCTGTGACTCACCCTACCTGTGTTATGTGGAGTTGAATCTCTTTCCCCTCCTGTCCTCTGGTGTAACTGAGATGCAGTTGGCACGCCTTTGGGTCCAGCCACTCACACTAGCTGCCTTGGATGCACTCCAGCCACACAAGGTAGCCATCCGAGCTCCGTCTAGGATGAGGGATCTTGGGGCACAGCACAGGCCACTATTTTGAAATCTCCAGCTCCGAGCTAGGATAAGTGATTCGGGCCCTTGATGACTGCATTTCTCCACACGATATTTTCCTAATCTCCAGGTAATACAAAGACAAACTCTTTCCACCTTTCTTGTGCAAACCAAAATTACTCTGTGCAAAACTCGTGAACACTCCCTTCCCGAAGAATAATATTTTACTTGTAAGGGAGACAAAACTGTGAAAGAAAACTCTACTGACTTCCCATGTCAAGCCCTGTGACACAGACAATGATGAGCCATCTTCCTGGCGACAGAGGCGTCAGCCTGACTCCCAGACTCCAGTCTCTCTGGCGATGCTGGATTTTCCCCAGTAAATACAAGGAACCATGACTTAGGGCATCTTGTTTTCCTCAGAGTATTTTTCGTTTACACTTAAACCTTTTCCCTCTCATGAGCTTTCTTTTTTGTTTTCTTTACTGTATCCTGTTGTAATAAGAGGATTTTGTTTTTACACCGATTTGGAATTCAGATTCCTTCCTTCCTGGCATTCAGATCCTCGCCTCAGATGTCAGACGGAGAGATAATGGTCCATTGCTAGCCCTGGTGTAAGGGATGACGGAGAAACAAGGAGGGCTGTAGTCTCCACAGGCCCGTCAGGTTGACATATTCATGTGTGAGAGGGGCCCAGTGTGCACCAACAGTGCTTTACTGTTCACGCTCACGACACCGGGGCATTAACATGCAAGGCTAGTGTTTTGAAAATTGTCAGTATTTTCTAATCGACGCACTTTTTGAAACGTCAGTAGGCTTTCCAAGGAATTCAACCGCTCAGAACAAGGTTGGATTTATTGCAAATGCCAACTTTTGTGATCAAAATCCGCCCTTCCTGGCTTCCGACATACCTACATCTTTCTGAAGCAGATTGCATGCAATGGCTGCCTTCTCGTGAAAAACTAAAAGTACAATAAATAATGTTGTCAAAAATATCTAGGGAAAGAGGAGGAACATATAACTGAGTGGAACTTGCCTGTAAAAGAGATTTTGAAAACCATATTATCCTCTAGAGCCCTGTTTGACTAAAACCCTAATTTCCAAAACTTGCCTACATACCCACAATAGTTGAATTCTAGTGCTTAAAAAGATCTATGGTGGGGTTGGGGGAGATCTATGGGATTGCTTCATCCAGCTTCCTCATTTATTAGTGAGGAGACAGTCCGGGGAGGTGAAAGGAGAGGCCCAAAGCAAGGTAGCAGGGAATGAATTTAGCACCCAGCTCTCAACCCAGTGCTCATCTCATCTTGTCACTGTCTCTGTCTTCTGAGATGGGATCTGGGAAGTAGAAACATAATGAGAAATCATAATGTAAATTTTTTTTAAAGTAGAAACCAGATTTTCTTTTTAACCGCTAGCCGCTTCCCTGCCTCCTCTTGCCCTAGCTTTGTCTGATTCTCTCGGACACCTGTGAACCTCACAACTGACTAGAAGTGTGTGATGTGGTATCTACCCCGGGTAGTTGGCACATCTCCTTCTTTCACACGATGTTTTATCAGATGAACATCCGTTATATGCGAGGCAGCAAGTAAGTCCTGAATCCCTGCAAATTATATAGAAAAATAAAACAGTCTCCCTGTCCTTAAGAAGCTCACAAGCTAGTACTAAAAAAAAAAAAAAAAAAGTAATTGAACAATGCACAGTCAGTGTGTTGTCTTGAAAGGCTGTTCAACTTCTCTGGGGGTGGGGGGCGGAGAAGGCAAAGGTGGGAAGGGCGTCCTGGGTAGAGGGTACTGCAAAGAGAATATAATTTGGCAGTTTGGGGAAATTGCTAGGTCCTTCACTAGAGCTGAAACTGTGCTTCTGAAACTTTAATATGCATACAGATCACCTAGGGCTCTTGTTAAGATGCAGATTCGGATTCTGCAAGTCAGGAGTAAGCTCTGAAATTCTACCTTGCTGACAAACCCGCTGGTGATGCCAATGTACGCTGTAGCCCCCAATCTGAGTAGCAAGGAGGTAAAGAGGAGATGAAGGTAGGGTCATAAGCAGGAGATGGTTAGTAAAGCGTTTGAAAGGTCATGCTATCGAATTTGGATTCTTTTCAAAACATAATAGGAGTAACAGATATACTTGGGTAACTTGAAACCGATATTGGCTTTCAAAGTTTATTGGAAGCTTGGAAGTCATTTCCACCAGACAGCTTTCTCACCATCCCTGGGTGGAGTATCACATGCATACCTTAATTTAGAGCCTGTTGCACTGGAAGGTAATGCTGAATCACCCATCTATCAAATTCACTGGACTCTAAGCACTGGAAGGACAGTTACATGTTTTTCAGCATTGCATCCACAAACTGCATGAACCCAACACCTATCACTGTATCTGACCTATATAAGTTTTTCCATGAACTTGGGTCATGTGATATATTTGCTCTAGATTAGTGATTTTCAAATGTTAGCATGTGTCGGAATCACCTGGGTGGCTTTTAAGACAAATTGCTGGATCCCACTCCCAGAGTTTGGGATGGAGCCTCTGAATTTGCATCTTCAACATGCTTACAGGTGATGGAGATGCTGCTGGTCTGGGGACCACATTTTGAGAACCGCTGGTCTAGGGGAGATCACTGATTACTTCCTACCAAATGGTGTTAGCAAATAAGATAAAGTAAGTAAGTTAATGACTAAAATCATGCCCTCGAAGTTGTAGAATCATGAGCAAATTAGTTAACCTCTCTGGGCCTCAGAGTAAGCATTCGTGATGAAGATGATGACAGCACCCACTTACTAGGGCCAAGGTGAGGGTTCACACTGAGCAAATATGTTGAAAACACTCCGTTGATGTAATGAGTGCTGGGTGTTATGTACAACCAATGACTCCCTGAACTCTACCTCTGAAATGAATGAGACGCTCTATATTAATTAATTGAATTTAAATAAAATTAAACTTAAAAAAAAGAAAACGCTCAGGAATTGCAAATACACATTGTTATTGCTAAAGGAACCCCCTTCCTTTATGATGGCACAGAGAGAAGAAAACAGCTTCTTAACAAAGCCACAATGCATTCCTTTACCCAATGCATTCCTTTACCCAATGTGGCAAATGTAAACTTTTAATCCCTAATCTTTTAAATCTGGAGAAATATCACAGGCCCTGTTGCACTTTCGCCACCATGGTTTTTGTATTTTCTTTTGGTAAAAACATTAACTGACTCCTGGGTTTGTTAAAAGTTTTACACTTCACACCCCTTGGGATGGCTGTAACAAAGAAGACACCAACAGCAAATGTTGGAGAAATCGGAACCTTCATATATTGCTGGTGGGAATGTAAAATGGTGCAACCACCTGAGAAAGCAGTTTGATAGATCCTTACAAAGTTAAACATGGAGTTACCATTGGAGCTATGATCCCACTTCCAGGTGGGATCCCCAAAAGAATCGAAAATGTGTGCTCTTACAAAGACTTTTACACGAATGTTCATAGCAGCCCAACTCATAGCAGCCAGAATGTGGAAAGAACCCAACAAAATGTGGTAGATAGCCATACAATGGACTAGCCCTCAACCCTAAGGAGGAAGGAATGATACATGCAACGACATGGCTGAGACCTGAAAGCATTTTGCTAAGGGGAAGATGTCTGACACAAAGGCCACCTATTGCATGACTCCTTTTATATATAATGTCCAAAATGGGCAAGTTAGTGGTTGTCAGGGCCAGGGAAAAAAGGGACTAGAAAGCGACGAGTGGAGACATGTGATTTCTTTTAGGGATGATGAAATATTCTGGAACTAGATAGTAGTGACAGTTGTACAGTCCTGTGAATGCACTAAACACCACTGAACTATACACTTTAAAAGGTGAGTTTCATAGTATGTAAATTATATCTCAATGTAAAAAAAAATTTAAAAAAAAATTACGAGCCTAGAATCCTACTTGGTGAGAATAACATTTTCATCTGAGAGTTGCACTGTCCAGTAAGGTGGCTAGCCACTAGCCACACATGGCTCTTGAGCCCTTCAGATGCAATTAGTCCAAAATGAGCTATGCTATAAGTGAAAAAACAGACTGGAATTCAACAACTTTGTTAAAGAAAGAAAAAGAACGTGCATTACCGAAGTATTTTTTTGATATCGAAATGAGACTATTTTGGATATATATAAATAAAATATAATGTTAAAACGGACTTACCTATTTATTTCTTTACTTTTTAAAATGTGGCTACTAGAGGGACGCCTGGGTGGCTCAGTGGTTGAGCGTCTGCCTTTGGCTCAGGGCGTGATCCCTGGGTTCTGGGATTGAGTCCCACATCGGGATCCCTGCATGGAGCCTGCTTCTCTCTCTCTCATGAATAAATAAATAAAGTCTTTAAAAATAAATAAATAAATAAATAAATAAATAAATAAATAAATAAATAAATAAGACGTGGCTGCTAGAAAACTTAAAATTCTGTATGTGGCTCACATCGTCTTTCTCATGGCCAGCTCTGCCTTCAAGGTCACCCACAGCAGGTTGGTGTCTTTGCAGAGGCCAGTGAAAGTGTTTGCATCTGGAAGTTAGTGAATCTGAGCCTGGCCCTTCTCCTTCACATAAAGGGCTTTGTACCCTGGGCCTGATTAGCTCTGTTCCATTAGCATGACTCAACACATGTAAACAGGGCAATTCAATGGATGCTTCCAGTTTTTGTTCTTTGAGTAGAAGGCCACCTGCAAAAACAGAGCCTTGTTATCTCAAAGAGCAAGGTTCTGGGTCATTATTATTTTAGAAAGTACTTTTTGTGTCTTTTGCTAATGAACTACACAGCAAGTCATCTGAAAAAGGAATTTTTAAAATATCATTTCTTTCCTGCTCACAGTGACTTTTTTCCAAGCCTCAAGTTCTGTGTCACAATATTCTTAGCCTTGACATGCATTTCTGGATTTAAGTGAAAACGGATCATAGGAATTCTCCTGGAAGGGAAATTGTTTTTGCATGAACTGAACACAAGAGTTTATTTGGTAGGCACAATAATGAAGGGCAAATTATTCAAATAGTAAAGGAATGTCCTTCAGTGAGGAAGTTAAGTGAGTTGATTGCTTTTTAAAAAAATCATTAAAAAATTTTTTTAAATCATAACATCTTTTTATTATGAAAACAATGTGTGTTATTTTGAAACATTTCAAAAACAACAACAACAACAAAAAAAAAACAGAAATGAATAACCAACGCTCCTAATCTCACTGCCAGAGATAATCATTGTTAATACACAAATGTCTATCTTTCCATTGGAAAAAACAAAAAAAGGTCTTGGTAAGTCATAATTATTCCATGTAGGGAAAACTGGAGCAAATGCTGTTGTGGATTATTGGATAACAAATAGTAGGACATTATTTTTCAGTCAATCAAAAATAATTCTACTGGCACTCTAAATTCTCAGAAGAAAAATCCAGTTTGTATAGGTTTGGTATACAACATCCCTGTATTACGATTTAGTGGCTGGGCTGAATGTGATCTTTCAGCCCTTACTTCAATAAAACAAGAAAGATATTTACATTATACGCGTAGAAGATGTGGGTGGGCCTATCTCTGTACATTTTTTTTTCTGTTCACCAACAAGGTTGTATAAAAATATTTAGTGCTTTCCTATAGGTTCATGGTGTAATGTCCACGTGGTGGACATTAGTGATGTGGTGTAATGTCCACGTCATGAGGCAGAAGGATGGATTATTCACTGGAGTTTTTACGGACCCACATTCAAGTGTTTCCCCAGCTGTGTTTACAGCTTTGGGTTTCTAAGCCTCTTGAGAAGTAATCAGTTTTGATTATCTTAAATCCCAAAGTAAATTTTCTTTTTTTGGAGATTATTCTACTTGTTAACACAGGTTAGTCTGGCCTATTAAACCATCTTTTAGTGCTGTGACATCCAAAAAGAAAGCTGTGGTTTTGCTTCGAGGAGAAAGGATGATTTGAAATATGACTCAGATTCTTCCTCCTAAGAGGTGAGGTCTCAGGACTCCTTTGTTCTTTTTTCTTTTCTTTTCTTTTCTTTTTTTTTTTAATCTTGTCCTACTCTGTGGTCATTTCATTGAGTAGGTCTGGTTCTCTTTAGTGTAAGTACCTTTAGGGCCAAGATTCTTACCTGATGTTGTTTTTTTATTGGTTCACAGTTTTATCACTTTGTGCATACAAGCACAGACATATATTATGTTCTCAGTAATGCTTGTTTCTTGACTGGTGAGAACTACAAGTGATATTTAAAAGCTTTGGAGATTATAACTTATAGGTGATTTCTTATCGGGTAACTTTTATAAGTGACTATGTTTAATAGTCCTTCGTTTAAACCTTAGTTAAATATTCCTTGGCTATAACTATACAATTAGCCACATGTAGAGCCAGAGAGTTGGCTAAGAGATAAGCCTCTGCCTTTTAACTGTCAGCTTGGACGGATCAATTCACACATCTGTGCCTCAGCTTCCTTATGGAAGTGATAAATAACTGATTGACTTAAGAAAGTGAATGGCATAATGACTGGCATATTGATAAGGTGTCAGTAGATGTTAGCTGCTGCTCCTACCGCCCCAGCCACTAATATCTACAACCACTACCCTCTTGACCAATGTACCCAGTCTTCCACCCACTGCGGGGGCAGGGGGAGGGTACTCTATGCTTCCAGCCTGGGATCTTTGAGAACTACCTATTATTTGGAAAAGTGAGGCAACAAGGGAATACCTGCAGAGCCGGCCAAACCAACCAGATATTCGTTTTGTGACACACGCAAGCACAGAGAATGAGATGACTGCAGCGACAGGGATCTCATAAGGTTCTTAATTTGGTCAACATGTGCTGACCTCTCACTGGTCATATGGTGCTGTCCTAAGACCTAATGCCTGCCTTTGCAGTCTTGTCTCCTGTGAACTTTTTTAAGTGTGTAGTACTTAGGAATGACCTGTGTCCATGTAGGGAATGTGTTTTCCTAGATTTCTATGGGGGAAAAAAATGAAAAGGAGCCTCATTATACACAGAACACTAGAAAAGAGAAAGGATAGGTACTGAATCAAAATGTCCAAGCCTTTGTATTAGTCAACTATTGCTAGATGATGAACCACTTCAAAACCCGGAGACTGAAACAACCACCATTTATTATTTTTCATGATTCTGGGGGTTGGTTGAGTTATTCCTCGGCAGGTTTTGTCTGGAATCACTTGTGAGACTGCCTTTAGCTGGCCTCACTCACGTGGCTGGTTACAGGCCAGAGCCTCTTCTCTTCCCGAGTCTTCTCGTTCACCAGTAGGCTGGCCTGAGCTTCTTCGCAGCATGGCCATCTCAAGGCTCCAAGCCAGCAAGAGGGGAAGCCTCCCAGGGCCTAGGCTCTGAAACTCCCACAGAGCCCGGGTCCAGCCCAGAAAGGTTTACGGGGATGGAGAAATAGTCCCTTCTTCTTGTTGGGAGAAGCATATCACACGGCACAGCATCAGTTAACCACCGCTGAATTTTAAAAAATAATGATAATAGCTTAAAACAATGAGTTTTAAATGTCTCCATAATTCATTGGAGGCCATCATCATAGTAATCTCCCTCAGCCTACGTACCACTCTTTAAATTGTGGCATTTTCTCTTTAGTGGCATGTTTAGCCCTCATTTCTTTCCACAGCTAATCACTTTGAAGTGTCATGACAAAACTAGGGTTGATGATGTGAGGAAAGAGGAAAGAGATCTCCATTTCTGTCTCACTTCAGAGTCCAAAAACAGATGAATGAATTTAGGAATGGCTCCAAAAGTCAACTTGGGATAAGATGAAGAATGTACATGTCTTAGCAGAGAAAAGGAGCCAGATTCCCAGGCAGGGCCACACCCCTGGAGTCCTCCCTGCACCTGGAGCTCCCTTTGAAGTGAAGGAAATGGCTCCACCGCAA
Organism: Canis lupus baileyi; assembly: GCF_048164855.1. NCBI lineage: Eukaryota > Metazoa > Chordata > Mammalia > Carnivora > Canidae > Canis > Canis lupus. The sequence continues at coordinate 48,353,343 of NC_132851.1, read as the reverse complement.
GGAGGCTGAAGGAGACAGATGTGAGTGTGGAATGCAAGTCTAGTAAACATTCTATAAACACCAGAAGGGAAGGGACTCGGGAGCAGTAAACAGCGTGGGCTGACTAAAAGTATCTCAAGTTCGTTTTTGGCTTCTTCCTATCTTACTTCATTTTGGATCCTGAGGAAGTTCACAATTTGGACAAGTCTGTGACTCTAAGATGTATGAGCTAAAGAATTGGCCATTTCCGCAGGTACCCGTGATGGAACCCTTCACCTTCTGCCCAGAATTGTGTGATCCACTTTACTTAGGTTAACCCTGCAGCCAAGAAAGGAAGCATGGACAAGGTAGCAAGAGAGGTAGAAACATCAAAGGATAACCATTTCCAGAAGGTGATGGAGACTTTCTGAGTGCTATTTCTGAGAGGAAATGCTATGTCATGTGGGAGGGGTCTTAGAGTTAAATATAGGAACCCCAGAAGCAGAAACTATTTCTCGGGGAATGTGTTGGCATGCAGGAATACAAATGGAATAGCAAATTTTCCTGGAGAGGAAGAAGTTATCCATGAGGTACGGTCCCTCCAACTGGCCAGGTGAGTTCCTTTTGTCCAATCTGCATAGGTGATTCAGTTCAAGCAGAGGTACAAGTGTGCGGTCATACGTGAGTGGTCTTTTTGTTTTCTCCTTTTTTGGCTTGGTGCCTCCTTTTCTCTTCCACACCTACCAATTCGCAACCCACCCACCTACCCAGATAACCCATATGAATAGTCTAAGATGTGTCTTTCCTATTTTTACCAATGGTTACATAATCACATACACATGCTCACACATAACATACAAGTGATTTCTGATCATTGTTCTTTTACAAAAATAGAACCATTGTGCCTTACTCAGTCAGCAACACCTTCTGAAGGTCTTCCTGTCAACCAGCACAGCTTAGAATCATTCTCCTTAGTGGCTACATTGGCCCATCATATGGATATTCCATAGTTTACTCAGCCATTCTCCTATTCCTAGAAACACAATGTAGCTTTTGCAAACAATTTGCAAAAACAAACAAACAAACAAAAAAAAAAAAACCCCATAAAACCTAAAATAACTTCTCACTCTCCAAAAAACACCTTTATGTGAACCCTTTGGTTCTGGTGACCTTGTTTCTACCCAACAGGTTCTCAGGAAAAGGACTGCTGGCCTGAAGAGTCTATGTATTTTAAATTGTAATACATATCACCTTACTATTTCCCCAAGAGGCTGTGACTTTTTGTTTTGTTTTGTTTTTTTTTTTGGGGGTTTTGGGTTTTTTTGCTTAAGAACTTTCCTAGGGATCCATTTTTATTGGCATTTGACCCAGAATCCTACCTGTGGGCAAGGGCACAGACCTGGTCTCCTACCCTGCACTCCATTCAGTCTCTGTTAATCCACCAGCCTTACCAGTTGTCCAAAGGTAGAATGGCCAAGGGACACATTGTGCTCTCTCACCAGTCTACCAAGTCTCAGAATTGGAGGGTGGGCAGTATCTGGAATTCCGCCCATTTAGTTCCATAACAGAAAACAAGCGGATGTAGGAGGGGGGTAGTGAAGATGCTGGAGGCCATGCATCTTGCTAGGTCTTAATAGCTGTGTCTCTGGATTTGTAGGCCACTCTTCAACTTTACAGCTCTTGCATAGTTCCTTGGGGTAAGCGACCAGTGACCGACACTCCATACATATTCGACTTAAAGCTGCTGACTCGGTGCCACTTGAAGACCCACCTGGTCCTCTGGACTCATCATCACAATGATCCCATCAAAGGAAGAGCTGGGGCAGTCATATACCATCTCCCTGTTACCCTTCATCTGAAGGTCTTTAATTAATGTTTTAAGAGGGGATGACAGAGGAGCAGAGAGAGAGGGGGAGAGAGAATCTCAAACAGGCTCCATGCCCAGCACAGAGCCCAATGCAGGGTCAATTCCACAACCCCGGGATCATGACCCAAGCCGAAATCAAGAGTAGGATGCTTGACTGACTGAGCGACCCAGGCATCCGGGCTCTAACATTTCTCATTTCATTCACGCTGCATGAATTGCTCCCTTTCCTACAGCCCTGCCAGCAATAAATGTTATGGATCTTTTAAATTTTAGACAATCTGACATCTCGTTGTTAATTTAATTTGCAATCCCTTCCCTTGTGGTGAATTTGAGGTTATTTGCATGTTTCTTGGCATTTGGATTCACTTTTCTGAGTTTGGCCATTCACATTCTTTACCCATTTTCCTATTGGCTTGTTCTTGTCTCTCTTGTCAAATTATAATCTTTAAAATACGTTATAAAAACTAAATATATTGTCTGCATTATATCTATTTCTGCAAATCTGTCATAGTCAATGATATTTGTAAACTTTTGCCTTAAAAATTGTAATTTTTATAGTTAAATACACCTGTCATTTCTCTTGCAGCTTTTGACTTCTCAGTTTTTATCAGAAAACTTTTCTTGCACAAATAGTACATATAATCTACTGGATTTTCTTGCAAGAGTTTTGCTTTTTCTTTATATTTTTCATTCATATTTTTGTACTATATCCTTGGATGTGCCATAAAATTGGGATCCAATAGGGTTCTCATTTGAATATAATGGCTTCATAGAGGGTTGGAATAACTGGCAAGGAAGTCCACTGCCCTATCTCTATTTTTCCAAAATTATTTGTCTTGTCTTTGGTATTTATTTTTCTCCAGAAGCTTTAGGATCACTTTACCCAACTGCCAAAAGCAAAGACAAAAAATACCCACACTGTTGAGATTTGGGGGAATTTTATGGCATTGAGTCTTCTCATCCAAGAATTTGGTATATCTTTCCATTTCTTCATTTCTCCTTTTACATATTTTAGTATGACCTTGTTGTTTATTTCCTTTTTTTGTTAAATCTAAGTATTTCACAAGGGTTTCTTTTTCACTGTTTTAAATGGATTTCTTCCATTCCTGTTCTTATTGCCAGAGTAAAGAACAAGCTACTGATTTTGTTTTCATATTTTTAGATCCATCTACTTCACCAAATTCTCTTCTTAATTCTGGGAGATTTTTACTAGATTCCTTTGGGTTTTCTAGGTTTACAATCATGTCATCCACAAAAAAAAAAAAAAAAAAAAAAAAAGTTTGTCCTCTTCTTTTCCAATGTTTTTTCCAGTTTCAAAATTTGTTCCCATAAAATTTCATATTATGTTCTTTTAATCCTTTTGGTCATTTTAATCTGTTCTTTTAACTCCTTGATCTTTTATAATTTTGCTTTTTCTTCTTTTTAAAAATCAAGCTTATCTAGTAAATGTTTGCATTTTTAATATAACAAGATTTTAAATTTATTTACATATTCTACTACTTTTTTTACTTCTTTAAGATTCTAACTTTATTAATTACTCTTTTGTTTTCTTCTTTTTTTGATAATTTCTTAAAATGTGGTTTTAGTTTCTTTATTTCTCGTCTTCATTCTTTCACAAGGACATTTTGACTATATAATTTTTGATACAACCTTCGTAGAGCCTTAGAGTATATTATAAAATTCTCTTTTTGTAGCTTTTATGATGGCCAGTGATTTCCCTTTAATTTCTTCTTTTAGCCAAATGTAATCTAAGAATTTCTTAATTTCCAAGTAGTCAATTTTTTGGTCATTTTAAAATATTTTCTTTCTTATGTAGTGAATTAGGATCAGACTGCATAACCTATAGAATTTTTACTCATTGAATTTGCTGAAGTTTTCTTTGCAGCCAGGTATAAATGTTCATAAATGTTTCACAGACATGGAAATTGTATCAGGAATGTAGGATTTGGGCCAATTATGGTGTTGGAAGGCAGCATGGTATAAAGATCGAAAGCAAAGACTTCAGAGAAAATGTCTACTTCCAAATCTTCACTTTACCCTATGGTTATGAGCATACTTGTAAGATATGAATGATAATAATGTCAACTTCATAGAGTTCTTATGAGGATTACATTATTTAATATTAGTAAGGTATTTAGAATGGAAATAAGCAATAACAAGTGCTACATAGTTATTATGTAAATAAAATAATCAAGTCTATGTCCTTCTTTCTTTCTTTCTGCAGAATTGTCCAATACAGTCCAAAGAGATATATCAAGTTAATATAAGTTTTTTTGGGGGGGCGGGGGCGGGGAATGGCTTGTGGGTTAAAACAGTATCCTCTTGCTATTTTCTTTTTTAGTTAAATTTTAAATTATTAAAATGATAAATTTTTAAATGTAAGACTTCCTTGGCTTTCTAAAATTGTATATATTCTTTTTTTTTTTAATTTAAGATTTTATTAACTTATTTAAGAGCAAGCCAGTGGTGGTGGGGGTCAGGAGGGTGGTCAGAGGGAGAGAGAATCTGAAGCAGACTCATCACTGAGCATGGAAGTCAATACAGGGCTTAATCCCAGAACCCTGAGATCGTGACCTGAGCCAAAACCAAGGGTTGGATATTTAACCAACTGAGCCACCCAGGCACTCATAACTGTATATTTTCTTTTTTCTTTCTTTCTTTTCTTTCTTTCTTTTTCTTTCTTTTTCTTTTTTTGGCTTTTATAACTTTTTTGTATTTTTATCTTTTGTATATTTTTTTATTGGAGTTCAATTTCCCACCATATAGCATAACACCTAGTGCTTATATTTTCAATGTTCATCCTACACTCTGGATTTTTCTTATCCTTGCTACTTGTGTTTTTACACTTGACCACACTTAAATAAAAAATTTTTCTCTTTTATAAATTGGTCCAAATCTCATTCTTCCTTAACTAAGTTGCCTTTTCCCCCAAATAACACATAAATAACTATTCTTACTATATTTTAGAATGCTAGATTTTTTTTTTCAGGGTAGTTTGGGCAAGATAAAGTAGCCCATGAAATCAGATTGGATTAGAGGAGTGTGTGCTCCCAAAATGGTGTTGTGTCCTGACTTCCACGGTCCATTTATTTTCATCATTTCCAGTGCTTTTTTTGTTTTTAATGTACAAATCCAAGTTTCTGTCTCATATTCCTTTTGTTTAAAGAAATTCCTTTAAAAGTTCTTGGAGTTCTTGTCTATTGGTAATGAATGCTTTCAATCTTTGATTATCTGAAAAAGTCTTAATTTCCCTTTACTTGAACAGCTTTTCGCTGCGTATAGAAATTTGTGTTTACAGTATTTCCTTTTCAGTATTTGAAAGGTGTTCTTCTATACCCTTTGGCTTTCACAGGTCCTGCTGTCTTTCTCATCTTCCTTCCACACGTCTGAACCATTAGGAAGGCCTTCTCTCATCTTCTACCCTGCCCCAGTCTTTCTTATGAACACCTGGTGTGGTCTGTGGAGAATAGCCTGTGATTGAGTGTGAATTTTCCTTTTATCTGCAGCTCCCAGGATTGCTATGCTTTCCTGATAGCCCAAACTTGACTTCAGAAATTGTTTGCAAATTTTAGCTGAAGGTTTCTTACCTACTTTTATGAAAAATCTGTCTCCCTTCCATACTCTGCTTCAGATTAGCTAGTACTCATTTTATTTCTCCTTCGAGATTAGATTTCAGGCTAGTTGGTTGCCCTACAACCTCAGCTCTTTAATGGAACCCAGAAGAGTTATAATTGCATAGATTATTCTGCTTTTCCTTTTTCTTAGGAGGTGAGGTTTCCTCCAGATTTTTACTTTTTTTTTTTTTTAAGATTTTATTTATTTACTAATGAGAGACACACAGAGTGAGAAGCAGGCTCCTCTCAAGGAGCCCGATGTGGAACTTGACCCCGGGACCATTATCATGCCCTGAGCCAAAGGCAGATGCTCAACTGCTGAGCCACTCAGGCGTCCCCAGATTTTTACATTTTAAGAGAAATCCATTTACTGAGATTTTAAGATTAATTGACAAATATTATTATTTAATCTATAAATCTGGCCCAAAAATGCAGTTCCTTTTTATAGTACTTTTATAACTTAATTTATTAAATTTCCTTAAAATCTTCAACTGCACTATAAATTATGTGATAATAAAGATAGTATATTAAATTTTCTTCTTAAGCATGCCAACTATCTATTATAGTAGATTGTATTTTCCAGAATGGCTACCATACCATGATTCCTATCCCATATGTTCTCTGTGTGAACTTGCTCCTTTCCATCAAGAGACACTATTTTTCTATCCCTTTAAATTTGGGTGGCCCTTGTGACTCCTTCTGCCACTAGAATATGGGAGAAGTTATGCTAATTCAGTTCTAGGCATGGCCCTTAACTCTTGTCAGCTTCCACTTCACTAGGTTAATGGGAACTCCCAGTCCTGCAGTGATTTTATAATCTAGGTTTCCTGGATCCTCCCTTAATTCTCTGATGAGTAATGCAAATCATCCAGGGGCTGTGAGGAGGGTTAAGTAGTTTTAGCATTTGTTTACAGTCAACTCCCCCTTTTTTTTTTATTTGGTTCTATTATCAATTATTTTAATATTTTTTCATCAACTCCTAATAGATCATTAAATTACCTCTCATTAATTTTGCATATCTCTTTTGGCCCGCTTTTGTGGTCACAACTCCAAAGTCATTTTAGTGACAGCCTGAAGTTACCCACCGGAATTGTACTTTTTAAAAAATCAAGTTGTTATTCTATTTCTAATTGTGTTTGTTTTATATAGTTAGATATCTGATATTTGATGCATACTTTGATGTTTAATGCAACCTGCTTAGGACTATTATATCCTCTTTATAAAAAGTGTCTTTTATCATGGTGGAGTGTCTTTTTCTTGCCTTATTTAATGATTTTAATTTTAACTCCATTTTTGCTGATGTTAATATCCTATTTCTGACCTATTCATCTTTGCATTCTTCTCTTTTCCTGCCCTTATTCTCATCACATTAATCCCATTTAGTTGAATTTTGTGTATGAAAGCCTCTGCTATTTGCTTATTCAGCAAATACTTATTGAGCACCTTACCATGGCCTAGACTCTGTTTTAGACATTGATGTATAAAACCAAGATGCTTGCCCTCAAGAAAATCTATAAGAGCAGACAGAAAATAAACAATATGCATAATAAATAAGCAATAATAACAAAGCATTTTGGAAGTACCAAATGCCATGGAATAAAATGAAAGTAGAGCAGTGTATGTAGGATCGGGAGCAGAAGGGGGAAGTTTGCAACTGTAAATAGAGTGGTCCCAATAGGTCCCATTGAAAGGGTGACATTTGAGGAATAATTCAAGGAGGGAAGTAGCCAGCCAGGGGAACACCTGAGGAAGAGTATTCCAGGCAGAAAGAATAGCCAATACCAAGTTGTAAAATAGAGTATGTTTGGTGTATAAAAGGGAAAGCAAGGAAGCCAGTGTGGCTGGAGTAGGTAGGGTAAAGGGAAAGTAGCAGATTAGGACTGAGCATCATCATGGATCAGGCGATAGGGACATCATTGGTAACTTGGCTGAGTATGCACGGTTTTGAAGAAATGGAAAGGAAATGCCATGTTCTTCATTTAGCACGATGGTGGACATGCTTAACTCTATTTCTTCTAATTTCGTTATTAGTGATTTGACTTTTTTTTTCCACTTTTTCTTTTTCCTAATTGTTAAAAGTTTGACCATTCTTGGAGGCAGGATATCCCCAGTCTGAATTTCTTGCATTTTCTGATCTCTAGCCTAATCTCATTTCTGTCTTTGCCCGACACAAGAAGAGACAGGGAATTTTAGCCATTCTTTCCTGTAGGCCCTGGGCACGGAAGAAGGAAGAGGGCTGTGTGTGGCTTTGGGCCATTGTGGCAGTCTGGGCAGGAAACAGGTGTCATGGTCATAGCAGGTCATCGAAAACAACTTCCTAAAGGGGCCATTCCGAAGGTGAGCACAGGGATAGTGTAGTACTCAGTGCTAGTAAGAGTGTGTATTTCAGTGGGAGGGGTGGAGCCATTACCACACAGGAGAACAGAAGCAATGACTAGAACTCAGAGTTTGTGCCCTGTTGGAAAATCAGCCACCTCATTAATGTGAAAGGGACTTTATTTTTATTTTAAAGATTTATGTATTTATTTTTTTAGGGTGAGAATGGGGAGGAGGGGCAGAGGGAGATGGAGAGTGAGAATCTCAAGCAGACACCCTGCTGAGCATGGAGCCTCAAATGGGGCTTGATCTCACAACCCTGAGATCATGATCTGAGCCAAAACCAAGAGTCAGATACCTAACCGACTGAGCCACCCAGGTGCCCCCTGGAAGAGGAGTTTAAATGCACATGAGATAGCATGTCACTTCCCCTGGAATTCTATATGTTCATAGCATCATCTTTTCTAGTTTCCTGTCCTTGCATCACTCTTCTTGGGAGGGATGACAACCTGCCATCCCCACACAAGAAGCTCAACCCATCCCAGACATGAGCACACATCTTTAGTCTGAGAATTTACTTTCTAGTTCATTATATGAAATATAAGTTACTCTGTCTCAGACTTTGGACTGATATTCATAACTTACTTTTAGTTATGAAAAACAAACAAATCCATCTAATCTGTTTTCCAGATATCAGATATTCTTTGGAGATCTAGTTAAACTGGTCCTGAACTCCAGTACAACTGCCTGTGAAAATTCAGTCCTCACCTTAATAGCTATGCGTTCCTGGGTCACTTTCTCTTGCTTCTTCCTGACTCCACATTCCCACATTGGCATGGGCTCTGCTAGCTCTGCTTCTTGTCTACCAGGCTTTTAAGTCTAGAAATTTCACCAGTTTTCCCCCAAACATCTTCATTACTTTAGCATTTGTGACTATAAAAATTTTAATAATAGGTCACATTTCAAGGTCTCAGTTCATTTTTTCTTCAACCCTTTCCTATTTAAGGAGGGAATACTGTATTTAGGATAAAAGAATAAATAAGGAGTATACCAGCTTTAGTTGCTGTTATATTGTTAGTGGGGCAATGGGAAGAGAGTAATGTGCATTCTTTTCTAGGAAGAATAGAACAAAAACCAGCAGCTCATTGGCAACTTTGATTGGATGAACCATCAGCTTAATAAACTATCCTCCAACAAATTCATAGAACAACAACAGTTCCCTTTGTTTCTGCACCACTATCTATAAGAATTGTTAATATGTGTGAGAGGCCTGTGTTACAGCGAGAAGGCCATCAGAAATAAATTTTTAATTTGTGAAATCATTGGCAAATATTCCAGGTAGTATGATAGCCCATGTAACTGGGGGTTGTTTTGAAAACATTAAGAATCAGTACAGCTACAGGCATCAACCAATAATAGAGTAGACCAGTCAGATAAGGTGTCAGGAGTAATTACCTGGAACAGCCACATGGTGGATGCCCGCTTACCTTACCTCTGACCCAATAGCAATTCTGCTAATTCACATCATTTTGTGCCCAAATGTTTCTCTTCTCTTTCCCTTTCCAAACTGAACTTTGTGCATCACACACTTATTCAACAAAGACATTATTACATTTTTTCAGGTGCTCTTCCAATCTTTACTTAGCTCCAGTCCCATTGTCGTCCACATAGGTATTATCCCTAATAAAGTCCTTGCATGTTTCATCATATCTTGGCATCTGTTTCTCTCAGGAGCGGACAAACTCCCTAATGGTTGTATCAAGATCACAGACAGCAGAGTTCACTCTTTACATTTGGATTTATCCTGGGATCACTGCAGAAGTTAATTTCATTTCCATCATTTTTGACGCGTACATTGGCAGACCCTGATTTTTACTTCTCATTCTGTCCCTCGTTCCATTGACCAGCAGAATCCTAAGGCTTCCTAATGAGGATCCACTTTTGCTTTTCTATGAAATCTCATGTGATCATTTCCAGGGGAGGAATATGGTACTGATAGAAGACAGCCAGTCAAGCAGGGATAAAGAGGGTAAGTGGTATACGGATTCTATAGAACAGGGAGAATTGTGTGAGAAGGGGTGGGTTAGGGAGAAATAATGGTTTAGAGAGTTTGACTTTGAGAAGACTGACACTTGGGACTGACCTGTCAGTGACCTCTTGCATGTGGTTCCTGGTTCCTTCGTCCTGGAGAAGATGCTACCTTGAAATGGGTTGAAGGCAGAGCAGGAACATCATAGATCTTATTCCAACTTCAAGTTCAGAGTTGGTGTATGCAGCAAGCCCGAGGGGCAGAGATGAGGAAGGGACATCCTAGCACCACTGTTGTCCCTCTGCCAAAACTTTGCAGCTACATGATGTTGAAGAATGAGCATCTCGCAGTACACCTAGCTTGCTGCCGCATTCACACCGTAGTCACAGCTGTGAGTTTATTGGGCAGATGGAACATGAACAGTGTTGATCCAGGTGCAGCCAAATCACCTACAAGGGCTGGCCACCCTGGGGAGACACTTAAGTGAGAGTCACCTAACATGGGGGTGTGAATATGCCTGCAGCAGGACATGTCAAAGCTGTACTTCCAGTCCACCTCCTGGGGCAACTCAGAGAAAGTGAGATTGGACTGGAAGGGTGACCTCTCCCCTTGCCAAAGGACCACACCACTTCAGGGGGACAGCCTGAACCAGAAGAACCAGCCTGGCCACCCTGAGCTGATGGCCTGCATTGATATTGACAAAGCCTCAAATTAAGACGGTACAAACAGGGAACTTGGAAACCTAGGGCCTCTGTTACCAAGACCAGTTAATAACACTGCTCCTGGCTCTTAACTCTCCATAAATGCCGAGTGAACTGAGCTGAAGGGATTTGAATGCAAAATGCAGACCTCTTCTCAGACATTCTCATCTCCCAGGGGCGAGGGATGATTTCCTGCTGTCTTACCTGTACTTTGGCCCCTCAGTTGCAGTTGAAGTCAACATTTCCAATTCAGGATGAGTTAAGCCACTCAGTAATGGAGGACTCCAGGAAAGGTGTATAGTGATAACAACCCCACAGCCTCATAATTGGCAAAGGACAGTAGGTTCAAGTATTCATTATTCTGTGATAATCTAAACTTTGGACTGGAAACGCAGCTTCCATGCTGACTTTGGGAAGAGATGACCGCTCCTGCTGCAGAGTACCCAGGACTGGACGTGGGGAAGCCCTCCCCGCACATCATCCCAGCTCAGGTGCACTGCTCCACCTCACGGCTGCTTCATGACCACCAGGAAGTCTACCCTTGTTAACTCCAGGCACCTTGTCATGGAGAAGTGACAGGTAGCCATGGAATTCAGCTCTAAGAAAGGCCTGAAAAGGCACCCATCCAGGTTCATCATCCAAGTTGAAAAGGAGCGTCTTCACCTGCTCATGATTCGAGAAAAGTCACATGAACTTCCCATTGTTGAGACTCTTAGTCAGAATCTGACCATGAGTCCATCTCCTCATTAATGGTGAGTGGTCTTCGTCATATTCTCTTTCTTATATTCTTTAATTCAGGAGAACTAAAGGACAGGCTTCTTGGCTCTGATCCTCATTTTTGAGGACCTGCTCTTTCTTGGACGGAAGTGAAATTTCATTGAGAAAGAAAATGCTTCCCCACCGAGAAAGTTGGCTTCCTCTGTGTTTATCACACCTGAGAAGGCCAAGCAATACGATTCCCCTCTTGATTTTGCCTTTTCCACTCCATCTCACAGGGACATTTTTTGGAGGGGTGTGTATTTGTAAACACTTTATGTTACTAGTTATTAAGAATTTTCAGACTCCCTCAGGATAAAGTTTGGAGAAGTCAGGCTCTTGGGCCTGGACTCTATAAGACAGCAGAAAAGACAGCAAATCCGTTGGAGGGTCACGGTGAAGAAAATGGTAATTTGTCCTCCATGAAGGATTGACGGCTCAGAAAATGGAATTAAAAGGGAATTAAATTACACCAGATGCTTTCAAAGCTTATGAGGTTTGAGGTGGGGATCTTTAAGAATAGCTTACTGAAGTAGACCGATCCACAGTAAAAGAATTTCAGTTCTACAGATGTAAATATTCTACAGATGTTTCTGGCACTTGCAGAGAATGGGTCTTTTTTTCAGATTCTTCCTAGGATGCCAGCAATTCTGACTGTGGTCATGAAACTTTGAGACCACATGCAAGGAGTGATTAGTCTTTCTACCCTCTCAGAGAACCCGCCCATACAATGTGAAGACCGTAAGTTGTAAGAGGCCACAGGTTCTCTGGGGTGTCACACATAGGATCCAGAAACAGGTGAGGCTACTATAATATTGCTAACTGGGCAAACTCGGACAAGTACTTTTTAACAACTTGGAGCCTGTAGACGAGAAGAAACAAGCCCGTGCCCTCCTTGCAACTGCACCTGTGCCACTCCTCCATTAGGCAATTTCCACCTCTGATTGTTTAACCATTGGTCTTAAACTCTGCTTATTCTTTGTGAGTTTCTGAAAATAGAGCCTTCACATCCTTGACACTGACTTGTGTATTAGCAGTGTTTAATAAATTTGTTGGATAAGCAAGTGAAAGAATGGAGGGGTGAATAATGAATGTCTAGATTGTAGTATTACTGTAGCACTTCAATGGGATAAAATCATCTCCCTCTCTGAAGTCCACAGGCCTAAAGTGCTGGGAGAAGGAAATAGAACCTTAAGATTTAACTTGTCGTGAGTTTCTCCATTCCCTCCTCCTCCCTTTGTCTTGTATTCATCTTTAGTTCTCTATTCTTTTTTTTTTTTTATATTTTATTTATTTATTTGAGAGAGAGACAGAGATAGCAACAGAGAGCACAAGCAGGGAGGAGAGAGAGAAGCAGATTCCCCACTGAGCAGGGAGCCTGATGCAGGACTCGATCCCAGGGCCCTGAGATCATGAGCTGAGCTGAAGGCAGACATTTAACCGACTGAGCCACCCAGGCACCCCTTTTAGTTCTTTTAACTAATATTTATCACAGGCATTGGGCTAAGTTCCTTCCTGACACTGGGCTGAGTCCTGAGGGCCTATGTAAAGCTGTATTCCCTACCTGGCTATCTAGAGACGAGACGGTCTTTTAAAAATGGCAATCCGTGAAATACGGCTGAAAAGTAGAGTGTGTGGCAAGCTCGAGGGAGGCACAGACCTCGGGGAGGTCACTGAAGGTTCTGTGAAGGAGATGACATCGGAGCTGAGCCCTGCAGCGGGAGGAGGAGTCTCCCAGGCCAAGGGAGGAGTCGTACCTGAGTCTCACGTCTGCCTGCCACCCAGTGGGCATGTTGGACAGGTTACATTACCTCCCAGAGACTCCATTTCTTCATCTGTTAAGTAGAGTTAGTTCCTGGGATTTCTGCCAGGATTCTGTAAAAGAACACAGAAAATGTGCATACTGTCGATCTGGGCAATGGTACATGAACAATAAATGTTAGGGTAAGAGCCTGGAAGCGAGAGATACTAATTATTTATGGGAACCACAAACAGGTTTTGGGGGGTATCTAAGGAGAACTGTTCTCCGTCTACATTTGGGATAATTTGAGCAAAGTCCCAAAGTGTAATTATGGAGGCAAAAAGATCACCTTTTACATGGGAATGGTAAAATTGAGGAACAGTACCTGGAACAAGGGAAAAAAGAGCTTGAGGACACTGGGACCAGGCAGACGTGTGAGCAGCAGTTTCTCAATCAGAAGCCTGCCCAGAAAAGACCCAGAGCTTGGCACAGCACAGGAAATGTCTGGCTCACTCCCAGGACAGGAAAGAAAGGAGCAAAACCGGGCTGGCCTCCTTGTTCTTTCCCATTTTCCCAGTCAGGGACTCCCAGAGGCAGAGTGAGCCAAGGGTGGAGCCGGTCAGGGTTCACTTTGGAAACCACTTTCGCATGGAAACGGGGGTGTGTAGCAGTGCTCCTCTCTGACACAGAGTTACTCGGGCACCTCAGGTCTGGTGCACGGTGTTCTGTGGATGGGGAAGAAATGATATAACTGAGTTTTGATAGGCAGGCAGGGCCCAGATCATGAAAAGCCTAGGGTGCCAGGTGAGGAAAATGAACTGAGGGTGGGGTGAGCCTCAAGAGGGAAGGGAGAAGTGATACAGGAATGCCACGGAGAGTAACGAGTACAGCAGGCACTGCAGGACATCCCTAAAATAGGGGCACCAGTCTTCAGGCTTATGGGAAGAGAGAAGGCTAGTGCCACAGTCCCACCAGGTCACTAGGAAGTGGAAGATGCTGGCCAGGATGTGCAATCTGGGCCAGATAAGCTTGAAGTGAAAACAGTATGGGAAAGATATTCTTGGGTGACCTCCAGGAACCAGGGGACATAATCAATGCAGAGAAGAAGACAAAGTGTGAGTAAGGGAGTGAAGAACCTGAATGGTGGTGAATACAGCAGAGAATGGCATTTCTCAGATTTTTTGAGATGGAAGATTGGGAAGTCATAAGAAGATCCAAGAGGTGGCCGTAAGAAGCAACAGCTCAAGAGGAGCAGAGGTAAATGTCCTCAGAGTTGAGGAGGCCAAGGATGCTTGAGGGGTCATCCACAAGGACATGGAAGCCCTTAGAATGAGGCCAAAGTTAACAAGATGAAGAGATATCTTCTATCGATGATACGTGGCCCTGGGTCATCATTACCGCTGCATATAAAGGAACCAATAAAGAACTGGTTCAGTGGATCACCAAAGAATGGACTGATCCACCTGGTTTATGCAGGAGTGGAGTCATATTAACATATTTACAGCTGTGGAATATAGGCCTTGTGAAAATTTTAGGGACCGCCAACAATGAAGTCCGTGTGTGTGTGTGTGTGTGTGTGCGCGCGTGCTAAAGAAGAGCATGCTGGCCACAAATATGTGCCATGTTCACAAAATAGGTGCCAAGTCCAATAACTAATGTCCTCCCTCCCCACCCCACCCCCAACCTCCCAAGTAGCACACAAAGCAGAGAAGTGTCTGCCCCTAAACCGTAGATCCGTAGAGCGTCCTAGAAGTTCATCTGCACAGCAGGCAATGCGCAGGCCCTGAGGTTGTGAGAGAACCAGAATCTCTTCCACATACACGGACCAGACGGCATTTATCACATCAGCTGATCTTCGTGATTATTACTATTATTTTCCATAATTGCCCTTGTGGGATCTGCTTATTTGCATCATGCTCAGCACTTGTAATTAGCCAATGAAAGATCAGGGGCTAAGCTCGTTAAAAAAAAAAACAAAAAAAACCTGAGGCCAATATGATGGAATGTATACAGTAATTTCATCTCATAATGCTGAGTACTTTCAGCCAAAGAGGCTTTTTCTCGAGATGTGTTTATTAAAATCACATGGAATATGTTTTGTTGTGGCCTTTAGTCATCCTAGACAACTCTACAAATATGCCATAAAAAAAAAAAAGGAAGCAAACAGGGGCTAAGTAATTCTGACGAGCCATGAGGCATGGTCTTAGCCGTAGGTTCACTGCAGGAGGAGGCCTTGAGCATGCCAACCTTCATTGTGTTGATCTAGAAGGAAAGAGCTTTGAAAACAGACCTCCTTTCTCCCCTTAGATTTCCCTGTCAGGATACATAAAAGAATAAAAACTAATCAAAAAGCCCAAGTGAGCTGGCTGGTTAACCGGGACAGGCCCAACCTTGAGTTCAGAGAGAGTTCTAATGGGATCCACCTGTCCCTCCAGACAACCATGTTTACGGGATGTGAGGACCGTCAAGGAGGCCTGCCTCTGAAGAGAAGGATGATCATAAGGTCCCCGAAATGGCATCTCCTGGAAGTTTAGCTCCACACTGAAAACATGGTCACTCTTTAGGTTTTCTGGATAAGTCTACTCTTATTTACAGTTGTTGTTATTGACTTTACAGTTGTTCTCTGTACTGAAGAGTCTATTTTTCGCTGTATTCAACCTTTCTTAAAATGTCACTCTTAATAAGTTACTCTGTGCCCAAGATGCTGAATGTCTTCCTTCCTTCCTTTTTTTTTTTTTTTTTTTTGGTCCCAATTAAAAAAGCTGTTTGTCCATCATAAGTGTAGTAGCCAGAATCACCGTGAAGACCTGAAGCAGTCAGCCCTTGAAGGTCTTTGTAATCTGGTCCCCCCCTTAGCCATCCAAATGTAGCATGCAGTGGATCCTCTTCCCCCTGCCTCCCCCAGCTCTCCCCACCACACCTTCCTCCCCAGCACACACAGGCTGGTATCATCCCTGCCTCCGTCTATGCTGCCACCCCGTTCAGAACTATGTGCCCTTCTCATCGTCTCGCCAATCTTCCAAGGTCCCACACATTCTCCGTGAAGTCCTCCCTGATGGCACCAGCCAACACTACTCTTTTCCTTTCCTGATTATCCCTCCATCTTCTGTGAAGCGAGGCATAGAAATTACACTGTCTTTGGACTTCCATCTTCAAGATTCTGAGGTTACCTCTGAGCTACAGGGTGCCATGGCCTTTCAGCAAGGACTAATGGTTCCCCTGTATGGTATGGGGGGAAATAATGAAACAATGTGCATTTAGTAGTTGCCACCCCGGCCTCAACCAGCCATCATGGCAGTAGTTTGTCCTGGAACTTAATTTCACGTTGTCTCATATTATCCAATTGTATGTAGTTCCTTGTTCTTACGGCTGTCCTGATAAGATTTTCAGATTTTAAGGGGATGGACTATTGAAGTTATAAAGAGAAATAACCATAAAAGATGTCATTGAGACTTACAACTGATCATTCTGAAGGGGCCCCTCAGGTTGATCTTCCATTCTTGGACTTGGTTTGACAGGCTTCAAAAAGATGATTTCAAGTGACACGTTCAGGGTGTGTTTTCTCATAACTATGGGCACAAACATGCCTCTGGGTATATGTCCTAGACTTATGTGGTCTACGTATAAACCAGATTAATAATTCATTTGCAACGGAAGACACTTCTCCCAGAAACTACACCCCCTCTGGGCTACTTCCACTAGATACCTCCTTCTGAGTAGAGGGTGGGTAAGAAGCTTCGTTAGTATCCAAGAAGCTAGTTACCTGGTGAGAATGAAATCAGAAACTCTCCTCCCCTTCCTTCCACTGGTTAAAACTGCTCTGGGCCTGTTATTCGCTGGCTGGGCTGCCCTTAAGTAAGTTCTCAGCCTTTCTATGCCTTGGTTTCCCCAGTTTTCAATGCAAACAGTACCTAACTTATAGGGCTGTTGTAAAAAGTACTTAGAACAGTTAAGTGGTGCTTGCTAAGCACTTACTTGATGTCAGCTTTTTATTTTATTAGTTCTATCTTTTCCTCAATACTTTAGAAATATCATTTCCTTAATAATGCAATGGAATACATTATTAAGCTCTTACTCCAATAGCCCTAATGGGATAATGAAGTCCCTATTGTTTTTATTTGACCTTTAGAGATTATTCTAAATCCAGGAGTACCAAGATCTATCTCACTCAGGATGGCTGATTGTGTGAAATACATCTAGTTTTTTCTCTTCCTCTTCATTTATACCCCACACCAGAGAGTGAGCTCCACTCCTGCTTCAACTCTTGTCCTTCCTTTTTATTCATCAGGCCATATATGCGGATGGCTGAGCATATATGAATACAGCGAGTGAAGCCCCACAGCCTGGAAGCCTTTGGATAAAGCTTTATGCATCGTCACTTCCTATAAATTCTTCCTCCCCAACTCCCCCCACTCCCTCCAAAAAAAAAAAAACCCAAACAAAAAATCTGTGACTCCAGTCTCACAGGACAGACTTGGTGGCCCTAGAAAAAGGTGAGGCATGATTGACACGCAGGGAGGGCAGGCGGCCTCCAGACTACTGGGAGGCTGGGCCTTCTAGATGATTCATCCGCTTGGTGGCTCGCCCTGCCCTTCTCAGGGCCCAGGGGACACCCTCCCCAGGTGAAGGAGAAGCCTTTGCTTTGCTGATGTTTCTCAGCTCAGTATAAGCTGGTGGATAGTACTTTTCCCAAATGACCCGCACGGAAAAAGGTTTACCTCTTCCTCTTGTTGTTAAGGAGAAGCCACCCCTGCCTTAGTTTCTGTTGCATAAAAATGTGAATGGGGGTGTTGAGTGGTTTGGGGTTGTGTGTGTGTTTTTTTTTAAGCTTTTCATTCTCTTCACCCAGTTCCAGGTGGGGATGGTGGCAGGAAACAGCCTGGGACTGGGACTCTGGGGTTGAGGAGCCAGCTCTCCTCCTGGTGAGGTATCCAGAGCCCGCCCTGCACCCTGGGCCCTCGACTAGAATTTCTCCTTCTTCCCTCCCTGGTCGTTTTACAAGGTATCGGATGACTGGCTGCACCCAAAGTTGAGGCCAAGAGAACAGAATCAGGACCTCCTTCCTTGCCTCTTCCACCCGTCCCCCAGCCAGGAGGCCAACCTACCCACCCAGGGACCCACCAACAACGCTGCAGCAGCATAAGGAGTGACCATGTGGCACAGTAGCAGGAGAAGAGGGGCACAGATTAGGGCGCCAGGGTGGGGAATAGGAGTCCCGGTATTATTTTTTTATCTTTGAGGGAAAAAAAATGTCTCTCTGGGCAAGCAGGCCATCTCCTGGGACAGAGAACCCCCCATTTCCCCAGGTAGCACCTTCCAGAGAATTAATAAATTATTGGGAGGTGCTGGACGGGGACCACAGAACTACGCAACGTGTAACTACAAGAAGGGAGTTGTTTACAATCCTCTGGAAGATGCCAAAGGGTTTAAACAGTTGGTCATAATTGTTCCCAGCTGGTGCGGTGCTGCTGGCAGGGCTGAGCTGTAGCGTTACTGTCGTTTCCTTCTGGAAGAGCTGAGGCAACACCGTGACTTGCCCAGGGTCACACACCACGCGTGGGACAGAAATAATTCTGACTCCTTCTTCCTGGCTGTAGCCAGCAGACAAAGCCACCTTATTACTGTACTAGCATTCGAATCTGAATCATTTAAATGGCTCCTAATTGCAGGCCTAGAGTCAACTGTCAACACCATGTGACTAACTGCCAGGCGAGCCGCCGGAGGAACCACCGAAGTTTTACAGACCCCTGGATATGGAATTAAAATGCTGTCCTCCCACTGGGGGGGGGGGGGGGGGTGTAGGAAAAAAGTATTTGAAAAATCGACCTTGGGGATCCCTGGGTGGCTCAGTGGTTTAGCACCTGCCTTTGGCCCAGGGCGTGATCCTGGAGACCCGGGATCGAGTCCCATGTTGGGCTCCCTGCATGGAGCCTGCTTCTCCCTCTGCCTGTGTCTCCGCCTCTCTCTCTCTCTAAATGAATAAATGAATAAAATCTTTAAAAAAAAAAAAAACTCTTAAAAAAAAAAAAAAGAAAACTCGACCTTGAAACTGCCCACAAGGGACACCGGGATGGCTCAGTGGTTGAGTGTCTGCCTTTGGCTCAGGTCCTGGGTTCGAGTCCCGCACTAGGTCCTGCAAGGGGCCTGCTTCTCCCTCTGCCTGTGTCTCTGCTTCTCTCTGTGTCTCTCACGGATAAATAAATACAAATCTTTAAAAAAAAAAAAAAGAAAAGAAAAGAAAAGAAACTGCCAACAAATACCGTGTTTAGTTTTTTTTTTTTTTTTTGGATGAATCTGAAGAGTCGCCTGCAAATTTTTTATATGGGAACAGAGGAGCGCTTGGGATTCAAGCGGATGCATCCAGAAAGGCACTGGAGGGTAACCCTGGGCTCTTTTCCAAGCAGTCAGCCTTCACACCCTTCTTTCTTCCGCCCTCCAGAACACTGCCTCAGTGTTTAAATTTCCCTTTGGACTCCTTTACAGGTAGCTCCTGGGGAGGGGGCTGGAGGGGGGCCCGTGGAAGCCACCGGCTTCCCAATTCAGATCCATCCACGGGGCTGGACGCGTGCTGTGCTCAGGAAAGAAAGTAAATTCCATCCGGCAAATTGCTCTAACTGATTCATTTGTCCGCACACAGCCGGCCACCTACCTGCCCGCAGGTATTCAGGTAAATGACAGGTGGGCGGGACCTCCTGACTCTTTCAATAGCTGAGGTCCCTGCAATGCTTTATCGGTGAGGCCCCTGTGAGGTCACACATTTCCTGCTCTCCAGTGGCCAATGCCCTCCTCCTGCTTGGGCACCTGTGCACCCAGGGTGAGCCTGGTCACTGCTCGGGCGGCCCCAGGAGCCGCGGGACTCACCCACGAGGCCTGGGAACCTCGGGGCTGCCGCTGCCCTGAGAACCCCGGCCACGCACCCGGAAAGGTGAGTTGAAACCCTCCACTCTTCTCTTTTGGCATTTAGACCCCCAGCCCCTGGGGGATCCGCGGGAGGGATCCATTTGGATGGAAAAAAATAAATAAATGGCTTAGTTGCGTGTTTGTCCCACGGGGAGAAGCCCTTTATGAGAAGGAAGAGCAGAGGGATGCCTTTGACATTTTCCTTGCACAGGAAAATTCTCCCGGGCCAGATATTTAATCCTTTTTGTTTCTCTTAATCATTAAACCGGCCTCTGCTTGTCTGGGAAGTTGATCTGATTTTTTTTTTTTTTTTAACCCTGCAGTGGAGTGCAGTGGAGACTTTGTCAAAAACTGAACGCCAAGGTTCAGACCTGTTCGGCCCGTTTAATGGGGGTTGGGAGGCCTGCGCCGAATGAATGCAGAGTTGTCTTATTTTTGCTGCATTTGCCTTGTTTGGCCTCACTTTTCTGCGTTCGTCTCACAAGAGGCAATTGCCATCTGAACTTCTGAGATGACCTTACGCCTCCCGCCCCCGAGACGGCGGCCCCCAGACAGGTAACTTCTGTGGGCCTCCTGGCAGCCCTCCCCCCTTTCTTCTCCCCCAAAAAACACCCAAAATCTACTGTTTTCTTTGTTCTTTGTCAACTACTTTGGCGTCTGGATTAGAACTGTTTACATCCAGACCTGGACTGGCTGCCTGCTGACCTTTGGTTAATGGAAAGATTTTCTCCTCTGAGCTTCCAAGAATGGATAGAACTTCAGGTCTGCTTTGTTTTTGTTTTTGTTTTTGTTTTAACTCTTCCCCTTTCTTCTCTCTTGATAGCAAGTATACCGAGGAGATGGCTCTGCCAGGACCTGACTTTTTTGTTGCTGTTAAGTAATTTTAGCTCTAGGATCCATTTTCGTTTTCTTAATTCTGATCACTCGGTCTGTACTTCTGTTCTTGACAGCCCGAGAGCCACTCTCTACACCCAAGCGCTGTCCTTAGAGAAGGGAAAATTAATCCAGTCTCCTGCTGGAGGAAAAAAAAAAAATGAGTCGTTTCCCTCTCAACGCCCCCCCCCCCCAAAAAAAAGTGGAGGGAGAAATCAACCTGCTAGAGGGCATTTCCTTCTGGATTCCTTCTTCAGCTACTTTTTGGAGGATTTCAGTTCACAAATACCTTTGCAGAGGAACAGCCTGTTGGGAGTTCTGCTCATACTCATCCACCCAGAAATTCAGAGTGTGTGTCCACTCTGTGGAAGTCAACATTGAAACAAGCTTAGAAAGGTTTGGTCTCCGACCAGTTGCTTTTCACCACCGCTGGGAATCCGCCCCGGCCTTGTGGCCAGTCTCTCTCTCACACCTTGGAGGCCTGAATTGTTCTGTTCACTGACCTTTGTCTGTTCTTTTCCCCTGAGTGGTGTGTTTGGATGGTGGCTACTGGGTTGTCCCTTGCTGGTCTTCTCACTTGATTCAGAGCTTTGTCAGCAGAAGAAAGCAAAAGATCTCTTTGATCCTGAATCTTCTGGAGGGACATGTGTCGTTCAAGTCACAGATCTCTCCCCAGGATGCCCTCCCTGTGGATCCCCGTGGTCTGTTAGCTTTTTGCACAGCAGGGAGGTTATGATTGAATACATCGTTTCATCCCTGTAGGTCAGGGTCCGTTGGCCACTAAGAGGAACAAAGCTGTGGCTGCTATGCCCCCAGATCTAAGAGAAGAAAGAAATGACAGAGGCTGGAATGCAGAGTCAGGTTCTGTAGAATGTAGTTGGTCTCTTGGATAATTTACACCCAAGCCTTATCTGAAGAAGTGAAAGACCCACAGTGGTTCCCTGCCTAGAGTAACTTCATCTCTTGGTTCAACTTCATCTCTTGCAATAAGTAGGGCCCCATTGGAAAATATACGATGTCTTCCATTTACATTCTCGAACAAGTGACTCAACTTCTCAGACCCTCTGTTTCTTCATCAGGAAAAGGGGAGGCAATCCCAATAATACGCACTGGTCGTGAGAAGTAAACGAGGGAATGTGGAGAGGGTGTCTATTGGGTGCCAAATAGAGGCAAAGTCCATTCTTGAAGGATTTTCCTGAGTCCTTGGCAGAGATAGTCTGACCCTACCAAGATAAAAGATCTTCTGTGGTTGCCGTCATTAGGAACCCTGATAGTCTTTGCTATGGTTATTAATTGTGCATAATTAACTCCACTGTTAACCGTTCAGAGAAAGAAAACAGTTCAGGAGACAGGAAAACGCTTAGACTATGCACACAAGCCAGGCGGATTGGTCTGTGCCAGCTTCCAGACCTGCTCAGGAGCAGCTGGCCACTGCTCTGCCTCCTGCCCTTCCCGCCTCAGAGCTCTCATTCCATGACAGACCCACCAAACGTGGTCCTCCACGGGCCTGCAGTGGGGAGAAAAGTCCTGTGGTCGTTTGCTGTAATCTAACTTAGCAGGCAGCCCTTTCTGCTTGCAACTGTGCTCTCTCCAGGGCAGACTGGGTGCTTGGTTTCCTCTAATCTTGCAGATAAACACCCTTTGCCGCAGCCTGGTGAGTTGTCGTGCCAAGTCACCCAGAGGAGGAGGCTGGGGAGGAGTGGTGACTGGTTTAGAGGCTGCACTGCACTGAGGAAGGGGGCTTGTGTCTCTCTTGGATATGATTGCCTCACTAATGGAGTATCCTGCGCCCTTGGATGACCTTGAGTCATTGCATAAGAGCAGCAGAAGTCCTCCCAGGCATCTCTAAGTCTCCTGTCCTGAAAAGCTAAGGCAAGTTTCCATCATTCATGAGCAGATTGAGGGCAGAGGTTCATAACCTCCACCCTGGCGTGCTTAGGGGAACCTGGGGAAGGACTCCAGCCTCGCTGCCTATCAGTTTCCTTGCTTACCTTTCCCCAAAAATGGGATGCTACAAGGGTATACAGCACCAGCCTGGGTCCTACAGCAGGAGCTAGGTGGGCTGCAGACCTAGGTGAGTGAGTCAGGCTGGCAGGGGAGCAGACAATGCCTCACTAGGAAATAGGGGTCTTGTTTCATTCTTCGTGGAACAGTGCTACTGCTTTAGAATAGTGGCTTGGCCTCTGGCATCTGACTGCCTGGGTTCAAAAGTCAGCTCCCCCTTATACTAGCAGGGTGACCTGTGGAGGTGATTTAGCCCCGCTTTACCTCCGCTGTAAAACAGGCCTTTGTTATGAGGATGAAATGAGTGAAATGTGTAAAGTGCTTAGAAGACTGCCTGGCACAACGTGAGCTTTTGCTAGTATTATTTTTATAAAGGGAGGTAGAGTGAGACCTATCTGGGTTCAAGACCCAGTTCCACCATGTAATTATCAGGCTAAATAAGTCCCAAAGTGCTCTTTGTCTCATGTGGCATCACTGGAAAATGGAATATTTCCCAAACCCAGTGCTGAAATAGTTTCATGTAGATTCAATATAAATGGTTTCATTGGATTCGATATAGTAGGTGCTCGATGAGTGGAAACTCTTGTTAGATTAGTACATACGGGCATCCTTGGCTTGATTGCATTTTGCGAATACTGCGTTTTTTACAAATTGAAGGATTGTGGCAAGCCTGCCTCCAGGATGTCTATCGATGCCATTTTTCCCACAGCATGGGTTCCTCTCGTATCCCTTTGTCACATTTGGGTGATTCTCATAATATTTTAAACTTTTCATTACCATTGTATTTGTCATGGTGATCTGTGCTCTGTGATTACAACTCCCTGAAATCTCAGAAGATGGTTAGCATTTTTTTCAGCAAAAAAAGTATTTTTCAATTAAAGTATATGCATTACTTTTTTAGACGTAATGCTATTGCACACTTCATAGATTACGGTAGAGTGTAAACATAACTTTTATACACATTGGGAAACCAAAAAATTCATTTGACTCGCTTTATTATGATATTTGCTTTATTGCAAAAAATTCATTTGACTCACTTTATTGTATTTGCCTTATTGTGATCTTTGCTTTGTTGCAATGCTCGCTTTGTTGTGGTGGTCTGGAACTGAGCCCGAACTGTCCCCGAGGCGTGCCTGTGTAGGAAGCAATTATCACATTGGTTGAAGTTAGACTTCTTAGGCCAAGCTGCAGTTTGGACATAATAACGATGGAGCAAGTAGTTAAGTTGAAGGCCGAAGACTCTTTGAGAAAAACAGATTTCCCAAAAGGCTCCCGAAGGGTTAGAAAGAAAAGCTGTGAACAAAGATGATCTTGCTTCTCTTGGAGCCCCAGGGTAGGGTAGCTGCCAGTCGAAATGCCTGGTCTTTTACATAAACTGGATTCTCCTACAGCAGGGATTCCTAGTGTCCTGGCTTCCAGTGTCTCCCTTTAGGACGTGAATTCCTCACTCGGAGTGGAGAAAATAGGGTCTTCTGGGATTCTGACTACTTGAAAGGCCATTCTGTAAGATGCCGCCAAGAGAGGCATACAAGGGAGGCTCTGAAATGTGTCCTCCTCATCGCCTCACTACTCATGGACCTCTGGGTGGTGACACATAACTATTCCTGCTATTTATGTGCTGGCATAGCAGAGACTCACTTTTATGTGGGTGGCACATTTATGGTCCTCTGACACTACCTCCAAACTATCAAGGGCTTTTCAAAACTATTTGGAAGGAAGACTACATCTCTCTTCCTGGGTTAATGGGATTTAGCCACCTTGGATCCCCAAAGAATAAGGGTTAATGTGAAAACCATACAAGTTGTTAAGTATAAAAACTGCACTTAGCTGAAATCAGAAACAGAGACCGTCAGTTGCCTCCTGTAAACCTCATACACTCACCATTTCGTCTTCTCTCATTTTGTTCTAAGTGAACACAGACACCACAGTGACCTATTGCTTAGTTGCAGGGAGATGCATCTCAGGTCAATGTAAGAAAGAACTTTCTAAGAATCAAGGCTGTCCAAAAATCCTGTAGGTTGCCTTTTGAGGTACTGAGTTCCCTGTCATTGAAGGCGATTGCTTTCTTGGGTATATTTGGTATATTTATATGTGCCCAGTCTGTATTGCTAAATGCATGAGTGAATGCCAAAGGGAATTCGTGTTTCTTTAGCAACACATGTGTTTATCTGTGAAATGAAGGTTATCATTGGTCTCATAGCAGTATTAGAATGATTAAATGAGAAAAAACATATAAAGTACTTAGCACACTATCTTTCACCTGATGAACTTTTCAGTAAATAGTCAGTCATTATGTTTTATTTTTTCCTATATTCTAAAAAGGAGGAGGAAGAGGAGATTTCTGGCTCAGGCAGGGAGTAGACAAGATGACCTCCAAATTTGAGATTCACAGTTTTTAATGATAATCTCTTCGTTCCTGTTCTTTTCAGCCCTACCCTTCTTCTACTGTCCTTCTAAAAGAGCTTCTTCCCCTTGCTGTTGGAGCCATGCTCTTTGATGTGATAGATTCACTGGTACAGTAGTATGTGTACTGAACATGGCAGTAGGTTCTGTCCCAATTAACCAGGGCATTGTTTTCTTTCTTTCTTCTTCCTTCTTCTTTTTTTTTTTTTTTTTTTTTTTTACATCACTCATTTGTGCCTTGGAATGTGTGGATTTAAATTCCACCATTATTTTCCAGTGACTCTTATTTGCTCCTTATGTTTGATGCATTTGTCACGGGCACGCAAAAGACTTCACCGACAATAGAGTTGAAACTCTCCAGGAATTTTCTTTAATAGCCTCTTGGCACAGTCCATGGCAAGAACACATGCATGATGGTGAGGTGTCAACATGTCATGGCTATCTGTGAGATGATTTGCATAACTTGCTTATGACTGCTTTTGTCAGTCACGTGGCCTTTTTTGAATAGAGCGCTGCATGCTTAGGCTCCTGAGTACTCAAATTAATATATGAGTCACCCGGTGTTTTCAAACTCTTCTTTAAGTATCATTGTTATATGTGTATTAAGTGTTCTACAAAACACACACACTCAGCTAGTCTATCTGTAGTCTTTCCTGTCCAGGGGCCCTAGCAAATTTGGCTTAACAATCATCACTGAAGATATTTGTATTCTATTTTTTAAATTTTTATTTATTTATTCATGAGAGACACACGGAGAAAAAGAGGCAGAGATACAGGCAGAGGGAGAAGCAGGCTCCATGCAGGGAGCCCAAAGTGGGACTTGATCCCAGGTCTCCAGGATCGCCCTGGGCTGAAGGCGGCGCTAATCTGCTGAGCCACCCAGGCTGCCCAGATATTTGTATTCTAACTTAGCAATGGATTAAGAGAAAATTACAACATTTCTAAACGAGGGCAGAACTACCATCCTTAAGAATGGAGCAGTCTCAGTGGCTGCCATCCCAACATATTTTCCATATCCCTAAGCTATGTAGCTATGTAGTGTTCATGTGGATCACTGAGGATGTTTACCCCATTCCTAGGGGAATGCCCCTGGAAATACATAGCCTTCTGTGCTCGTTTTCTAAGGCTGCTGTGACAAATCACCATAAACTTGGTGGCTTAAAACAACAAAATTTATCCTGTCACATTTCTGGAGGCTAGAAGTTTAAAATCAAGGTGTTGGTAGGATCTTGCTTCCTCAGAAGACTCCAGGAGAGAATCCTTCCTTGCCTCTTCCAGCTTCTGGTACCTGCAGGCATTCCTAGGCCTGTGGCTACCGAACTCCAACCTCTGCTTCGGTCTTCCTGTCACCTTCTCCTATGGGTGTGTGTTCTCTTCTTCTGTGTCTTATGAAGACACTTGTCATGGGGATTTAAGGTAAATTAGATAATCCGGGATAGTCTCATGTCAAGATCCTTAACTCAATTACATCTTCAAAGACCTTTTTTTTCTAATAAGGTCACATTAACAGGTTCTGGGGATTAGAATGGGACAAGATATTTAGGAGGAGGGGGTCAACATTCTAAACACTACACCCCACAACAAAATTTATTGGCACTCGTATACACAAGCTTCTCTCACCACTTATAGAGTGATTTCTTGTCCACATGGAGGCTGAAATATGTTCAAAAAAAGATAAAGAGAATTAGATTTGGCAGCCTTCACCACTACCATTATTTATTTCTATGTTCAAAACACAAGAGTGTTTTATGATCTAAAAACCTATTAATTTTTTTCAGTCAATAGTGTGATGTGTCTACAAAAGCCAATTAGTAAAGGCCACCTTATATTGTTTGAAAAGACCAGTAGTATCTTGGTTAGGGAAGCAACCACTCTACTGAACCATCAAACCACAACGAGATAAGGGTCCACTTCCAGGTGCCATGTTTGCAAAGGGAACTTAACAAACCAGAGAGCATCCTGGGTGGATGTTTTATCACCACCTTGACTACTGAGGAAGACAGCTAGAAGAACCGGAGACAAAAAGAAAGACAAGAGAGAAACCACCAATTTTCTCTTTAATTTGGGGGAGCCGCCATGTTTTGAGGGAGTGAATGTGAACTACATGACACTGAAAGGACAAAATAACCAAAGGAAAGCATTTAGCTGTTGGAAAACTGATGAGCTCCCTCCCTCCCCATCATTGCAGGTATTTCAAGTGGAAGCTGATAGGCCAATCCCATAAAAGGATTCCTACACTTGGGGAGAATCTAACATTCTTACCCAACTCAAAATCCTCTGATTTCTTAATAAATAATTTTAAAATCTCAAATATAGATCATCATGTGACCAAATACTAGTATGTGTATTTCTCTTCTTTGGGGGATTTGCTCAGGTTCTTACCCTACCTTAATTTCTTCCCACGTGTCCAAATACCATTGATCTTTGATGATCTACCCTGAGACCCAACTATTCCATGAGCTTTTCTGACCATTTTGGGTCACATGATACTGTTCTCTTAACTCTTTTCCTCCAAAACTTGTCCCTGGCTCCTATTTGAATGAGGTAGGGGTAGGCCGATCATACTCCTTGCCATATTCGTTGTGTATTTTTTTGCAGTGCTTTATTTTTTTTCCTATATGTAAGCTCCATTTTCTCTAATTAGACTTGAACTCACAGAAGATAAAATTGAATTCCCTATGGGAGCTCCCACAGAATTTAAGACAAAGACCAAGCATGCAATAAATAGGTATCAGTGAACATATATAGAATTGAAACACAGCAGAAACAATGCCGAGACTTCAAATATCTTCCTTCACCTTGTCTTTCACTCTATAACACTTTGTTCTCTGTTAAAAAAAAAAAAAATCATTTCCTGCATATTTTTTTCAGCCCTGGGTGGAAAAGCCTGCTTTTCCATGCTTCTCCTCTGGCACTAGCTCTTCCCAAGATCCTATGGAAATTATTTGCATGACCAGAGCCATTGGTCAATGCAAAATACTCTGTCTTCATTTTTGTTGTTGGCAGGGGGTCAACACCATTTCACCATGTTGATAGCCCAAGAGATGGAAGGACATTTTTTTCTGGGACAGAGTCCTTACAAACAAACCCAAGTATGACACCCACAGGAAAGGCAGTAAATCTTTGGTCAAGAGAGGCAAAGCTGCTCTCCAGCTAGCTTGTAAAAGATCTTCCCTGGGCTACTAAAACTTGTATCAGATCTGCTAGCCACTTGGGATTCTTTTCACTTAAGTGCCTCCCTTGTTCTTCCCACTTTACAGCCTATGTTCTCAGTTGTTGGACTCCAGGCATTGTCTCCTTTACGTTCAATTCCCCTTTAATTTCCTGAAGATATTTCGACCTCCTTAAAGACCATTTGTATGTATATTTTTTCTGTCCTTTCTAGTGTAGGCAACATTCACAGATCCAATTAATGAATTGCTTGCTCCCTCTTGGAAATCACTGATTTAGATATTAAGAAGGATCAAAGCTAACCCTGACCTTTGTCTGTAAGCACCTGCCTTCTTTCTGTTCCCTCTCCTTTTCCTCTGCAATGTATATATATGGCACCCCTGCCTCCAAAGCCCTCTCTTCAAACCCTTTTGGCTAAAAGATAATTTTCATCCCATGTGTGATGGTTTTTGTTCAGGCCACAAAAGCACTGAATTCCTCCCTATTACTGATGTGCCTGTAAGCTAAGGAATAGACCACAGAGCATTTGTCCATCTTCCTATGTCCCTTAGGTCACAGTTGATATGTATAAAAATTGATGGCACATAATTGATACCTCCAATTTTCACACAATTTATCTATAATTTAAAACGTAATTACAAATTTGCTTCGTTTAATAGAGAAAGAGCTTGCCCTAACTTTGATGATCACTCCCCGCCCCCCACAAAAATCTAATTTAGGGGATCCCTGGGTGGCGCAGCGATTTGGCGCCTGCCTTTGGCCCAGGGCGCAATCCTGGAGACCCAGGATTGAGTCCCACGTCGGGCTCCCGGTGCATGGAGCCTGCTTCTCCCTCTGCCTGTGTCTCTGCCTCTCTCTCTTTATCTCTCTCTGTGACTATCATAAATAAATAAAAAAAAATTTTTTTTTAAATCTAATTTAGGAGTTCCACCGGGCCAGAGCAGTGGTAAGACAAACAAAGCAACGAGTAATTATTTTGGAAAGAGAAATGAGGTCACCAATGTGAAGAATTTACCAGCACTATTCAATTCGGTTCCCCCATGAGTCTATGTCTGGTCTTCACGGTCCAGGAGACGGTGTACCTGAGTGACTGGGATCTCTGCACTGCGGAGTGGCCTTGATGACCAGTTTGAACTCAATTCTATAACCCTTCTGCCCTAGTAGCTTCATCCAAATTTCAAAGCATCATCAATGACAAAAAACCTCAACCTCAAAAAACCTGAAGCTGAAAGTTCCCTCAGAAATGATCTAGCATAGAGGTTCTTAGGCTTTACGTGTTTATGTAAAACACTGGGGGTGGTGGAAGGGATTAGGAGATTTTGAACAACATTACATAGGTCAGCAGAATTTATGAGGCAACACAGCTACAGTAGGACAGGGCCCCACACTGTTTACATAGTCACGGAGTCCCTGCTGGAGAGAATGTTTGTCACTGAACTGATGTGCTCTCAAAACAGAGCTCTTGCAGGATTCAATTATCTCGTGAACATTTTGAGGTCTGGCATTAGATTATACTTCCGTCCTTTCATGTGAAGCAAATTCTTACTCTGGCTTATGAGTCCTTTGGTGAGCTGCTCACCTAGTGGTCCCAGAAGACTAGGACACCTCCTCAGACACTTTCCTTTTCCAGCACTTATGCACCTTGTTCTTTCTTTTTCTTTCTTTCTTTCTTTCTTTCTTTCTTTCTTTCTTTCTTTCTTTCTTTCTTTCTTTCTTTTCTTTCTTTCTTCTTCTTCTTTCTTTCTTTCTTTCTTTCTTTCTTTCTTCTTTCTTTCTTTCTTTCTTTCTTTCTTTCTTTCTTTCTTCTTTCTTTCTTTCTTCTTTCTTTCTTTTCTTTCTCTTCCTTCCTTTCTTCTTTCCTTTCTTTCTTTTCTCCTTCCATCCTTCCTTCCTTCCTTCGAGCATCCAGAGCTCCAGGACTTTCACCTCATCTCATTGTTCTTCCACCAGCTGCCCTTGGCCTGTCACTTCTTTAACTTTTTCATTGATTAGTAATGTCAGTGAGTGTTAATAGATGTTGTGCTTTGGATGAAAGAAAAAATGCTCTCTGACTTGCCATTTGTTGAAATGGTTTCCATTTCTCTTTTTCCCTTGTTAGAACAGCAAGGTTTATCAGAATATAGGAATGCTTACAGATGAATGGGAGAGTCCAAAGCCCCAAATACCACTCATTCTTGGGATTGGGTTATACGCTGAGGATTCTAATACTCAACTCTTTAGCCACTGAGGAATTTCTGTTTATATAAATCCATCTAATGCCACTAAATATCTTTGCATTTTCTAAACTGTGTCCCTAGCCATTACTTTTCTACATTATTACCCTTGATTTTTTTCTTCCCCTCTGTGCTCAGGAATTGCTAATAGCTTTCCCCAGGCTTCAGGGCAGTATCTGGCTTGGAGCAGGCCAGGATTACAATATCAGTGGCCTGCCACTGCCTTAGGCATGCGTGCAGTTACTCCATTTCACTCTGTCCTAGAGTTTGGGGGGTTCATTCTACACATACGTTGTAGGAGGGACACTAAATAATTGGGGAGTTTGCAGAGGAGAATGGTCAGCGTCACAGAGTATATGGAAACTGAAAGGAATGCCAGATAGCCTAAGGCTGCTGGACCTGGGGGGGTGGGGGGAAATGCAATTAAACAATTAAAGGACTTAAGGAATTCGACATATATTTTTTTGAATGTGACATATTCTAAATAGCTCCTAGGATAATACTGGCACCCATGCCCGGGGGGGGGGGGGTGGGGGTGGGAGTGGGGAGGCATGAGTTCTAGAGAGGCAAATTTTTATACTATATACAGACTGTCTCTTCTAGTAGTTAGAGCTCTCCAAAGCAGGATGATCTATTTTAGAAGGTAGTAAAGGGCTGTTTCATTTAGGAACCTTCTCTCAAGTTCCCTTTCAACACAAAGAGCTCAATGGGCTCAACATTTCATCTTTGTCAAGGTCAAAGTCCCAGTGCGGGACACACTGCCAACTTGACTATGAGGATGAATTCTTTTTAATAATGTGAGGTCCCATTACTGTTGTTGTAAAACTGTGACTCATGTAGCAATTCAAGAGAAGCTATGGAGTCAAGTCTTTGTCCTTTCAGTAGGAGGAAACTGTGGAAACGTCAGTGCAGCCTGCCAAATGGTATGTTTACTCACCATCTTTCCAGTGCACTACATGGTTTATCTCCAGGAACCATTTTCTATAAAGCCAGCGTGCATTTAAAGGAGAATTAGCAGGACACTAGTCCATCAGGGACCCCATTGTTCTAGTAGGTTATGCCATGCAGAAATATTCCCACTTCCAAACAGGTTGAATCCCAACGGCTATTCTTAAGACTATTGGATTTTTAGTTCAGATGACAGTAAACCATAGGACCTCTAATGACCCTTTCGGTCACAGCGCTGGTTCACATTTGCTCTGGAATGTGTCTTTGCTGTCAGCTGCTGAAGTTTAGAATTTGAAAGTTAGTTTAAAAAAAAAAAAAAAAACCTCTGTACACATTTTAGGTGTGATCGTAAAGTTAGCAGGAAAGGGAGCAGAGAGGAGGGACACAGATGAAGATTTTTATTTCTCCTGTCACTTCTCACCATGACATTGGCAAACTACACATATCTCTAAAAGTCACCTTGGGCTTCTATTGCAGCCCCAAATCACAGGAGACACAGAGAAGATCATTCCAAAGCTACAATAGAATAGGGTTCTACCAAGGAAGCGTATTCAACCCCCTGCTCCAGACACACACCCAAGGACGGAATCCACTTCCCTTCTCTTTCTCCAAACTAAAAAAAAAAAAAAAAAAAAAAAGCCAGATTGTCTCCCTACCTCAACCAGGACCAGAATTGCAAGCTACGTGACATGAACGAGCTCAAAGCTGATGGGCCTTCTCACTTACTTTTGGAAGAAAACAAGAGTTTACCTTTTAAGCCACAATGATTTTGGATAATTTCTTATCTGTTCAGCAAGGCACACATATGTCTTAAAAACATGATACATCATACACGTTGATTAAATGTAAACTAGAAATAAGAAACCTCAAATAATATTAATCATAATTTTTAAAGGCAACCTAGTTCTTTCTTTAGAGCCCAAACCACTTTTTTTTTTTTTTTTTTGGCCAATTCTCTCATAATCTCTGTCTATTCGTGTAGTTTTTATTTAGTCTGAAGCAAAGTTGGAAAATATATACATGACTGTTTACATTAATATTATGTTAAGAATCTGGTGTACTCAATGGACAAGTGCCATGGAATTCAAATTTCTCTTTGTAAACCAAGAAAAGGAAAGAAAAAAGCATTGGGGTTAGAGCTAGAACCCACCATTTTTGCTTGCCCTTTCCATTCATTCAGTCTTAGGCATTTCTGCAGTCAGTATAAGTCAAGGAATATTCTTAATCAGAGCCTTGGACAAACCTATTAGCAATGGGCCTCAAGAGATTTTTTTTTTTATGATAGTTGCAGAGAGAGAGAGAGAGAGAGGCAGAGACACAGGCAGAGGGAGAAGCAGGCTCCATGCAGGGAGCCCGATGTGGGACTTGATCCCGGGTCTCCAGGATCACACCCCGGGCTGCAGGAGGCACTAAACCCCTGCGCCACCCAGGGATCCCACCTCAAGAGATTTTAAACCTAATTTTCTGGGGCTCTTTTATTCGGTTGGTTAAATTCCGACCAGTCATGATCAGGAAAGATGCTGGGACACAACATAGCGAAATGGTTAGGAACAGAAACTGGAGTTGGTAGCACTTCTCGCTTTGTTTCCCTTTGGCCTAACTAGCAAGTGGCTTCCATGTCACATCTCAGCTTCTTCATCTGTCAAATGAAAACAAACAAAACCCAACAACCCTGGGGATTTGAGTGGATTAAATAACATAGTCTATATAAGGCCCCCTGTCCAAGGACAGTGCCCTGTCCAAGGTACACGCTCAAAAACTATTAGAAAGTAAAGAAAAAAAATTTTTTCCCAAAAGCCAACCACTCACAACAAAGCAAAACTGCTGTATTAGCACAGAGTCCTAGAACTCTGTTTCTGAAAGGAATTTTGTGGGATCACTCTGGTGGCTTGCTGTTTTCCTTACTTTTTCTGAAGCTAGGGTTCTTCCAACAGAATATTGTAAGGAAACTGGTGTCGGAGACATAAAAATGGAGCTGGGACCGGGTGGGGAGGAGAAGTAGGCAAGTAGCTCCACCCAAACTGCCTTCCCATCTTCCCTCCCCTGGAAGACTCTGAGGCACCTGTCACTTTCCAGCGCACAGTCTGAAACGCCAAAAATCTGGCCCCGCCCCACCACTGCACGCGTAAGGGCATGGACCAGAGATGTGAAGTTGGCTTTTTCAGCAGCACAACCAGAGCCACAACTGCATTCCCTGTAGCTTTCCAGGACAGCACAACGAGAAAGAATGGACAGGACCCAAGCACGTGGGGCTGTTTGACAAAACTCTTGTCAAAGTTCAAAATACGTGAACTTTTTTCCCCTATCATGGATGATAATCTTTTGGGTGGCCCATTTCCATTTTCGTGTTTACTTTTTGACTGTTTTTCATGCCACTTAACGCATTTCCTGTGTGGTTCCAGTACCTTCTATCAGCCTTGAGGACAAATAGCAGCTGTGTGTGTTTCCATGAAATTTGACCAGAAACAACTTGACCCCCTCCCTCTGTGCTCTCTACCTTTGCCTTCTGTGGTTTCTTTTGATGCTAAATAAAATGCTGTGATTTCTAAATGTTTTCACATTCGGGGCATTCTACTTCAACCTCCTGACCAGAGTGTTCTTTCAGGCATATTAGCGCAGCGCAGAAATGTAAACACGAAGCTGACCCAACAAGAGCTTGAAGTCGATGTATTTTTTTTTTTTTTTGAGATAAGGCAATGCTCCCACAAACAACTTCAGACTTAATTTGGTAAAGAAAAAAGATGCACCACGGTTTAGGAATGCTGTGCCCTTTCCAAATGCAGCGGGCTTCCTGTTGGCTTCTTCATGCGTCTGTATGTTCTCGTGGAAGGCCTCAAGTCTGCTTGTTTTCCAAAATAAAAGAACCTCGAGGGGGTGGTGGGTGACAGAGGGTGTGGGATTCTTCATCCTCATGAGCGTTGACCCAGAGTAGCCTAGTGCACACTTCTGTTTGCTCTGGTCACGTGGGCTTCCAGTTGCTGGTGCTCACGCCTGCCTCCCAGGACAGGGCCTCCGGGAGAACAAGGGCATGTCCTCTAGAGCTCTCCTCAAGGTCTCCTCCACGCCTCGCTCACTACCTAGCTCAGGGTTGGTGCTCAAATAATAGGTATTGAATGATTCCCAGAAGCTTCTAGGTATTAACGAGGAATGTGAGAATCTCCACTATTTGGACTCTCATTCCAGGGGAAAAATACATGGCGTGATAGTACTCTACTGGGTTGAAATAGATATATAATGAAATAGAGCCTTATAGGAACTATAGCTTTCAGTTTCCAGGTCAGTTGCATAAGACGGGAGACAGAATGAACTCAACAAATACATGTAAAAATAGTGACTCACCTTGGCCGAGCACTTCCTGTGTTCCAGGTACAACTGGAAGAACTTTCCGTCTCATATCTCATTTCATCCTCATGGCAACCCTAGGAGGCAGGCTATTGTTACCCTCCTTTTCCAGATACCAATTAAATCACTGGCCCATCGCAGTGGCGGGATTCAAACCCAGGCAGTACAGCCCCAGAGCCCCATAACCACTAAGTGACCAGCTGGGTGGATCAAGTGCAGAGGGAAGAAAATGTGCTCTCAGCGCAGGGAAAGTACAACAGACTCAGCCGCTCTCATTTCTTCCCAGATGGTCGAGATGAAGGCTCTGCTGCCCTATATTTTTGGAGTTGTAGAGAAAGTTGGGAAGAAAAATAAGAGAAAGCCATTGGAGTGTTAACTGTTCTTCTTGTCCTTATATGACAGAGCATTTTATTATTTTGTAAAGACTTTATTTATTTGACAGACAGAGAGAGAGAGGGAGAGAGAGAGCACAAGCAGGGAGAGCAGCAGAAGACCAGCTGAGCAGGGAGCTGGGCAGGGGGCTCCCCAGGATCCCAGGATCATGACCTGAGCTGAAGGCAGAGGCTTCACCAACCAAGCCACCTGGTGCCCCCCGACAGAGCATTTTATAAATCACTGGTCTAACTGAATTATACTAACAATTTATATTTCTTAGGGCATATTTCCTTTGAGTTCCTCTTGGCGTTTCCCAGATAGTGCCCAATGGTTTCCGCCACCCTACCATGAGGCTGCTAGAGGTAAACATGATTACCACGAGGACAGATGATAAACTGAAGCGTAAGGAGGCAAGGTCCCTTGTCCAAGGTCATGTTGGGCACCAGAGTGGCCTGCTGAACCACAGCGCGGGGCCCTGCCCACTGGTGACAGAGTCTTCAAGCTCATTGTGAGTGGAGTCTTCAGGCCCCCCTGAAAACAAAGATGATCTCTCTTGTCCTTCTTTTAGGTCTTTGGATGGCTCCTGGAGGATCTCGATTTTTCTCCTGAGGACATCTTGTTTTCCTGGGACAGGTTTCTGCCAGACCGTCTCCCCAGTCGACCATGAGCCAGCCAGACCCCACCTGTCACCCTGATCCCAGCCCCGCACCCCTGTGTGTGGTGTGTGGCCAAGCCCACTCCCCTGAGGAAAACCACTTCTACGCCTACACAGAAGATGTGGACGATGACCTCATATGCCACATCTGCCTACAAGCTCTGCTGGACCCTCTGGACACTCCGTGTGGACATACCTACTGCACCCTGTGCCTCACCAACTTCCTGGTGGAGAAGGACTTCTGCCCCGTGGACCGCAAGCTTGTGGTGCTGCAGCATTGCAAGAAGTCCAGCATCCTGGTCAACAAGCTCCTCAACAAGCTGATGGTGACCTGCCCGTTCTCGGAGTACTGTGCCGAGGTGGTGCAGCGCTGTGACCTGGAGCAGCACTTTCAAACAAGGTAGGGCCTCCTCGTGGGCCAGCCCTGACCTGAGCATCCCTGTCGTCTCAGGGCAGTGCTGTCCTCGGGGCCGGGTGCTCCACGAGATGCCTTTTCTCTGCCTTCTTCCTTGCAGCCGATGAAAGCATTCACCCCAAGGAACCCTTCGAGGTGATTGTAACTACGGTCCAGTCTGAGAAACCAGCACATGATAGAGTTGTGGCCTGTAGAGGTGTAGGGGAGGGGGGTTATTTTATTGTGGTAAAGTATACATAACATAAAATCTGACATCTTAACCATTTTTAAGAGCCACATTAAGTACAGTGCCGTGGTCGCCGCCATCCTTTTCCAGAACTTTTTTCACCTTCCAGAATTGAAACCATACCAGTACTCCCATTACCTCCTGGCTGGGCCCTGGTAACCACCATGCTGCTTTCTGCCTCTATGAATTGGGCTGCTCTAGGAACCTAATAGAAGGGAAATCATAGCATATTTGTCCTTTCGTGACTGGCTTATTTCATACGCAGGCACTCTGAAATGTCAGAGATCCTGGAAAGATCTGACCAGCCACTTTTTCTGACGCTCCTGGCCCCCAAAAGGTTTCCTAGTGGCCATTGCGTATCTTTTCATGTTAGAAAAAAAAAAGTTTCCCAATTTGACCCACGGTTATTAAAACTTCCTCTGTATGGGAATTGACAAAGTCCAACTCTTCTGTGAGGAGATGTGAGGTTTTGAATGGGAGTCAACTAAGTTTTAAGTGGAGAAATGTAGAAAACTGCTGTCTGCCAGTGGTTTTTCTGCTAAGCGTTTGGCGAAGGGACACACTGGCAGCAGAGTGATGGTGTGACCACCTCTGCAGGTGGAGAGCATCATCCCCTCTACTCGTCTGCCTCTTATGTTGTCCACGTACGCTGTCATGTTCCTGGGCTTTCCTGTGTGGATGACCTCGGGGCAGCCCTGGACCTCGTTTCATGTGAGGCCCTCTCTTAGAACATGTAAGGTGCTTAAGAGAGGGTGAACAATGATACCACAATTATTTGTAAGAGGAAATGTGGAAGCCAGTATTTACCTTAGTTCCTCTCGTGACAAGGGCGAGAGGTAGGTGCAGGTGTTTTTTTCTAAAGGTCACATACCTTAGGCCGTGAATCTGAGTCTTTGTTTGGTAGGACACACAGATTCTCTAGTGTAGAAGTTTGCGTCCAGGGCAGTGGCCCGGGTGTAACGCTTAGCACTTGTTTTCCAAGCTACTCATGCCAGTGAACTCGCTTTTCTCCCCTAAGGATGTTGAGTAAAAGGCAACTGACCCAGGTTTGTGGGTTGCCTCTGACCCTCCGTTGTTGGCACCTAAATGAGGGTGCCCCTCTTCTCATTGCCCAGAAGGAAGTGTGGCCAGAGGAAAAAGGGCTAAGGGAGTCTATTGGTGGCCTTTGCTGGACGTTTGACCCACAGGGGAGAGGCACTGTCTGCAGGGAAGTGGGCCTGGGGCAGGTCACAGTGAGGCAGATACTGACATCTGCTGGTGCAGAGCCAGGGCCAAGGTTGGGGCCACGCTGGCTAAGGGAGGTGAGGAGTGGTGGTGGAGAAAGGCCCTGGTAGGTCTCCCTTCACACCTCACATTCCCCCCACTCCCGACATTTGTACCCTCTACCTTTGTGTTTGGGAGCTGCATGAGTTTCCCGTTGCTGCTGTGGCAAATGATCGCCAACTCAAGAGCTTGAAGCCATGCATACGTGTTATCTTACAATTCTGAGGGCTACAAGCCCACCGAGGAGGGGGGGCACTGGACTGACATCAGGAGGTAGGGAGGGCTGATTCCCTCTTGTTCTAGAAGAGAATTCCTTGCCTTGCCTTGCCCAGCTTCTGGAGGCTGCCTGCCTTCCCTGGCTCATGGCCCCACTTCCCATCTTCAAAGCCAGTATCATCTTCCACTCTCTCTGCCTGTCTGTCTCTGTCTCTGTCTCTGTCTCTGTCTCTCTCTCGATGCTTGTCTCTGTCTGTCTCTCTCTCATCTCTGCTTCCATCATCACATCTCCCTCTGTGGCTCTGGCCTCCCTGCCCCCCTCTTCCAAAGACCCAGTTGATTTTTACACTGAACCCAGTTGGATAACCTACAACCATTTCCTCATCTGAAGATCCTAATTTAGTCACATCTGCAAAGTCCCTTTGGCCACGTGAGGTGACATATTCACAGGCTCCGGGGATTTGGAGGTGGCTGTCTGTGGGGGCAGGCGTTGTTCTGCCCACCACAGAAGCCCTGCCGGGGAGGAGAAGAGAGGGGAGAGAGGAGAGAAATGGAGGTGGTCTGTGGAGGCAACGTGAACATAGCAGCTCCTCCTCAAGAACTGATGTGGGGCCAAGATTAACCCTAAACCTGGAGATAAGATGGCATATGGCGCAGAGATGGGTCCACACCAGAAGTGGGGCAAGGGAAGGGCCAGGAAGAAGCAATTGGGTCTTACGGGGTCTCCAAGAGACAGATGGCGCCCCCTCAGCTGCCCGGAGTGGGCATGTTATTCACCCCCCAATGCCCACCCCTACCCCCACACAGGCACCGTGGCCTACACACCTCCAGGAAGTGCAGGGAAAAGTCTGGATGAATCCTCAGCTGATAATGATATGCATCATTGAAAAACAACAGTGAGGAAAGAACTTGAAACTAATTGAGATCATCTCTTCACACTGAGGCCTCAGGAGTTTTCACAGGCACCCATCCACAGCTCCCTGTGCACGGGGAAACTCCCACGTAAGGGATGTGGGGCCTCAACACCCGCTCTTGATCTGCCCCACACATCAGCTTCCTAAGTAGGTTGAAACCAGCGTTTCCAAAAATACATCGTGTATATTAGTCATCAAATGCTTAATATACACTCCCTCCCCTCCCGCCCTGTGGGCACTTGATTGGCAAGGACTAGACACTTGGAGCTAATCTGGGACCTGACTCTGGAGCCCTGTTAGGTGTCGGGCCAGCAACTGGGCCAAGGGACCATCTTTTCCTCTCCTCAGAAGGGGTAGTGAGGGGCGCCTGGGGGGCTCAGTGGTTGAGCATCTGCCTTTGGCTCAGGGCGTGATCCTGGGGTCCTGACATCGAGTTCCTGCAGGGAGAGCCTGCTTCTCCCTCTGCCTGTGTCTCTGCCTCTCTCTCTGTGTCTCTCATGGAAAAATAAATAAAATCTTTAAAAAAAAAAAAAAAAGGAAGGGATATTGAGATTAAGTTGTTACTACTCTGGAGTCCCTTTAACTGGAAGATGCCAAGAGGTGGCCAGGAGGCAGGTGTTTTCCTTACGTTTCTATAGGAGACCCCCAGTTTGGTGGCCGCAGGTACCAGAGTGTCGTCACGCCTCTGTCCTAGAAGATAGCTTTGTTTGTAAATTTTGCATCTCATTTTCAGTATTTAAAATGTAATGAGTTTTTTAAGATACTTTTTGGCTTGTGGCATTGGAATGGATAGAAACTAGGCAGGCTCAGGGTCGATCTCGTAAGGAGACTTAACTACAGTTCTGCTTGAAGATTGGCATGTGACCGGATGTGGACCTACACACTCGCTTTCTAACAGCCCCGGGCTTCAGGGGGAGCTCCAGACTTAGGCTTCTCCACCTGGAGAATGGGAACTTATTTCAGTGGGGTTCCTTGAATACAAAGCTCTGCAGAGATGGGTCACATGTAGAATGTTGCCACTGTCCTTCTAGAAAAGAAGACGTGGCGGAGAAATATCTTCCCGCTCAGCCAAGGTCTCTGTTTATGACCCGTCTGTAGGCCCACGCTAATCCTAACAGTTGACTTGAGCCAAGGATGCAGGCAGGCGGCATCACGTCTTTAAACAAACGCTGCCGGGTTGCTCCAGGATTCATGTCATTTGTAAACATCGCTGTAAACGTTGTTATCTGACCACTTCAGACCCGGCGTTGAATGTAAATCCTGAAGCAAAACATGTAGGACTGATTGTGCTTGTGCACGACTGGCTGAACCAGCAGCTCCTTGGACAACTGTTCCTGACTTTAGATGAGAGGGCTCTCCCGCAAGAGTAAGCCTGAGCATGTGAGCTCATGTTTGGAATCTTCTGGCTGATTCCACTGACCTCTGTCCTCTTAGGTGTGGGTCTCCTGCAGAGAATCCCCACGAGGGTAATAGGCTTGTTGAGTTGAGGGATGGACAGGTTTCCTAACCGTAGGCCGTTGCCAGGAGACCTCCCAGAGGTGCTGTAGGGGCCAGGCCGATGCATCCCTCTTGACCCAGATCCCTCTTGACCCAGAAAGCCTTTACTTCCTTGATCCTCAGTGGGCGTTGTCTTAGGCCCAAGCCCACATCTTCCTTGTGTGGTATCATCATCCGAGTGTGTATTTATCAAGGATCTATGATAGGCCAGGCCAGAAGGAAAGAAAAATCTATACACACCAGGATTTCTGCCTCCAAGGCAATGAACTTTGAAGAGCGGAGAAGTTGAAAACGCATGCCCATTGAATTGTTTCATGGGATGCGTCCCTTTGCCCTTCAGTTTCTGTCTTATGGAAGATCATAACTGGTGGGGGGGGGGGATAATAAAGCTGACCCTTAAGCATTTACTAGCAGGAATAAAGAGATGGTTGTTCGGTGTTTTGTAAACAGCCTTGCATGAAAATGTGTATAACTGGCCCAAGATACACCTGACTGAGGGTTTCCTTGGATTTGGTTTTATTTTTGTTTTGTTTTGTTTTTTTAATTAACTTTGCACCCAGAGTCCCGGGAGTTTCTTCTCCAGACACTGCCCCGGACCCTCTCTTGACCTTTACTGTCTAGCAGGTGGCCCCTTTCAGCAGTGAGTTCAACACAGCCCTGACAGTTACTGTCTGTAGTGCAGGAAGGATGCAGTGGCCAGGGGACAGGTCTCGGGAGTATTGTCCTGTGGAAAGATGGGTAGGTTACAGGTCACGTCAGCCAGGCCCAACATCTTCACTCTGTGTTTTGCATACCTTCTTCCAGTGACGTTCCAACCCTGAACCCAAATTTTTCTTGGCTCCCCCTGGTCGAGAACTGCTCCTTGCGCTCTCCTGGGCACAGATGAAAGGAGGCGGTCGTCCTGCCTTGCCTTCTCGAGAACCAGAGTCTCTATCACACTCTGAGCCGTTTGCTAAAGAAACAACATTCTCCTGGGCACTCATGCCCAAAATCTTCCTTACCTTTTTCCTTTCTTCCTGGACATTTATTATCCTGCCGTATGACCCTGCTGTGGCTCTTGGCCCACTTGAAGTCCTGAAGTCCCTTTTTGTTTTGTGTTGCTGATTTGCCTC
The DNA here is from genome assembly GCF_048164855.1 of Canis lupus baileyi. NCBI lineage: Eukaryota > Metazoa > Chordata > Mammalia > Carnivora > Canidae > Canis > Canis lupus. The sequence continues at coordinate 48,311,834 of NC_132851.1, read as the reverse complement.
TGATGAAGTAAGGTTGGCCCCAAAACTTGACTCCTTAACCAAGTTGAATTCCTGTTCTTTCCACAAATATTTCTTGAGCATCTACTGTGTTCTAGGCACTACGGCAAAGATGCAGTTTAGAGCAAAACCAGTAGAGAGCCTGCCTTCAAGGAGTTCCCTGGTTAGTGAAAAGAGACAAGAAACCAGGAGGTTATGGCTGATATCTGAGATGACATTTAAGGATAGATAGAACTTAGGTCAGGCAAAGGGTGCAAGGTTTAAGGTTAGGGCAATTACCTGGCAAGGTAGCTACAGAATATGAGCATTTGGAGGTGGGATCCCATCCTCAAGGGATTGTATTAGGATTACACCTGTTGGCAGATGTTAGAAAATTCAAGTTATCTTGCTTGAACTTTGTAAAAGTTTTATTTTTCTTATACAACAGAAAGTATGGGGGTAGGAAGTCCACGATGCTGTCATCGTGATGCCATCAGGAATACAGGCTCTTTCTGCTTTGCAGATTAGCTCTCATCCTCTGGCCCCAAAATGGCCTCTCAAACTCCAGCATCACATCCAAATTCCAGGTAGAAATAAGCAGGCAGAAAGGACCGCAGGAAGGGCAAGTCGACAATGTGAAAACGGAGGACTTCTCTTTAAAAACCCTTCTGGGATGCCTCACCCCGTAATTTCTGCTTGGGCCTCACCCACCAGTCTCATACTATATGGCCACCCATCTGTGAGAGAGGCTAAGGTGCGTTGCCGCCACCAAGTAAACCAAGCTTCTACTGAAAGGAAGAAGGGAAGATCAGATATTAGGCAACCAGCAGTTTTTGCAGGTAGCGACATAAGCAACAACAACAAAACCATTCTTTGGTTTTTATTTCGCGTTCATATCCGTTAATGAATGGTATGCGAGGACAGACATCCTTCTTTGGTCACTGAGGCTCGGAGAAGCAAGCTGAACATGTCCAAGACTATCGGAATACAATCTAGCGCATTAGGAAACCCTCAGCCTTTATTCTACACCATGCTTTTCTCTTTTTTTTTTTTAAGATTTTATTTATTTCTTCATGAGAAACACAGAGAGAGAGAGACACAGAGAGAGAGAGAGAGGCAGAGACACAGGCAGAGGGAGAAGCAGGCTTCATGCAGGGAGCCTGATGTGGGACTTGATCCCGGGACTCCAGGATCATGCCCTGGGCCGAAGGCGGCGCTAAACCGCTGAACCACCCGGGGATCTACACCATGATTTTCATGAGCTCTGATCCATATGGCAGATCCTGGACACTCGGGAGGGTCACGTCCCAGGACCCTGTGAAACTCCACAACCAGGAAGCAGCTGTAACCTGTCACGTCCCTAACAGCGCAGAAGGCTAGGAATGAAGAGAACAGCAAAGCCTCTTGGAGATAGGGGCTGAGCCGCCCGCTGGACGTTCTCACTGTCATTGGCTGTCACTGCGGAGTAACTGTCAGTCACTGTCAGGGGTTGTTATTAACTGTAATTATTAATTCCCTGTTACAATTTCTGTAACAATAGCCGACACCCATCGAGCCCTTTGCTCTTTCCAGGCATTAGCCCTTTCCACTTTCCTGACAAGGCCATAATTAAGACCTATTGTCACTGTCCTTCTTTCACATGGAAAGAACCAGTGGTTCAGAGAGGTCAAACAATATGCCCTGCGTCACCCAGCTCAGATGAGGCCGAGCTAGGGTTCAAAGTCGTCTGTTTGACTCCAGCAGCTGAATACCCAACCTTTAACTTCCTTTTGGCTGCTAATTCATTTTACTTCCTTTTCACGGGCCCTGACTCACCCTTGCATACCAGGCTTACGGAGAGTGGAATTCAAAGGAGAGTCCCAACCAAACTATAAGTGACTACAGGCTGTGCTTTACATCAGGAGTGCTTATCGCCGATCAAAATTGTAGCAGTTACACCTGTGCATTCTCAGGTTCCACTGGGCTTAGACTCTCTCAGCCCAGCCTCAGGTACATGCACTTCTCTGAGGCCAAATTCCTGTTTCACTACAGCTCACCCTGTGGGCTTCCTCGTGGGCTTTGCTCTGGCCAGTCTGGTTTGCTGGGATCGCTTGGGTGCCATTAGTTGGAACTATCACTCTGAGCCATCTCTGTGAAGATCTAAGTCTCGAGCTGCAAGGAAGGCCCAAATCTCCTGAAGATGGGATAGAAGGAGAGGAGTCCCGGGGGCTTCTGGGACGTCACAGGGCTTTGGCCTGCAAAGAGGTCCTAATGTGAAGTTGACAGCATGGGCTAGGGTCACGGATCTTAGAGCTGGAAGCGATGGTGTGGCCCAGCCCCTGGCAGGACCCAGAGGGTAGGGCATGAAGAGAGCTCCATTTCAGAGATGAGATGGCTGAGGCTCAGGGCTTAAGTGAAATGCCCACTGTCTTACGACTGGTGCCAGAGCTTAGGTCAGCCACTCAGGGGAGGAAGAGGAACGGAGAAACCTCTCTCCTTGCAGAACAGGAACCTGTGCATCGTTCGGACAGGACTCCATGTCTGTCTATCAATGCTCTCTGCTATTCTCCAAGACAGTGACACAGCCTCATCGTGTAAAGGGCCGAGTGTCCCAACCAGTAGAGAAGCTGTCACTGCTCTTCCATCTGCCAGGGCAGTCAGGGCAGGGACAGGTAAAACATCCTAAAGGCACATTCTAAATATACATTGAGACGCGGCATTGGTTTGTGTTTAACCCTCCCCTGTCGCACCACCTGAAGGTCCCTTGGAGCTCACGTCTCCAGGCTGTGTCCAAGGATGCTCATTCCTTACAGTTGTCTTCCTCTGGCGAACTGGGGGGACAGCTTTGGCTGATTTGCTTACCCACCCCGCGGGGTCTGAATGGGCCAGGCTCGTGCCCTCTTCCGACGCAGCTCAGCTTCCAGCCCATCTGCTCCCAGCCAGTGATGTCAACATACCAGCTGCTTCCCGAGAACCAGTCGGCATCCTGCAGGAGGGGCAGGTCCCTCTCCCGGGCATCAGCCTGCTTGCTCTCAGCCTGAGCCCTCTTGCCAACCATGGTGGGTCCCTCCGGTCTCTGTCGCCCCATCTGAGAAGCAGAGGGCACGATCCTCTGACAGGCCTGTGATGCATCAGCGTGGCTCCATCTAAGGGCTCCAAGTCCGATGCCTCACGAGCTACCGATTGTGGGGATATGGCCAGGGTCGTTTCAGGGAACTGAGCTGGGCTGGGCCCCTGCAGCTGACAGAGAGAAGGTGGCCAGGAAGAAAGCAGCAGCACCCTGGGCGGAAAATGAAGGCGCTTCTGCTGCTGGTCCTGCCTTGGCTCAGCCCTGCCAACTACATTGATAACGTGGGCAACCTGCACTTCCTCTACTCAGAACTGTGAGTCCCGCTATAACGCTGCCTGCCTGTGTTTGTGTGTTGGGCATGTCGGGGGTGGAACCAGAGTCAGTGCCCTGGCTGGGATGTCTGTGTAGAGGAATCAGTTCCACGTGAGCTAGATGCACTGGGACAAAGCACCCTGCAGCAGCCCCAAGCGGCATGCTAGGATCTGTGACTTGACAAAAAAAAAAAAACAAAAAAAACAAAAAAACACCATCTTACTGATGCGCTGCTTGCTTTCCCAGCGAGGCATTCTGCTTCTTGCTTCTGTGCCAACACTGCCTTTTTTTTTTCCTGTACTCTACTTTTTCTCAATAGATGTGTCTTCTCTTCCTTCCCTAAATAGAACCAAAGAGCAATTAGGAACTGCAGGCACAGAACTGCAGACACAGAACTGCAGCCCCTGTCAGGCATTTCTAGCTGGGAGGAGACAACTCCCTTTATTGAGACAACTGGTCTACGTACCTGAAAACACATGGAGCATCCGCAGAGCAGAGAGATCGCCCTCCGTGTGATAAATATACATCTGCTGCAGTTTGGGTGCTGACCCTTTTTAAACGTATGGGCGAGCAGAAAAGAACCGTGCAGGGAGCACCCACATCCCATCACCTGGGTCTCACAATGACCGTTTCGCCACCTTCGCCTTCTGTATTTCATTCAGGTGGTTGGGAGTAAATTGCGGTCATGACATGTCACCCCTCAAGACTTCACTAAAAAAAAATCTAAAAAAAAAAAAAACATTTTCCTACATGACCTCTGTCCATCTTGGAAGAGGAAATGACTCACACACTCAAACTCTAAAGCGACACTGTCTCGTTCCTTTTGTTCGTAGCTTGAAAAGAGTATAGAAGGGGAATGGGAACAGCTTTTACCAACAGATAAGTGCTGATGTGTGTGCGCCTCAGTGTGGGGAGCATTTACGAAAGTGTATTCCTCCTCACTAACCTTTTGGATGGGGAAAAAAAAATCACAAGGGCTGGCTTATGTGTAAATTATAGTCGGTGGGCAAATGAGAAGGATTCTAATGAGAATCTGTGGAGCCCGGACTTGAGAAGCTCAGAGGGTCATATCCAGATAGAGGTAACCCCCGCCCCTCGAATGAGTGGTGACAACCAGGGCCCCTTTTATAATTAGCCTGACTAGTCAATTTGTGGAGCACAGTAGATGCCCAATAAATTCTTGATACCTAGAGGAGAGAACAATTGACCTAGGCCCTTGGAGGAAGACCATTCCTTTTGAGGACCCTGCATTTCTGGATTAGCTTGTCCCATTCTTTTGGAATGTAGTCCCAGCCTTCCTCAGATAAGAAGGCTCAGGCGTCAGCTTGCATGGTGAGCATCTCTAGGCTGATATGGCAGGTGGAAGCTTTTCTAGAAAAATATTCATGGCCAGAGCTACCGGGGATTGTGGCAATTCTTCTCTTCATCTCCCGTGATGGTGTCTCTGAAATCTAGCTCCAAAGCCCTCCTCTACACTCTTGCCCCCACTCGCTCTACTTGTTGGTTGCCGTCCTCATTTCCTAGGGCTGCTGTAGCAGTGACCATATGCTTGGTAAGATCAAACAGCACAAATCTCCTCTCTCACAGTTCTGGAGGCCAGGGCCTTGAAGTCAAGTTGTCGGAAGGGCCACACTCTCCATGAAGGCTGTCAGGGTGTATCGCCTCTTCCAGTCCCTGGTGGCTCCAGGCATTTCTTGGCTCATGGCTGCAGGGCTCCAATCTCTGCTTTTGTCATCATAGGACCTGTCGCTTGTGTCCTTTCTGATTCTCTGTCTTTTCCGCTCCTTAAAAGGACACTTGTCATTGGATTTAGGGCCCACGTGCATCATCCAGGATGATCTCCTCTTGAGATCTTTCACTGGATCACACCTTTTTCTAAATAAGGTCACATTCACAAGTTCCAGCGGGACATCTTTTGGGGGAACCACCGCTCAACCCACTGCAGGTGCTACCGAGGAGCCCCTCCACTAAGTGACTTTCAGCGTTATAGTCTAATTAGAGGAGGGCTCCTCACACTGGCTCATCAGTTTTCTTTTCTACAAGTAACATGAATCAAGGCAACTTTTCTGCTGAGTCAGTGGACACAAGGAGGCCATTCTTTCCAAAATGTGAAGCAATCCAGGAAGCCTAAAGCCAGAAAATTGCCAGGATGGCATTCCCAAACTAATTTGCCAGGACTTTCTGGAAACTTCCAGTCACAGGGAATGATTTATGAGAGAATTCCGTGTAGCTGTCACCTGATGCCACGGTTGTGATAATGAACTAATCAGTGAATTAACGACACCCTTCAGGTAGTGTGGCAGTGCTTTAGGCAGTGAGAAATCCGGTGTGGCACCGACCTCAAGGAGTTGGCAATCCAATTGAGAAGACGAAATTTATACACGTAAGAAATAGTAACAATGATCCAAGGCATAAAAGTAGGGTAAGGGGACTCCTGAGTGGCTCAGCAGTTGAGCATCTGCTGTCGGCCCAGGGCATGATCCTGGAGTCCCGGGATCGAGTCCCACATGGGGCTCCCTGCCTGTGTCTCTGTCTCTCTCTCTCTGTCTCTCATGAATAAATAAATAAAATGTTTTAAAAAAACACAAAAAGTAGAGTAGGGAATATGTTGAGAGAAGGTGGAGTTTGGCCGTTGCCATGAAATGGGTCAGGAAATGCTTCTAGGGAAGTGGGGGCTTTGAGCTGGACTTTGAAGTATGGAAGGGTTAGGCAAAATCATGGATGGAAAGAGAAAGCACTTAGGGCAGGGCACATGGCACTGCAGAGCGGTCACGAGGTGGCTGTGGGTGTCACCAAAGCTTTGGGAAACAGCTGAGAAGGGTGCTCGATGAGACTGCTGGGCCCCTTCACTGTTCATGGAACCAGGGCCATGGCATGGTGGCCACATGGCCCTGAGATGGAGAGACGCTTCTCTCCCCACCACAGGCCACTGGGATCTCGAAGGCAGAGCTGGGTGGAACCCTGGCAGGTGCTTCCTCCCGCCACCCTCTTCTGAGCTTTGGCATCTTGGCAGTGGGTGAGCTTGACCTGTGTCCCCACACTTCCTGCTGTGGAGATGCTCCTGGACTTTCCCTTGTCTCTAAGGCAAAGGCTCTGTCTGCATCCTGTCCCCTCAGAGCCCAGCTGGAAGATTGGAACTAATCCAGTAAACAGCGTCAGGTATAGCGTGTGGCCCTGGGGGTCGCAAACCCAAACGCAGACTGAGTCACTTTTTAAAAATATAGCTCTGAAACCCCAGCCGATTGGTCAGGTTGTCGTCAAAACAAGCCTTATCTATGGGCGCTCATGCTACATGAATGTGGAAATCGGAGGTAAGTGAGCTGATTCTCACACCAGGAATCAGATGTTCAAACTAAAATTTTAGTGTATTGTTTTTATTCCTGAGATCCCCGCGGGATTTCCCAGGGTTACGCTGGCCCCCGTGCTCTGCTCACAGCTTAATTTTGCCTGAGTGTCAATTTATTCTGTAGAATGGAATAGCCTTTTCTTTCTTTCTTTTTTTAACTAAAAAATAAAGTAATTTTTTATTTATTTTTAACATAATAAAGTAAAAGACACATAACCAAAAAAACAAAACAAAAAAATAACAAACAAAAACAAACCAGGCAGGAGTTATTTAAGCATGTGAATCATTCAAGTGTAATCATTCAGGTGTAAGACAAAAGGGAGTGGTGAGGCCTCTGAGCAACTGCAGTGTGTGTGTAACTCGAATGCTTTTAGACTTTACATATAATTTAATGTCTGTCGTATATATGTATATAATATAATATAATATGTATACCTATTATGTAATATATGCGTAATGTCTAAAAGCATTCAAATTCAATTTAAAAACAAAACCACTTTGTCCAATCCAGCAGATCGCTTCTGCCTGCCCGATTTGGCCTTCCGAGTCAATAGTTTATGACCCTGGGCAGCTCCACCTTTAAACATGTCCATTGTCACCTATTGCCTTGACCTGGAAGACGGTGAATTCACAGAAGCAGCCTAAAACCAGAGTGTTCGGTGTGGAAGCCCAGGCCCTAGGTTAGAGGCGAGGCATCGAGGATTGCTCTCAGGGCCTGGGAGAGGGTAAAGGGCAATGGTCTCTTCCCCCGGGAGCCCTCACCCCCACTCCTGCACAAACTCTCTGCACTACCCAGACCCCAGAGCGAATGTAGGAAATAGACTCTCAGTCTTGTCGCATGAGCACAGACGCAGCCTGCCCGTCTTTCTGGGCCCCTTTGCAGCCCTACACGTGAGGCAACGTATAGGTGAAGTCTTCAGAGCAGCACAGGTTCTGAGGACCCCTCACGTGAGAACGGGGGGCTCGGTTTGTTTCTTTAAATGCAGGTAGGGGTTTGGGCCCTAAAACCTGCTAAAACGGAAACATTTGGCAGGGGGCATCCGTTTTCATTCGTAAGCCCACCAGGTGAGCCTTACGGGCACTGCAACAGGAGAACTCTTAGCTCCAGCTCGGAGGCCAGCTGGCCTTGACCTCACCTGGGCTCGGCTCTCCGGGTCTGCACTGTATCCTCAGCAGCTTTCCCGATGGTCCCCTCTACCTGGTGAGTCCTGGGGACAGCTTGAGGGATGCTCGTCTCTGCACACCCAGCTTGAGGGATGCTCACTTCTGCACACCCAGCTTCTTCCATTAACCCGAGTGACGTGAGTCTGGCCCCTATCTTGGCCGATTGTCACATATTTCAAAGTCTGATCGAGATGACCCTGGTCTGGTTTCAGTGGGAGGAGGTGTTGATCCTGCTGGTGACGGTGCAAGCAGCCTCACTTCCGGTGTCGCAGAGGGCAGCACCGTGCTGGAGTAACCGAGATGGCCCCTGCTCTGTCCTTGGATCTCTAGTGGCTTCTGAAATGTTTCTCTACATATTTTGTTTTGCAAGAATTCCTGGGAAAAAACCTTAGAGCCTGCTGGGTGGTGGCGTGCATTTCAGGGTGTGCACACCCCCAACCCTAAAGAGCCATTTACAGAAAACTGACAAGCTTTGTCATCTTACCTCCACCTTTACGATTCCAGGCATCTGTCGCGCTCAAATACTTCTCGCTTTCGTGTCCTGTGCTGGTGGGTGCTGGGTTCGTGGCCATGGTGCAAGTCCGGGTGGGCCCCGAGGCCCACTTCGCAGAGTAGGGACCTGCCCATGGCTGTAGAGCTACAGGCATCCGGAAGACAGGCCAAGGCACGGTCACCGCAGGGTGGCCGGTCCCCGAAGCTCATGCTGCTGTCCTAGCTGTGTGGCTTCTCAGGAAGTGGCTCTCACTTCAGCTTATGGCCAAATATTTCGGGTCTGTAAGTGGCGTATCCGTGAACAGCACTCGTGCCAGCATCTGGAGGGAGAAACGCCGCTCTGACCCCTGGAGAGACAGCAGATCCAAGCAGGGAAGGTTTATTCCCCCTTGGAGTTCTGTGCTCAGGAAATTAAGATGAGGGACTCCGATTTCATAACTTGAACCGTGTAGGGTTATGGAGAGATGAGGTCTCCTGGAGAAACTGCCAAGAGCAGCAGGCGTCCTGCAGCAGCCTCATGTGCGTCCTCCCTAGAGAGTGCAGGGTAGGGCCCGGGATTCAGAGACACAGAACACCCACCGAGTGTCTCAGGTCCAAAGACTCCAACCACCCACCACCTCCCTAGCAGAATGTTCTCGCACCAAACTGCAAAACACGCTTCTGACAAACTGCATCATCTTCCTGCAGCAAAAACATTTGCTTTGGGGCCGGCAGGCCAAAGAGCATCTTAAATCACACCTAGCTGGGCATTCCGGGCACTCAAGTGAAGATTGCTTGCCCTAGTCTTGCGTGGCACTCATTTGGCCCTGGTCCCGCTTCTCGAGTTCCCTTTCTCTAGGTCAAGGCTGTGCCGCAGCACTAGCCTTAGTGATGTCTCTGCTCCCTGCTGACTTCAGCTAGACGGGGGCTGGGTGTTGGGCCCTGAGCCATATAGCCTAGGAGAGCATCCTCTTCAAAAGTCTGTACCACGTGGAGCTCCGCAGGCCAGTCTAGAGGGTTGCAGTTGGGCCCTTTCTGGCACCAGGGAGGAGGGAGGGGAGCACGGGGGGATTACCTCAGCCCCCATTTCCTCTGCACTTCATTGTGTTAACTACTCCCGACACTTTCCAAGTCTAAACCAACAGGGTGAGCTTTATGGATTTGCCAGTAAACACTTTCCAAGTTGGGCCTCCAAGAATTTGCTTCTTTCTCATCAAAACAGAAAAGGAAAAAAAAAAATTGCTGATCTCTGGATTTTTCTTGTCCTATGTTTTGAGTATCTGAAGTCAAGTTTGGATTAGACCCGGAAGGAAGGAGGTAGGGTTTATAGAGGAAATGGGGTGAGGTGGAGAAATCCTCTTCCAACGGAGAGGAACAGGGTCCAATCTGCGGGAACAAAGCCAGGGCCCATTCGGGTTCAGTGAGTCTCTTAATGTCTTTCGAAGCATTGCAGTTTAGCACATGTTTAATAGAGCATTTTTTCTTAAATCTAGAAACGTGTGTATTTGGAAGGAAATTGAAGCCGCATGTTCCTGGTTCATTTATATACTTCACTCATCAAAATGTTGCTTTGTAATCATTCTTTGATGTCCAAATTTCACAGGGATCTGATTTAACAATCTTTTTATTTTTCTCATTGAGAATCAGCAAGTTCTCTTTTGCCAGCCGTAAAGCAACTCCAGGCCCAAGCCATTCACTTTCTGGTCTAAAATGCAAACTCCAGGAGTTTTGAGATCCCACTCCGATGCTTGGCAAATTGTGGTTGCCTTTCTTTGGGTCACATGACTAAGTCAGGCACATGACCAGCAAAAGTGAGGATTTCTTTCACGTCAGGACTCACTCGCTGATAGCTTCATGTTTGATTGGCTTTATTTTCTTTTTAACTTCTTATAATGAAAATCTCAATGCAAACGTAGAAAAGTCTAATAGATCCCCATGTACCCTATCCCCCACCTTAAATAACAAGTCCTGGGTATCTCGTTTCATCTAGAACTTCAAATTGTTTTGAAGCAAATCTCAAAAACCCTGTTTGACTTGTAGACCTTTTAGTCTTTATCTCTAGAGGGTAAAGATTCTTAACCGTAACACTACTATCACATCAGAAGCAATTAACTATGATTCCTTAATATTCAATATCCAGCCAGCTCAATTTTTCTCCATTTGCCTGTCATTTCTTCTTACAGGTTATTTGAATCACGAGCCAGATGAGGCCTACGCTTTGCCATGTCTCTCATTACACCCTACCTTCCCCCTCAATGCAAAAGGGAGGTCATGAGGTACATGTTGAGGAATATAGCTTTGGCAAACTCCAGATATAAGCTAGTAGCTGGAAAAAGAGAAAAGTAATTGTATTAATTTACTACCAAGTTGAGGGAAATGTAAAGGCAAGAGCCAACACAATCTTATGAATGTAACCAGAATGAGTGTGTTGTTGTCATTGTTGGTTTGTTTTGTTTTGTTTTGATGGTCTTATCCAGAGCTTTGAGGGGAACTTCAAGAGAATGAGGGAATATCTTCTCCCGAGGATGATAATCTTCCAACTTTTTGGTCACAGACCTGTATCAATAAGGAAATCGGTCCATGTGCCTATCTGTTGTATGGCTATCTAGTTACACCTGTATTCCTATATTCTACTCATTAGAAAACCTCGCACAAATACCGGTAAAGGATCAAGTCTACGTAAGAGTTCTATTACATCCTCCCCACATTCCCCATGGGTGTCTGCACTTTGGAGACCACCACAGAGTCGCAGGCTCTCGGGACTCTTCCTGCATTAGAACACCACCCCTTCAAAGTAAACAGAGTAAATTTCCCATTGCCCATCTGTGGGATTGGCTTTGGAAGGAATAGGGCAGGAAATGGCCCATTTTTGCAGGCCAATGAAAACTTGTGGGCCAAAGAACCAGACGTCTTCTTTTCTTAGTCACTTTTCCCTTTTTTTTTTTTTGGACCATCACTGCTTCCATTGTATGGTCCCTGTGGACCCTACTCTCCCAGCTTCCTCCACTCTCAACTGTACCTCTTTTCATAGCCCTACCCCCACCCTCAAGAGCAGGGCTGGGGAGGGCCCAGGGTTGTGGAAGCTGAAGGATTTAGAGTTTGAGGAGTCCTCTTTGTAAGACACAATCATGAATTCATACTTGCTAGGTCCCCAGGCAGGTCCTTGGAAGGCTCCTGCATGCCTTGAGGTATAATCATCAGTCTTACAGTAACACCCTCCCCACCCCCCATGTGAGCAATCCTACCCCCCCTTCCCCCCCCCCCTCTCTTTCCACATAGAGCCAACTCTGGGAATTTTGGTACCCACTTCTCTTGTGTTTAACTCTTGCATATCCAGAGCTAAGAAGAGTTTTCTCAGTGCTCCATGGCCCAAGGAGGTACCTGTGACCCCTTCTCCATCCTTTTCTTCATTAGCATTTCTACCTAGAGTAAGAAAAGGAGAAGCCAGGGCCCCAAGACAATGACTAAGTCCCTTCATCATCCCGACGACCATAATCAAATGGCCTACCACTGAGAAGGCTGGTGGTAAGAGACCTTGGTGACTTGCTCTGGAGTCAGATTGACTCAGGTTCCTATTCGGTCCCTGCCAGCTGGGCAGCCTTGGGCAAGTTACTTAGCTTCTCTGAGCTTTTCTCATCTATACATGGGAATAACCACACCTGCCTCACAGGTTGTGGTAGGTATTGAGTAAGCTTATGTAAAGCACATAATACAGTTCCTAGTGTATAGCAAACCCTTTGAGTGTAGACTTTATTAATAGCAGTAGATACAAGAACATATTTCTTCTGGTCCAACCTTCCCATTTATATAAGAAGAAACTGAGGCACAGTCATTTACCTGAATGACTCAGTTTGTCTGCAACTAACTACGTGACCTCGAACACGTCATGACACTCTGAGGAGGAAAAATGATAATGCACTTATTAATGTATCCTCAGGAAACAATAAAGCCGGAGTTAGTTATTAAAATTTTATACAGCTTCGGGCAAAGCAATGGCATAAACGTGCTAGGATGATGCACCTGACCACCCACGTCACCTATTAGGAATTGGGTGTCCTCTGAGGGGATCGCCCCAGATGAGCATGCTCAGAATGCTCTCTCAGGAATTCCTCGACCAATTTGCCAACAGGGGCCCTTGACAGTAAAACGGCTTAACATTTGAATATGGCATTCCAGGGTTTTGTTTACAATGGATGGATGGCCGTAGAGAAGCAGGGCTGAAGCCAATCATGAAGCAGTTACAAGCTTCAGCTTGTAGGGATTAACCTCTGAAGCCACGCAGCTCCGAGTTCAAATGCTGCTGCATCACTTACCAGCTGTGTAACCTTAGATTAATTCACCTCAGCTGGGCCACAGGTTCCCGTCCTTAAATCAGAGCTCTTAATGGTAACACCTACTTCATGGGGTAAGAATGAAATGCACACGTGAAGCTCTTAGTAGACACCTGGAATATCATAAGTGCACTGTAAACATTAGCTGCGGCAAGAGGAGATAGATGAACTCACTTGGACCTCATGGCAAATGCGGTGAATCCCCATCTTACTAATGAGAGAACCAAGACTCATTGGGGTTAGGGAAGCTCCCCTAGATGAGCCAGCCAAGCTGGAACACAGGCATCCTGATTCTAGGGCCAGGCCTTCCCCCAACCCGACCCCACCTGGCACCCCTCACCACATCCCCCTTGGTGGCTCTGAAGATGGTGTCACTGAGGTGGGGGTGGGGAGGCGCGGTGGTCAAGTAGCTGCAGGTCTTTCTAATTCCCTGTGATGGACTGCGATGGATTCTGAACCAGAAACGTAAATTGCTTTCTAGATGAAACTTTTCTGGGCAAAACGTTTGTGTAGTTTCTCTGGCCAGTTAAAATTGCGCTGAGGATGGAGCTTTCTAGCAGGTATAATTATTTTTTTCCACTGAAATAGGCATAAGAGGGCTCGGCCAAAAAAACCTCTTTGGCCTCATGAGCTCCTTGATGAAGGAAGAGGCTACCCAAGGGATTCTGTTGTGAATGCATTTGCAAAAGCCCTTTGCTCCATAATGCTGTGGTTTTTATAGAAAAACAGCCGGGGCGACCTTCAAAAGCAGAAGCCCCTTCCCCCCATGACACAAACCCTGTGAGGACCTGAGGGGTCACCGGGGAGGCGCAGGTCACAGAGTGTTGTGATCATGAGCGTGGACTCTAGAGCCAGCCAGACACCAGCTCTGTGCTTTCTAGATGCGATGTACGTCTTTGGGCAGCTGCCTTGACTTCTCTAGCTCAGCCTTGTGGTGTCAGTAAGAGCTCCTGCATGTGCAGCTCAGTACCATACCTGCGCGTGGGCAGTAGAGACCGACGGTAGTTATTTTGGCTTCCCCCTTTGCTACTCTACAAGCCAACTTCCTTTCTCTGTGCCCTGCTTGCTTTTTCTCCTTAGAAAAGAGCCCCATGTGGTATTGGACAGTGGTGGTGTCGGCGTCTGATTACTGGAGACCCTTTCCGGAGGTGTATCCCCACTTTTGGCCGTTCTACGCAGGGCAGCAGCCCGACCTCATCAGAGAACCATCATTCCTTTAATGTCACAAAAGAATGATTAAACACTTGAGAGATACTGACTCTCCATAAAAAAGCCCCCCAAACGCTTATGACCTGCTTCAGAGAATTTACAACTCTAGATGGTAGCTAGGCAGGAATGGTGTCGAGGGCTCAAAAATAGAGCAGGGGAGGGACAGGGAGACCAAGAAAAAAGGGTTCTAACGTAGGCATTGTGTCTTCAATTACCAAATAACCAGACAGCTTAGGTTATCCTGTGAGAAACGTGGCCAATTTGGATTTTCTTTGAAACCCCTCATCAGTTGCTTAGTATCGTCAAAGAAAAAGCATCAGGGGGACTAGTTAACCTCTCAACTTCTCATGTGGTTTCTCTGTACGTATATCCATCTCCCCTTTCTCGGTGTGGTGGGTGGGATCGGATTGAGACACGTGGACCCCGGAGGAGTCCAGTGGTTTGGTTCTCCTTCAGATTCTTTGTCCAAGACCTAACAAAGGCAGAGCGTCTCTATTCATAAAATCACTGCGTTACAGAAACAGATTGACTGCTTTGTCCAGTTGAAGTAAATCCATGTTCGGGAAAAAAAAAAAAAATCCAACAAGTCATTTCCCACTTCTCAAAATTCTTCCCCTCTAGGTGTTTTGGGGTTTTTTGTTTTGTTTTGGTTTTTGGTTTTTTTTCCCCCAAACTAAGCATTAGTTTGGCAATTAGTGAATTCCCAATTTTACTAATTAGTGAATTAGTAAAAACAAATCACTCGTTCCTGGGAAGCGTATAATTTAATATCAAGTACCTGTGCAACACCAGGCACTTTCTAAGGCCCTGACGATCCTGCAGTAAGTGTATATTCCAACGAGCTGGGCAGTCAACAAACATCTGGCATATCAGATAGAAATAAGTGGTATGAAGTGAAACAGCAGGTCCTGACCCTGGCTTATTTATAGAACAAGGCCTCGGAGAAAGTGACGTTTGAGCAGAAACCTGAAGGGGAGGAGGGAGGGCCGTGAGGACGTCTGATATCGGAGAGCTTGACTTTGGAGTCCTGCTGACCTGCTGGCACCCCCTGGGTCTGACACTGTCTCGCTCCGCGGCTCTATGTGTGGCCTTAACCCCTCTCCCCTGTCGGTTCATCCATAGAGCGTGGCTCCTGCAGCATAGGCTTCCCAAGAGGAGTGGGACCCTGGGAAGGGAGCTGGTGCCTGGGCAGGAGGCCCAAGGGGAGTTCCTGCCATCTGGGCTTTCACCTTGGCTGGGTGGTTTCTGAGGGGGGCTGGGGCAGGACTTCCACCTGGTTAAACATCTCTCTGGGTCACGTGTTCCCCAGGTAGTTCTAGACGAGTCTCCAATACCAATGGCCTTCCCCCATCACCACCACCCGCTTTGCTCCAGGGTGAATTCCTGTTTCATTTTCTCATCCCCCCCGACACACACACCACCACCACCACCACCAGTTGTGTTGCTTCCTAAGTTTCTCCAGCCTGGTCATACCTGTGTTCGGTGGACTCTGTTTGCAGGTGTGTCTATCTAACCTGGTTGTCCTCCTTCCTCCCGTCTCCGGTCTCCTGTGGTGCTCCCCACCTGAGTGTCCTCCATCGATTTCATGACACCCTGTCCCAGGTAGTGAGGCAGGGTATTGATGTGACGGTGGATTAAGATCCCCCCCCAAAACACCTCTCCATAACTGGGCTCATTATCTTGTTTGTTTGGGATTTCCATCCATTTTCAACCCCTGTTTGAGTCTCTGGACTGGAGAAGGGCTTCCCCGAGCCCCACCGCACGTTCAGCTCCACGCCCTCCTCCCCATAGCCTTACATTCTTCACTACGACAAGAACTGTATTAAAGTCCTCAAAGATAATCTCATAAACTTGTCTCTGGTCCTTTAAATGCAGATCATTCTTTGCTGATTCATCCCTGGTCTTCTGACCCTTTTAAATTTCTCTCCCCTCATATTTATTCCACATCCAACAACTGCATATATCATGTGCTGATTTCTCCCTACCCTTTCTGTTTTCTTTCTCTATCACTATCATATGTTGTTGGTCTTTTTCCCATCTTCTGACGTCCCCCTGTGTGCAAGGTAATTTTTCAGAAATAATTATTCATCTTTACTGCACCATTGTTCAGTAAGCATGTTAGTCAAATTCTCTTATTCCCTGAGGGTATGTGTCATCTGGAGCAGCTGATTTATGTGTGTTTGTGTTTGCCAAATATTCCTGTACCTATTTTCTGTCCGAACTGATCCACGCGAGTTTATAACTCTCAATTGTACTTATTTGTGCTTACATTTTTAAAGGAGTTTAGCATTTTGTGTCTTTTTTTATTATTATTATTTCAGTGTTGGCCTCTTTTTAAAAAACCTTGTAGATCTGTGTTCTTTTAAGCTTCTTGGCCTGTGCTTTATGACTCAGGGTGAGCTTATGGATTCTAAGACTATTGCTAAATATTCTTTTGTTTCAGCTTGTATATATTTTCTCTGAGCTTAATGGATACAGTCCATTGTCTGGGCATCTTATTCTTTTTTTTTTTTTTTTTTTTAATTCATGAGAGACACACAGAGAGAGGCAGAGACATAGGCAGAGGGAGAAGCAGGCTCCCTGTGGGGAGCCCGATGTGGGACTCGATCCCAGGACCCCGGGGTCACGACCTGAGCCGAAGGCAGACAGACACTCAACCACTGAGCCACTCAGACGTCCCTGGACATCTTACTTCTTATCTCAAGTATTCAGAACTGTTTGGTGAACCTCAGGCTCTGGGCATGACTGAATAGATGTCCACTTTTTCCATTTCATATAGAGACTGGAATTAAAGAAATTATGAACTATAAATTTCAGGGGAAAAAATACCAATGGAATATGCTGATCTGAGTTTTAGAAACCACCAAGTCGCTCAGCTTCCCAAAGTTTAGAACTTTCCACTACGCGGATGCTTTGGCACTAATTATTCACTCTTTTCCTCGGGGAAATAATCTTATTCAACCCAACCTATCTTTGTAAGTTGATCTTGCCAAATCAACATGATTTTCGAGAGTGCTATTCTGAAGTTTATTTAGTTGCTATCTGTATCCTAACTTGGTTGATCCCTCCACCCACCCACTAGAGAATCCTGAAGTCGCAGCACACATTCCTGCCATTTATTTTTAGAATATAATCCAACGCCCTTACTTTACTAAAGACAAATGTTTGACCCCAATAAGCAAGGACACATAAATCTGTAACCGCTCTGTGCCAGTGACTCCTCCAGCAGAAAGCTCTGTTTATAATGCAATAACCCTTATTCTTAACAAGCTTTATAACGCAGATTACCCTTCTTCTTAACATATTACAAGCTGGGGTGGCACTTGACTTTGAAGCTGATATTGAAGTACATTCGAGTGACACCCCAATGTCATTTGGAGCTGTGAGCAAGAACAGGGTAGTTGCTGTGCCAATCTTATTTTATTCCAATGGCACTAGATTTTGGTATTGATTGGCAGCCTGAGCCACAAAATAACTGGAACATCTGAAAACCAAATTTCCAGTCTTAACCACATGGCCAAGTGAACCTTTGTCAGGGACACCCCACGCAGGGATGGCAGAAATTAAATTCTAATTACAGCCACTGCGAAGAGGGAGCAGCTTGCAGTGGTGGCCTAGCCCCGCAGCTTACAAGATGCTGTTTTCTGAAAGCCTACTTTTATTCTTAAAACCTGCAGTCAGCAGTGTTTTTGGTAGCATAACCATGGTCCTGGCATTTGGCAATCTATGTACACACGTACTCTTAAGAGCTCAGAGCAGAAGTCAAAGCCGCTGGAAAGGAATCATTTTCTGCAAGTGAAAGGATGTTTATGTGAATCCTCTGCTACAAGAAGAGACATTCAAAAGTTCTCAAATCCTAAGGGCTCTTGGCAAAGGAGGGACTAGGAAACAGCCGAGCATTTGGTCAGCCCAGACTACTCAGTGGGTACGTACCTTATAAGCCCTACTGCTGTCCAGAGAGGATAAAATAGCTGCCCTAATGTCCTGAGATCCTGTAGGATGAGAGGACGGGAAGGGGACCTTGCTGGGAAGGGAACAGTGGCCATTCCCCTAGTCCAGACCCTGGCCTCGGGCATCCGGCAGCTCCACTTGGCCGAGGCCTCTTGTGGTCCTATTAGGGCCGGAGGGAGCCCATGGTCTCCGTAAAGCATCATACGCGCCTTTGATGGAGCAGGACGGTTACATGGCCCGTCCACTGTTGCTCAGGAACTCTACCTTATTTAAAGTGTGGTCTAAAAAACAAAGCAAAGGGATCCCTGGGTGGCGCAGCGGTTTAGCGCCTGCCTTTGGCCCAGGGCACGATCCTGGAGACCCGGGATCGAATCCCACGTTGGGCTCCCGGTGCATGGAGCCTGCTTCTCCCTCTGCCTATGTCTCTGCCTCTCTCTCTCTCTCTCTCTCTCTCTCTCTCTCTGTGACTATCATAAATAAATAAAAAAAAATTTAAAAAAAACTTTAAAAAACAAAGCAAAAAAAACCTTCGAGATAGATGAAGTCCTTGGAACTGCCCCCACTTTCAGAGGGACCGAGTTGATTTAGTCCCCTTTCTGGATCCCCTTCAACCACTCGGATGTCCCGGACTTGGCCGGGTAGAGCTGTCTGTGCGCTCGTGTTATGGGCTGTTTGGCTTGCTCTCTCTGATTACTTCCAGAAGTTGCGGAACATCTTGTCCCTATTGAGGGTCTTCAGTTACCTTTTCTCCCCCCTCCCCCCGCCCTCCTTCTCGACCCCAAAAGGGCCCCTGTTGCAGTGCATTCATGTTCGGCCTCCCCTGGCCATGAGGGTAACGAGCCTGGACACTGAAGACTGCTGCGTTTTACATTTGTGTGCGGTGTCCCCAGTGAGCTGCACACCTGCAAGTTCGAAGGCCTCTCAATCACAGCTTTTGAATCCCAGATGCATCACGTAAGATGAGGCTGATGGGGGTCGGGGGGAGCTTTTAACCAAACACATGCCGGGCGCGAGGCTTAAAAGCCATCTGGCAGTGCAAGCAAGATTGACGGACTTTTCTACGATGTCAGACTTACTTAGCTCGGTTGGACCTGAGTTGCAAGTTAGTGGTTTTTCCAGAGATGAATCCTAATCCATCCAAAAAAGAAGCACGGGGTTTCTGATCTCTTACCCCCTCCTCCAGATATGTGTGCTTCCTCCCTGCATTCCCCCGGAGTTACTAGGAGCCCCCGAAGCAGCAGAACTGTAAGGAAAAGCTGGCCTAGGCCCCAAAAGACAGGGCCTCGCAGAAGTGTTTTTTCTGTCATTGCCCATCTCGGCCCTTAACCTTGGCCAATCTTGGCCTCTTTAAAGACGAGGTCCCACTCCACTGGGTGGTCTCGTAGGCAGCCTAGCAGAGAGGGGTACAGATAAAACACACGCCCCAGGTTGTCCCACCCAGGAGTGATCCAGACACCCATCCTTCAGTCTGGTGTGTTAAGCATGTTCTCTTACTACGTGTTCTGAATGCTGGGTTTGGAAGTCGGTTTTTTCCTTTTTAGATTTTATTTATTCCTTTGCGAGAGAGCCACACAGAGAGGCAGAGACAAAGGCAGGGGGAGAAGCAGGCTCCCTGTGGGGAGCTCAATGCGGGACTCGATCCCAGGACCCCGGGATCACGACCTGAGCTGAAGGCAGACGCTCAACCACTGGGCCACCCAGGAGCCTCTGGAAGTGGGTTTTTGGTGGGATTTTTGCAGCAGTGGCAGCGGTGATTTTTTGGGAGACATTTATATTTAGCCAATGACAGATTGAAACCAATTGCAAGGCTTATGCAAATTCCTTTACATGCTTTGCATCCCTAATATTTCACATTCCGAGGGAGAGTAATTAAAGAAGCAGTTATTGGGCAGCCGGGGTGGCTTAGCGGTTTAGCACCGCCTTCGGCTGGAGCCTGATCCTGGAGTCCTGGGATCAAGTCCCACATCAGGCTCCCTGCATGGAGCCTGCTTCTCCCTCTGCCTGTGTCTCTGCCCCTCTCTCTCTCTCTCTCTCTCTCTGTCTGTCTCTCATGAATAAATAGATAAAATCTTTAAAAAAAATAAAAATAAAAAATAAAGAAACACTTACTCCCCATAGCCAAGCCCCACCCAGCCTTAGGATACTCTGTCCCAGCGGGTCACTGACTTCCTAGGTGTGGTCTTAGACTCCTGGCAGGTGGGGAGTAGGACTAAGGAAGGCGCCCAGGGCTGTCCTCTGTCCTCCGGCCTGGGGCTCAGGCACTACCGAGAGGCTCCTGAGTCTGACAGCAGAGCCAGGGTTTGGCACAAAGTGCTGGGTTAAAGGGAGAGGGTGTGGGAACACTAAACGAACCTAAAAAGTGGCCACGACCCAATCCTTTGTAACTACTCACTGTGTGTGTGTGTTTGCATGTGTGCACCTGCAGCAACTGGCTACCTGTTGATAGAAACTGAAGCTTGCCTCCCTTCTCCACCCAGAAACAAGGCTGGACATCAGGAGGATTCTAACTCCACCCTCAGACAAAAGATTCAGTTGATTGAGAAAGGGTGGACCTCAGGCTATTGTACAAATAGGACTTCAAGGGCGGTGGTCACCATTTCAGAGCTTTTCTAAGCACACTCAATATC
This sequence comes from Canis lupus baileyi, assembly GCF_048164855.1. Classification (NCBI taxonomy): domain Eukaryota; kingdom Metazoa; phylum Chordata; class Mammalia; order Carnivora; family Canidae; genus Canis; species Canis lupus. The sequence goes on along the minus strand of NC_132851.1, from coordinate 48,291,398 downwards.
CCTTCATAGCTGGCTGGATGTTTGACTTCACTAAAAAGCACCAGGTATTCATGCAAGTTGGCTGCCTTTAAAAAATTATATGCTTTTTTTTTTTTTTTTTTTTTTTTTTTGCCTGTTTTAAGGCCCATCACCTTTGACAGGAAAGTCTATAGTCTATACACCTTTCCACCAATCACCACCATCACCTTCAAATGCAGAGAAAATAAGCCTGGAGGTGAGTTTCTTCATCTAATGGCATGCCGGGATAATGACTGGCTTGTCCTGTGAATAAAGCAATAAACAACATGGTACTGCTTCCTAGGAAATTATCACTGCTAAAAGCAGGTTAGCGAGAGTTAGATTTTGCTATCGAGGGACAAGAAAGATCCCTGGGTTGGAGCAGAAATCCTGTGTTGGTGCAACTATGTACATCCTGGTGTAATAAATGCAATCCAGCACATCTTCTGAGGCGGTGGTTTCCAACCAAGTCCACGCATCATTAGGGGGTAGAAGCAAGAAGGGGAAAAGAACCAGCTGATTATAAAAAATCAAAGACATGATTTCTCATGAGCTCCTGGTGCTCAGTGTAACCAAAGGCTCCGGAGGGGGCATTTAGAGCATTCGTTCAAGGAAAGTGTGTCATCAGTGTCTGTGGAACTCTTCACAAAGAAGTGACGTGGGGATAGAAGCACTAGGCTAGGAATGGAGTGGCTCTGAGGGCTGACCCAGGGGTGGTAAATCAGTACTGCTGAACAAGTGTTTACAAGGCACACTCGTAGAACATGCTGTGTTCTCAGACAAAGGCGTAGGCGAACAGGGAAACCTGAGGGCAGGAGCTGCTTGTGGCCTAGGCACCATTCCACTCGGTAACATCTCTAGATAACTTTACTATGACCATTTTTGTTCTTGCCTTCCACGGGAAGAGTTCTTCGGGGACCACCTTTGGTGGCTGTGCCCTTTGTTTTAGGACCGTCTTCCAAAGGAGGCAGCAAGCAGACAGTCTCTTCCCCTGGGTGATCAATAGCTTCAGTTACCAGAGGAAATCCTATTAGGCATTTCCTATGAGATTCCAATGAACGTTTGACTTGAATATAGGAGGTGCATTTGCAGAGGAAGGGCATTGCATTTGCACAGTTATCCCTGCCCGTATCTTCATGGTTAAATAAGGAAAATCATGCTACCTTGTTACATAATATACTTAAGAAAACAATGATTAGATGGTTACTGGGTGTTCTAAGATATGTGTTTAAAAATAGGTGGCAAGACTTGAGGTCAGGGTCAAAGCAATGAACCCACAAGGCTTACATTGGGGCGGTCCCTGAAAACCCCTCAGAAGTAGTGACCTTGATGAAGTCCAATACTTTGGTATTTGAGCTTCCCCATCTGTAAAATGGGGATGATGGGGACTTTGTCAACAGTTATCAGATGCTATACCAAATGTAGAAGGTACAGTAGGCCCAGCTCCATGGGTTCATAAACTAAGCCAACAGATGAAGGAGAAATAATGGAGGAAATGAAAGTGGTCGGGGGAGAGAGAGAGAGACAGAGAGAGTGAGGCTGAGGTGGAGACACAGACAAGGGAGTAACTGGCATCCTCATGGCACTGGCTTTGGGGAGCTGATTCAGGATCTAGAAATGACCATTGAGTCAACTCCTACTTCCTTGGCTCTCATCCTCCCACCCCAATCTCGATCAGATTTTCACGGGTTTTGTTTTAATTGATGGTGACGTTTACCTCTGAGAACATTAATATGGTATCTTAAAGTATTTGTGAAGAGAAAAGCCCCACTAATCAAGAAAAATTAATGGTCAGTTTGTTTTATTGGAAGGATTTCTCATCCAATGCTGCAGGTAGTCAGAATTAAAGTTTGCTGTTGTGAATGGAGGCCGAAATATCTCCCTTGTAGCTATATCGGAATGCAGGGTTTATGTCACGGAAAATAGTATTTCAGGAGAAAGACAGCGATTGCTAGAATTTGCGAAAAGGACCAAAAGAATCATGGCTTCGCCAAACAGCAAAGCCTGCCTGGTCGGTTGTTTCCAGACTCTAAAGAACCTAATGAAACAGGCTTAGTCTGTAATGGAAGCAGCAACACTGATGGGTCTCCTATAACTTGAATTAAATCCTTTGTGTTCCTTAAAGTCTAAGCCTTTGAATTACACAGAAAAAACATTTCTATTGCTCTTCTGATTCAGCCATGAGGTTTATAATTATTCCCAGATTGGCAAACACCTTTCCCATCAACTCCGTGACTTAACAGAAAAATACAAAAATTGTCATTTACAACAGCTTCAACTACTGGTTTCTTACCTTCCACACTCAACCACAGTGATCTTTCTACTGTAACTTTTTTTTTATTCATGAGGGAGAGAGAGAGAGACAGAGACACAGGCAGAGGGAGACGCAGGCTCCATGCAGGGAGCTCAACGTGGGACTCGATCCCAGGTCTCCAGGATCACGCTCTGGGCTGAAGGCAGTGCTAGACCACTGGGCCACCCAGGCTACCCTCTACTGTAACTTTTTAAAAGGCCAGGGCTTGGTCATTCACTCAGCAATCCCTTCAGCATTACAGGCCTCATCACGGGCCAGAACACGGGGACAGCAACCTGGCCAAGAGACACGGCTGCCGAGCAGAGAGACAAAAAGAACACAGATCTTTGGCTCTTGATACGTTACTCTCTTGAGCTCTACAAGACAGTTGAGCTATTTCTCCTGAACCGGTTCACATCTTTCCCTAAAGACAGGTTCTCTTAGCCTTCTTTTGCATCCCAACTGACCAAAATATAAAGGCCTGTTCTCCCTTTTTATCAACTTCTGACACTTAAGGTTGAAGATAGGACATTATCCAGAAACACTGCACACTCAGGAAAGGACTCACGAATGGTCTCGAAGAATCAACAAAGGCAGGAAGGGAACCATGGGGAAACTGGCAGTGAGGTTGATATTTCAGGGGCGCAGCTGCTCCTCATACCCTTGCCTTCCTGCTCGGGGTAACTGGACTTAGGCTTACTCATGCCCACAGGCCCATTATAAGGCCCATGTTGCGTAATATGGTGAAGGCTGTCTTAGAATAAATCTGTACAGTAGGCTGTCATCGTCTTCAGTGCTAGTGACGAGGGCATGTTCCATGGGTTGCCGTGGCTACGTCCCCCACCCTCACTGCCCTGGCAACCTGATGTCCTCGGCTGGCTTCCAAGGCATGGACAGAGAGTCTCAAACCTCAGTGTGCATTGGAATCACCTGGAGAGCTTGTTCGAAAACACAAGTACTTGGCACCCCCTAACCAATACAGTGGGGTTTCTCAATCTCTGCATTATTGATTCTTGGATACAGAGAATTCTTTGGTGTGGGGAGCTGTCCTGTGCATTGTAGGATATTCAGTAGCATTCCTGGCTCCTACCCACACGATGCTAGTAGCAACCTCCCCAGTTGTGCCCATCAAAAATGTCTTTAGATATTACCAAATGTCTCTTGGGGAACAAAATTGGCCCCAGTTGAGAATTATTCTTAAGGACTTGAATTCCCAAGGGGAGAGTGGGGCCCAGGTTTTAATTTTAACAAGCATCTCAGGCAAATCTATTTCCTATGTGTAGTCGATTGGGCCCTATCCCCCTTTCAACACCGCATGCCCTTCTGCCCCTGCTTCCATGGCCACCTAGGGGATGAGAAGGGAAAGCTCGGGTCTTCCTTTGCCTGGTCAACTGTGCCACCCAGAAGGAATGTAACAAATAAATGAAATCATGCTCTGTGCTCTTGAGGGGTACTCTCTGTGTCTAGGGGAGCATATGTGCTTAATAACAGAGCCTTCTGGAGAGAACATTTCTGCTGTTCTCTAACCCCGGGAAACAATAAACAAGCTTCCCCAATGGGAATTTTAGACCAAAAAAGCGAGAAGAGAACATCAGGATAGCAGGCTCTTGGAGGGGGAAATGTTTGGAGCAGGGGATGCCTGGCACCAACTTCCAGGGCAGCATGCTTCGAGCTTTCTTGGAAGAAGGGGCTTTCTTGGAAGGGACGCCGAATGTATGTTTGTATCCTTCATCCATCCCTTTGTTCAGCCGTCCCAGGCTAGGTTAGCAACAACGTTGCCTTTGTTTCTCATTGGAAGCCCTCCCCACCTGTTGGTGGCCTCAGCTCGTGGCCTCTCTCCTTCCTCAGCAGCAGTGCTCTTTTAAGTCCTTTTCAGCCAAAAGAACAACTGAGGCAGAAAGTGCTGTCCAGTCCTCTAAGAGGCCACCCTGTGTCTGTCCCCTAAACATTCTCGAAGAGAGTGAAATAAATCCATCACCAGGATGTTGTTGTGATAGAACAAAGGGCAGTGACCCCTTCTACCCCCCACCCCCCAAGTCTGGAAGGACTTGTCCGGAGATCTCTTAGAACTCCAAGCATTCATTGTGGTCCAACCTCAAGAAAAATGAAGTGCAGAAATTGTGGCTTCCCAGCAGTTTGGTTCAAACGTATTACAAATGTGGGGCATTTCAGCCTCACAGTTAACCCTGGCTCACAGTTTACACAACAATTAGGAGTTCATTCACCTCCCTTTACATTCTCCCCAGGCTTATATGTTTACACGGCAGGGAAACATCAGAGCAGGCAAAGCTAAACAACTAGCTTCGAGCTAAAATAATTTATACTAAAAAAAAAAATTTTTTTTTTTGAAAACTAAATATTATCCCAACCGCTGTCCGTTTCTGTGTGCCTCATCCAGGGAGCTGCGGGTGTAGAATGTGAGATGGAGCCCGTGTCTGGGCTGGGCCGAGCCACAGAATTTGAAGATTATTTAGGGGCATCAAAGCTCATCCAGTTGAAGCCCCTCACGGCATAGATGAGAAGCTGCCCTGCAAAACTGAGTGGCTTGCTTAGGAGAACACGAGGAGCTGGGACAGAGAAAGGACGGGTGGTATATCTTCGTTTCTGACCCCGTTTTTGGCAAATAACTGAATTCTGTCCCTCCCTTGTGTCCACAGCACTTCCTTGCTGGGCAGAGTAGAGAAATGCTTGACCAGTGCCACTTGAGTTTAATTTACTGGAAGAAAGAGTGAAAAGGCTGAAAGCTTTGTGTGTGGGGGCGGGGAGGGGCGAGGGGGTGGGCACAGGGGTTGGCCATAACCTGCTACCACAGACCAGAGGGAGCAACAGAAACCCATTTCCTCCCAGCTCTAGAGGCTAGAAGTCCATTCTCAAGGGGGAGGCAAGCTTGCTTTCTTCCGAGGGCCATGGGGGAAGGATTTATTCTAGGTTTCCCTCCGTGGCTTGTAGGCCATCTCCTCTCTGTGGCTCCACATGGTCAACGCTCTGTACCCTTCTGGATCCTAATTTTCCCTTCTTCTTCTTTTTTTTTTTTTTTTTTTTTTTTAGGATTTCATTATTTATTCATGAGAGACACAGAGACATAGGCAGAGGGAGAAGCAGGCCCCCTATGGGGAGCCTGATGCGGGACTCGATCCCAGGACCCCAGGATCATGACCTGGGCCAAAGGCAGATGCTCAACCCCTGAGCCACCCAGGCAGCCCTTAACTTTCCCTTCTTGTAAAGACACCAGTCAAGTTGGAGTAGAGACACCTGAGCCATCTCCCTTAGCTTGATCTCTTTAAAGGCCTGATCTCCACATAGTCCTACTCTGAGGTACTAGGGGTTGGGGCGTTCACATGAATTTTAGGGTGGGGGGATGCAATCGAGTCCCCCATACGGTATATGCGCATGCACATTTTTGGGCAAAATAGAAATGAGAGCAACAGAAGGAGAGAGAGAGAAAACAACGCAAGCAAGAGTCCCTCAGAGGCCTGCTGAGGGGGCATGGTCATTTCATGCCAAGACCTTTCGCAGGTCATTGGTGAAAGAGAGGAAGAGATGAGCACAGAGGTGAAGCTGGAGCTGGGCCAGATCCCTGGACCCTCAGAACTTCCCGTCACTGTCTGACAGGGCCTGCCCTACTTGAGCTTGGGCTGCCAGTCTTCCCAGAGAGCAGGCTGGGGGTCAGGGCAGCTTCGTGCAAGCTGGTTGGCTTGGTTTGGTGTCGAACCAGAGTGCTTGGGAGCCCACCGCGGAAGGACAGGTTTCAGAGGGCAGGCTGTGTCCTGCATGTCCATGAAGGTAGCCCCGGCCTCGTGTGGCTGCCGAGCACTTGAACCGGGCCCCTCCAGGCCATGATGTGCTACGGATGTAAGACGCAGAGTAGATTTCAAGGATTTAGGATTAAAAAAAAAAAAGGAATGTAAACTATCTCAATTTTTGCTTAGGTGTTGAGATAGTAATATTTTTATACACTGGGTTAAATAGAGCCTGTTAAAATAAACCTGCTTTGAAAATTTTACTTTATACAGTATGGTTACTAGAAATATACCTGGACTGCTGCATGCTCCAACCTATGCATGGGAAAGGCTGGCATGGAATTAGGCTTGCACTGTTTTGAAAGGTTAGAAACTACACGAATTTGAATATGAAACCATATGAATAACAGGTGTATACATAGGTGTGCCAGTTTTCTATCTTGCATTTATATAATACCCATAATCCCGTCTCTATTTTATTTGCTCTTCTTCACAAACATGACCTTCAACATATAAGGTAGCATTTCTCGACCCACACGGGAGTAGAGAGCATAGTAGAGTCACTCTCCTAAGTGCATCTTCCAGTTTTAACCATCACAAACATTTTATAGTTTTACTATATCTCCAGCCTTCCTCCCCCCTCTCCCTTTTTTTCTGGAATATTTTAAAATAAATTCCAGACATTATGTAATTTTACTCAAATACCGCCACAAAATGTTTTTCACGGACCACATGGTATCCTGACTTTTGGCGTGTCCTAGCGGATTAAAAGATTCTCTAGACATGGGTACATTTTTCTTCAACATAAATTTTCAAATTTCCTCTATCCTAAGGAATCTGTGATGGATATTCTTTAACATACATCTTTTTGGGGCCGAATTCCTCTATTTAGAATTTCTTATTAAAAGTAGATTTTTCAAAGATATTTGACATGTAAGCTAAATTGCTTTCTGAAAGATGAACACCCCTGTCTTTTCTCTCCATGTTTCACTGGAAACACGTCTACCAGCACTGGATGTGATCCATGCTACTTCCATACATCAAATGCTATCTTGTGTTTATTATTATTATTATTATTATTATTATTATTATTGTAACGTTTTACTTCTTTCATTACAGCTGAGGCTGAACAATTTTTTTTAATGTTTCATTTTGCCATGTACGTTTCAATATGTCTTAGCCATTTTTGGTGGAATTTTCAGTGATTTTACTATACTTTCTATGTATTAGAGATATCCTTTGATTATATATGTTGTAATTATTCTCTTAGTCTTTGTATTTATCCTTTGAGTCATGTTTACAAATATATAGAAAGACAACGGTAAAACAAAAAAAAGAAATTTGGAAATTAGAGAACACAAATATTATTTAGAGCCTGCTCTAATGCAGCCATTGTTACTGTTTTGCGACTGAAGATAGGCATTTTGGCACGATTCCAATCTGCTTAGGATATTGGTTGACAGACTGTTTAATTTTTACTTATTTAAACACATCGATCTTTATCTCTTCCATTTCTTGGAGGTGGAAAAAGTGCTTCATATTGAGGTCTGAAAGGCATTTGCAGGAGGTGGGGCAAGATGGCGGAAGAGTAGGGTCCCCAAGTCACCTGTCCTCACCAACTTACCTAGATAACTAATAATCATCCTGAAACCTACATCCTGAAAACCTACAAATTTGGCCTGAGATTTAAAGAGAGAACAGCTGGAATGCTACAGAGAGGAGAGTTTGTGCTTCTAACAAGTACAACTCGTTTTTAGCCACTCTGCACTGAGCAAAATGACTAGAAAGAAGAAGTCACCACAAAAGAAAGAATCAGAAACGGTACTCCTCCCACAGAGTTTGGATTACAATTTGGTGTCAGAAAGCCAATTCAGAAGCACAATTATAAAGCTACTGGCGGCTCTGGAAAGAAGCATAAAAGGAATCAAGAGACTTCATGACTGCAGAATTTACATCTAATCAGGCCAAAATTAAATCAATTAAATGACATGCAGTCCAAACTGGAAGTCCTAACGACGAGGTAGAAGAATGAGTGAGTGACATAGAAGACAAGTTGATGGCAAGGAAGGAAGCTGAGGAAAAAAAGAGAAAAACAATTAAAATACCATGAGGAAAGGTTAAGGGAAATAAATGACAGCCTCAGAAAGAAAGGCATTTGCATTGTCTTCTAGGCTTCATAGCATTTTTCATGCTCTTCCAAGAGTGCGTGTTGGCCCTGGACGGTGTGTGTCCACTTCTCCTAGCTCTGGTCGACGTGGGCTTGGCAGCTAGGCCAGTGCTCTCTACGAGTCACAGACCCTGAGTGAGTTAGGCCCAGTGCCTCCCCCACCGGGTGGTAGGGTCTGTCCACCAGCATGTTCTGCGGTGCCCTGGCCTGTCCCGCTCTGGCAGCCCACGATGGACACAGGCCTGTCAAGTGCCAGCTTGTTCTGCTCCCAGGATCCCCTTGCAGCTCCTCCCAGAGCTTCATGCCTTACTAGGTGGACTGTCCCCCCCAGGATACAAGGTGCCCTGTATCATCCCCTCTCCCTTGACCTTTGTTCTCTTGTTCCCTGGAAATCGTAATCTTCACGTGGAGATAGAAATAAGTGAATGTGATAACAGCAGCTTGTTTGCCTCAACACTGAGCTCCTCCAGTCTACACTGGGAATCTCTCTCTAGGTCTCCATACCAGAGAGCAGACAGGGGCCCCCGAAGTCTCCACCCTGCCCCAGGTCAATCCCATGGATCCAGTTCTGCTCCATGAGTCCACGTGCAGGGCAAGACCTTGAGCTGCTGGGTCTCTCCATCCGCCCCAGCAGGCCCTGTTTCCTAGGTTGGGTCGGTTCGTTGCCCGAGTTGTGCCATTTGAAGTCGTCTTACCTTCCTCTTCTCCTCCCTCGGTGTCCCCCACACACACCCCCACTCCTCACCTGGATATTATCATCTGGGTTCTCTTGTGTGTGTGTGTGTGTGTGTGTGTGTGTGTGTCAGGACTCCTATGGTGCAGATGTCAGGAAACCAGCAAACACTGAACACCTCATGAACTGAAAATCCCAGGCACCCCTGGGTCTTGGGCCTCCTCCCCAATGTGCCCCTCAGCAGCTCACAGCTCTGTTTTCCTCGGCACTTGCTTCTTTGCACAGACACCTTCCTCCCTCCAACCAGTCACGCACAGTCCCAGCCTGGATCAGATGTGGGTCACGTGTCCACCCCAGAACCAAGCCTTGAGACTACGGACGTCCTGGTTGGCTAGGTTACATCACGTGCCTCACCCTTCCCTCCTCCAAGGGAGATTGTGTCAGGGTCGGCCCAGGCAGCCGGTCCCTCTAGTCTGGGTTGGGTTGACATAGGCCGATCATCTCTTCTCACTGGTCGCTGTGAAGGCTGTACCTGCTTTTGTAATGTTTTGGAGGAAACATCCTCCCCAGGTGAGTTCACAGCACTGATTGCTGGGGCCTGCCATTGTCAAGGGCAAAACTGAACAGACACAACAAGTTAGGCAACAACTTCTGTGTTCTGAGGAATTTTAGGAGCCAGAATGGAAAGACCATCGAACATGGGCACGAAGGTTGGGTAAACTTAGAAAACCTAAGACTTTATTCCCAGGACCTGGCACATCGTGGGCTCAAAATGAATATTTCTTGGGGGAAATAAGTGAATGAAAAACAAAGTAAACTCTATTTGAGCATAAACATCACTTAACTGCTGATTAGAATCCCTCCCCTTTCTCTCTTTCTGTTGGGGGAAGGTGCTAAGTCGGCCAGGGAGGGGTGGGGGGCTTTCACAAGGTTTCTGTCTTCACAGAGGCTGGTAGCTGACAGCCCTGGGGTGCCCCCTCCCCTGCTGAGGCTCCCCCCATTGCGCTGTGTACTCTCTACCATGGATCTGTGGGCACGGGCTTTACCCCGGATCCAGGGAGAAATCAGAATTCCAACTTACAGAGTTGGAGCAAAGGGGAAAATGCTGATGAACCTAAAAGCACAGGGTACGTACAAAATGCTGATGAACCTAAAAGCACAGGGTACGTACAGAGGAACCCCGAGCATTTCCTCTGCATGATGAAGTGCTGAAAGGGAGCATGCTTGCAGGCTGAGCCAAGAAATGCCCTGGAGCTAAGAACCTTTGTAAGAATTGAGCCAACACCAGACTTGTGGAAACGGATTCTGGGCCGTGGGGAATTCATGTAGACCCGCTCTCGAAAGGATTTTGAAGCCATCAGACAGTGAGCACCACGCCAAATTAGGAGAACACATTTAAGTGCATAAACACCCCCAGTAGAAGAGAGATGGTTGCAATGGATGCTTAAGCTATTTTTCTAAGTCACAGATTCTTTGTACCACAGACCTAGGAATTAGCTGGTGTGTTGAACGTATAGAGTTAAAACTAATATTAATATCCCTTCACCGAAAGTCTACCTCAATTTGGAAAGATGAAATGAAGTTGACCTTGGTGCTGAGAATTATAGAACTGGATTTTTAAATTCTCAATAATATATATTTCAGTTGCAGCTAAGGTCTGTAAACACGGCCTTGGATTTTTTTTTTTTTTGCTGAGGGTGAGCGTGGGGGACCAGGGAGGGGAGTCAGGGCACAGAAAGAAGAGTCTGAAACCTCACTTGACCCAGCATGTATTTGGCCTCTGACTCCTGCATCCCTTACCCCTCATTTAACTTTCATTTTTCTCTTTTCTTTCTTTTTTTTTTTTTTTAGTTGATCTACAATATTCTATTATTTCAGAAGCACAGCATAGTTTCAACATACATGTACATTATGAAATGATCACAGTGATAAATTTAGCTTCCACCTGACACCATACAAAATTGTTGCAATATTGATTACCTACCCTATGCTGCACGTTCCATCTGCAGGAATTATTTATAACTGGAACTTTGAACCTTTGAATCCCCTTCCCTTATGTCGCCTGTCCCGCCACCCCCTCCCCACTGGCAACCACCAGATTGTTCTCTGAATGCATAAATCTGTTTTTATTCTGTTCAGGTTTTTTAGATTTCACGTATAAATAAAATAGTGGGTTATTTGTCTTTCACTTGCTTCACTTAGCATAATGTTCTCTAGATCATCCATGTTGCCACAATGGCAAGATTTCCCCATTTTTATGGCTGGGTGATATTCCTTTGTGCATAAACGTATATCCCATCTTCTTTACCCGTTCATCTGTTGATGGATGTTTATGGTGCTTTCGTATCTTCGCTGTTGTAGATAAGCTGCATAAACACGGGTGTGCATATATTTTTTTTGAACCAGTATTTTTGTTTTGTTCAGATAAATACCTACAAATTGAATTGCTGGACCATACAGTAGTTTTATTTTTAATTTTCTTCAGGAAGCTCCATATCATACCATTCATGGTGGCTGCACCATTTTGCACTCCTACCAACAGCGCAGGAGGGTTCCTTTTCTCTGTATCCTCAGTAACACTTGTTGTTTCTCGTGTTTTTTATCACAGCCATTCTGACAGGGTGATTTTTTCTTAAAAGATTTTACTTATTTATTCATGAGAGAGGCAGAGACACAGGCAGAGGGAGAAACAGGCTCCCTGTGGGGTGGTGCCCCATGCGGGATTCGATTCCAGCACCCCGAGATCATGACCTGAGCTGAAGGCAGACACTCAACCACTGAGCCACTCAGATTCCTCTGCGAGGTGATATTTCACTGTGGATTTGATTTGCATTTTCCTGATAATTAGTGAATTGCCCATCTTTTCATGGGCCAGTTGGCCATCTGCATGTCTTCTTTGGAGAAATATGTATTCAGGTCCTCTGCCCATTTTGGTTTTTTGTTTGATTTTTAAAGATTTTATTTATTCATTTGAGAGGGAAAGCACATGCGAGAGAGCATGAGTGGGGTGGGGGGAGCAGACTCCCCACTGAGCAGGGGATTCCAGGCACAGGGCTCCATCCCAGACCCTGGGATCTTGACTTCAGCCTAAGGCAGGCGCTTAACCAACTGAGCCACCCACGCATCGCCATCTTTAAAATTGGATTGAGCTGTTTGATATTCTTTATGCATTTTGGACATTAATCCCTTACCAGTGATATTGCTTGTAAATATTTTCTCCCGCAGAGTAGGTTGCCTTTGTTTTGTCGGTGGCTTCCTTTGTTATGCAAAAGTTTTTTAGTCTGATGTAATCTCATTTATTTTGGCTTTTGTTGCCCTTGCCTGAGGAGACAACCCCCCAAAAATATAACATCAAAGGCAGACCTCGAGCAGCCCACCGCCTATGTTTTCTTCTAGGAGTTTTATGGTTTATAGTCTTACATTTAAATTTTTAATTCATCTTGAGTGTATTTTTATATATGGTGTAAGAAAGCAGTCCAGATTCATAGCACATAGCTATACAGTTTTCCCTGCACCATTTATTGAAGAGATGAGCTTTTTCCCCATTGTACACTCTTGCTCTCTTGTCAAAGAGGAACTGAATTATAATGGCTCGGGTTTACTTCTGGGGTCTCTATTTTGTTACAGTGATCTGTGTGTCTATTTTTGTGCTAGAACCATGCTGTTTTGATAACCTTGGTTTGTAGTGCAGTTTGAAATCAAGGATCCTGAAATCTCCAGGTTTGTTCTTTCTCAATTTTGCTTTTGCTGTTTGAGATCTTCTGTGGTTTTGTGTAAGTTTTGGGATTTGTTCTAGTTCTGTGAAAAATGCCATTGGTATTTTGAAGGGGATTGTATTGAAACTGTCGATTGCTTTAGGTAGTATGAACATTTCAATGATGATCATCTTCTACTCTTGAGCACAGATCATCTTTCCATTTATTTACATCTTCTTCAGTTTTGTTCACCAGTGTCTTAGAGTTTCCACAGTGCAGATCTTTCTTACACCTTGGTTAAATTTATTCCCAGGTATTTTATTCTTTTTAATGCAATTATAAATGGGATTGTTTCCTAATTTGATAGTTCACTATTAGTGTACAAAAATGCAACAGATTTATGTATATTTATTTTGATTCCTGCAACTTTACTAAATTCATTGATTAGTCCTAATAGGTTTTGGGTGGAGTCTAGGATTTTTAGTATATAGTATATCATCTGCACATAGTGACACCTTTGCTTCTTTTCCAATTCAGAGGTCTTTTATTTGTTGACTGATTGCTTTGGCTAAGATTTCCAATACTATGTTGAATAAAAGTGGTGAGAATAGTCTTATTCCTGATCTTAGAGGAAAAGCATTCAGCTTTTCACCATTGAGTATGTTAGCCATGGATTGGTTGTATATGGCCTTAATCCTATTGAAGTATGTTACCTCCATATCCACTTTGTTGAGAGTTTTTGTCATAAATGGATATTGAACTTTATCAGATGCTTTTTCTGCATCTACTGAAATTATATAATTTTTATCCTTTCTTGTTGTTCTTTAATGCGCATCACGTTGATTTTTGTGTGTGTGGGTATTGAACTACCCTTGCCTCCCTGGAATAAATCCCCCTTGGTCATAATGTATGATCCTTTTAATGTATTGTTGAATTCGATTTGCTAATATTTTTGCATCTTTGTTCATCAGGAATATTGACCTGTTATTTTCTATTTTTTTGTCACGTCTTTGGTTTTGGTATCAGGGTAATGCTGGCTTTGTAAAATGAGTTTGGAAGCATTCCTTCATCGTCAATTTTTTTTAAATAGTTTGAGAAGAATTAAGTAGTAACTCTTCTTTAAATATTTGGTAAAATTCACCTGTGAAGGTCTATGATCCTGGACTTTTTTGGGGGAGTTTGATTACTGATTTAATTTCATTAATTGTAATCCATCTGTTCAGATTTTCTATTTCTTTCTGATTTAGTCTTAGAAAATCATAATTTCTTATGATCTTTTGTAGGTCTGTGGTATCAATTGTAACTTCTTCCCCTTTACTTCCAAGGCCCCCTTTTTTTCCTCAGTGAGTCTGCCTAAAGGTTTATCAAATTTATCTCTTTAAAGAACCAGCTCTTAGTTTCATTGATCTTTTTCCATTATCTTTTTAGTCTCTATTTTTGTTCTGATCTTTATCTTCTTCTAACTTTTGTCTTTGTTCTTTTTCTAGTTCCTCTAGGTATAAGATTAGATTGTTTGAGATTTTCCTTGTTTCCTTTAGTACTATAAACTTTTATTTTAGACTGATCTGCTGTGTCCCATACATTTTTGGAACATTGTGTTCCCATTTTCATCTGACTCCATTGGTTTTTTTGTTTTGTTTTGTTTTTAAATATTATTTATTTGTTTGTTTATTCAGAGAGAGAGAGAGGCAGAGACATAGGAGAGGGAGAAGCAGGCTCCAAGCAGGGAGCCTGACGTGGGACTCCATCCCAGGCCTCCAGGATCACACCCCAGGCTGCAGGCGGTGCTAAACCCCTGCCGCCACCTGGGCTGCCCTCTGTTGTTTTTTTTTTTTTTACTTCTTCTTTGACTTCTTCATTTATCCAACCGTTGTTTAGTAGCATGTTGTTTAGCCTCCATGTGTTTGGGGTTTTTTTCTAGTTCTATTCTTGTAATCAATATCTAGTTTCATACTGTTGTGTTGGGAAAAGATGCCTGATATGATTTCAGTCTTCTTAAATTAGGGCTTGTTTTGTGGCCTATCATGTGATCTATCCTGGAGGATGTTCTATGTGCACTTGAGAAGAATATTCTGCTATTTTTGGATAGAATGCTCTGTATATCTATTAAGTCCATCTGGTCTAATGTGCTATTTAAGGCCAGTGTTTCCTTATTTATTTTCCATCTAGATGATCTCTCTATTGGCATAAGGGAGTGTTCTTAATTAATATTAATATTAATTATTAAACTATTATTACTATCAGTTCTCCCTTTATATCTGTTAATATTTGCTTTCTGCATTTCTGCAAAATCCTTTTGTTGGATTTTTATCATTATGTAATGCCCTTCTTTGCCTTTTGTTACAATCTTTGTTTTAAAGTCTATTTTGTCTGGGAGGCACCTGGCTGGCTCAGTTGGTAGAGCATGTGATTCTTAAGCTAGGGGCTATGAGTTCAAGTCCCATGTTGGGTGTAGGGCCTACTAAAAAATAAATAGTCTATTTTTTTTCTAAGTGCTGCTAACCCAGTTTGGGGGGGGGGGTGGTTTTGGTTTGTTTTTGTTTTGCTTCTATTTGCATGGAATATGTTTTTCCATCCCTTCACTTTCAGTCTGTATGTGTCTGTAGGTCTAAAGTGAGTCTTTTGTAGGAAGTGTATAGGCAGGTCTTGTTTTTTATCCATTCGTCCTATGTCTAGATTGGAGCATTTAGCTCATTTACATCTAAAATAGTTATTAGAAAAAAAATAAAAATAAAATAGTTATTAGTAGGTACGTAGATCTTGCCATTTTGTTTATTGTTTTCTAGTGTTTTTATAGTTCTTTACTATTCCTTTCTTCTTCTCTTGCTCTCTTCCATTGCAACATGGTGACTTTCTTTAGTGTTATGTGTGTATTCTTTTCTCTTTATTTTCTGTTCTAGGTATTTGTTTTCAGTTACAATAAGATTCATATATAACATACTATGTATATAGCAGTTTATTTTAAGTTGATGGGTGTTGAAGTTCAAATTCATTCTAAAAGCACTATATTTTTACTACATCATTCATGACTTGGTTTCAATGTCATATTTTACATCTTCTTTGTGCCCCCTTGACTATTTATTATTGGTCTAAATGATTTTACCTCTTTTGTCTTTAAACTTCATATCAGCTATGTAACTGGTTGATCTACTACCTTTATTATATGTTTACCAGAGATTTTTTTTTCACAATTTTCTTATTTCTACGTATGGCCTATTGTTTTCCATTTATCAAAGTCCCTTTAACATTTCTTGTAAGGCCAGTACAGTGATGAACTCCTTTATCTTTTTCTTCTCTGGGTAACTCCCTGTCTCCTTCAGTTTTGAGTGATAAACTGGCTAGATAGAATACTCCTCATAGTGAGTTTTTTCTCCCTTTTCACACTCTAAATATATTGTACCCCTCTCTTCTGCTCTGTAAAGTTCCTGCTGAAAGTTAACTAACAGTCTTTGGGGGCTCCCTTGTATATAACTGGTTTTTCTGTTGCTGATTTTAAGATTCTCTTTATCTTTAACTGGTGACATTTTTTGACATTGATTATAATGTGTTTGGTTTGAGTCTTTTTTGGGTTTATCTTATTTGGTAGACCCTGTGCTTTCTCGACACGGATGTCTCTTTCCTTCACCAAGTTAGGGAGGTTTTCAACCATTATTTCTTCAAATACATGTTCTATCCCTTTCTCTTTCTCTTTCTTTCTCTCTTCTCTCTTCTCTTTCTGAGACCCAGTCTCAGAAGTGTTAGTATGCTTGATATTGTCCCAGAGGTCCCTTAGACTATTTAAATTGTTTTTTTCTTTTTCTGCTTCAATTATATGAAACACATTGATTACTGTCTTGCAGATTACCAATCCATTCTTCACCATCTAATCTATTGTTGATTCCCTCTAGAGTATTTTTCATTTCAGTTATTGCATTCTTCAGCTTTGATTGGGATATCAAAAGATATCTTCTGTTGAAGTTCTGCCTCTATTCATCTAGTACTCTCCTGAGTTCAGAGAACATCTTTATGACCATTACTTTGAACTCTTTATCTAGTAGATTGCTTATCGCTGTTGTTTTGTTCTTTTCTGAGATTTTGTCTTGTTCTTTCATTTGGAAACTATGCCTCTGCCTCTTCATTTTACTGAACTGTGTTTCCATGTATTAGGTAGGTCAGTTACATGTAGTCTTGAAGAGGTGACTTTCTATAGAAAGTGTCCTGTGGGGCCCAGTAGGGCAAACCCTTCCAGCCACCCAAGCCAGGTGCTCCCAGGGTAGCTGCATGCACTCCTCTGCTGCGGTCAGGACATACTGTTACAGATGCACTTGTGAGCTAGGCTGGCCCCCAGCCCATCTGACTGAGAGCCAGTCATGATCACTGCAGGCAGCTGGTGGGCAGGGCAGCCCTTTAGCTGGTTCTGAGGTCTGGCTGTGACTGTTATATGTGCTCTAGTGCGTGGGGCTGTCCCTCACTTTCCCCAACCCCCTGGAAAGGGCTACATGGAGGGGGTTCCAGTGATGGCTGAGGCTGCATGCCAGGTGTGGTGGAGTGAGGGTCACTCAGGAGGGGCTCTGGCTGGGGCAGGTGGATTGGGCAGGGTGAGTTCCCAGGAGAACACTATGATAGGCCAAGTTTGCTAACACACAGTAGATAGAAGACATCAGAAATGGCCCTGCCAGTGCCAGGCCAGCTAGGAGAAGGGAAGTAAATATTTTTAAAAAGTGATCCTCACCAGCAGTTCACTCCTCAGAGAATATTCCAATATACACTAAAATTAGTCAATGGATTTCCTTTACTTGTACCCCCAGGTGCTTTTCAAACTGCTGCCTCTGTGCTGGGACTGGAGCAAGTGAGAATGAGCATGTGCCCTTTAAAACCAGAGTCTCTATTTCCTACTGCCTTCTGGCTCTCTTAGACCTAAGTGCTCCTGGTTTCCAAACCAGACATGGGGACTCATCTTCCCAGGGTGGGAAGCCCAACATGTGGCCTGGACTCCTCATTCCTTAGGGAAAGCCTGTATGGTTTGATATACCCCCACGCATGGGACACTGGATCTGGGGTATGGTCCTGACTAGCCTGCATCTCTGCCTCTCCTGCCTATCTCAGTGTAGGGTTTTCTTATATCCTTAGTTGTGTAAAATCTTTTCTGTTAGTCTTCAGGTCATTCTCAGAGAGAGTTGTTCTAAACGCAGTTGTTGTTCTGGTTTGTTTGCCAGAGGAAGTGAGCTCAGGATCCTCCTCCTCCACCATCTGATCCCACCCCCAGCTAGGTTTCATTTGCTATTACTTTAGAATGATGAGTGTCTAGCTTATGAAGAGGAACTTGCTCTGGATTTTAATTTATTCTACGAATCCTGTAAGCCTCCTATGGAGCCAACTCCTGGGGAGGTAAAGCTTTTAAGCCGCACTCTCAACCCTTAAGATGCTCACGACTTAACAGGGGAGACTAAGGACTTTCCAGCTGAAAAGTGCCAGAAGTTACAAAGGTTCAAAGAAAAGAATAGTTTGGGGTACCTGGGGGGCTCAGCCGGTTAAGTGTCTGCCCTCAGCTCAGGTCATGATCTCGGGGTCCTGGGATCGAGCCCCGCATCAGGCTCCCTGCTCGGTAGGGAGTCTGCTTCTCCTTCTGCCTCTCCGTCTGTGATCTCTCTGGCTCTCACTCTCTCTCAAATAAATAAAATCTTAAAAAAGAATAATTTTATCCTGGGGCTTAAGAAAGCCTCTTAAGAAATAACCTTTAAGCCGGGTCTTGAATGCAGAGGAGGGTTTTATTGGCCAACAAAAGAGGGGAAAGGGAATTTCAAGCAGACACTAAAGTGGACAGACAAGACTGGGATGGTTGCAATTCCTGTTCAGAGCAGGACCGTGTTGGGCGTGGCTGGAGGAAAGAGCCTCTCGTTGATGTGGCGGTGAAAGCCTGGGGGTCAGTTTGTACTGTGTCCTTACCAGCTACTTGGCCAGCAGTTTTCACTAGGCTTTAAATGTCCTTCCAAAAGTAGTCATTCTCATATGAAGTTGAAGCTTTTGGTTTCCCCCACTTAGCGCCAAGGATTGGTGGGTTGATTGGTAGGTAATTCAGACACAAGAATTCAGGAAAATGGAAATCGTTCACAGTAGCTATCGTGTGTTGCTTACATAGTAACCAGTATTCATCATTTTACATCAACATTTATAAATTCCCCCAACTGAATTTCTGATGTAAACATGGGGATGAACCCTTGAGAATGTATCCAGTGATTGGGTTGTTTGTTCATATTACCATTGATTAGAAGAGCTTTCTTATCCAACAGAACTTAAATTATCCTGGAATCTTTATTACATTTTTTGTCTCCTAAGAAGTCCCCAAACATACTATAATGCTTTTCCTCAAGGCAACTTCCAAACAAACGGTCTGTATTTTTTAAAAAATCAAATGTCAATAGCCAAGCAATTATTTTGATTAAACAATAATTAGATACTGGCAATTTGCAATGTCTAATTTGCAAATTACCCCTTTACCCATTTTATTAAATGACAGGGTACATGCTGACCCTGAGCAGCATGACCCCAGGTGGTATTTCCTAAAAATGATCTAACAAAGAACTTCATTATTTTAACCATTGGCCCAACTTGCCATTGTCTTCCCCAATCACACCCCCTTCCTGGCATTCTGAGGACTTTCCCTGAGAGGGACGAGCTCTCGGCCACTGGATGATAGCATTGCCTACCATGTTTTGACTCAAGAACCTTCCTGATTCCATCTACCATTAAGAAATTGTGAACACTTAAGCTATCTCTGTTTGCCAGCCTAACTGACTTTTCCCTCCCCATGGAGGTGATGGTCAGTGAACTTTGACTGAGGGTCTGAAACATTTCTGTGATTTGCTGAAGTCAAAATAGAGCTGAAAAAGCAGAAAACCAGCATCTTTGTGTGTGGCTAGCTAGATAAGCTAGTTTGGGCTGAAAGTGTACAACTGTAAAAATAGGAGGTAGGAAAAGACTTCGGTTCAAATACTCTTGGTTTACCAGCTGTATGGTTTTGGGCAAGAGGCAGAGTTTTTAATTCACTTCCTTAAATGTATAACAAAAGAGACTGTAGCCCACAATGAGTGGCTTTGGGAGTTCTCCATGAGTGAAAAAAGAGCAAGGGCATGTGAGGCATGTGAAGGTCCTGCAAACAGCTATAAAATGTAGATTATGATTTCTGCAACACATGAGAGCTTTCTGGAAGCTCCCAAATCCAGCACAAATTCCCATCTGTACACTTTCAGAGTCTCTCCACATTAGACCTTCAGATCATTTGTAAATTAGAAGAAAGTACCCCCCCGCCAGCAGGTAGACAGAATTCTTTTCTTTTTCCCCTTCCTCCCTCCCTTTCTTCTTTTCTTTTCCTTCTTTCCTTCCTTCAGAAAGGGCCCTTTCCTATTGGCAGATGCATCCTCTGCTGGCACTTGGCTTGGAAAGCAGAGCACTAGCTGAATGTCCATCCCCTGAAGTCCTCAGTTGGTCCCCTTTGTGCAGGCGCCAAACTGTCCAACTATGTTTCTTTCCCCTAAACCTTAATAGTCTCCTCAGAAATGCAATTAGCTTTCCAGGAATTCGATTGGTTCTAGAAGTAATGTTTCCTGGTAGAAAAGACATGAGCTTGAAGTCAGACAGATGCATTTTTCATGTTTTGATCTGCCACTTACTAATTGTATTAGAATGAGTGACTTCAAGAAAAAGCATCCTGGTGGTCTTGTTATGTGACTTTGAGTGAGTGACTTAGCATCTCTAGATCTGTTTCCTTTGCTGTGCAATGGAGAACACCAACACGTTCATCCCCAGAGTTGGTGATATTAAATGCAGGAGATACCGCGTATGGAAGGGTAGTACAGGACTCGACAAACGTTCGCTTTCTCAAGTGCCACTTCTCTTCAGCCACCTCCAAACCTGGCTCTTTGGTTGTTCCTGGGACAGAAAACCTCACTCTTTATTAACTAGTTCTTCAAATCACAATTTCAACAAGATAATGACGTTAGCGCTAACAAGGTCCAAGCAAAGTTTGTTTACTGTAAATTCAAAATGGGGGGGGGGGGGAAGACACTTTAGTTTAAATCATAGGACTGTTTCTTAACAAAACATGTCTCCTCAAAACAAATCAATACTATTAACATGAATAGTGGAGACATCAGCCAAATCATCTGGTTTTCTGGTGGAGCAAAAGACCCTTATCCAAAACATCAGTTTTATGTAATCCAATTGATGGTCAATTTAAGAATAGGCTGGCCAGCCAGATTACAATTAAGTTAATAGAAGAAGTTGTTCTCTGAAAATCAGTTTTCAGTATCCTAATGTTCCAAATCCTCTACTATAATTATCCAAATCATCTATCACTGACAGGCAAACAGGAGGATGGGGGAAACTGTGTGAATGGAGCCCTCACAGGGTATTTTGGGACAGTTGGCAGAGTAAAGAGAGTTACTCATTGTTTCAAGAGTCTGAAATTATACCTGAATCCACAGTGATCTCTGCAGTGTATTTGGGTCTGTCTTCACTTGAAGAAGCCAGAACTGAACTTCCAAGTTCATCTATAAAGCGGAGAATTGATGGTCTCCTTCTAGCAGGCCACTGTGTGATTTTATGAGATGTGTATATTTATATTTGAAAACTCACTGTACACAGCTTGAGATAATGATTTTCAAAGTTAAAATATCATGATCTTTCTCTGTAACAATACTTTTTCTTTGCCAGGGACATAAACTCATACCCAGGTAGATATTTCTTTGAAAGCTTTCTAGAGGGTCTTGTTCAATCTAGATAGAAGTCTACTTGATTATTTATCTATATTTATGTTATGATAAACAATTCATAATAAATGAAATGTTTAACATCTTAATACAAATGTAAAATTCTAGAACAATTCAGATCCAAAGGACGTTAGCACCAAATTCCATAATATAAAGATGTGGGTCCTTGCAGT
Organism: Canis lupus baileyi; assembly: GCF_048164855.1. NCBI lineage: Eukaryota > Metazoa > Chordata > Mammalia > Carnivora > Canidae > Canis > Canis lupus. The sequence continues at coordinate 48,269,913 of NC_132851.1, read as the reverse complement.
TTGGGATATTAGACTCTGCAGCTTCGTTTTGCAGTCTCTTGTTTCTGTTTTTGGCATGATAAATGCTTGTTTAGAACAACGTGAAGTCCACACTGCCCTAATAAATCTGGGAACTGTGTTTATTCCCATTGGAATAATTGGGCAGATTAAAATGTTTGACCCAGTGATTTCAGTGTGGTTCTCTGGTGATAGATTTTAGTCATGAATAGGTTGAGTGATGAATTGGATGGTTGTCAAGTGGCCAAAGTTTAAGTTACACTTATGTGGTTTTTTGGTTTGTTTGTTTTTTTTTTTTATCTTATTCCCTTTCTTTGCCTTCTCTTCCCTAGGGACTGTTGAACTCCTAGAGAAGTAAAATGAATGAGAATCAAATGGATTCTAGAAGGCCACCTTAGAGCCCACAAGTGATAGAAAGTAAGGGGTAGGGCCAGGTTCAGGATTCAGCCAGGGCAATAGGAGTCAAAACTAAACACTGAAGTTTTGAAGGGTCAATAATAAGGACAGAGTCTTTAACATGTAGGCAAACCTCTGTCAAAAATCATGAAGGGCACGTGGTGGGCAAGTAGGAACTTAAGACCTTGACCCAAGGTCTTATAGGGGTCAAGACCTTGACCAAACCTTAAGATCTTGACCCAAGATCCTTGACTCAAGGATCTTATAATTTTAGCATTCATAGTGTGCGTGTGTGTGTGTATGTTGTGTTGAAGCAGGTGTGGAAATGGATGATAAAGTAAGAGAGTGTTATTAAAATTATTTCAATTTTATATGAGTGTCAAGCAAAAATGTATCCAGCTTTATTAAAGATACTTTTCATAAACAATTGTATTTCAGGCAGGACATGAGCAGAGAACCACTAACAGCATACAACTTTCAAACTTCCTTCTCCAGTGAACCAAAATCAGAAAGATGATAAAACCCTGGGGAATAGGGTGACATTTTTACATAGTTAGTTGGAATCAAGAATGTAATTATTGGAATATTCCTGTGTCATCAATCAACAAGTGTTCATTAAGAGCCTCCTATATGCCAAACCCTCAGCATGGCTCCCAGTAGGGATTTATCATTTTTAGGCATATGGTTAGAGCTAAAAGAGACTTCAGTGGGTTCTATTTAAAGGTTTTCACCATTTAAGGTTGTCAAAGAAGACTTTAATCTGGCTTATTGTTACCCATAGGAATCCATCACTGTGTTTATTGAGGTGGTATTTTCAACTTACCCCTTGAGCTATATATGAATCTTGGGAATATTTTATGATCATGTTGGCTATCTTCTGATGGGTTGTTTGCCTGGTTGTATCTTGATTATAACACACAAGTAAACAAAACTAAGAATCCAACTGCTAGCATTTTAGATGAAATGGATTCATGCAGCACGTTATAGCCTCCCACACACACTGTGGAAGATCAGGATAAGTAGATACTGTCCAGTGGAAGAGATGGAAGTGAGTCTTAATTTCTCCCCTTATCAGGGTCCAAATGATTTCAGCAGAGAAAGAAACCTTATTCCATCTCTTTCTCTGGGGGATCGACATAACTAGGTTCCACTACCCCAGACTTTATCCCAGACCATTCTCTGCACTGCATTTACAGAAGGATGGGGAAGATGACTCAGCTACCCTGGAAACTAGGACAACTGGTCAGCCAGACATCAACAATGAAATGATCTCCAGAATTCACATGGCAATGGTTGCTCAGTGGGCAGATTGTGCAAAGCAGATTGTGTAATTTGACCAATTAAAATCTGTGAGATGGGAAGGATTAGGGTTGTTCTCACCTCTGACCACACTTTGGGATTGCCTGGGGAGCTTTATGAAAACCTCAATGTTTAGTCCCAGAGATTCTGACTCACTTAGTCTGGAGCTCCTGATAGGCTGGATTTTAAAAATCTCCCCAGGTCATTCTATTATTCAACCAAGTTGAGAAACACTGGGTAAGGTAACAAGCACACTGATACACTGATAGCGTGTTACCTAACAATAGTATCTCAAAACCCTTAAATGTCTATTTACTTGGTCCAGTTATGGAAAAGCACCACCAAAACTGAAATATTTATCTGCATATCTGTGCATTGAAAAGAAATTGGAAGAATAAATAGGTTCGCAAGGGTTTTCTTTGGGAATACACTTTATAGGTTATTTTCATTTTTCTGTATTTTCAAAAACTTCTTTTGAAATTAAAAAAAAAGGCCATCAATACTTGATTCTAATAAAACTAAGAATACGTCGTGTCCTCCTCACCCCTGCATGCAAGACATGGTCTCAGGGTGTTTTTATCTAGTCAGAGAGACTCGCCAGGCCCATTGTCAGGGTGTAGCAAACACCGAGGACCTGGAGTAAGACGAATGCAGCACATACTGTACTTTGTCTGCCCGTCTGTCTTCTGTGCTACATCGCTGAGAGGGAAGAGTCTTCGGAGCACCTCGCCTTGAGCCTTACATTTGGTGGACTTTAGCCATCACTCAAGTATCTGCGGAATGAATGAATGAGAGAAGAGAGATTCCTCTGACACTTCAAAGGAGAAACTGGGATTGGGGGCAGGCTCTGGGTAAATGAGGTTGATTTGTTTGGAAGGCGGCCCTTCCAGGTGAGGAGCCAGCTTGGTCAATAAACCTGTGGTGAGGCAAGTGTGACGTGAGGAGGGACAGTTTGACAGTTTGTAGATGTGCTCGACGGCAGAGAGCCTTGTCTAGTGGGGCAACTGTGCCAATCCAAAGGAATGGAGCAGAGCAACAGGCGGAAGGTGGGCCTGAGGAGAGAGGTGGAGAAAGGAGAGGCCTTCAGTGATCCAAGAAGTACATAAATAACCCGGCCCCCCACTTTTCCTGTGAATAGAAGCATCCCTTCCCTCTGTTTACATAACACGATTTGGGGGAAAGGAAATAGGATTCACAGGAGGGGGGAGGTGGTTTCCTTTCAATATATTGAGAGGGAAGAGGAGGCTCCTTTAGCAAACAGAAACTAGCAGATAAAATCAGGATTTTTGTTTCATGCAGAAAGATTTGGCCCAAAAGAGCCAAAAATCTTTGCATGACACAGTCTTAGGGTGAGGAAGAGCACCCTTTCTCAACATCTGAGGGTCAAGTAGTATGTCCAGGAGGGCTCCACACACCCAGCTCATGAAGGGCCCCGAGACAGCGTCCGGCATTTCATAGTTACCCTAAGAGCTAGAGGGGAATGCACTTTGAGGAATGAAGGAAATGCTTTAAAAATGTCTGGGAATGATTTCCACTCAAAGGTCATACTGTCGTCTCGCACCCCCAACCCCCACGCCAAGCCATCACCTCCGGACAGCCCCCCGGGGTTGTGCAGGCTCCCCCAAACTCGAGGCCCTCAGAAAGGACTCCCCCTGAGCGGATGGAAAGCTAGGCTGCTTTCCTAGCCAGTCAAAAAAACTCACTGGGCAGCAGTCTGATATTTAAAAACCCTCACCACTATGAAATCCACCCTTTCCCAGTTACCCTAAAAACATTTCCTAGTCCCTCCTGAAATAGAAAGTACAGTTGATCCGTAGCCCAGTTTCCCGAAAATGAGAAGCCAAATGTGGGTTATTTCCAAGTGTTTTGGGGGTAAAGATGATAAGTTCTGAATGGAACCAAGAGTTGCAGAGACCGAGCGTTAACCAGAAAGACAACCTCCCCCGCCCACCCCCCACCGCACACTCCCCAGGTCCATGGACAGTGGACGGAAAACTCAAATCATCTGTGGCATGAGGATTGTCTGCACTGCCTCCTCCAACGTGTCCAGGAAAACAACTCCGTGACCCTGAGGATGCCAGAGACTCGGAATGGATAAACTATTCCGACGTCTCTGTGAAGAATTGACCTGGCATCTGGACTGTGCCTGAGCCCTCAACCATCCTTCATTAACCACTGTCAACTTCACATCTGGCTGGAGCTTCAGAATCGGAGTGGTCACCCCAGGGAGCAGTACTGGTCTTTCTCAGGCGCTCCTGGCTACCCGCTGGGCTCTTGCTAACTAAACAGTGTTGTCGATTCTTCCACTTCCTGGAAGCCCTGGAATTCCGTGAGGCCTGGACCTGCAAGGTGCGGTGCCAAGTTCAAGGGTGGCCGTCTGGACACCCTTCTAAGAGGGTGTGTGTGTGTGAACACATGCAGAGGGAGGGGGACACCTGAAACCACCATAGGCCCACACAGCTCGTTCCTATTAAATCATGACAAAAATCAATGAAAAGGGAAAAGACCTAGAGGAAGGGCCATGGGGCCGACCTAGTTTTAAAACTGGAAATCCCTTGGGGCGCCTGGGTGCTCAGTCGGTTTAAGCGGTGGACTCTGGGTTTCCATCGGGTCCTGATCTCAGGGTTGTGGGATCGGCCCTGTGTTGTGCTCTGTGTTCAGTGCAGATCTGCTTGTCCCTCTGCCTCTGCTCCTCCTCCGCCACCCCCACATCCTCCCAACCCCACCGCCGCTCTTTCTCTTGCTCTCAAATAAATAAAAATCTTTAAAAAATAAAACAAACAAAAAACCGACCTGGAAATCTCTCATCCCCAGGCCCCCAGTCAGTCCTAGGCAAACAGGGATGTTTGGTCCCCTTCGACATCAACTGCGTAACCCTGGGCATGGGAACTTTTGTGTCAGGTTTCCGCATCTGCACAATGGGGATAACATCAGCTACCTCATTCTGCTGTGGGGAGGAGTAAATGAAAGCAGGTAAAGTGCTGAGACCTTCCTGACCTACATTAAGGACTACGCGTGTTTCTTTATCGTAGAACAACTTGACAGCTTCCTGGTTTCAATGGACAGCAAAGCCCCAGACTGAGGAAGTGTGTGTGACTCACAGCTCCTTTGTTTACTGCTGCGTCCTCTTGGATAAGTCGCTTACCCTATCTCTGCCTCATTTGTCCCATTTGTAAAATGGGAATGCTAGCGCCCAGCTGGGGCAGTATTTGCTCCGAATAAGCCACGATACCGTGTCTCATGATAAAGATCAAGCACAGAGGTGATGCTTTGACTTGCTATTAATAGGAGAGAGAATGTACCCCTAGCAAGTGTGGGACAGGTAGGTCCGCTTCTCTTCTCCCTCTGACACAGTAGCATCCTCCCCCCTTTTTTAAAGATTGTATTTACTTATTCATGACAGACACAGGGAGAGAGAGGGAGAGGCTGAGACATAGGCAGAGGGAGAAGGAGAAGCAGGCTCCCTGCAAGGATCCCGATGCAGGATCCGATCCCAGGACCCCAGGATCAGGACCTGAGCCGAAGGCAGATGCTCAACCATTGAGCCTCCCAGGCCTCCCAACAGTAGCATCCCCTTCTCCACAGGGGATACATCCTGAGACCCGGAGCAGGTGCCTGAAACTGCTGGTAGCGCCAAACCCTCTATGTACTATGTTCTCCTATCCATACACCCCTGTGATAAAGTATAATTTATAAATTAGGCCCAGTAAAATATTAACCAATAATACAATAGTATTATTATAACAATATACTGTGACTTATGTGCATGATCTCGTTCTCAAAATCTTACTCTATGGTACCCTTGTTCTTCTTGTGACAAAGTGAGATGATGAAATGCCAGGTGACAAGGGGGGTGAATGACACAGGCATGGTGTAGCACCCAGCGACTGCTGACCTTCTAACCACCTGTCAGGAGGAGGACCCTCTGTTTCCTGACTGTCGTGGACCGCAAGTAGCAAACCATGGAAAGCGAGACAGTAGATAAGGGGGAGAGTATTGGAAATCCAATTTTTCTACCCAAATGTGGTGTATTTCTACTGTACATTTTAATATGAATACCTGGACTAAGGGGCTCCACCTAAAAGAGGAACAGATCACCTACAGATGCTCACCTGCTCTGAGAGGATCATTTTAAGCCTCTGTTTCTTAGGATGCTTGGGGCCATACATATTCTTGGAGATAATTAGGTGGGTTTGTTTTTTTGTTTTGTTTTTTTTTTTTTTGCAGGGGGGAGAGGAAGAATGGCAGGAAGACAGCAAGTAAAGGGCATTTGGGGACCACTATACCTGCCTCCCCCACCCACCAACCCACCAATATGCTCTACAGACATGGCCTTGTTGACCTGGCAAAAGCAAAGGCATAAGGAACACAAAGCTCACTGCTCATGCCTGTCAACTGCAAACCTAAGGATGCCAACAGGCCACCCTTGGCAGCTCCAGCTTTTTGCATTCTTCATAGCACCACTCAGGAGTTGACTGTGGATATACGGTAGTAAAGAATATAAGGTTATATGGGGCTCCCAGGTGGCTCAGTCGGTTAAGCATCCAGCTCTTAATTTCAGCTCAGGTCATGCTCTCGGGGTCCTAGGATGGAGCCCCGCAATGGGCTCCACCTCAGTGGGGAGTCTGCTTGAGATCCTCTCCCTCTCCCTCTGTCTTCTTCCACTCATCCCTCCTCTCTCACTCCTTTGTCTTTAAAATCTTTTTTTAAGGATCTCCTTTATGTACTTATGAGAGACACACAGAGAGAGGCAGAGACACAAGCAGAGGGAGAAGCAGGCTCTCCACATAGGGAGCCCGATGTGGAACTCGATCCCAGGACCCTGGGATCACGACCTGAGCCAAAGTCAGATGCTCAATGACTGAGCCACCCAGGCGTCCCTAAAATAGTTTTTTTTTAAAAAAAGAATATAAGGTTATAAATAACCTCCTTCTAAGGTTCTTTGCATTTTCCCTGCCTCCTGCATTGCAGTCATCTCTAAACCCTCAGTGACCTGGATGCATGGTATGCTATAGACCTAAGGCGCCTGCCTCAATTAAAAGCCTTGGGTTGACATCTCAGTGCCTCTACTTACCAGCTGAGTGGCCTTAGGAGAATTACTTAATCTCTCTGTGCCTTAATCTCTCACTGGCAAATGGTGAAAGGGATCTCCGTCATTGAGATGAGGTGAGGACTGAATGGGCTAATATGTGCAAAGCATGTAGACTAGCACCTGGTCCGTAGTAAGTATACCGTATGTGCTGGCAGTAATTGTAAGTTATTAACTGTGAGTTGGGATTTAAAGAATAAAAAAGTGTAGCCACAGATTATCTTGCAGACCTAACTCTATAAACAAATAGAAAAAATAGAAAAGGAGAGCCGCTCACATGAGGTTAAGAGTATCTACTTCAAAATACTGACACCATGCAGAGACTGGCCAACTGTTTCTAATGTGTGCGCAGCAGTGGGCCATCTGTCCCATAGATCACTATAGGAACCTATTGGCGTCTTGGGTAAACTGAGTCAAGTGCACTTGCTTAAGTTGTCCATCAGACTCGTTTGTTTTCTGAGCTGAGTCTACCTCAAGAGCCCCCTGCACCTCTCCCCACTTCACTGTGCCCAAGTCAAGAGGCTGGTGTTCCTTGCCCAAGGCTAGGCCTGCATTTCCCCGTTGCTTTCCAGTGTGTTTTTAATTTTCCCTTTCTGGTATTCATTAACAAGTGAGGCAGGGGTGGTTGGAATTGCTGGGGACATTTTCCCTAGTGGTTTGGAGGCAGAAGAAAGGGACTAATGAGAGGAAGGAGTATGTGGTTGGTGGTGATGTAAGAAGTCCATCAGCTCCCCCCAGGGGGCGAGGGGGTCTTTCAGGCTCAAGTTCATACTTAGGGTCTAAACAAATTCCCAAAGGGTGGGCTTGACCAACTGATGACCTCTTTTACTTATTAACTAATGCTGACGTCCCCTGTGACTACACTAAAGTGCTAATGACTTTTTTCATGTATAGTTTCTAGTAGCTTTGTGAGCAGCCATGTAATTCGACCCCAGAGGACATGGGTTTTAACCTAGGGAAGGAGCCAAAGTAGTCCAGACAAGGACGAATGACTTTACCTAACATTTTTCGTCCAAAGAGATTATTGAAGAAGGTGCAGGTATAGTGAGTGTGAATTCTAGAAAATATCCAATCTGGACCCAGGAAGGTCCCTAGGGAGAGCATATGCTTAGGACCAGGCTGCCTGAGAAGCAGAGGAATCCTATTAATAGGAGTGGTATTACTGTTCCTTGAGTCTTGTCCAAGTAACATGATCAGGATTAATTCGTAAGGGTGGGTCCTGTTCGAGGGTGGGCTCAGGGAGCTCAAATGGGACTTTTTGGAAGATGATGATTGATACATTTATTTTTATCTTAAACACAAGAATTTCTAGTACTGTGCAGTAAACGGATCATGAAATACTAGTCATCATGTCTTTAAAATATATAGCCTGCCTTCTTCGGAAAAAAAAAAAAAGAATCAAGGCAGCCTGCAACAAATAAAAACACATCTGGGCCAGCACAACTAAAAGTATAAACCTTCTGCCTCTAACAAAAGGGGCAAGGAAAAACATAGCATAGGGCATTATGCTAAGTGAAATAAGTCAAAGACAAATACCGTATGATATCACTTATGTGTATTAAAAAAAACAAAACAAAAAACAAGTTCCTAGATACAGAGAACAGGAGGGCAGGTAGATATGTGAAATGAGTGAAGGGTATAAAAAGGCACAAATTTCCAGTTACAAAATAAGCCACGGGGATTAACATATAACGGGGCGACTCTAGTTAGCAGTACTGTATTGCATATTTTAAAGTTACTCAAAGTAGGTCTCAAAAGTTCATATTACAAGGAAACTGTCACTGCATGGGTGATGGATGTTAAGTAGACTTATCACGATCATTTCATAATATGTACAAGTATCAAATTGTGTTGTATGCCTGAAACTAATAATGTTGTACGTCAATCATCCCTCAATAAAATTCATCAAGAGAAAAAAACTATCTGGGCCAGCACAATTCAAAGCATAAACAAAAGGTGTCTTAAAAAAGGAAGAAAAAAAATGGCCATTTCCCAAATCTCTCAGGCTGCTGACATACCCACATCCATGAGTGCTGTCAGCACAGTGTCGAGAATGTCATGGTGGGCAAGACGAGCTGGATTTTTAATCTCGTGGAAGTGATGTCCTTTTCGGGGGAGACCTATCTTTACAAGGGAAGCAAGTAAACATACAAAATAAATTTCCTAAGATGTTAAGGAAGTGAAATCAGGCACTGGTGGGAGAGGTGTGGCCTATTTTAGATCAACGGAGTCTCTAAGGAGGTGACTTTGAGCCTTCTACACTCAACTCATCCCTTGGGTTCCCTCTTGCCCTTTCCAGTGTTGGCATCAGATTTCTCACTGCCCAGTTATCTCCTGCCCCCACAGGCACAGCTTAATCCTGCCGAACCTTGGAAGTGGATTATGGAATCAGTTGCCTTGGGTCTATCCCCTGCACACTCCCAGTATCTGTCCTCCTCGGTGTCCCTTCAGCTCTGTTTTTTCCCCCTGTCAATCCCTTGGGACAGAGTCCCTGTGAACCCAATGATGCTGGCTCCTGCCATGTACTTGCTTCCTTGGGGCCTCTGAATGTAGCATTCATATCTAGACTGCTGGATCAATGTCCTTCATTTTTCTAGACTCAGCTCCAGCTTCCTGTGCTCTGGGAGCCTTCCCCGGTTGCTTCCAAGCACAGCGAGTGGCCACTTTCTCTAATCTCTCCACACTTGGCTCGTACCTCTGTGTCCCTCAGATAACGTGACATGGGGATTTTTCAGTTTTCATGTTCATCACCTTGAATGCATACGCTGTGTAGAGTTGTATCCTTTTTTTTTTTTTTTGCATCCGTAGTGTCTCACTTCGTGCCTAATATATAATAACTATGCTAGTTACTGCTTATTGCTCCAGATCCTGTTGGATCTTTTACGTGGATCTTGAAATCTTACAGTAAACATTGGTGTGCACATCTGGGAAATGAGGCTCAGAGATTACGGAATTTGTCACAGAGCAGGAAGATGGCAGACCTAGGATTCCCACCCAGATGTCTTAAACTCAAAAGTCTGTGGTTTTGTTGCCTTGCTATGCCATCTTTCTCAGGAAGAATTTCCTAAGTGTATATTGAATGGAAAACAAAGCATTTTAAAGTCACTTGCCTGCTCTACCAGCATAATCCATCAAAAGGTGGTGTATGATAGCTATTACTTAGTTCTACTATGTGTGTAATAGTTTTAAAATCCATATCAAATAAAATCCTATGAAACTTATTAGGGAAGTAAGTGAAAAGCAGAAGAATAAAAAAAAAGATCTCCCCTCTTCTCTTTCATTTTCTCCTCTTGAGTTGGAGTGAGGGCAATGAAAAGGAACATCATGAGCTTGCTGAGGGAAGAAGGAGACCCACATCTTATCACGATCAGCTGTGATAATTATGTGTTCTCAGGACCATGAGGATGAATCCAGCCATTCCCAGTTTGATAATTTCAATAAATGGAACACCAGAAGGGTGACTGTTGTTTAGTACAACTCAACAAATGTTGACTGGATGCCTGCCCTAGGAAACGTATATGCTATTCAGACCTTCTGAGAGGCACCTGGGTGACCAGACTTTGTCCCTTTATAGCCCCTGGAACAAGACTTGCCCTGAGCTAACTGGTTAGTGGGGGTAGAGCTAATGTGCCTCGAAGGTAGGTGGCAAGTAACATGGGAATCCATGAGCTAACTCTTCCCCCAGCACTAGTACGAGTACCAATGAGGAAGTTATTACATGCCTAGAAGGATCAAGACTTCACAATTGAGTTCTATTGGCTAAATTATGGAACTAGACTCTTCCCAACCTCCCTTGGGAGCTTGCATTCTGTAGAGAAAAAAATAAGCAGGGGAGAGGGCGTGGGATAGGATGTGCCAGGGAGGAAAAAAAAAAAAGTTGCTCTGAGTGGTCAGGAAAGGTGGATTTTAATCACAGACCTGAAAATGAGGAAGCAGACCAGGTGGGAACCTGGAGAGAGTGTTCCAGGTAGGGGCAACAGCAGAATGCAAAGCCCCCCAAAGCAGGAATGGGCTGGGCCCTGGGAGAACCAGCAGGGGGTGAAAGAGTGAGGGGTGGGGATGAAGGCGGGAGTCACAGGACAGAGAACACAGGACCTTGTGAGCCTTTGCAAGTACCTTGTGCTCTATGGAGAATAGATGGGAAAGGAGGACAAGTGTAGAAGCAGGGAAGCCCCATAGAAGGCTGTTGCCATGATCCAGGGATTGATGATGGTCGCTTGGACCAGGATGGTGGCAGTGGAAGTGATGAGAAGTAGTTGGATTCTGGATATATCTTCTTGGTTGTATTTGAAGTGCTGAGAGACAGAAAGGACTCAGGGATGACACTGAGGTTTTTGGCCTGAACAACAGGAAGGATGTGAGGTGCTGTTCAATAAAACAGGGAAGATGTGAGAAGAGTTGGTTTGGCAGGGAAGCTTAGGATGATTGGATATGTTGAGTTCAAGGACCTGTGAGACGTGGAAGTGAAGACATGGAGGAAGCAGGTTGATATATGAGCCTGGAGAGCCGGGGAGGATCCAGGCTGGGGGCCAGGCCACAGGAGGGGAGAAGGCATGGAGCCCCGCAGGCTGGATTCAAATCCCAGCTCCACCCTGTGAACCTAGACAAGACTTTCTTCCCTGTTGGCTTGTGTCCTCACCTGTGAAGTGGAGGTGACATAATGAGAATTTACAGGACAGTCGGGAGGGTTAAGGAAGGCAACACACGTAGCGTGTAACATGGTACACAGTAGATCAATAGGCAATAACTGTCTTCTTCCCAACCCCTTTCGGGGGTGAGCCCATGATCCATACAGATGGGACAAGGCCTAGAACGTCAGCACGAGGACTTGGGACTATCTGTAATGCAGTGAAAAATATTTCTACAGGAAATTTTTGAGTAAAATACATTGTGTTGGTTAGTTTAGTATGGACTGGCTGGGGAGGAAGACCGGGAGCAGGGAGACGGGCTGGGTCGTTTTGCGAAGCAAGGGGGGTCCAGGGTCAGGAGGGTTGGGGTGGGAGCACAGGAGATGGAGTACGCATGTCTTAGGCCCACCCTCTGGTGCAGAGCCACCAGCACCTTCATAAAGGCCTTCTCGGAGCCAAAGCACTAAGGGTCGCTGAGAATTTCAATGGCCTGTCCCCCTCCTGTTGCCTTGCCCAAGGACACCGAGGGCCTGCTATCTCACGGTGGCCCACATCTCTTGCAGCAGTTTCCTGGCCTGGCCCCAAGGACCTGGAGCCAAAGTTGAGTCACTCATCCTTTCAGTGGAGCAGCTGAAGCCGAAGACCCTGCCACCGGCAGGAGAGCTTGCTTCCCTCCAGAGCTCCCCGCACCCCCCAGCTCGATTCACTGCCTGAAAGAGTGAACACATCCATTAGGGTTGGATGGCTCCCTGTCCCATTAAGCAGTAGCTTGGGGCAAGTCATTAGCTCTCCCAGGACTGAGAGACAAACATCTGGGAATTCAGTCTCCTCAAGCTTGGGTCAGAAATAGGGCTGGGGCAGATCTTGAAAGGGATGCCCCTTCTAGAGCCATCTGTCCTATGTATGCGTGCACACACCCTCACTCAGTGGGGACAGGGGGAGATGGGGGAAAAAGTAAAGGGAGGGTAGCACTGCTTCAAAGAGGACTGAAAAGAGAGAAATGGGTCTGACCAAGTCACATTGGCTGGGTGGTTGGGGTTTTGCTGGGGTTTTGGTTTTTGTTTTTACTTGTTTCTTTTTTATTTTATTTCTAATCCCCAGAGGTAGAAATTGTCTTCCCTTGAGATAGATCTGGCCTATGGGTGTGTTTTGTTTGGCCCGCACAATGGTTTTTAAAATGTTGACTTTGTTGTACAGTCTCTTGATTTTTACAAGTTGACATCAGAAACTGGATTTCAGCTTATAAAGTTTTCACTCCAGCAGCACTGGGCTGTTTTTTTTTTTTTCTTTGAGGTAGAAATTGAGGTAGTTAATTGACATATAACTCTATTAGTGATTAATTCCAAGTGTACCGCGTAATTATTTGATATTGCGAAATGATCTAGTGAAGTCTAGTGAATATCCATCCTCTGCGTAGTTTTAAATTTTTATTTTGGGGATGAGGAATTTTAAAATTTACTCTCTTACCAACTTCCAACTATGCAATACAGTATTATTTACTAGTCACCATGCTATATACATTGCCTCCCCGTGACTTCTTTTTAATTTTTTAACAGCTGTTTGTATGTTTTTTATTCCCTCTACTCATTTTACCTACCCCCACATCCCTTCTTTGGCAACCCCCAATGTGTTTCTAGAAGCTTTGGGGTATTTTGATTTTGTTTTTGCTACTGTTGTTTTAGATTCCACATACAAATGAGATCATACAATATTTGTCTTTCTCTGACTTACTGCGCTTACCATAATGCCCTCAAGGTCCACTTGCTGTCACAAGTGCAAGATTTCCTTCTTTCTTATGGTTCAGTAATGTTTTATTGTATATATACTACATTTTCTTTACCTGATCATTCATTGATGGACCCTTGTGTGGTTTCCATTTCTCGGCTTTTGTGAATAATGCTGCAGGGAACATCGGTGCAGATGTTTTTTTGAATTGGTGTGGGGTTTTTTGTTTTATTTTGTTTTTTTCTTTTTTTTTTTTTTCCAGATCAATACCTAGATGTAAACTGCTGGATCATATAGTAGTTCTATTTTTAGGTTTTTTTTTAGGAATCTCCATATTGTTGTCCAGAGTGGCTGCATCAATTTACATTCCCACGAGCAGCACACAGGGTTACCTTTTCTCCATATCCTCACCAATACTTAGTTCTTGGTCTTTAGTAACAGCCATTCTACAAGTGTGACAGAATCTCTCATCGTGGTTTTCATTTGCATCTCCCTGAACGACTAGTGATGTTGAGCATCTTTTCATGTACCTGTTGGCCATCTGTATATGTCCCTTTTAAATCTGATTGTTTCCTGCTGTTGTATGACTCCTGTATGTGTTTTGGAGATTAACCCTTTATCAGCTTTATGATTTGCAAATATTTCCTTCCATTTTGTAGTTTGCCTCTTCATTTTGGTGAGGGTTTCCTCAGCTGTTAGGAAGCTTGTTAGTTTGATGTAGTCTTGCGTATTGATTTTTGCTTTTGTTGCCTTCGCTTTTGGTGTCAGGTCCAAAAAGTCGTCGCCAAGACTGATGTCAAGGAGCTTACTGCTTATGTTTCCTTCTAGGATTTGTATTGTTTCAGGCCTTACATTCAAGTCTTTCATCCATTTTGGGCTAATTTTTGGATACGGTACAAAATAGTGGTCCAGCTTCATTCTTTTGCGTGTGGCTGTCCAGTTTTCCCAGCACCATTTATTAAAGAAATTGCGCTTTTCTCACTGTGTATTCTTGCCACCTTTGTCATAAATTAATTGACCATATATACATGAGTTTCTGGACTCTACTGTCTCCCATAGACTCATATGTCTGTTTTTATGCCAATACTATAATGTTTTGCTTGCTATGGCTTTGTAAAATAGTTTTAAATCAGGCAGCACAATGTCTGCAGTTTTGTTCTTTCTCAAGATTGCTTTGGGTCTTGGAAGTCTCTTGTGATTCCATACAAATTTTAGATTATTCTATTTCTGTGAAAATGGCATTGGAAGTTTAATAGGGATTGCATCGAATCGAGATTGCTGTAAGTGGTTGCACACTTTAGCAGTTTTGTTCTAATCCATGAGCACAGAATAGCTTTCCATTGATGTGTACCATCTCCAATTTCTTTTTTTTTTTTTTAAGATTTTATTTATTTATGAGAGACACAGAGAAAGAGGCAGAGGGAGCAGCAGGCTCCATGCAGGGAGCCCAACATGGGACTCAATCCCAGGTCTCCAGGATCACGCCCTGGGCCAAAGGCAGACGCTCAACCGCTGAGCCACCCAGGCGTCCCACCATCTCCAATTTCTTTAGTGTCTTATAGTTTTCAGTGTACAAATCTTTCATCTCTTGGGTTAAATTTATTCTGAGGTATTTTATTTCATTTGATCCAATTATAAGTGAAACTGTCTTCTTAATGAATTATCAGAAATTATTAGTAAGTAGAAACACAACAGATTTTTGTATATTGATTTTTATATCCTGCAACATTACTGAATTCATTGATTAGTCCTAATAGTCTTTTGGTGGAATTTTTAGGGTTTTCTATAATATCATGTCATTTGCAAATAGTGACAGATTTACTTCTTCCTGTCTAGTTTGGATGCATTTTATTCCTTTTTCTTACTTAATTGCTCTCAGGCTGGTCTTCTTGATATAGGGACCAGTGAAGGCCCATAACAGCTTCTAGACCCTTGAAATGGAGCAGCACTGCTCACCATGGTCCTCACCGGGTCCGACCATCCTAGTTCCCTCACTTCACTAGCATATGAGTTTGCAAGTCTTGGCTTAAAGTAGGATCAGACTGGGTAATTAATTAACTCAATGTGAAGAACAGACTTGATGTTTACCTATTTCAGAAGTGAACAAAGAGAGAAAGAATGTGAGGGAAGTTAGATCAAAGGGAAGCTGTGTAGTTAGCCAGACTATTATGATGAGATATTGAGGCTCTCTTTCTTACAGATAATGTATATTCTTCTATCGTAAGTGGATAAGTTCACTGTCAGAAGGGAGTCCTCCACTGCAAAACAGCTGATGCTTCCTAGTTGGGTAAATTCAGCAGGACACCCCATCAGAGCCTCTGTGAATTATGTTGGGGTCTAGCGTGCTTCGGGTTAACTCCTTTAACTAGCAAACTCATGGACTCAGGAATTTTTCAAGAAAGGGGTTCATTTCCTCTTCTTGCTCCCCATCCCCTTGCAAAATAAAAACAGAAAACAACAAGCAAACAAACAATTCCATGGCACATCCATTGTCCACATTCTTTTTTTTTTTTAAGATTTATTTATTTATTTATTCATGAGAGACAGAGAGGCAGAGACACAGGCAGAGGGAGAAGCAGGCTCCATTCAGGGAGGCTGATGTGGGATTTGATCCCAGGTCTCCAGGATCAAGCCCTGGGCCAAAGACAGGTGCTAAACCGCTGAGCCACCCAGGGATCCCCCCCATTGTCCACATTCTTATATTAAAGCTGATTTACCTCTGCTAACTTTGATATAAGAGTTCAGGATCCCCTTATTACAAAAAAAATGATTCAGAGTTGCTTTGTTGAACAGATGGCATATCCAAAGTGCACAGTTTGTTTGAAAAATAGTTTTTTTATGTTCCTTGTGTTCATCCTTCAAGTTCATGGCCATCACCCATCACCACCTGAGAGTACTTAGTACTTAGGATAACTAAAAGGGAGAATAAATCCTGCTTGCTTTGAACACAACCCAAGGTTCACTGTATGTTCCTGTACTGGCCAATGCTAATCAGCTCTTCCCCACTCCTCCCCTCTTTTGTGCTTATAAATCAAGAGCCCTCAGTATTAGTCACCACAAAAGAGATAATTAGTGAGAACAACCTGCTACCTTCATAGATCATTCTGTGCCTTGGATTCAAGCTAAGCCAAGAAACTGGAGCAAGCAGCATCACACAATTATGAGTTGCTTTAGCAGAACATTTTTTATTCAAGGCATATGAGTCTGGACGTTTAAATCTAGATTCTGTACCCACCCCCAACCCCAGCTGTCATAAAGACAGCTACGATATGAGGCAAAGGGAAGGTTACTTACCCATTTTATAAGGTTTTCTTTTCCTAGACTAAAACATGTGACTCTGGAACCCCAAGGACTTGGAACAGCAATGATTTCTTAATGGTATGCTCTTTAGATTGAGATATTTTAAATATCCTCCACATGAATGCGGCAGCAAAATAAGATGTCCCTTTGTTCCATTGGGATGTGCTATATCCTCCCAAGAAGCCATGGCTTGTGCCCTTACCAGCCATTTGTCCAACTGGAAAATTCATTTCCTGCTCTGGCCGGGCACATGGTCAAGGGCATTGCTGCCCCCAAGAAAAGAAAGGCTGTTCCCAGTCCAACTTAATAGTCTAGGAACTTCCTTCCCATGCATTGCTAACCAAATATTGTTGGCTTGTGTAGAAGTGTTCCACTCATGTATTTATGACTTTGGAGCTGTTCAAATGCATGCTGGCTTTTATTTTTTCCATCACACAGTGATTCTTCCAATTTTTTTAGTTTCCCGTATCAACTACTTTGCTATTTTTAAGCAGAACAATTTTAAGCCAAAGTAGCTAATCAGAACAGTAAAACCTTACCAATTCATGCAAACAGCTTAAACTCTTTCAGTGAGGGGAAAGACTAGCATTAAAAACTGGAGGCCTGTTTCATCTTTTAGAAGATAAGGATATAGGATTGTATAACCAAAGTCCTTTTCTACTAATATTAAAACCACATTTCAAATAAAATAAAATAAAATAAAATAAAACCACATTTCATCAAATCTAAGATGCCGTTGTTCATAAGAAACATATTTTATGTACCAACAGCTTTAAAAATTGACTGGTTAAATTATTTTAAAACACCTTTAAAGATTTCCCTGCAGTGTGTGGATTGGTCACGTCAGACGCTTATGGTTTTGAAATCCATTCAGACAAATTTGGTGACCTCTCCTGCCCTCTAGTTGTATTGTTTGGCATGAAATAGGCCAGTCCTTTTGAATGATCTCAGTAACAAAATATAACACCACTTTTTTTTTTATCTCCTTGGGGACATCTTCCTTTATAAGCAAATAAAGCATTTCCTTGTCTCTTTACAAGAAAATATAGCATTGCTGTCTTCCTCCTGACAATGAATATTTGCTTTATCAACATCAAACTTACATGCCACTGCTGTTTTTAGAGACTTCTATATATACAGTTAACTTTTCTTTTCAGTGCTGAACCATAATGTAATCTTTTCTAAGAAAGACATCGAATGGCAAGTAAATTCAACGACGTAGCACAAAGAATGGACACAACTCAATGGAAGTTACAAGATGGTCACCTGTGACTGTGTTTGCCCTGCTCAGATAATGACCTCTGCATCATGGCTGCAGCTTTGCAGTAGAAGCTACAGGACTCCCTCCATCACCCGTGCATTTCTAATCTCAGGATGTTAGAGTATGAACAAACAAGCATCCTAGAATGGATCCAATTATGGAAGTAGCTACAATCTTGTGATGACATACCGTATATCTGGCAGGGTTCTAAAATCTTGGCAAGACCTAATATTGACCCGACCTCACAGCAGCCCTAGACGTATGTGCAGATGAGGACATTTAACCAGGTTAACAAAATTGCCCCAGATTACACAGGTAAATTTCAGAGCAAGGATTCTGATGCAGAAAATAAGCCATTCTATCCACCAGCTCTATGTTTCAACAGGTCATGTAAATCGTGTGCATATCAACTGTAGACTGCTGTTTGATTCCTTTGACCTGTAAGAACGTGAAGAAGCATCACTTCAAATAGGCTCTCAAAGGATCTGTGTTTAAAATAGCTCAACCTTGGGCAGCCCGGGTGGCTCAGCGGTTTAGTGCTGCCATCCCGGGGCTGATCCTGGGGCTGATCCTGGACACCCAGGATCGAGTCCCACATCGGGCTCCCTGCATGGAGCCTGCTTCTCCCTCTGTCTGTGTCTCTGTCTCTCTCTCTGTCTCTATGAATAAATAAATAAAATTTTTAAAATAAATAAAAAATAAAATAGTTCAACCACAGATTTTCTTTTTTTCTTTTCTTTTCTTTTTTTTTTTTTTTTTTAACCACAGAAGATTTTCTGTAAGGAACTGATAAAAAATAATTTATTATTAGTCCATCCATTATAAGCAAATGGACATTTCTTAAAGGGACTCACCCATATGATTTCTGCTTTCCAACAATTGTGGGAGCTGATGTGACTGTCCACTGCCACTTGCTCACCACAGTAGGATGAGATGATCAACTTGTCACTATTTTCTGACCAAAACGCTACCTAAGAGCTGAAATGACTTTCTCAGTGACACGTAGATGTACATTCACAGCAAAATATGGACCTAAATCAGCTTATACTTTGGCCTCCTGGCCCTGGGGTCTGCTCTTTAACATGGAGAGTGAATGGTTATAGACGATTACCATTTCCTTTCTTAAAGACCATGAATGTAGTTTTCCTTTCCTAATGTTGGAAGACATGAGAATGAATAGGATTTTAGTACACAGGAGCCCCCGGCCCCTGGTTCTGGCCAGCAGCCCAGAGGTAGGGCATGGAAGTCAGCAAGCTTGCCTCTAGAGAATACTGATGCTAAGTAAACCCCTGTGGCTTTGTGGCGATGGCAATTCTGTTTCCATGGACAGTTAAATACGGAATCTGGGAGGAGCTTTGTATTTATGTTCAGTGCTTTGGAAACCAAACCCAAAAGAAAGGACTGAGTGTGACTAAGGACTTTTGTGGTCAAAATAAACACCAACAGGAGGGAATGACCAAGTCCATAGTTGAAGACTGCCAGCCTCAAGCTCTGGCCTTGTAGATACCAGTGTAGAGAGAGCTTTAAGAGAATGCAAAAATCATCTTTTGGCATTTTTTTTCTGAAGCCACTAAATTATTTAGCTGATGAGTGTATATTGAGTACCTCCCTGTGATAAAGGGAGTGGCGGGGAGCAAACATAGGAGCAAACAACTCACGTTGCAAGTGCAACAAGCATGTATACTTGAAGAAGCCTGGTTGAACAATGAGCAAAGCCACATTTTCTGACCTCCCACTGGTTTTTGTTACAGCTGTAAAGGTGCTTCCCACTACGGCCTGACCAAAGACAAGAAGAGGCGCTCTCAAGATGGCTGCCCCGATGGCTGCGTGAGCCTCACGGCAACAGCTCTCTCCCCAGAGGTCTCTGCCGCTGCCACCGTCTCCTTGGTGACAAATGAGCCTGGCCTAGACAACCCTGCCTACGTGTCCACCGTGGAGGATGGTCAGCCAGCAGACAGCCCATTGGACTCTGGCCGGAGCAACCGAACTAGGGGTGAGTCAAACGGGTGGTTGTCTGGGAACAGGCTCCTTGCCTTGAGATTGCCCTCTGTGGAATACTTACTGTAGAGAGTTCTAGAAATGTTTTTTTAAAGGGGAAATCATTCTGGTAGTTTTGGCAGCAATCCAACGTCCAATCCTCCAAAGTGAAATGAAACCACAAGTACCTCAGATCATTAAAAACGTGTAATCGAACTTGGTGGAAGGAGCCAAGCCAGGGCCGATGATTTACCACTGCCAGTGTCGGCACCTTCCCATCCCTGCTGCTCGAGAGAAGTGCTGCGACGTTCAGCCCAGCAAAAGAGAAAAGCAGGTTTTTAAACAATCCATACATGTTTCATTGTAGAAAACTGAGACCGCGCAGGGAAGCAAATTACCACCTAGGAGTGATCACCGTTCTTGTGCTGTTGTATATATATCTGACCAGACGTGTAGATAAAAGCAGATTTCTGTGAATGTATAGCTGCTGTTTCTCCTTGTCTCTTGTCCTCAGCACGGCCCTTTGAGCGATCCACGATCAGAAGCAGATCTTTTAAAAAAATCAACCGAGCTCTGAGTGTTCTTCGAAGGACAAAGAGCGGAAGTGCAGTTGCCAACCAAGCTGACCAGGGCAGGGAAAATTCTGAAGACACCACTGCCCCCGAAGGTAAGTGAGCTCCCTGTGGGCCTGGACGTGGGCGAGGCCTCCAGGATGACCTCAGGGGTGATGACAACCTGACCCCGCCCACTTTCTAGGACCCCACCTTTCTAGGACAAGGGCATAAGATTTTTCTTTTTTTACCTTGACTAGACTACTTCTTACATAAGTAGCTAAAGGCAGAAATGATTCTCCTCTTTTTACAGAGGTTGAGCAAGTAGGTTTTGAAGCCCTGACCTCCAGGTGCTAGCTTCACACATATAAGAAATAATAATAATTAAATGAAGAGCATTTAGAACAGTGGCTGGGGGAATCCCTGGGTGGCGCAGCGGTTTGGCGCCTGCCTTTGGCCCAGGGCGCGATCCTGGAGACCCGGGATCGAATCCCACGTCGGGCTCCCGGTGCATGGAGCCTGCTTCTCCCTCTGCCTGTGTCTCTGCCTCTCTCTCTCTCTCTCTCTCTCTCACTGTGTGCCTATCATAAATAAATAAAAATTTAAAAAAATAGAACAGTGGCTGGCATGCAGTAAATAAGTTCTTATAACTTATAAGATATAAGTTCTTATGACGACTATGCATAATGTGTGGTTCTGAGTGTGTTTGTCCACGCAACCAATTTATTTAATGCTCAGAACAAATCTAGAAGTGGCTGCTATTATTATTACCCTCTTTTACAGATGAGAAAATCGAGGCACAGAGAGATTACCTAGCTTGCCCCGAACTACCTTGCTTAACTTTGAATCCAGGTAGCATGGCTCTAGAGTCCAGGCTCTGTTGGATCTTAGATCCTACGTGTTTTTGCTAATAAAAATGCAGCTAGGAAATATTTTCTTTTTATCTTCTATTAGAGCTTCAGAGCAATGACAATAGCTTTTCAAAAAAAATGGAGCTTTCTTGGGTGCCAGGTAATGTTTGTCCTCAGTCATTTAGAGGTCACATGTCAAGGGATAGGGCTGATGATTCTCATTTTGCAGATGAAGCAACTGAGACCCAGAGAGTAACTAGCCCAAAGTCCCCCAGCTAGAAAATGACATCCGACTGTCACTCAGGCTTTCTGGCTCCAGAGCCCACTCTGTCAACTGCCGGGTTACGTGCCCTCTCCTCCTAGGGGGTTGAGAGGCCAATCCCCCACCACGGTCTTTATCATGCCTTCAGGGAATCCATGAGCTGTCCTAGAGAAGCCCTCTTGCTCACCTGTCACCTCTCCCCCCACTGCACGCACACACACACACACACACACACACACGCATGCACACACACTGCATGCTCTCACTACTCTGAGCTTTACAGTCCTGTGAATATTTCCAGGCTGTTGTTCAATTTTCACTCCCACACCCCTTCTGCAGCCACTCGAATTCATCCTTCCAGGCTCTGTGTAGGCTTGGCCTCCTCTTAGAAGCCCCCCTGATTCCCTCAGTCCTCTTTCCCTTGTGTTCTCGACGCGCCTGCATCGTTATTATAGCAAATGTCACCTTTCATTGCAACTGCGTCTGTAAGAGCAGGGGTTCTTTGGTGAGTGTTTGCATCCTCAAGGTGAAGTGTGATATCTGGCACATATTATGGCGTTCGCCGAATGTGCAGTGACTATAGGATTACAACTTCCTTTCTGCCAGTCCTCCCTCTTATGAAAGGGTCCTGAGCTTTCTAAAGTTTTCTTCTGCCTGGATATAAGATCGGTTTGTGTGTTTATTGCAGAAATCTTTCTGAGCAGAGGTTACTGTGTGTGAAGTACTGGCCTGGGCTCTATGATTTTATACAAAGATTATAAAATCCAGTTCCTGGCTTTGAGAGGCTCGTTCATGACTGGAAGAAAATAAAATACCAGGAAGACTGAGCTGTAAACAAATGGCAGCGGCAGCCCCAGAAAAGGAGCATCACTTCGGAGCAGGGCAGCATAACCCACGTTTAAGGGGCAGTTTATGACCTGGATGGGCATTGGGATCTAGACTGGGTGTAAGAAAGCAGTGGGAGATGAGATTAAGACTAGACTGGAAGGGTCCCAGATGCCTCTCTGGGGTCTTGATTTGGGGCAGTGAGCACACCTGAAAGCTTTTGCACAGTGCAAAACTGCAGCATCTGTGTCCCAGGAAGATGGGGATGGCTGCCAAAGTAGGTGTGCAGGGGCCTGAGAGCAGGAGAGAATGGGTTTCTTTGGATGCTCCAGGGGTGTATGGGGTGAGGTGCTAAAGACTCAACAAGGCTGGTAGTGATGGTCTTTTCAGGATTCAAAAAAAAAGGCAACAAACCTTTCCAAAATGGCCTTCAAGTCTCATTGCTTCAGCAACTTGTGGTTGGGCCCGTGAACTCGCATGGCATGGTGTATCCATCCGTCATGGGGAAAGAGGCTCCGCTGCTTATTGGCTGTGTGACCCTGGCCAGGTTACTTAACTTCTCTGAGGTCCAGCATTCTGTCCTCTAAAAAGCAAGGATAATAATAATCTGCTTCATAGGATTGTTGTAACGACAAACCCCCCCAAATATGCATGCAACTGGCTAGCTCAATGCCTGGCACGTAATAAACACTCAGTAAATAACGTATCCCTAGTCCTTCGGTGAGGACACGATACTCAGCAACTCTGTTTCATTCCAGACCAGTACAAATTTGTCAGTTGGATTTGTTGTTGTCATTTTAGGTTTTATTTATATGAGAGAATCTCAAGCAGACTCTCTGCTGAGCATGGAGCCTGATGAGGGGTCCATCCCATGACCCCAGGATCGTGACCTGAGCCAAAATCAAGAGTGGAAAAAAAAAAAATCAAGAGTGGGATGCCCAACCGACTGAGCCACTGAGGCACCTTCCCCAAAAATTATTTTAATGCTTCGAGGTCACTAGGGTCTCATTGGCGTGGCTCTAATTCACGTTATATAAAAGGACAACTGGGTGTACCCTTTCACACTCTCAAATCAAATGCCCTGAGTAGTTTAGGTTTGGGAGGATGGTTTCTGTAAATCTCTTGGGGATGGGGGAGGAGCCGACAGGGAGGGAAAGGGGAGCATGAATCAGCAGCAGCTTTGATGATTATTTCTAAATCTTTGTCCAAAGTGATTTTTTTTTAAATCGCCATTGCCTGTCACCAGACCTGTTCGAACAAATGCTTATGGTAACGCCTACTTAATGTAATCAAAGTAGTTTAAACATTAATTGAAAGCAATCACCCAAGTACTGTTAGCACCAGGAACTGACAGATTAAGGCCGCTGCCCACAGCCTGCCAGCAAAGCCAATCTTACATTAAATTACATCCCAGCGGAGGTTAAGGACGCGCATTTGCAACGTCTCAGGCTTCCTCTGGCTGCTAAATTGCTTTGTTGATCATGTCCTACGGTACTTTGAAGTCATTTTAATTCTTTCTGTATTGTTCCTGGAGAGTTGAGCACTTCTTAATGAACTCATAGTTCATTAGGGAAAATGGACTAAGGTCATGGGTTTTGAAAACAGGGCTCATTATGCAGAGCCAGACCTGCTGTTTCCCCCCTTCCCAGCTGACTTAATGAAGAGAGAATCTTAGGGCAGAGGCAGCTGTCGGCAGCTAGAGGAGACAAAAGCATCCCGCCCACCGCATCCAAACTCAGCAACCAGGGAGGAGCCGCCGGCGCCACCAAACCAGGTGCGGCCTGCCTGGCATCCCACGGTGCCCCTTCTGCACACTTCTGTGCAGACAGTGCTGGCTTATGGGTCTCTCCGGCGAGTCCCCCGTGGGACCCTTGTGAATCCCTGGTTGTTCCAAAACCCCAGGGAGGTGACAGGACGGCAGGTCACCTGGAGCCCTAGGGTGTGACTGGCTCTGAGGGCCACCTTACATTGCAGCCTCCAGCAGACCAGGTCACTTCCCCACTCTCAGCTCAAACGCCCTCACATGCAGAATAAAGCCGCACTATGGTGTCTGTTGCTGTCAAACCAGACGACTAAGAAAGCTCTTCTGCATGTGGGCCCAGCGGTGGGGTCGGGTTGGGGTGGGGTGCGGTGGAGGCTGGTGTTGAAGGGACCCAGGAAGGATTTCATGGGAAAGAAGAGTCTTCCATTCAAAGGTAAAGTCTGAGCTCTCTGCATCTCCTGTTAGCTCTGAATTCAGCAATCCCGCCAGAGCAGGGATGAGCCTCCAGATGCCACCACCTCTCCTTGGTCAGGGATCGGGCTGGCTGACTTCCCTTTATTGACAGCAATGTCTGAGAGGGAGGCCTGGGAGTGCCCTGAGCCTGAAGAGCAGGGACTGCCGGGGAGAAATCTTCAAAATGGCCTGAGAAAGCAGAAAAGCTGGTTTGGTCTGTTCTGTCCCTCGACAGGGAGGCGCTGAGCCTGTGGTCTCTCCCTTAGTGACCCTTCGTCCTCATGCACCCCTCCACCCTCAGGAGGCTCTGGCCTGCGCTCGTGATCTGTACACACAGCCACAGGACAGCTGCAAACAGTGTCCTCAGAGATCTTAGGGTCCCGGGGGAGGATGAATGAAATGAGCATGAATGACAACAGAGGGCTCAGTGCTGGGGAGAAATACAAGCTTTTGGGGTGGGGGGTGGGGGGCGGAATGGGATGTTTGGACAGAGCAGGGCAAGAGGGACCAAGGTAGAGCTTAATTGAAAGGGATCATTTCATGCGAGTCTTGAAGGAAAAATTGGGTCTAGGCCTAGAATGAAAAACATTCCAGGCAGAGAAACCGATGCTGGCAAGGAGGCAGGAAAATGGAAAACATGTATGAGGAACGATGAATAGTTTAGTTTGGCTGACACCAAGGTTTGGCAAGAAGAGGAGGGCTTGGAAATGTCTGCCGGGTGGGTGTCTTAAATAAATACTGTCTTTGTCCATTTTAGTCTTTCCAAGGTTGTATCACCTGATTCCAGATGGTGAAATTACAAGCGTCAAGATCAATCGAGTGGATCCCAACGAAAGCCTCTCCATTAGGCTCGTGGGAGGCAGCGAAACCCCACTGGTCCACATCATCATCCAGCACATTTACCGCGACGGGGTGATTGCCAGGGACGGCCGGCTGCTGCCAGGAGACATCATCCTGAAGGTAGGCCGCAGTCGTGGTGGGGCCGGGAAGAGGGGGCTTGCTAAAATCCCTTCGGAGCAAGTCAGCGGATGGATGGAGGAAATGCCAGATGGATGGGAAGCGGTCACTTTCTAGGGTTGTCACGCCAATAGGGCTCTTTCCCTGAGAGTTGTCATTTAATGGAGATAGGTCTTTGCCCCTTCTGTCTTGTCCTTATAGCCTCTGCCTCTTTCTGGGTAAGAGTATTTCTGTCTCTGTCTTCCCCTCCTTCCTCGTCTCCCCTCCAGCTCCTGTCCCCGCTTCCCTTTCTCTACCTCCTTCTCTTCCTGTCTCCTTCCCAACCCCTCCTCCCACGTGAAGTAACCATAACATAAAAGAATATGAAACTGGAGCATCTATTTGTCTTCTCGTATTGTTTTTAGAGCAGGTTAATGGAACATGTCATCTTGGATCTGGTCACTCCCTTTCACACACCCCCCTTGCAGGAAACTTCCTGTAGCTTAATGGCCCTCCATGAGAAAACCCAAAAGGTGAGGCTAAGCTATTCCCACCAAGGCACCGACCTTCCGGGGCGGGCAGGAGGTGGAACAGCACACCCTGGGCCTTGCTGTGCTCAGGGGCTTGGGTGAGAGGAAGGATGCTAGGGAAGACTCTTGAGAGCAGAAAGGACAAAGGGAGAGTTGTTCATCACACAGAGGTCGGACGTGCGGCGAGAGTGACAAGGAATCCCTCCCTGGCTATAGACTCCCTGTCTGATACCCAGAGAAGAGTTTCATCCCGTTTCTTCTAGGTGGTTCAGGGGCCAGCTCCTGATACAGCGTGAGCTATTTCTCTGCCAAAAAAAAAAATATTATTATTATTATTATTATTATTTGGAATAAGAAAGCATTTAAAGCAGCGATCAAACCTCCCCCTGGTCTCTGGGGTAAAGCACAAGGCCGGGCCCGTCAACCTCTAGAGACAGTCCACAGTGCAGTCAGTGGACTCTACGTGGCTTCCCTCCAGAGGGAGGGAGTTGTTCTGCCCGGGAGGGTCACATAAGACATTCTGATTCTTAGGGCCTTCAGGTGGCCCTTGCAGGCCAAGGGCTGCCAGGACTGTCCTGCAGATGACCCCGGCCTGGGTGTGATGGGGGAAATGAGACACAGGATACATGACAGAGTGGAGCAAGGGCTTTAAGCTCACCTGTGCTTGGATACAAGTGGTGAGGCTTGTCTGTGCACGCGAGCCTTCATCCATCCCTGGAGAGGCAGAAAAAAAAAAAAAATGATGTCCTGCAGGGAGACCTCTTAAAATCTCACTCTGAGCCTCCTCTATCAATTGGCTGCAAGTACAAGAAATCCGACCCAACCACAGAAGTTCAAGAAGGCTGTCTCTCTCCTGTGGGGCCCCGGTCCTGCAGACCCAGCGCAGAGTGTGGGGCTGCTGCGAGATGGTTTCCTTGCGAAGCAGTGACTCCCGCTAGGGGCTGAGCCTTCCGGCTGGGCCTGCTTAGCCAGAGTAATTAAAACCAGAAAGCCCCATGGGGCATCAGCCCCGCAGATAATTAATGAGGCACAAATTAGAGGGCCGAGCCCGAGGACGTGTAAGTAGCATAATAAAGTGATCCAGCCTTTCAGTAAGAGGGCCTGGGAGCTCATGCCTATCAGTTTGCTTGAAACTATACAGAGATTTTTTTTTTCCCTTTTTTGTTGAGAACATGGGCAAAAGACCTCATAGGCAGCAACAAGCTTCAGACCACACACATGCACCCATGCACGCACATACCTGCACACACACGCTTGCACGCGCACACATGTGCAGTGGCAGGGCCCGGAAGTTCCAGCAGAGAGATGACCCCAGGAGAAAAATTCACCTGGAGGTTTTGGGGAAGAAAGTGTCAGCTCAGTTTAATCTGAACAGCATTTTCGTGTAACCATTTGACCTTCAATGGGAAATTTTCTTCTTTTGCCTTTTCCTTTTTCTTTCTTTTTTTCTATCCACTCCCCACCCCGAGCCCCTTCCCTGAACACCAAGTTGGGCAAGCAACAGAAAGGAGGGCTGGGACTGCGTAAATACACCTGGGGCATGTGCAGGGACAGGCTGAAGAGGGAGAGGCCAGCAGAAGGTGCAGGGAACAGGAGGAAAGTGGGGTTAGAAGTCCTGTTGGAAGATGGGCGGGGAGGGGTCTTTGGAATATTTGGACAGAGGAGAAGGTGACAAACCAGAGGGGTCTTTCAGGAGGGGTCCTGCTGATGCTGTGGGGCCGGGCCTTGCAGGAAGGGTTGTTGTGGCAGGTGGGGCTGGCTGATTGGCTCTAGCTTCGGGTCCCCCCCACTGTCCGCCTCCCCATCCAGGTCAACGGGATGGACATCAGCAACGTACCTCACAACTATGCCCTGCACCTCCTGCGGCAGCCGTGCCAGGTGCTGCGGCTCACGGTGCTGCGTGAGCAGAAGTTCCAGAGCCGGAGCAGCGGACAGGCCCTGGATGCCTACGGGCCCCGCAGTGACACCTTTCATGTGATTCTCAACAAGAGCAGCCCCGAGGAGCAGCTGGGAATAAAACTGGTGCGTAGGGTGGATGAGCCCGGGGTGTACATCTTCAACGTGTTGGACGGCGGTGTGGCGGACAGACATGGTCAGCTGGAGGAGAACGACCGTGTGTTGGCCATCAACGGACACGACCTTCGGTATGGCAGCCCAGAAAGTGCGGCTCACCTGATTCAGGTGAGTCACGGGTCATTGCCAAGATCCTGGTTAGCACCTGTCAGCGTAAGTGGGATGCTCGTTACCCTGACCTACCCGCCCTCTGACGACCGTGTGTGACATGCAGTGGCCCCCTTCCCAGGAGTCAAGACTGAAGGGCCAGGTAGGAACATTACTCCAGCAAAAGATGTGTCTCAGGCCCATGGCCATTCCCTCAGTGTTGCCAGCCATCCGATCTGACTGCCCACGTAGGGGTTGTAACCTAACCAGGTGAAGGTCACTTAAGATCAGCAGCGTTGTGTCATCCTTGGACCCAGTCTGTTATTTGCAGACCCAGGGGTCATTCACATCCATTCTGGACACTTCCAAGACACCTAGGGGTACTAACTCCCATAAGAAGCAGTGCCATGTGCCCTCCAGGAATCCTGTGGATGGAGACCACTGTGGGATTGGCTAAGGCTGAGCCTCCTCTCAATGGCTGAGTCCAGCCTTCTTGGAAAGCCCATGGGAACTCAAGTATGAATCTATCAGAAGGGCCCTAGAAAGAGAGGCATACAAGTGATGTTCCCGATAGCCTGACATTGGTTCAAATGAATTCACTTTCCTGACTGGCATAGCATCATCAAGCCCTAGCCTGGGTCTTGTTGTCTTTGGCTAGGTCACCATGTTTTTCCAACATTTAATGAGCTGCCATCTTTATTCTTAGGACAGGCTTTGTTGTGGGCTCTTGTACTCTAATTCATTTATTCACTCCCTTTAGCCAAGATGTATTAAGTTTCTGCTACTCAGCCAGCCACGGTGTCAGGTACAGAGAACATAGAGATGGTGGCCTCTTAGGCTGCTCTCTCGAAGGAGCCCAAATCTAGTACAGGGGATGGACTTTCTGTAAATAATTGCCATAGGATATGTTAGTACTATAATGTTGTTTCAGATGGAGAGATTTTTCTTGCATGGGCCTAGGAATTCTTTACAGGAAAATATCTTGAACTTGGGGCTTTGAGGAATCAGTAGAAATTCTCTAGGTAGACAAGGCAGGGAGGGTCATTTTAAGGCAATACACCACAAAGGAACATTTCCCTGGAAGGTGGTCTGGAAAAGCATTAATACCTGGAGCGTGGTGTCTATTATAAAAAGCAGCCGTAGCAAGGCAGGGTTGGGAGGCAAGGACCAGATCCTGCGGAGTTTTATTAGCCACTCTAAGAAGCTCAGACTTTATCCTCAAGGCCATGGGGGTGTCCCTGGAAGGGTTTAAGAAAGGAAGTGACATGATTTTCTAGATCTCTCTAGAGGTAGTAGAAAGCTGATAGGGGAGGGGCCCGATTAGAGGCCTTATCGTATGAAGCGTTTGCAATTACCCGGCACACCACGTCAGCTTCCAATTAAAGTATTAATACTTCAAGAAGAGACAGCGAGTCAGCAGCAGTAGTTGACTAAACCTTGTACCAAGCTCCGCGGAGGATGATAATCAGAAGACATAGAGTACTTTCGAGAACTTGGTCGCTTACGCACACACACAAAACTCCCTACCCTGGGTTCCGGCCATGGAGTTCCTGCAGGTGTTCACAAGTCTCTTCATTGTCGTGTGTGTGGTATCTTCTCCTTCTTCCCAAGGAGAACCAAGGAGTGTGTGCTACTGTCCTTTTAGGTGTGGATGGCCTGAGGCAAAGAGTGCAAGGAGACTTACCCTACGTCCTCTGTCCACCAGGATAGGAAGCACATGGGCTGTCCCACTCTTGAGGTGATGCTTAACGTGATGGATGTTTATCTGCCTAACAGGCCCTGAGGCCATAGTCTGTGGAGCAGGTGGAGAAGAAAATCAAGAGTTATGAGGCATTTCCCCTCTTGAGTTGATGCCATGCATTCCCAAACCCGCATGCCCGGCTTTAACTTCTCTGAACACCATACTCGTGTAACCAACTCCCTACTTGGTATCTCCATGTGAATATTTTCAAATATTCAAACTTCAAACTTCATATCTAAAACCAAATCCTTGACTTCTCTCTACTCCTTGTCAAACCTGCCCTTTCCAGGTTTCCATCCTCTTCCAGTCTCTAGGAATGGCACAATTTATGCAGCTATTTGGGCCAGAAGATTTTCTCACTTTCTTCAACATGCTCTTTTTGGAATCCATTTCTCACTACCTCCATGGCATCCATGAGCCATGCTACCACCAGCACGGTCTCTGCGAGAGCCCTCCCAACTGGCCTCCTTGCCTCCGCACATGACTTCCTACCTCTGCTCTCTACGAGGCAGTTAGACAGCCACTCTACAAAATCAGTCCTATCCTGTCACTCCCACACTCAGCTCTCCGATGCTTCCCAAGACACCTAGATTAAAATCTCCAAATATTAGCAGTGGCCTTCAGAGCCATATGTAATTTGACCTTTAGTTATTTTTCCAACTTCATTTTGTAAGCAAAGTAGAGGATTTCTAGTATTCTCGCTCTTGTCTTAGCATGCTCAGTCACAGTACCCTCTTGCTACTACTCCTCAAACATTTCAAGAGCTCTTTCACCTCAAGGTTGATGTTCTTGCTATCCCTCTGACTAGAAGAATCTTCCAAATATCTTACTGCCATGCTTCATACGGGTATCCTCAAACGTCACCTCAGAGAGGCCTTCACCAACAATCCCACTTAAGATAGCTTCTCCATCCCAGCTCTACATCCTTTATGGAATATGCTTTATTTTTTCCTACCAGCGAATTACTTTATTACCTGTTGGCCTAGTGCAGAATAATACAGTAGAGTATTGTGACTCAAGCACTTAGAGAAATGTCTGGCAAGAACAGCCACTCAATAAATGTTTGTTGAATGAGTGCGTTGAGCCAAATTATAAAAATGTAAATATACAGAAGATAAAATTTATGCATTAATTCCATCTCTTAGGGATTTTTCATCATCAAACCATTTGCCAAAGAACAAACACCAAATCGACTTTTACATGCTGTTTGTCCCCAAGATGGAATTTCTACATCTTTTCCTCTTGACTTCATTCAGTTATTATTGGTTGAGCACCTTCTAGGTGCCAACAAGTGTGTGACACAGTGGTAAACAAGATGGGCACAGTTTCTGGCCTTGCAGAGCTTGGAATATATTCTGGTCTCTGATCTCAAATACAATCAAGTCAGCATTTAGCAGGTGGTTCTAACTTGTATATGTCAACGGATGAGAACAGAAAATAGACATTTTATGAAAACATTCACCCATGGAAAAGGAAGAATCATCGTTCTTGTCATGAACAAACCCCCTATGCATGATTTTTTTCCCCCTCCTTTGGAACTAGACTTTTAGGCCATCATCAACTTTTTTCCCCTATTGTGTTTGTCAACTCCCCCTGCAGGTCAGCTCATGTTCTAGAGATAAGCTGCCCACTACACCTCACAATAGGCATCAGAAAACCTCCCTTACTCATACCACTTGGACAACTTTTGATTACATGTGGCATTCTACTTTTTTTAGATTAATAGCAGAAGAGGGGGAAAAATTTCCCAGAGAATGTAAATTTATGAAGTAAAATCTTGCCTAATAGTGGGACTTCCTAAAAGAGTCTTCTGCTTACTAAACAAAGCCAACGTACTTTATAAGCAGAAAAGGGGGGAAAAAATCTTTTAAAGGCTTGGGCAAAGCTAGCTAGAAAAGAAATGGAAAAAGTAGAGTGCTGGGAAAATCCAGTTAAGCAATCTCAAGCGTTGATTTTATTTATGTGATACTTGTAACACACACCAGGCTGCGGGAATTAAACTTAATACCCTTCAAAGGTGGAGAGTCAAGTTACCCACCAATCCTTGGCTGCCTGGCCCTCGTGTATCTCCTCCATGAATCATACTTGCCTTAGAAAGAAATTCCCAGACAACATGTCTTTTTGGTCATGTTTTCTCCCACAGTACCACACTTTTGCCTTTTTCTCCATTATTTCAGGGAAAAGCTATTACAGAGAAGCCACAACTGTTTTAAATTTGACCAACTTACATATGTGGAGTCCTACCCCCACTTACTCAGCAGCCCTGGGTGCCAGCCCCCAGGAGTGAGTC
Organism: Canis lupus baileyi; assembly: GCF_048164855.1. NCBI lineage: Eukaryota > Metazoa > Chordata > Mammalia > Carnivora > Canidae > Canis > Canis lupus. Next base: position 48,237,880 of record NC_132851.1, on the reverse strand, counting down.
GGACTCCTCCAGAAGGAGAAACCCTAAGGAGACAGAAGCTTCGAATACAGAGTAGTTGACTCCAATTAACTTTATTGACTTTATTTTTCTCCATTGTCAATTTCTTGACTTTTTTTTTTTTTGAGCACCATGTCTAGAATAACTGGAGGAAAGAGGCAGCTTAGTGACACTGCCTGGTGTCCTACCTAAAACCAGAGAACCACAAAATACAGACCAAAGATTGAGACTCAAGGGAAGAAAGGGCTCTCCACCCCCCTATCATGGAGATTGCTTCTCCCTCCCCACACATCAGTGTGCAAATGATTTATGCTGACAGGTATGCCTATTTTGAGATGTTCTCATCTATCTGCAATTCTGGAGCAGGGAGTTCAGATGTATTTGGGAGTTCAAATATATACAGTTAATAAGTGAAGAAAGTAATTTTGGATTTCAAATTTGAGTCTCTTTTCTATGCCTTTTTTTTCCCCCTAGGCCACTCCCAGACTTGAGGCAGATGCAGAAACATAAATTCAAAGCCATCCATAGAAGTGATAATAACATAGATTTTCACTAATACTTGCATATGTAGGATTATTTTTTCCCCTTTGCATGAATTAATATTTCAATGAGAAGTTATTTTTATCAAAGAACAACCAACATCCAGGCTCTTCGAACTTTTCAAAAGAATGTGAGAGGCTCTAGACAGAGCCAGAAAGTAAATAACGAACTCCTCGTATTACCTACATTTGTTCTGAACACGTGATTCCAGCTCATGAGTTCTGCACAACTGGAAAACAGACAGAAATCTTGTCCCCTGGAGCCAGTAAGAACTGCCAGTGAAATAAGACCTGATAGATCAATGTGCTTTTTACAAATCAGCACAGCTAATACCGAGTCAAATCCCCCATTTAGACCAATTTTATTAACATGGCATTGTAATAAATTTAATACAAAGGCTGAAGAATACATAGATGTAAGAACAGTCTTCTTGAGCTGAATTCTCAAAGCCCAGATGATTTTTCTATAAGGCTCTAAATTTCATGCGTTCATGATAAAGCATGGCTTGGGACACTGTACAGCTTCTTAGAATTTTGTGAGCGAATCTCATGCACAGCTACACACTGCAAATATTAGGGAATTTTTTAACTTTTTTTTAGGGAAACTTGAGGCTTCACTGCCCTTCCTCCAACTCAATAGATCCCCCATGTTGCATTTTTTTTAACACCACGGAACAGAATGAACCATGAGAGTCACTTCTAGATACCATAAAAGATATGACGTTTGAGCCAAGGGATGTGGGCCATTCCGCTGACTGAGCAATCAACAGCCACGAGAACTCAAGAACGAAATTCTTATTTTGACCTTGTCACTGACATCCATAGGACCCTGCGTATATCAACCTGTCATCATTAACATCTTAACACTTAAAAGATGTGCCTCTGGGAGCACATGGGCGAATGGAGTGACAGTCAAGAGGGAAAAATCGACAGAATTTCTGTCTCAAATCTTTTTCTATCCTGGTGAAATCCTAAGGTCCTATTCATCACTTTTCCTCAACGCCTCTTAAATTTCCTTTTTCTTTGGCTAGACTCTGGTTGCTCTTTGCTCACTAAAGTAGCTGCTGAAGATATTCTTGAATTCTTTTTAAAAATGTGCCAGGCGTTATACTAGGTGCTAACGTTGCAGTGGTGCACAAATCGGCACACACCAGGTTTGCTTTCACCAAGCTCATTTTATAGAAACTCTCAAAAAAAAAAAAAAAAAAACCCTCTCTCCATTAACTTGTTCTGGAGTTCTATTTTTGAAGCCCCCAACTTTTTGCTCAGCGAGAGGGATTTTTCTCAATTTCTCTTGCTCACTGGAAGAGGGGGGGTTAGGGCAAGGACTTTGTTTCTGCACCCCATTGTGTAGCGTGTCGCCAGGTCAGCAGATGATTGATGACTTTGGTATTTTTCTATCATTGCAAATGGTAACGGTTCTGATTGCCATGTACGGTCGATGCCATACATGATGTCGGAGCTAGGCCGTACTGATGTAATGCGTCCTTTAGTGAAGGCCTGGGAACCTCCCTGTCATCTTTTCACTAATCAGGAATAATGAAGACAGACATCTATGCAGTCCTTGGCTTCACAGAGCTAATCCCCTAGGCACACAAGACATGGCAAAACGGAAACTCCATCCCTGAGGTCCTGGGTACAGCTGGTCCATCAGCAAAAATACTACTCTGTATTGGGTCTTCTGGATCTGATTCTATACACACACACACCTGCTCAACTTTATTAGAGTGGGTCCAGAGTTCATCGAACTCTTGAGATCACTTGAAAACATGAAATATTAGGGCGCTTGGGTGGTTGAGTCAGTTAAGCATCTGCCTTCGGCTCAGGTCATAATCCCAGGGTTCCGGGATCAAGTCCTGTGTTGGACTCCCTGCTCAACTGGGAGCCTGCTTCTCCCTCTGTCTGATGCTCCCCTGCTTGTGATCATGCTCTCTCTCTCTCTTCTCTCTCTCTCCCTGTCAAATACATAAATAAAATATTTTTTTTTAAAAGAAAGAAAACATATGAAATATTTAAGAAAGTAGAAATATTTGACCTGGAAAGGAGAAGAGCTGAGGGAGAACAGTAAACCCCTATCTTCAAATAAGATTGTCACATGGAAATTGATTTTGGGCTGCCCAGGAGAGCATGAGTGGAGCCGATGGGCAAGCAAGAAAATGGCACATTTAATTCAGCCTAAGGACAAACTTTCTAATTAGCGCCAAGAATGGCCCATGCTGCATGGGACACAGTGAGCTCACGGTCGTTGGAGGCACTGGGGCGGGAGCTGGGAGACAACACGGCAAGGATTTTGTAGGGGGAACTGAAACCTGGGTTACAGAGAGAATGTTGGATTAGATGATGTCTGACCTCTCTTCCATATATGTGACTTTTCAATGATGTGGAAACCAGTGCTCCACAATTTCCCCAGGGCACTGTGAACGCAAGATAGATGAACTGGCAAGGCTATGTGAGCAGTTGGTGGAAGGGAAGCTAAGATGGGGCAACCCCAAACAGCATGGAAAAAGCCCATCCCTACAACTATACACTGAACACTAAAGCTAGACTATCTCACTCTGGGATCCTGGGAAAAGAAACTAGTGGGGAATGCAGATCCAGGCTGAATTATTTTTAAAGCAATGTTCATGAAAACCTTTCTTGGTGGAACACTAATTTGAGACAAGCTTATTTATTATAAATGCAACTGTAGCTCTCAGTTGTCTCTGTAACAAGGGCTCCCAGTCAAGCATGGGTCGCCTGAGGACCCATATCAATGTTGTAAGGGTTGTGTATATAGGGTCTCATGCTCTGAGCAGTCGTTTGGATGCCTAACAGCTTGGAGATTCCCTGTTTTGGGTCTTTAGAATGTTAAAAACCATTTTATTTAAGCATATTCGTGTATGTGTGTGTGTGTCCTTTTTTTTTTCTTTTTTTTTTTTTAAGCAGCAAATGCTGTAATGCATTTCGTTTAACTCAGTCCTCTTTCACAATGAATAGGTGAAGCCCTGGGCTAGGTGAGAAGGTCACACCTTGAAGTACAGGTACCCTATCTACTCCTGGTTTGCCCTAGTTGTCGCTGGCTGGCTCTGCCATTGCGTGGACCCATGCAGTGCTGGAATAGTAGAAAGACGCCCTCGGCTCCAATGTAGAGCTCTGCAAAATGCCTCTCCTGCTTTGTGTGGTGGCGTCTTTGACTTTCCATTTCTCTACTCTGTGAAGTTTCTGACCTGTGTTGGATCCTGACACGGTGAACACTTCTTACCAGCCACAGTGGCTTTTGTAGGGATTGCCTGGAAAAGGCTGAACATGACCCTACAAGATGCCTGCCCTGCAAGATGTCAGTGTGGCACTTTCAGACAACTCCTTCCAGTTACAAGAGGTGGGATTTTATGATTTTTAAACAGGCTGCATCTAAATGAGGCTGCTTTAGACTATGGTTCCCTTTTGTGGCCCCTGCTTAGTCCTGTCATGGAAATATTATTGGCAGTCTTGAGCCAAGTCTCAAAAGAGCAAAGAAAAATAATCCTTCAAACATGACCCAAGAAGACAAGCCTTCCCATGATAAATGCTACTCCATTTTAATTCTTTGGTTTTCTCTGAATATTAGATTTTTTTCTTATTCCTTTTGCTGGAAGTAATTAGTCCCACCCCTAGAGACTCTTATGTGTGGAACCCATATCTCTTTCCTGGCACCTGCTCCTGATGGTCCCGTAAGCCCCATGTCCCCACGGCTCGTTGTGAAGTGCCTGGCACATGTCAGCCATGGAGACAGAACGGCTGCCAACAAGCTAAGGTCCCCGGGGGAGAAAGCCGTCGGAAGTGCTTCCCTTAACCCATAGAAAGGAGAGAGGGAGTTTAATGAGTGGGCTCTACGGAGAGAAAGAATAGGTATAAGCAGTGAGACTATGCAACTTGTAACCACCACGTCCAGAGTCTTTCTGGATCAAAACTGAGGATATTTAAGGGAGAGAGGAGAGAGGAAACTTCACCTGAAAAGGATTGTCCTCTGGCCTTACTTGCTACTCAAGATATCCACAATCTTAGGAGTTAAACACTGCTTTGGCCCAAATTGCAACTCTCCAAGAGATGCACGCGAGAGGCTATCCTACACCTCCCTGTAGCATGCTCTTCCTCTGAGCATGGTATTGAAAGCGACAGATCTGCTGCGCCACCTTTCTGGCACATGTGATGCGGGCACGCAATAAAAAATTTCTGCTGTTCCGTCTCCCCTCACCCCCCTGCTCACGCTTCACCTTCACACCAGGCTTACACCCACAGAAAGAAGGACTCACTGGTTCTAAGAGCTGTTTCTCGACACTAAATCCAGCTGCTCCTGAGGGCTAGAGCCAGTACAAACACATTAGCCTATTTTCCACCTTACAGCTTCAAACACTGGGAAAGAAAGCAAATCCAGCACCGTCTCCCCGAGAGCAATTTGTAAGGTGGCTGGTAAGAGCCACAGATCCAGCCTTGCAGAGAACGTATGTCCAAGAAAATTGATCCCCGGGTTATTCATTGGAGTGTTGTTCCTGCCAGCAGCTTACTACCAAAGTCGGCATTTGAAACCCCGGTGAGAAATTTGGGTTTGAAAATGTGAATTAAACGGTTCTTGCAGGCTGCTCCTTGGCATTTTGAATTTCTCCTGGCAAGTCGATTCGATATAGAAGTCTCAGATTTTCTCAACTCTTCCGAGATGCCTAGGTCATGTAATTGCTCATGGGCCAAGCGAACATGATAACATGATACCATGTGCAGGCCCAAGACAAATCCCCCGCTGAGATCCTTCACAACATCGGAGTTTCCCTGAAGATAAGGAGCAACTCTGGGCATGGCAGTTGGAGTTTTGACTGGAGTGTTTGCCGCTTATCTCTTAGTCATTTTTGCTTCAGAAAGTTCCTAGAGATAACCTCCTCGGGATAAGCGAGGCTTACAGTATAAAGAAAGAAACACTATTACAAAATACTCCTCTAAGAATGGAGTTTAGTTGGCCAATCTCATAGTTCTTCATGTCAGCTTGCTTCCTTATTGTTTCCGGAGCTTGTTATTTTCGTTCTGATGCAAGTTTTATATGTGATAAGAACCAACAAGGAATTCAAGATAGGCAAATGAACAGAGGAAAGGTATGTAAATGATGATTGCGTAGACCAGCCAAAGGGATGACAGGGCTTTATGTGAAAGAACGTGAGTGAAAGACTTGAACTTGCTTTTCGGGGCCTGTTCGGTAGGATTTTTGTGATTACAGAGTTGCAGGGCGAATCAACTTGACTGGCCCATCATTGACCGACACTCTTAATGTGCTTGAGAGATGGTTTTTAAATTTTCATCTGATTTACAGTTACCTAGGGGATGATGCCTAAGTTTCAAGAGAGCTCTGAGAAGAAATGTTTATTAATATAAGGATGCAAAATCACAAAGGATTGGGCTGGCTAATTGTTGGACAATCCTGGGAATCTGATTTCATCAATGGGGTTCTGGTTGCTTAAGGTTTTAAAAACATGGTCCTCCTTCATGGCCTAATTTTCCCGTGGTGTGATTGCCATACCTGTAAAGGAAGAAGGCAGGCCAGCCGATGTCTATCTCTGCGCTCTGGTAAGCGGTCAGGGGATGGGATGAAGAGAGGGACTGCAAAAACTTACTTCGCCCTTCTCCACCTTGTCCCCAAATGTAGTCTTTCTTGGGGATCTTTCTAATCAACTCTGGGCCATCGGGGTGCTTTGTTGACGTACTTTTCACAGGGCTAAGATCTCTTCTGTCTGCCTTGAGGATCTGGATGCTCAGTAGTCAGCAGTTCTGGAAAAATGAGTAATGTTCTCAAACAGACGTGAAATTCATCTGTGGCAGGAAGCCAGTTTGTAAATTTATGGTGAGGAATAATGGACCTCCGCAGTAAGCAATATATTTGCTATTTGGAATGTTCTGTGCAAGCATCAATGTACATAGCACAGAGGAATAGTAGTCAGAATTAACGATAGTCCCATAAAAAAATAAAGGATCAAGGCAAAGGCCCTTGAAGAGGCTGTATTTGAACCTATTAAGTCATCCCTGTATTTCTAAAGTGTTCATCCTTTCCCATGTCTACTACATGTTTAGCACCGTAGATGCAGGATTTCTCCTCCTATAGTGGTAGTGCTGCTGCCACCAACTCTACTCCTTTTTCTATACTATTTACCTTCAGTCTGAGTTTTAGACTGGGCTACTACTTTACACTGTATACTCTGTTCAATCTGAAAAGTCCTTCAGATGTGGCTTATATGCAATGGAGCCATCCCTTAAAAATAACGAAGTTTGATGATATCTTTTCAAAAACTGTTGCATCAGTCAAACCTTCCCTAGTTTTTCCCTTGAAGCAGGTGTCACTTCTTGATTTCAAGATAAAGGAAATAATTCTCACGTTCTTGTCAAATTACAAAATGGGCATTGCCATGAGAAATGGTAGATACCTTTTTTTTTTTTTTCGTAAAAAGGGTAGAATAAAACTCACATCTTGATAAGCCCCTGGTGCTGGACCCTTTGGATGGAAGCTCTGAGAGTGGCTAATATCTGTGTCTTCTCACCCAGGCCAGTGAAAGGCGTGTTCACCTCGTCGTGTCCCGCCAGGTGCGTCTGCAGAGTCCTGACATCTTTCAGGAAGCCGGCTGGAACAGTGACGGCAGCCAATCCCCAGGGCCGGGGGACAGGAGCAGCACTCCCAAGGTGAGCCCCAGCCAGGGTATGTCTGCTTCTCCTGCAGGAAGCTGTTTCTGGGGAAGGCTGCACACTTTAACATTTCTAAGCGTCATTTCTGGACTTCATCACTTGAATATTGTTTGACTTGTCTTGTAAAACAAAAAGCCCAAAGTCCCATCTTCAAGACCTGGTGAGATAGCAGGTGTCTCCCATCCAAGCAAGAGGGAAGAAGGTGCAGGAGAGTTTTGAAACCTGATCTTGCAGACTTTGTATGGGAACATAATTTCAAGTGTAAGCCAAATAGATGTCATGTTTTTCCAATAGTCCTTTTGCTTAAGGACCGTTTTTACTCATTTTGAAATGAAACGAGATTGGCTTGGTTTTTTTTATTTTTGAAGTTCCCAGTCCTCTTGAAAATTGAAGTATCTTATTAAAAATTAAATTTAATATAATTATATATCATATAGTATGTTATATATTTAATATAAATTATTAAAATAATTCTTCTGCTAATTTTAGTATGTTTGTTTTTGCAGAAGAACCCAGGAAGATAATATAAACACTTGAAGTACATATAACATTAGGGAGTGGTGAGAAATGGGACAAATCAGGAAGCTAATGCTATAACCTCTCCATTGGATGGGTCTCTAAAGCAACACAAACCTCTCTTAGTCTGAATTCAGAGTCCTGTAGGCTTGGCTTGGCATGCATTGTGATGTCAATGAGTTTCTAGCCACTTTTCCTAAGATCTGATTACATTAAATCACTTGTAACTAAAAAAACAAATCGATAGGTAGCCCATTCTTCTTGGAACAGAGATTAGGGAAATGTCTATCATGTCAATCAGAACCTATCGAGCTATGTTTCAGGTTTTGGGTTTTTGAGTAATGTATACAGAAACAATACTCAAAATCTTGATTTTGAAACATGCTGTTAATTACACAGCCTTCAAGGCCACAGCTCTACCCTTTTCCCCAGCCAGCTAGCCAGCCATGTCCCATAAATCCATAAATTCCAAGCTTATTTACAGTAAGCAATCTAGACAGACCAGGTAACTCTTGCTGAAACATTTTATGGATGAGGACTCCCGGATGTCTTTTGCTAGTAAATATCATTAGTGTATTTAAATTAAACTAATGGTATTTATTAATGGAAAACTAGTTTATTAGTTTAATCTAATTCATCTAATTCATCTAATTAATTATAGTTGGATCAACTAGACCATATGGTGTTCTAGCTCATTAAACCACTAAGCATGAGGCTTCCACCAGCACTGTGGTCTATAATCCTTTCCATCTAACCACCATGAATCATGGAAACAGCCAGGATGAGCTGTTCAAATTTTTGCTGCAATCTCTATCACATATCTAATTCCTGGAAAACATACAGAACCAAACTGGCCTAGTGGGAAATTGTAATATTTTCATTTTAAGTTAAAATAGTCTGTCTGCCTTCTGAGGTGCCCTCAAACACACACACATACACGCGTGGCCTATTTACAATAAAACTAAGACCTATCTGGCTCTTTAATGATTTATTTTTTTATGATCCTACTAAGCCTTGTTCTACCTAGGAAGCAACATGGCTTTCTGGAAGTAGGAGCTTTAATGAGTCAGAGAAATGCCAAAGAAGGCAAACCTACACTTGTGACACAGAAAAGTTTGTAGCCAACTGAAATACTAAAGACAAATTAGGCGTCAAATGTGGGCTTGTGGCTACCTCTGTGGGAGGAAAGGGAAAGTGACCAGAGAGAAATCACAGAGGGACTTCAATTGTACTGGAACATGTATCACTGATGCTGGGTTGTAAGGTACATGGGTAGGTCGTTATGTTCATCTTCATACTTTTTTTTTTAATAAATCTAAAATGTTTTATTTTAGAAATCCCAATATTCTATGAAGTATTTCTTACAACTGAGTAATTAGTAGATCTGTGCCTATAATGTTTTTTAATCAGCTTGAATTAGTTCATACTAAATTGCGGGGGCTATTTATTTATTCATTTATTATTTAAATTCAATTTGCCAGCTTATAGTAAAACACCCAGTGTTCATCCCATCAAGTGCCCTCCTTAGTGCCCGTCACCCAGTCATTCCATCCTCCCAATCTCCTCATCTTCCAGAACCCTTTGATTCCCAGAGTTGGGAGTCTCTCATGGTTTGTCTCCCTCTGTAATTTTTTGCCACTCAGTTTCCCTCCTTTCTGTTATGGTCCCTTTCACTATTTCTTATATTTCATGTTAGGGAACATTCTGAGGTCTTTCTCCAAAGTAGGGAAGGAGCATTGGGAGAGAGCGCAGATGGAAAGAAGATCTCTCTCATATTTAACTCTTTTTCTCCCCACCCAGAGTCAGGCCACTCTGGATGTGAAGGGTTCATGGCGGTACTTGGGTTTTCCATTGCTAACATGGATCTCTTTCTCTGGGGGTCAGGGAGGAAGGCAGATGGCTGTCAGAAACACGAGACAAAGGACGCATCTCCTGTTTGGGGTAACCCAGTCACTATGTGGAGCCCAGAGGTGTTTGAAGCCTTACCTTGCTCAGTACAGCAAGGCTGTTGGGTTAGCACTGAACAAATGTGGAAGAAAACTCTGCGCTTCAGGAACTCGTATCTAAAAGCATAAATAACCTATCTCTGCAGCCAGGAAAACGTAGGTTTCAGCATCCAAATCTTATTTGTCATGTATTTTATTTGACAGACTTGGGTTTGAGTTGAGTTCTCTAGTCAATGAGATAAACTGTTCCTGGAAAAATTGGGTAACTGATTCTTTCATGTGTTTTTCTGACAGTTATCTGAAAATTGATAGGTTAATTTTTATCATGTGCTAAAACATGACCTCTGAAAGCAGAGTAGTGTAGTGGGCGAGAGTGTGGAATTAGTCAGATATCTTGGGTTTCAGTTCCCAACCCCATCCCCAACCCCCCACCAGCTGTGCTTCATTGATCAGATTTGTTTTAATGTTGAGTTTCAGTTTTTCTGCCTGGATACCTTTAAGTACATAAAAAAATAATATTTCTTTTCCTCAAAGAGTATCTGGCCAATCTGTACATTATTCAAGGAATATTTATTCACAACAGAGCAATTAGAGCCTCACTTATTTCTATTAACTGGTGTGGCAGATGCGAAGCCATTTCTGAAATATCTTATAAGATAGATAATTTTGTTACTTTCCAAATGAACTTAGGGACACATTTTTTAAAACTAAGTATTCTCAGATCAAAGGTGTCCCTTTCAGTCACAGGTGTGCCCTATGGGCCTTCTTCCCCACTTCATAAATGAGGTTGGGGGTGCTCTGAGTGATGACAGTATTACAAGATCTCAAAGGATATTACTATTAGAAACCCAAATAACAATAAAATAGGTTTAAACTTGCTACCTAAAAAGGGAGTTAAATTATTGGGATCTTCTTTTCTTCTGGGCAAATATTGTAAAATATTGATAAAACCCAATATTGGCAGAATTGTGGGAAATCATCATTTTCACAATGTATTGGTGAGATTATAGGTGATCGAACTGTTTCATACGTATCAAAATGTAAAATATGCAGGCTCTTTGATTTAGCAGTTGTACTTTTAGGATATTAGCCTAAAGAAATATTTACACAAGTGCACAAGATATGTGTGTCTAAGGATGTTCGCAGTGACACTGTTTAATTTTGCAAGAGACTTAGAAACAACCAAAATGGTCATCAATGGGGGGATATGACATATCCACATGATGAAGTACTAGGCAGCCGTTCAAGAATGCAAAAGAGCGTGTGTGTGTATGTGTGTGTATGTGTGTTTGTGTGTGTGTGTGTGTGTACACATATTTTTCAATGTGAAAAGATGTCTCTGTTTTCCAGAGCATTCCATACTGTGTTTTAGATATCACCTCGGGAGATTGATCTGCTACCCTGACAATATCCCTGGCTTCCATATGGAAATAATGGAGGAAAGCCCTTCTTTGTGAGGATCAGGAGTAAATGCTTTATGAATATCCCCAGGAATGAGCGGAAGCAACAGAGCAGCCAGTAAGAGTCTCTAGGTCTAGAACTTTGCCCTGGGTTGGGGGCGTCTCAGAACAGCCTGCATCTCCAACTAGGTCTCTTCTGAGAGGTCTGTGTTCAAAGGCAGAGACGTCCTGAATCTCACTGCTTTGTGGAGGAGAAAAGTCATGAACTGAGAACGGATCTGGAGAGCGTCTCCAGAACTACTCAGGAGTGCTGGGACCACTGTATTCATACTGTTACTTATTTGTCTTATTTTGAAACTTTGCCCTGAAGAAGATCCCATTTTAGTTTTACAACTCACTTCAGGTAACCAATCTCTTCAAGGTTCTGAGGTTTATAGAAACATATAATCCAGACCTTACAAATACTAATTGTAACATATAACTTCCCATAATAATTTGTGATTCCGGATTTAGTATTCCATGGCTACTAAAAACAATTTGCAGCACCTTGTAATTTATCCATGCATTTATTTCCCAAACATAGTTACCATCTTTAATGTGCTAAATGCTATGTGTAGTACTAGGGATATAGTAACAGGCTATTACTGGATACAATGGGGCCATTAAAACAGACATGGGTAATTTTATACTATAGAAAATCATGAGATAATAAATGTGCAAAAAGCCTAGGCTTATCTTCATAATGAAGTGGTAAAAATGAACTCTTGTTAATGCAAGCAATAGTTCTATATGATGCTAACCATCAACTTAGCAGAAGTTTATCATTCATTTGATTTGTTGAATAGGTAATATATTCACAGGGTTAAAAAAAAAAAAAATGAGGAAGGAACCTCTTACCCAGGCCCCATCTGTCTGGTTCCCACCTCCACGCCCATAAAACCACTTTCTTGTTTCCAGAGTGTCTTCATGAAAATGTAAATATCAATACAAATTCTCTCTCCTCCCTCTTTCTACACAAAAGTTAGTATAATTACACTTTCTTTTGTACCCTAATTTTTTTTAACCAGATGAGTTTTTAAATTTTATTTCCGTAGATAAAACTGTAAGTTGTGTTCCGAGCCCTAGACTTCTCTGAGGTCAGATCAGAGGGTGATATTTATTTGCAATGCACATTCCCACATAGTCCCCTAGGTCATTACACATGGAGGAGAATACATTTTTAGATAATTATATGTTGATATAAATTCACTGACAAACAGCGCCCTTGACTCTTATTGCTTCAAGATAACACTGCATGTAGCTTTGATTGTTTTCAACCTAGGGTTGCTGAACCAAAATCACAGTTCTCTTAATTTGCTTTTCAAAAGCCAGTCCTCAATGAATGCTACACAATGTATATACTATGTTTTTGCATCATAAAATTAAAGGGTAGAACTACATATTATTTTGAAAGACTGAAGATGCTAATTGGAGAGAACCCAGTTAGTAGTGAGTTTCTATGAAATCCATGATTTTCTCTAACTATGGAGTTCTAGAATTGACTCCCTACCTAAATTAAACGGAGGTCATTTAATTAAAATACAATTCCTTTTTTTTCAACTTAGAAGAAAACTCCTGATACTCATGAATGGCAGGAGCTTTATGAAATATGACTATCGGGAATAGTCACTTGAAAACTTGGGGGTGTGATTCACTTTGTGAGCTATTTCTCCAGTGGTCTCCAACCTGCTCCTCTTCCGTTTTTTTCCATTCCCATTTGAAATGTAAACTTTCTCTGAATCAGCCTAGGGGATTTGGGATAACGCTGCTCTGCTGAGGGTGACAGGCAAAACGAGGGTTCCCTCTGCACGTGTCTTTCTCTATGAGACCAAGGACGACTGTCATATATTTGTCCAATTGGGTAGGGGTTTTTTTGTGCGGAGGAAATGCAAGCCCCCCTGTGAACAGGTGTGCCACGCTTGTTTTCCTGTCTGTGCCTTTAGCCCCTCCATCCTGTGGCCACTTGCCGTGAGAAGGTGGTAAGTGTCCGAAAAGACCCCAGCGAGTCTCTCGGCATGACCGTTGCTGGTGGAGCATCACATCGGGAGTGGGATTTGCCCATCTACGTCATCAGCGTGGAGCCCGGGGGAGTCATCAGCAGAGATGGAAGAATAAAAACAGGTAAAAAGACAAGGTACTGGGCCAGTGGAGTGTTACCATGAACTCGCAGCTTGCTGGGTTGGGTAACTGCTTCCTGAACTGATGAGAGCATGAGATGCTGAGCTGCCCAGGACCTCTGTCACACACTGACTGTGACCGGCTTGAGTATAGTTGCTGGATTGGGTGTTTCACCCCTTGAAGTTCTTGTGGATTGACGTGGGCTGCTTGGCTTGCTAAGAAAGCAAGTACCTGCAAAGTATGCCGGGAAGTAATGGGAAGCGTCTACAGTTATGAGCAAGTGGCTCAACTAAATAGCATAACTTGGTTCCATTTGTTCTAAGTGATTCTTTGCTGGGTTGATCATGTGGTGAACCTATTCATGAATTGCTCCATTTTGTGGGTTGGGTGGATGAAATACTTTCATAGAGTTTTGAGTCAACGAGTATTAAGTGAAAGTATCATGCTAGGTTCTTTTCCACGGGTGGAAATGTCACCGTCTTTTAATCTTATGTGTCCTAGGCTACTTTCATTGAAGGAAAGGGGTGTCGCATATGTATCCTTAATAATATTGCCAATTGAGGTAGCTCAGATGGTTGAGCAACTATGTCATGTAAGGGTTCAGATGCACGAAGTTTCTGAAGCACCGTCGCTCAGCCCGCGGAGCCACAGGGCAGTGGGTGGCATGGTAGGGATTTCTTTGGCCAACCTAACAGAGCATGTTTTGGGGTCGGGCAGGACTCCAGGCCTTTGCCATCTGTCTCTTCCTATCTTTTTTACTCTTGCTGTGGTTATTCTGTGTGAAAAAGATGATATTCAAAGGAAGCAGAAGATCAGGAGAGAGATAAAAAAAAATACAAACCGGAGGTAGGAGAGGAATGTGCTTTAGTTTTCTTGCTCTTCCTTTGCACCCAAGCACCTGGGTGTTGAATGATGAGGTTCACCAAGAAGTGACCTGTTAGCGAGAGAATGTGAGCAGAGGCTTGTGCGGGACGGTGGATGGAAGTGGCCCTGCACATATGAGGTGCCTGCCCAACGGTAGGAGTGTCCCCTTTGCAGCAAATCACAAGGATGTTAACTCCTTTTTCCCCTGTTCAAGGGCATAGTTCCAGCTCCTTTTTCTTCACTGCTATAGATCCCTCTGCCAGGCCCTTTCAGGGGTAGTCTCTTACTCACTCATGTAATCCCTATTTATTGGGTGCCTACCACATGCCAGGCTCCATGCAAGCACTCAGAGTTTTGCCAAATGCTCTCCCTTTGTGGTAAAAGCAAGAAACAAGAAGTAAAGAAGTAGATGATCTTTGACTAAATAGTAAACGAAGCTAGTTTATCTTCCTTCTTCCCCCCACCCCCTTTTTTTAAAGCAAGAGCCAAACACTAATGGGTATGCTTTAGAAACCTGCAAGCATGATTTGCCAATGCCTTGAAACGTGCACACACTAACCACTTGCTATTCGAGAACTCAGCCTCAGGTCAGTGCAGGAGGCTAATGACATGCCCCCTTCAGCTTGCTCGCTCCCCTGCATCCCACTCAGTCTCTGCTCCTTTGGCACTTTTACAGAACTTCCCCTTTGCACTCTCACTAAGGATGGCTTCTGCTTCTCTGGCCATTAGGTGACATTTTGTTAAATGTGAACGGGATTGAACTAACAGAGGTCAACCGGAGCGAGGCAGTGGCATTATTGAAAAGCACATCCTCCCTGGTGGTTCTGAAAGCTTTGGAAGTCGAAGAACACGAGCCCCAGGAAGCCTGCAGCAGCCCAGCAGCCCTGGACTCCAACCACAACATGGCCCCAGCCAGAGACTGGTCCCCCTCCTGGATCATGTGGCTGGAATTACCACGGTGAGCCCCGATGTGACATCTTGGGGAGGCATGGGAGGGAACCACGATATTTCTTAGGACACTCTTTTACTCTCTTGGGCTGATTCATGGCACAAGCATCTGAATGAGCCCCCAGTTTGATTGTGAGACTATTTGACATGATCCTGTCTTCCCTTTTGTTACTAAAAATCCATGCAGAAGGCCCAGGGCAGGGTGAGAGCCTGGACGTGGAAATACTGCTATACCCTCATGTTGAGGAGCTTGGAGCTGCTCTGTACGGTTCTATCAGTTGTTCATGCAGCAAAAGAGCTCTGCTGACAGGGAGAGAAGGCTAAAATCCAGTCTTCTGGAACCCACTATGGAGCCAGGGGAAGGATTCTTTCCCAAATTTGCTAGTGGCAATGCTCAGAACTTGCTCAGAACTATGGAAATTTTACCTCGTTAGCTTTCCTGTGGCCCTGGCTAAACATAAAACAATGCAGAAGACCTTTTTGCCTGTCCCTTGATGTTTGAGCATGTGTGGATTGAGGGTATGTCTCAGACTCTCTACCTAGTTCCTACTCTTATGAAGATCTTCAGGAAGCAGCTGGATTGTCATTTTAGTGAGAGGTAACAAGAGCTTTATGGTGAAGCCATTAAAATGTCTCAGACACTTCAGGAAAAGTTTTAAGGGCAGACTTACTAAATAGCTACAAGCAGAAATTAAATATTCAAGGGACAGATAAATTGGGGTTTGCACACCTGCATCAAAGCACAAATTCTTGGCCTTCAAACAATTGCCTCACAAATTCCAAACACATGATTTAAATGTTAGATATTAGAGTCACTGAAGATGAAGTGCTGTAGGATTAAATGAATAAAAGTAGGATGTTTGGTTTTAGTACATTTTTCTTGAGGGTGGAGATATGACTCTCTCTCTCTCTCTGTTTGTCTTTTCTTTTTTTTTTAAATTTTAAATGAGGTTTTAAAAAACATCCCTGTCTCAAATACACTGACCTAGATTCCTTTTTGAGCCTTTCCTAGTTGATAAATTATTTTTAAGATAAGTGTATTTTTAAACAGCTGAACATTGAGCACCGAGGCTGTTTGAAAACCTCAAAGCATTTTAGGACAGAGTCTGAGTGGAAGAAGAGAGTATTGGTTTCAAATATTTTTTTAATATTTCTGAAACCAGAATCTATAAAAATAGGTCTTTTTTTTTTTTTTTTTTTTTTTTACCTTTTGTGCTTGAAAGCTATTTGTCATATATTCAGAGTTCCTCACTGTTCATTCGTGTAAGACAGGACAAATGTGAGATGCTTTTTACTCCAAATACAACCACGTGAATGGCTTTCTCTCCCTCCACTTTTTGTCACTTGGCCTCAGGCAGCAATTCTCTGCTCCTGCCAGAAGTATAGTCTGGATTTGGTTCATTTCCTTTGAAAGAAGTAGACAGGAAGTGTGAAATGATGCCAGCACAGACAACACTGGTCCTCAGTCACCCTGGCGGCTCGTTTCCCTCAGCCCCTCGTCTCCTCGCAGTAATATATATTCGCGAGGGAATCCCAAGGCACCACAGGGGGGAGAAGGGTGCCCTCAGATCTGTCCTCCCAGGTCCGCTCAACAGAGGTAATCACTGAGAGCAACCCCTTGTGTGTTTTTCCAGGGAAAGTCTACATCAGGGGTTGGCAAACTTTTTCTGTAAAGGGATGGAGTTTAGGCTTCAAGAGTCACATTCTGAGTTGCAAGTATTCGGTTCTGTCGTGGAGAGTAGCCATGGGCAATATGCCAATGGAGAGGCTTGGCTGTTCGCTCACAAAGACAGGAGGTGGACTGGGCTGCGGTTTGCTGGCCCCCGGTCCAGGTCTATATGTACACACACACACATAGCATACTCACTACTGTGTACCATGATTTTTTTTTTTTAATCTTAAGAATACACTTTGGGTGTTATTTCACATGGGCATATATCAAGCTGTGTCTCTTCTCTATGGCTGAGTAGTGTTCTGTTATCCAGATGTACCATAGTCATTGAACCAGTTCCTATGAGTAGTGAACCCTCAGTTGTTTTCCATCTCTGCTTTCACAAACGATGCTGTCATAAGACCTCATAAGGGTCATACAGGGGTAGCCATTGCACTAGTGTGGTGTCCACTAGCCATCGAGCTCGTTACAGAAATTACAGAGCATCTGCACAGCCGTGTGGCAGGCTATAAGATTACTGGGTCACCCTCTTTTGGACTGAGTAGGCTTCACATCATGTTGGTGAGCATCGAGAGGTGGTGTGGACAAGCGCAAGGCCCATCTCAACCTTTCCTCTGTATACGTGGCTTGTCCTTTTTCACCTGATTTTCCTTTCGTTTTTGTTTTTTTTTTTTAAGATTTTATTCATTTAGGAGAGACAGAGAGAGAGAAAGGCAGAGACACAGGTAGAGGGAGAAGCAGGGAGTCTGATGTGGGACTCAATTCCAGGACCCTGGGATCACTCCCTGAGCTAAAGGCAGATGCTCAACCACTGAGCCCCCCCAGGGATCCCTTCATCTGATTTTCAAAAGAATTATTTGGGTTCTTCCAAGCATGTCTTTACCTTTTGTTTTCACATCTTGCATTCTCTTGACTCCTTTCAACTATTTACTTCCCTTTGTTTCCTCTGCTTACTCTGGTCTGCCCTCCATGTTCATTACTATGGCTTGTCCTTTCCAGCTTCTACTTTCATTTTGGTGGTGGCTTTTATTCTTCCCTTCTTTGTCTTTCTACTGTCAGTTCGTTTCTTCTCTTGTCTCCTATCTTCCTGGAAATCTTACATCTCTGCAGGGATCTCTGGTTTATAGAGGAATTGTTTCAGGACTATTTTAAATTCACGGTCAGGTGGTTGGGTTATAAATTTCATTTTCTCTAGAAGCATTTCACTCCTGTGGCAGCATTTTTCTGGCAAGTGGTTTCTGTGTTGCTGTTTTCACTGTTCCTTTCCGTTTTTCTGTTGTCCTGAGTGTCTGCTTGCTAGTTCTTTTTAAATCTCTGAGTTAGGTCAGTTTTTCCTGGAGCAGCTATTGGCTGGAGGTTCACAAGGAGGAAGGAACCAGGGCCATCTTCCAAGTGGCAGAAGCTTCTCTTTATGACACAGGGTTGTGTTGCTTTACTTCTCTCAGACCAAGATCAGCAGTTCAGGTGCATCCCTTCCTCCAGCCAGGCTACTCCCTGGATGTAACGGGTTATCTTGTTGGGGTTCTCGTTGCCTCACTCGTGCCCTCCTTTGCGAACACCAGCCTGCCTGGCTCTGGTGGTGCCCTGTGGGAGTGGGTGTCCTGCCTGAGTGGGCCGCTTCCTGCAGGCCTCAGGGCTCCAGCTGCGGGCACCTACTCTTCCACTGCCTCTGGCAGTTGGTTCTCCCTCAAATGCCATGACCCAGTTTTGTTTTCAGATGGAGTTTGCATTTCTGTTTCCAAGTCTCCTAGTTGCCTTTACAGTGATTTTTAAAAGCAGAAGGGGAAACATAAGGTTTACTCTGACATTTTGAAACTACAAGTATGTCCATCCTGGCATTTTTCAGACATCCTTAATACTCCATTATGTCCCTGGATCAGGCCCTCAGCTGGTATCAGGATGCGAGTACTCAGTCATAACACTGCTACAATTTTTAAGGATGGGAATATCCACTCCCATCTCTAATCTTGACGGCAGAGAGGTTCAAAGACCCCAGTTTCTCCTCAATTGATGCAATACCATTGGCCTAAAGGTCTCAAGACATTTGGCATGACTGACGTCCTAAGAATTTCAGGCCATTTATCATACCTCGGCAAAAGTTACTTGTCTGAACTGCTATAGACTGAGCCTGAAAATAGATATTTTTGAAAAAAATTCACCAGGGCATTTCCCTCCAAGTTATACATTTACTCAAAAACATTTTCCCTTTTTGATGAACAGATTTTGAGGAAACCTATTTGCCCTAAAGTAGGATCCAGTCAGTTACCTAAGATTCTCTACCAATGAAGAAAAGTGGTATCAGGTCTAGAAACAGGAAATCCATTTCTAGGACATTGTAATCATGCCCTCGGGTACAGTCCAACACACAGAAAGAATATACATGAAGAAGATAGTGTTCATACCCTGAACCAGTGGCTGCCTGTCTTCAACCAGTGGGTGTCAGATATAAGCAGTAGCAGAGAGAGTAAAAGTGGGTGATAAAGGACATTGCAAATATATCTCACCCTTATTAGTGGTGCCTTCTGTGCCGGGAGTGACCCCTGGGCAGCAGCTCCAGATACTGTCTCAAAGCTATACAGATTACCAGGTGCCATTCAATTGAAGGGGGTGGGGGGGTGCAGAAATCACTAAAGACCTTCTGCTTTGTTTTCTGCTGGCTTGCAGGCCCAAACTCCACATCTGGAAGTCTTTCAAAACATGCTGTCATCTGGACTAGTATGACTAGAGGAGAGATGAGTTAATATGTATTACTGTTATGCAGGCAGAGGGTGCTTTGGGAACGACTTTAGAGTGAATTAGTGAGAAAAGTGGCAACATTTTTTTACCAACCTCTTTAACGTTTGGCTTGAACAAAAGATAACTGGATTCTCCCATCTACTTCTGCATTCAGTCTGTTGCCAGGTCACCTATTGTATGTCCTCTGAGCTTAAATGCTTATTAGAAAATAAAATTTTTTTAAAAGACAGATCATCAGATCATGTCTCACTCTTAGATAAAAGCATTTTTTCACCTCTACACTCCCTGAAAGGTACATATTTTTGAGAACCCCACTTTGTTAGTGTAGGGGCTCAGTGAAATTTTGAGGTCCTTTGAGAAAAGGGGAATCTTTGAAGGAGATGGAGAAGGAACAGCCAGTTGAAACAGAAAAATATAGCTTCTTGAGCAACCCAAGACTTCACCATAGTCCTTAACATGGAGTTGATCTTTGAAGTAACCATAATTTTTTTATTGGAGGAAAATTACTAAACTCCTTGCTATTCTTTAAACTATGCCAACTCTCCTTCAATGAGGCCTAAATTTAGAGAATGAGTTCAGAATAGGAAAAAAGTTCACATTTAGAATTTAAAGTCACTTAATATTTCAAAGGTAAATCCTCAACATTGTCAACCAAAGCCAGCTTCCACATTTCCCAATGGGGAGTGAAGTAATTCAGCTTGAAAAAAACCAATGCCCCAGTACACATTGGTTCCAACTAACCAAACCAAGGTCTGACTTTGAAAGGGTTTAACTTACTGAGTTCTTAAAGTTGAAATACTCCAAAGGAAGGAAAGCACCTAGTGCAAAAAATACTAGTAACACTGCTAGCCACTTGAATGCACAGCCAGAGGGCAGGGTTTTTACCTGTTCTGTTCACCGATCTACCAAGTGCCTAGAGTGTGGTACACTCAATAAACATCTGCTCAAAGATAATCCAAACCAACACTTTCTCTCCAATATCAAGAGTCTAGGAAAATAGATACAATTTGTAACTCAATATTAAAAATTTTCTACTAGAACATAATAAATTTTAGACGCTGAGGTTTACAGCTTATCCACATGAAATAAAATACCCAATAAGGACCAATGTAAAGTCCAAGGTGATACTTAATATAAAACCTCAATGGACAATGGAAGGGGAAATACTTGTTTCAAAGTATTGTTCTATGTACCCATTTCTGTTTTAAGGAATCATGGCTGGGAAGTATTAAGATAGATATTTGCTCATGACCTTGGGTAAGAATCAGCCAACTCATGTGCTTTCCTTTAAATATTGAGCATAGGAATGTAATGCTCTGGTGTTTGGAGAACTGCCAATTACCTGCTTTGTGTATGAGCAGTCAGTGAACCATTATGTAAAATATGGTATCTCCTACAAGATGAATTTATTACTGACATCAAATCGGTGAAATATAGCTGATGAATATTTTACAATCAAAATAGTTGCTTTATTTAATGAAAATCATTTTTCAGCTATCAGTGAGACTGATTATAAATTATTTGTGACAAGAGATACAAAACAAAATCGAGTTGAACTTCACGACTACTTTTTAAAGTTATCCCCCAAAGCCAAAGCTTATTTCAAGTTGCAATCAGCAACACCATGAAAAATCATGTTACATAGATTATCAAGTGACAAATGTAAAGACCAACTACATCACTTAACAAAACCTTTCATGAGACGTTTTATTGGTTTTTCAAAAAGCAGTTACTATTTTAAGGTACAGCTTATAAACAAAACAATCCTATCTTGAGTTTTACCAGTATGAAAATGCCGATTTTCTTCCAAAACCAGTTCCTGAACTGGGGGATTTTAGTCAAATCCAGTTCCTGACACCACCACCACCCATCATAACTGTAACAGTTTACACTTGGCTTGTACCTATATGAACATTGATCCAGCTGCCACTGAATTATATTGTTTCGTCTTCTACCTTAGGTGAAGATTCTATTCACTTACGGAAGACCTGTGGCCTCTCCTTCTCCCATTCCTTCTGTAACTTCCTATTCAGTTTACTATTTTTTTCTCCATTATGAATAATTCTTATCTTTAAATGTACCTCAATTTCCATTCACCTTATGCCTGCATGCTCCTCTATAACCTATCAAACACGTGAAACTACATTTAAACTGGTGTTTTTTGAAAGTCAAAACTCTGGCAAATGCATTAATTATTAGGGTTATGTTTAATTTTTTTTCCCACTGAGATTAATCATTTAAAGGATTTTTGCTTTCATTATATTCACAAGTAAATAAAGATATGATATTGCTAAGTATGTTTGAATTTGGTTCATCAATAAGGATTTAGGCCTATGCAACTTGTTTAATATAAATTGAAGCATTAAATCTTTAAGCCAAAAATATGATTATCTTTCCCAGTAAACATGTAAGCAGAATATAATAATATTTTTTAAAGGGTGTTTGGCAATGGAAAATAGTTCAACTAGAAAAAGCCCGCTAATAGCACAAAGGTCACTTGGCTATGACAGTTTTGAGTTAAGACCCCCTCCACTATTTAGCCTGAAAAAATGTCAATAAAGGGAATGGGAGATGAATCATAATAATTATTTAGAGTTCAACCTAACTGCAGATATACTGCTTACACACTCTATTTCAGGTACCTGTATAACTGTAAAGATGTTATATTACGAAGAAACACAGCTGGAAGTCTGGGCTTCTGCATTGTAGGAGGTTATGAAGAATATAATGGGAATAAACCTTTTTTTATTAAATCCATTGTCGAAGGAACACCAGCATACAATGACGGAAGAATTAGGTAATAATGACTACTTATTAACAATATTTTGTTTTATATATGCAAAAGTTTGGCCCCATTAGAAGTAACACATGTATTATATACTGTGTTTTATCGGTAAGAAAAACATAGCATTCAATTTCTAAGAATTCTTTGGTCCCATACAGCAACTTCCTAGGCTTTTAGTGTCCTTTCTAACAGAAGCCGAATAGAGTTTGCAGAATTTAATTAGAAATTTATGTAATTAAAATTGACAGATGGAGCAAAAACTAAGACCACCAAATACACTTGCATTGACTTCAGCTATGGATCAAAATGTTAATCATGTGGTGTTTTATGTTCTTTAGATGCGGAGACATTCTTCTGGCTGTCAATGGTAGAAGTACATCAGGAATGATACATGCTTGCTTGGCAAGGATGCTGAAAGAACTTAAAGGAAAGATTACTCTTACTATTGTTTCTTGGCCTGGCACTTTTTTATAGAATCAGTGATGGGTCATAGGAAAACAGAAAACTACAGATAAGCTAAGTTGAAACAATGTATTTATCTTGTCAATTTTTATATTTAAAGGATACACTGTAAAAATGTAAACTCTTGTCAGGAAAAGTATGATCCAATGAAAGCCAATTACACCTCAGAAAATGTAATACTCAAAACATAAATCTGAATAGCTTTTATTCAGTGTGGAAGATTTCTCATTACTCCACAACTTTAAGTTTATATTTTTCTATTCATTAAAAAGATCTTAAAAGGCTGAGATCATTTGTATCCCCCCAGTGGATTCAAATCCTACAATTAAAAATTTAGTATATGCTGAGGTCTGTAATGGGTATATTACGGGCATTTAGAAAAACAATTTACAGCCAGAGGATTTTAAAAGTGCACTGTTGAAAATGTTCATCAAATGAGAAATAAATATTTTTCAAATTATGGTTGTCTTTTAGTATATGACATTAAATTCATTTCAATTATCGCTATTTAAAGGATCCTAGTAATTCATTCTTTCAAAACCATGTTGTTACCACCACTGACAAATACATCCTAAGGCTTATCCCTAAAAACGCTCACAGAATTATAAACGTGTATTCTTAGATTTAATAGGAAAGGACTAATCTAAAGCTCTTGTCTTTTCTTTCACAACTAGCTAGTAACTGTATAAAACCTCCACATACTGCTCAACCAATGAGCTTTGGAAAAAGCATCAAGAAAGGCCAAACCAGCTTGACCCCAGCTCATAAACAGCCATGAGACAATTCAAGTTTGTGTCACAGTGACGCGTGTTTGTCCACGTGCCTGCTATAAAAACTACCCTTAGGGCAAGTTATTTTGCAGACACCAGCCAAATGCCTTTAGATTTTACTAATTTGGATATAAAAGTTCCCTCTTTAGTTATACCATGAACCCAAATTAAGAACACTGAAAACCTATCAAAAAGTTGTGATATCAAAACTGTATACGAGTACTTTAATACAATAAGCAAGAGTGCCACAGCAGTATTGATAAAGACTACTTTTAATCTCAAGACCCAGAGGTGCCCTTTTGCAGTGCAACCTCTTGAGACTGGTATTTGATTAACTCAAGAAAACTATGGCCAAGGTGAAACCTTAACCTTTATCAGATACTGTGTGTGTACATAGCTCTTTAAAATTCCCTGCTGAGTGACTCATTCACATTACTTTCTTGGATATAAGTCATTGCTGTCTTTATTTTTTTAAATATTACAAGACAAAGATTTTTAACTTAACATGAAAAATTTACTCTTTTATTTTGAGAAAAAAGTTAACTTTTCATACTAACAGAACAAGATTAAAAGTAAATTTCTTAAACATTATCCAGAAAAATAACAAGATTTATGGTACATTTCTGGCCCTAATATACACAACAGGCCATAGCCATGCCTACTCAGCAGGTGCAGCTTCAGTGCTCTCCTGTTCAGGGGCAGGCTCACTGCCTGCTTCTTTTCCTTCTTTGCTTCTCTTAGATTTTTTGTGCTTGTGTCTCCTGTGACTGTCTCCTTCTTCACTTTCATGGCGACGTCTACTGTTACTGAAAAGGAAAAAAAGTTGTGTTAAGTACACACGAGATAAGAAATATCAACCTACTATGTCTAAGTTGAATTCCCAATATAACACTGGGTTTTAAATGAATTCTTTTTCTCAAACACACTTTGAGGAGTAACCAGTTATGTGACTTTTATATGGAGATTGTATGTACAGTATAGGTTCACCTGCACCTGATATTATCCTACATTCTCAGAGCCCATATACTTTATCCTGAAAAACTATTACAAATTAGAAACTGAAGCACTAAATCGGAACAGGAAATACTTTCTAGAACTGATCCTAAACCAACAACAGGCATACAATTTTAGACTATGAGGCCCTGATTTTTCTTTAAATATTAGTATTACTGGTTCATAGGCTAAATAAACCCCTCTCCCAACAAGATAGTAATAAGTCCATGAGTACTAAATGAGGTCTTTTTAGATTTAAAAATCTTTGATGAGCCTATAAGCAACCAACTACTTCAACACATTACTCTTAATCTTCCAATTAGGAACACATATGCTCTACTAGTTATTTGGAGAGGTTTTTAACTTTTTGCAGTCAAATCAATTTCTCTGAGCTTCAAAGTGATTCACTATAAAAGAACAAACCTTCGAGAGGACTTGTGTCTGGTTTCCTCCTTCTCTCTGTGTCGTCTTTCTCTGTGTCGTTCTTCTTTCTCTCGACTTGCTCTGTGGCGCTCATAGCCTCTTTCTGCATACTCCCTGTATCTGTATCGCTCTTCATCACTGAAATTGGAATAAAAACTTTTCATGACAACTGGACTGTTTAATTCTGAATAACTTCAAACTACAAGGGATGTGATCTGAGTCCAAACCAGAAGACCTCACACTGTTATTAGCATCTTATACAGAATAGGTGCAAAATATTTATTGACTTGAGAAGAAAACAATGCCATTCCCAACTAGCACTACATCTAATATAAAACATGTAATAATTACACGTTAGAAGTCCAATTTTATTTTGTGCTTTCAGTTGTTACGGAGTAGAAATTGTATATACCAGTTTTTTTTTTTCCTTCCAAGAACTGGGAGCTATAACAGATTTAAATTTTAATCAGCCTCATCTTCTTTTATTCCTTTTAAAATTAAAAGCATGTTTGTATATCTTCGATTTCTAACCAAAATTCTTTTAGAATCTTTGTGTGCTTAAGATTTTATAAATAATAAAAATATTCAATTCACAATGGCTAGAGAGTGTAAAGTAGATGAAGGTGCTTAAGTTTTTCAATCACATGAAGAGTACATGCTTCTAAGGAATAGATACAGACATAAAGACAGGGACAGCAGAGCAACTTCTACAATATCCACACAAAATGCAGGCAAAACACTACCCGTGGACAAACTTACAGTCTGACATACTATAGGAGAATGTGTGTGTGGCTAGGGATGGGGGGATTCACATGGCTGACAGCAACAAGTGCATATACCTAGGCTGCACTTCCATTTCCTGATTTTGGATAGAATGAACTGCCGAAACAGGGACTGATGGCTAGAATTAGACGGTAGTCTTTTTTTTTCTTTTAACCTCCCTAGATCTATCCTCTCTTCATGTCTCTTCACTTATATTCTTCTCTCCATCTTTCTCTTAATTCTTCAAGCCTTTTTTTTTTTGGAGGGGGGGGTGTTTCAGCATAGAAGTCAACAATTTCCATAACCTGCTATCAGAAACTCCCTTGGAAATAAAAGTATCTTTTAGAGCACTAAATAAAGAGCTTCGGTTTCTGGAAAGATCTAATATAAGTCAGTAATCTGCATGACGCATCATGATGTTAAGACATTTGAGTAAGACAGGATACAATATCAGGTGAAGCCATATAAAAGAGAAAGCTTAATTATCATCTCCTACCAAAAGCAGTGATTCAGTAGTGCTATACCTAACAACGCCTACTGCTGAGCAAGTTTTCACTGCCTGAAATACATTACACATTTACAAATTTTACTTAAAGTATACCTATTTATATATACACATATGCCTGTATGTGTATCTGTGAATATACACATTTTTCTAACCATAAATATGTACTTTTGCATTTGGACATTGGAAGCATGTCACCTGAAATGCAATGTGTTAGGACAAGCAGTACAGAGTAGACCAAGGATCACAACCTGATTCTACTAGTGACTATGTGTGACCTGGGTAAATTACTTAACCTTTCTGAACCTTAGCTTTCTCATCTGTAAAACTGGCAACAATCATTTTCAAGGTTGTTGGTGAACTGGCAGTAACAGTTATAAAGTGCCTGGCACAGTAGTAGGCCCTCAATAAGTGGCAACTAGCAAGCAGGCTCCCCAGGTTCAGTCAACTGAATGCTAGATTTTTTAGAAGCAGACCCTTTCTGTAAAGGTGACTGACTCTCCAGTATCATTTCCAAAAATAATTACTATGACAAATGAGTATTATCATGAATAGTACCCTTATTAAAAAAAGAAAGAGGCCTCTTTGTAACAGATTTACAAATTGGGTTTACATAAAAATAAATAAGGTTGATTATCTCAATCTGTCATTTATAACCCTCTTTCCCCTCTCACCCTAATACCAATTCTTGTTAGCTGTGATGCCTTTAAGATTCTGAAGACGGCCATATGATGATAACCATACTAGAGAAGTGATATAAGATTGAGCCTTATACACAGAACATATGAAGAGGCATCCTTCCATCACCTTCTCTGATACACAGCTGCAGCACAGAGGTTTCTCTGGGCCTGGAAATCATTACAGCTCATTTCAAACATCCTACAATGACTAACCTTCTTGCTGGCCCACACTTAAGTGGCCTAAAAACCAGATGTTGAAACAGGTCTATGATTCCAAAACAATGACCTTGTAATTTGTAACACAACACATACATATGACATACTGCAAAATGTCAGTCTTTAGAAAAAATGGCCCTTACTTATACTTCCCTCGGATTTCCCAGAGAACACTATTCCTGGGATAATTCAGAAAAACACAAAATTCCTCTACCTTATGCCCCTCTGGCTTGAACTTTTAGTCAGATTTAGGAAAACATGGATTCCTAATGCCCTACAGCTTAGCATTCTGAAAATCAAATATGGTTTAACCATTAACACTTTTAGTTTCCATAAAAATTGAGTAGCATTTGTGTGTGTGACACTAAGAATCTGAATTTAGCCTCAAATATTCTATAAATATCTATGCAAAGAAAATTTATGAAGTCTAGCCAAGCAATTCATTTTAGTCTTCTTTCCTATCAAGTTTACATTCAGCATCTTAAGTTGTGAACATGTATATTCTAGAGATAGCAGTGCTATCTCAAAAATATCCATTTGAACTACATTAGAAACAATTCAACTTTCTGAAAGTATGCTCCTGAATTTAAAAGAATCATGCACTATGTGGCTAAAGTTAACAGCACATATAGTACCACAGAAATACAAAACCTATACACATACATACACACACTTATGTATCATACCTTTATACTTATTTATAGTCAGTAAAATTTTATCAGATGCCTACAATGTATAAGTCATTATTAGCTATAGGAGGGAAAAACATTAATAAATCCTATTGTTTCTTATGCCACTTTTTTTTTTTTTTTGGTAAAATTTCAAACTACTAATCAGACCTAGTCACCTTGATGATGATATGTGCTTAAATTGTAAGACTATTGTATGAAATTTCTGTATCCTCAGCACACAGCTCTGTACCTGGTACGTAACAGGGATCAGAAAATGTCAGTTACGTGAATAAATGAACTGTCTCCCCCAACCCATAAGAAAGTACATAGGGAACAATAAAGAAAATGAAAAGTAAAAGATTTTTAAACTACCTAATTCCAAGACCAGAAAAGATTTTAAGTAATCTCAACCACAGGTTCAGTACACAGAATGGCTCTCTACCATGGTCTTCATTTCTCTGTGTCCATTTCCTAATCTGCCACTGTCAAAATTTAGAGAATACCTAAGGACCTTTTTGGATTAAGAATGCTGTAAGAACATGATCACATCTAATACAAAAAACACTGCCTGAATCAAGTATATGCTCACATCCTGAATTTATACATTATTCATTTCATTTAGCAAAATTAGAAAACTGTCTATATACCTTACATTTATTTATCTCATCTATTAAAAGAGGTGGTATAAAAAAGTTCTGTGACTCGTCTCATTCTATATTGTGATGGTATCGAGACTGATATGTTAACGAGATGCCAAAATTATTGCTTTGTTGGTCATAAAGGTTGATTTCTATTAATTTCAAAATCTGCTTAGCTAACAGTTTTACTCAACAGCTTTCAAAACTGTTTCTTCTGTACTATATTCATCTTCCTCCTCTGCAATGTATAAGTCATTTTATTCACTGCATGCCAGGCATTATTGTACAAAGTGCTGAGAATACAGAATGGAAGATGGTGGTCAATGCCCTTACACAGGCTTGCTAAGAAACACAGGTTTGGTTTTTTTTAAAAATTAATTGATTAATTTATTTATTTATGACAGACACAGAGAGTGAGAGCGAGAGCGAGAGAGAGGCAAAGACACAGGCAGAGGGAGAAGCAGGCTCCACGCAGGGAGCCCGACGTGGGACTCGATCCCGGGTCTCCAGGATCACGCCCTGGGCCGAAGGCGGCACGAAACCGCTGCGCCACGGGGGCTGCCCCAAGAAACACAGGTTTTAAAGAAGATACATTAAGTATTTAGGAACCATGCGAAGGAAATAATTCAACTTTCATTTGAATTCAGAAGAGCTCACAGAAGACAGACATGAGCTGGACCCTGAAGAATCAAGTGAGGCAGAGAGGAGAGGAGTAACATGAACAAGGAAGTATGAAACAATAAGGAATTTTCAAAAAAGCAATCTGCTCAGCGTAGCTAAGACGGGGGTGTATACTGGCTTGAGGGAGAACTGAGGTTAAAATGGAGGAGGGTGTAGGCTCAGCATGGAATCCACCTAGGGACTCTCTCCCCTCTGCACCCCCAACGCACACTCTCTTGGCTCTAGAATAAAATAAATAAATCTTTAAAAAAAAAGTCAGAAAGTGTAGTGACCTGGGGACGTGTGGACCATAAGAAAAACTGAATTATTCTCGAGGTCAGCAGTACTTGCCAGTACACCACAGCAGGATATATATTCTTTTCAGTGGCACAAAAAGTTTTAGGGAACCAACTTCCAGATTCACAACTTCCTTATTTATCTTTCTTAAATCTGAACTGCTTAATGATATACCAGCAGGTAAAACATGACACTTCTCCAGCCAACCTCTTTTCTTATCATCAACTTTCCAGCCCTTTACAAAAGGCATTCCTTTCACCAATTTTACTATGATACATCGACTCAGGGTGTGTAAACCATCAGGGCTTTAAAAATATTTAATTTAAAATATTAATGTCAGATCTATTTTATTTAAGAAACAAAAAAGCTTATATAAGGTTCTAGGTCTTCCTGTATTATACATTTTTCTGTCAAAGATAAACTATGGAGTAAGAAATGGGAGTATTCTGTGTCCTGGGATGTTCTAACTTCAGGTACATTGTCAGTGTAGTAGAAGTCCTAACAATTTTCCTTGACCTAGTTCAAACAAACAAACAAAAACAAAAAACCCCACACAAGTCCCTTTGAAGGGAAACAAATCAAAGTGTTGAGGGACAGCACCTTATATTAAGTGAAGAGAAAAATGAAATCAGACCTCCCTGATAAAAACAGAGTGTGATTTGGTTGTCAGGCTTGACAATAGCTGTCTTTTACCAACTATGTTATATGGTAGCTATTTTCCATAAATGGAATGGAGAAAAAAGACAACTCATGAAAATAAATATTTAACACACATAAAGATGTTTTATTTTTTATGGATTTTTTGCAAAGATCTATTAAAATTAATCCTTTCTGAGCATATTAAGTTAAATAAGATGCAGCTAAAAGAATAGAAACAGTAACAAGTCTTGGTAAGACTTCTGGTGTTCTTCCATGAAAACCGGGAAAACTAGATTTTAATTCCTTAATGTACTGGATTGAATTGTATCTCCCTCACAAAAATGATGTTCAAGTCCTAACCCTCCATACCCATGAATGTAACTTTATCTTGGAAACAGGGTCTTTGCACATGTAATTAAGAGGTCATACTGGATTTGGCTGCCCCCAATCTAATGACTGCTAACCTTATAAACAGAGGGAAATTTGGACACAGACACAGAAGGGAGGATGCAATATGAAGACAAACACATCAAGGATCTCTAACAACTATGAGAAGCTGTAAGAAAGCGTGGAATAGATTATCCATCAGAGCCTATCAAAGTGACCTAACTCTGCTGACCCCAGTATCAGACTTCTAGCTTACATCATAACTGCAGAGAGACAGTATCTGTCGTTGCAGACTGCCAGTCTGTGGGACTGTTACAGCAGCCCTAGGAAACAGTTACACTGAATAACAAATACTTTCACAAATCAGGTTTCCAATTCTCTGCTTTCAACAAAGTCGAGTCGTGGTTGATAGGGCTGACAGATCCTTAGAAATAATTTTAAATATAGGTTAACTGTCATTCTGATGTATCACTGAATCTAAAGGTGCTCAAATAAGTAAACGACAGAGCCACAACAAAATTCCATCTTTTCTCATTTAAGTATTTTACTTGAACAAGGTTTCTCAGTGCTTACATCACTGTATATATTTTTAGAAGAAATGTAATTAATGGCAAAGTCTGTTTCTTCCTACCAATAGTAATATTCACTCACGGAAACAAGTATTAATTGGGGATGGCGAAAGGTCCTCCATAACATTAAAGGATGAAGTTCCACTGAATTATTTTCAGAAGTTGCATTATCTTCATATATAAAAATGAGTAATAATTAAAATCAGGGAAAACATTTTTAAAAATACTTAATCTAACGGTCATACACTTTTTTAGTATTTAAACTTACCACAGGTATGCTGCAGGAAAGAGGATGGAATTATCAACTAAAATAACTTATTCAAGAATAAAAATATTTTACAGTAGAAAAAATTCTTTGGGGGAAATGGTTCAGAAATAAGAATTCAAAGAGAAATGCAAAATTTCTGACTGTTAAAGACAGCCTGTTATATACATTTTTAAAAAATGGATGATGATGTTTAGCAAATCACTATAATGTTCTTAACCCACTGGATGAAGAGTAATGATTTTATTTTAAAATTATAATATTCATAATACACTGGAAATTATGTCTCTATTGCCAACTATTTAAACTTAAGATGAAAAATTAAGATGGAAAGATAAAAATTTCAAATTCTTTTAAGGAAGAGATGAATAAATTCAAGACTGTTACTTTACATAATGGAAAGCCTTTATGAATTAAATAAGTCTTGACGCTTTTAAAATGGTTATCTCCTAACTACTCTGAAAGCAATTCTTTCCCAACTGAATTATATTTTCCATCCTTACACCAAATGTAAACTCTGTGCATATGAAACACAAGTGTACAAATTCCCACACACTCAACAAACCTGTTAAAAACACTTGGTGTAGGACTATGATCCCGCTCCCGCTCTCTTTCTCTGGTGCGTTCTCTTTCTCTGTCCCGATCACGGTCTCGCTCTCGGTCTCTGTCTCTGTCTCTATCTCGGTCTTTCTCTCTTCTTGAATAATAGTCCCACTGCTTGCTGGTATCCACAAGACTGGGCCACGAAGGAGCAGAACCAGGAAGGTGGGGAAAGGCAACTAAGGAAAACAATTAAAAACAAAAGTTACAGCACTTAAAAAGAGAAAGAGCAAAACAACAACAACAAAAAAACCAACCGAAAAAGACCAAACTCCCATCAAAAATGCTTCAGTAGATTATAATAGAAACCTATTTTATAAATAGAAAAGAGAAGTAACATATGGTGAATACCCACAGTTTAGGGTAATATCCAGAAGCAAACCTTAAAGACTTAATATATAAAGAATCATTTGGCAAGGTGAACGAATCAGAATTAAATACACCACAAACTTTCTGACCAAAAATGAAAACCAGATATCTTCAAAGTGCTGAGAAAAAGTAATGGCCAACCTAGAAATAGGTACTCAACAAAATCAAATCTCAAGAATAAAACAAAGACATTCACAGATTTAAAAATGAGAAGTTTGAGATCCCTGGGTGGCTCAGCGGTGTAGCGCCTGCCTTCGTCCCAGGACATGACCCTGGAGTCCCACATCCGGCTCCCCGCGTGGACCCGGATTCTCCCTCTGCCTGCCTGTCTCTCTCTCACCCCCCCCCCATAAATAAACAAACAAACAAACAAATAAAATTTTAAAAATGAGAAGTTTTAACAGACCTGACCAAAAAAACTTCTATGAAATATATACATAATATATTCCAAGAATAACCACTAAAATAATAGAAACAAAATATATAATTTCAAAACAACATAAGGAAAAACAGAATTTAAAAAATCACTTGAAAAACTCAGTTCAAAAAGACTTGGAAAAGATGGGGGTTGGAGGAGATAAGTTTAATTAGTTCAATAATCACAATAATTCAAGAGATTGAATTCACCAGTTAAATGATAGAGTTTGTTGATTTGTACTTTTAAAAACTCTAAAAACCAATAAAAAAAATCCCTCTAACTATATTCTGAATATAGGAAACATAAACACACACAAAATGGCTGAAAGTAAAAGGAAGGGAAGAAAAGGAAAATATCACACCCCACACCACCCATCTCCACAGGAGCAGCTTGATTAATGACAAAACAAACTCACACCAACGGGTTACCTGGGACAGAGGGGATGCGGACAGGGAATTGAAGATGCAGCTCACCAAGCAGACAGAACAAACTAAGCTTCCAGGTGGTTAGCAACACAAGCTTTAATTTTTAGGGAGTAAAAACTAATATGAATATAGGTAGAAACAGAAAAATCCATCATCATGGAAAATTAACATACTTCTCTCAATTATTACCACTTGAAGCAGACAAAAGAGTTCACTACAGATATAGAAGATTTGAGCAAAACACTTTTAACAGGGTTGATTTAACGGACATAACACAGAATATTGCCCATAATAGCTAAATAAATAATAATCATTCTTCTCAAGCACGTATGAAACATAAAACTATATGGCATGCTTTCATAGGATAAGTATAGTAGACACCATAATCTCCATATATTTCAAATTAAAGATATATTTTTGAAAACTCAGGGGTCAAAAATATAATAAATTTCAAATCATTTAGGAACTGAGCTTAAAAATAGGACATATCAAAAGCGTAGAGAGCAAATTGTTCTGGGGATAAATTTAATCTTAAAAAACACTACATTAGAATAGATGGAAAATTAATGAGCTAAAGATTCCAAAACTTAAGAACTTAGACACGAACAGAATAATCCAACAGAAAGGAGATAATGAAAATAAAAGCTACCATTTAGGAAAGAATCTCACAATTAAAAAAAAAAAAAAAACCTGAAAGGTGGTTTTTAAAGACTAGACAAATTAAACATAACAATATTCTGACAAGATTAGGAAAAAAAAGAGGCCACATCAACAATCAGAACCAAAAAGAAACTGTAACTACAGATGTTACTGACATGAAAGAAATAGAGAATACACTTTATCTCAATGCTAAAAGCTTAGCTGCAATGTACTAATTCCAAATAACTTACCAACAAGTGACTCAAGAATGAAAAAAAAATCTTGACTAGTCCCTTAACTATCAAAGATACTCATCAGTAATTTAAAACCTTCCCAAGAGACTAGCTTTTACAGGTAAGTTTTACAACTTACAAGCTATAGACCATCCTAATATTATATAAACTTCAAAGAATGGGAAAAAAAGATTATTCCCTAACTTATCCCATATGGCTTATATAACTTTAATACCAAAACCAGTTAAAGACAGTAGAAATAAAGAAAAAGCATAAGCTAATTTTACATATGAACATAGATGTCAAAATCCCAAATAAATCAGTGTTTTGTTTTGTTTTTTTAAAGATAACCAATCATGAACACGGCAGGTTTATCTCAGCAAATAAACAGTGGCTAAATGTTAGAAAAATTTAGAAATTTACCACATTCACAGATTAGAGAAGAAAAACATGATTATCTTGGAAAGTATTTGATAAAACTCAATATCCATTCACAGTTTAAAAGCCCTTGGAAACTTTCCTTGATCTGATACAGGACTCCATCAAAAAAAAAAAAAAAAAAAAAAAAAAACAGCAAATGCCTAGTGGTAAATGTAAAAGAATTTCTTTAAAAAAAAAAAAAATCTTTTGCTTAGTATATATATGTATATTTATATATATATGTATAAATAAAACAAAAACCAATCCTATTTCTAATTACAAGTAATTAGAAATAGAACAGAAAGTTCAAATGACTATATCATTTAAAACAGCAACAAAAACATACGTACCAATGACTAAATCTAATCTAAGATATGCAAAAAGTACTTGGGAGATAATTATAGCACTTAAATGAAATATATAAATATATTTTTAAATATTTTATTTATTTATTCATGAGAGACACACAGAGAGAGAGAGAGGCAGAGACACAGGCAGAGGGAGAAGCAGGCTCCATGCAGGGAGCCCGATGTGGGACTTGATCCCAGGTCTCCTGGGCTAAAGGCGGCGCTAAACCGCTGAGCCACCCGGACTGCCCTTAAATGAAATATATTAAAGAACATCTCCATAAATGAAGAGAGTCCTTCTTCATGGACTCAATGCTGTAAGATATGAATTTCACACAAACTGATCCAAGCATCAATGCAATTCCAACATGGTTTAGTTACAGCAAGGACTCTAGAGCCAGGCTGCATGGTTTCAACTCCTGATTCTGCGACTTATTGTGTGATACTGGGGACACCACTGAATTTTGCTGTTCTTCAATGTCTGTAAAATGGGAATAGTAACAGTATGTCTACTTTATAAGGCTGTCAAGACTACATGAGTTAACAGTTTTGTCTAAAGTAAGCATAATATAAATGTTAGTTATTAATCAAAATCTCAATACAGTTTCTCATGAAACTTCCAAAGCTGATGTTAGAATGAATATGCAAGAGCAATGACGCAAGAATACTTTTGAACCAGACTAAGTAGATAGATTTTGCTGAACAAGGTATCAGATTTACTACAAAATTCGTAATTAAAATAGTGTGGCATTATTAGCACAAGAAGAGTTCAACTAGTGAGTAGTCTAGGAAGCCAAGAAACAGATTCAGGAATACTTAAGAAACCTGATATATGAATGGATAGGACATTATGGATCTCTCAGAAGGACAGGCTATTCCACAGATGACATTGGCACAATTATATCTTTATAACAAAGGCAAAAATGCCTTTCACATGGCTTAACAACTGAAAAACAAAATTTGAAAACATTTTTTGGAAAAAAAATTTGAGATGGATAAAGTCACAGTCCTAATATAAACCCAATTAAAATGTAGTAGGACTTTACACGGCTAATGAAACATAAGAAAAAAATGGTATTTTCAATTTATTTGCCATAGGAACTTTCCCCGTTGCATGACTTGAGTATTATAACTATTTCTACTGTATACAGTATTTACATAGTCATAATAATAGAAGTATGATTTATTGTTTAACTTTTAGAATAAAAAACTTATCAGGGCACAGAGACTTTTGGTTATAGGACAGAATAAAAAGTATCTGTTTTCTTTAGAGATTTTTATTTATGAGAGAGAGAGGGATGGAGGGAGGGAGCAGGGGGTGGAGCGGGGGGGCGGGGAGGAGGAGCAGAGGGAGAAGGTCAAGCTGACTCCACACTGAGTGCAGAGCCCAACGTGGGGGGTCAATCTCAAGACTCTGATATCAAGACCTAAGTTGAAAACCAAGAGTCAGTCAAACCAACTGAGAGCTACCCAGGTGCCCCAAATATAAAAGTTTCTAAGCAGAAGGATGGCTGACCAAAGCTGGGAGGCAGAGGGGGAAGAAGATGTGAGGGCTTGGAAATTTGCACAGTAACAGATGTAGATGGTACATGAATGAATATATATATAGAAGAACAAAAACAGTAGTATGTCACTGATGGGGAAAAGAGAGTGGCAACATGTAAGCAAAATACGCATCTATCAGAGGAAGAGGGTAACAGATGGTATCTACAGTTATATAAATCAAGAAACAGGGTAATAGCTTATGTATGAATGCCATGCAGACCATCAGAAGAACTAAAAATCATCAAAAATGCTCTCTCTGCAGTTGATATTTCTACAAAGATTACTTTAAAAAAAAAGATTTTATTTATTTATTCACAAGAGACACACAGAAAGAGGCAGAGACATAGGCAGAGAGAAAAACAGGCTCCTTGCCAGGAGCCCAATGCAGGACTCCATCCCAGGACCCCGGGACCACGATTTGAGCCAAGGGCAGACTGCTCAACTGCTGAGCCACCCAGGCATCCCCAAAGATTACTTTTTATCTAGGTCTTACTTTACAAGCATAATCTTAATATACATAGCAGTATTTGAGGATACATTACAAAATTTTAAAATAAATTAACAAAGGTAAAACAGAATTACCAACAAAGCCAAAGATGTATCTATTACCTTTATTCCAAGGTTTTGATTAGGATGAAGAAAACTCGTAACTTTCTTCTCATTAATTTCTGCAATATGCTTTATAATCGTTATCACTAAAGAATTCCTTTATTTAAAAAAAAAAAATGCTTCTCCCTGAGAGAGGAGTTGGGTTTGGTAAAGAAAACTCTTGCTTATTGATTAAAAATTTGCACATACTACTTTGAAAAAAAGCTAAATGCTTAACTAATATTTTAAAAAATGAAATCTTCAGACACCTGGGTGGCTCAGTTAAGTGTCTGCAAACTTATGTTTAGTTTACTGTAGCCTTAAAACCTAGTACAATGCAAAGCATTTTTAAAATGAATGATCAAGAGATCTAAGCAGAAACAAGTATTAGAAATCCTTAGAATGGATTATGTTGTCAAGAGTGAATAGGAAAAGAGGACAATGATCTAGAAGAAAAAACAGCAAGGGAGAAAAAGAACAAGGTTAGTTGGATGCCCTGAGTTAAGAAACAAAAAGATTGAGAACAAAGACTGAGACAACTTGCCGACAAATCTTAAATTCTTTTAGGAAAGGGCAAAGTACAAATATCCCTCTTGTATCACCATTTGTTAATTTTTAAAAGTATATTTGATAAAAGAAAATTATTAAGTAATCCAGAATGTAAGACCTAGTTATTCCATTACTTAATATTTTTAAATTGCTCTGTAAGATAGTATTTTACACCATGGAAGTATGTTTTCATCGCTTTAAAATTACTTAAGTACTGGTTCAAACTGAATCTGGGCAACTGAAAATGCTTACCATTGCCATATGGAAAAGCACGTGCAGAACGACTATCGTAACCAGAGGAATGTCCACTGTTGAAGAAAAATGTATTTTTATTATGTGTTGCAAGTAAGTTCTAAGTTTTAATAATTTGGTACAAATGCAAAATATCAAGGCAGAATTATGACTTTCATTTAACCATCATATAATGATAAATCTTAATTCTGTAATTTTATTTTTTGATATAAAAAAACAGGCTTTTAATCTCAATATATATTAAACCTAATACCCACTTGTAAAGAAAACCATAGCTTGCCAGTACTATTTAATGTGAATAATCCAATAAATTCAGCTTGAATCCCAAGATAACAGAAACCTTGAGGCTAAAAAAGTACTTGGGAATTCACTAAAATTTAGTCTTAAAAAAATAGGTTTTAAGGATTCAGAAATTCAGCCCCACTGACAGAATAAACAATAATACTTTTTAACATTCTGATTGAGAAAAACATATATTTAACAAAGACTTAATACAATTAAATCCTTCTATTTTCCCAATTAAGATTGTTCTGAGCTTTATCATTTTTTTGAAAATTTTGCATGATTTGATGCTACTGATATAAAGTTCTCACAATTTTTCTAATATAATTTGGGTCACTTTTCAGAAATACATTATTTTCATGGAGTCTACTTGCTACTTAAGTGGAAACAGTAATAGCTACCATTTTTTAGTGATTTCTATGTGCCAAGAATTGTGCTGATGTGTTATATTCACTAGCTGCTTTAATCTTCTTAACTCTATCAACCCCACTTAGTAAAAGGAAACTGAGTCTCAAAGAGATTATGGACCTTGCCTAGCAGCACGAAGCTACGGAATTCTGAAGTTAAAATTGAGCCAGGTCTGTGAGATTTCCAAAGCCTTATGTTGCTAAACACCATTCTGCCATCTACGAGGTAAATACTCTTTAGTACAGCATTCCAACTAACATAAACCAGAAATGCAGGACATAAAAAAGAAGGTTACTGTCATATAGAATGGATTCAATTTTCCTTTGAGGAAGTTGAGTTACAGCAGGGTCAAAAGGAATAAGGCAGCTTTTCTTTACTATGGTTCCTGATAATAACTGTCCTTACTTAATTCTAAAACAGACATGCATTATTCATTATTATCAGTCATCTACTTGGCTATCCCACAAAAATGACTAGAGCCAAGTTTTTACCAATCTAGGGGTTTCTTTAATCAGTGTATCCTAAATCAAAGCAAGACATTTCAAAAATACTGTCATTTGGTTTTCTCTGTCCTGTTTTGTTACAGAACTATATAGGTCCAACATATTATATAAAAATAACTGGTATAGTTCTAGACTCATGAATTTAAAAAGGCAGGTACTATTTAATGTCTACAAAATTAAATCTTTGAAGATATTACCAAGATAAGCATAGGACTTTTCTGTCACAAGTCTACCAATGATAGTTTTACCCTATCCATACTGATTTACCTTTCTATTGTTGGTATAAGAGATGGAGGTGGAGCGCCTGGTGGAGGAGGAAAACCTGAAACATTCAATCATAAGATAAAAAAAGTTAATAGAATGTACACATTTAGTGTCAAGTGTGAAACAAAGTTGCTGCGTATCACTAAATTTCTCTGGGGACATAACGTGCTTCTCTATGTTATAATGGACAGAAAAAAAAATGGAGCTTAAACTTACAAATAGATTTTTTGAATAATAAAACTTTAAATGAACAGTCTGGTCTAATACACAGAGCACAAACTGGGAGTCAGGACACCCGGTCTTATTTTCAGCACCACACACAGCCCATTTTGTGAGTATGAGAAAGTTAATCTCAATGCCTTACCTTATCCATATATAAAACAGTAGTAGTGTTGCCACCAGATATGTTATACTTGAAATACTTTTGAAGAAAAGCAAATAAAATAGCATTTACCTCTTTCAAAAAATGTTTTTATTTTAGATGTATAGAAATGTCCTTAAAATATATAATTTATAAATAAAATCTTACCAGTAAATATATAAATGCTTAAGGCTGAGAACATCTACCATAAAATATGTTTTAAACAGCACAACCCTAAAGAACTATTTTACAGAAGGGCATATAATATAGTTTTTGGATTAGTTTAGAGAGAAAATAATTTGCACCTTTATATCATGAGGTCTGTATTCTCAATAATTCACAATACCTAAATGAAATACCATAGAATATGGCTAAAAGGGACCTTAACAGTTAATCTACTCTGCACTTTCAAATTCAGATAGGCAATAAAGCATCCCAACAAAAGACTTTAAGATTCAACTTAAATACCTTATGATACCAATTCCTTATGATACCAATTCTTTCCAAGTTTTAACAACCCTCACTATTAGAAAATGAATTAAATTATATAATTTAAATCTTTCACACTACAATTCATATGCTGTTCTGAATGAGAACAAGAAGCAATCTATTATCATACCCTCTACATATTTGAAAACACTTCCACTAGGCCTCATTCTTTAGTATTCTATGTAAAAATGAATCCCAGTTCTCTTAACCTTCTCAAAGTCCATTTAAATCAATTTTTGGCCCTGCTACAAGTTGTTTCAAATTCACCATGCTTATCTTCACTACCCAGTTTCAAGACCTGTAACTCCTCTATTAAACATCTCAGAACTCTGCAGTTTAGCAATGACCACAATCCTATCCCATACAGCTTTTCAACCACATTTTCTTTTAAACTAGACACACCAATGATTCCTCTATGACTTTTCCTGACAGGCCTTTTTCAGACACATTGATACACAATGACTCACTATTCCACAAATAAATATGTATACTATCCTATGGTATCTAAACTCCACTATTTCTCTTTATCAAGGTCATCCTGAATTCAGAACCCACCCTTCCAAGCATGGTCATCTCTCTTTCTCTTTATATTCCTTGGCTCTGAATACTGAACTCAGTAACAAAAACACTTGCTATCATATTGCATCACATTCTAAAAATATTTAAAACCACAACACTAAAAAAGTGTAAAAAAAATAACCCTTGGTCGTGTATAAACTATTGATCACACCATTACAACAATCAACAATTTAACAATCACTCTTAAGAACAACCATCTGACCAGGTGTCAATCTATCTAATTGTATGGCTCAGAACGTATTTTTTCACGATACTGAGTTATGCCAGCACGGTAAAAAAAACCAAAAACCATGATAAAGTCAAGATAAATGATCTCTTCTCTTTGCAGCTGCTTTATCATATAAAAAAATTCAGTGTTCTTAAAAAATTCTTTTTCATAAAAATTTTATTTTATATCCCATACTGTTTTCTTCAACAAATTGATAAGGTGAGAATTTTCTCAGAATCTCTCTTGCTACAAAAATGGGTAAGACAGGTATAAGAAAACTAAGTATCTTAATCAAAACTGGAATGAAGCAAAGGCAGAGCTGAAAATAGGACCTTGAAATCCCAATAGCCTATTCCATAGTCTAACCACATCGACACTGCCCCTCCTGTAACTACAAGCTTGAAATTTCATGTTTATTAACAATGATGGAGAAAACATGAAAAAAGTTTTACCTGGAGGTGGTACAGTTATTGGAATACCTAAAAAACAAGTGATGAAATTTAATATAGTAATTGGATTTTATAACCTGTTATGTATTTATGCCATCACCAAAAAAAAAAAAAAAACCTTTGAAATAAAACCCCTTGCGCCTCATTTTCCTGGCTTATTCACTCAAAAGAAACATTCTGTATTCTTGCAGAGGACCAACAATTCCAGCATAACATCCGACTTCCTGATGAAAACCCAGTCTAACAACTTGGTAACAAGGTTTTCCCTACTAGGTGTAATCACAAACAAAGTTAGACATCAGTTTAAAAAGCACACTTGTGCATTTTTTTGTGCACAAATATCAAACTCCATGAAATTAACACTAAGTTTGATAGTCAACATCTGATCTTGTTATTTAATATTTTAATAGGGAAATTATCAATGGACTCTTTAATATCGCAGGTCATACAAGGTAACTGCTAAGACGATGAATATTCACTTTAGTAAAGCTTTGTGGGACGTTCAAATGTTGATTTAGGTTTTACTACTGTTGACAGGACTGGGGAAAGGCTATTATTTCCTTTGATTGTGGGACTAGAAAAGGGGGGTATAGCCAATTCATATATATATATATATATATATATATATATATATATATATATATACACACACACCCCCAGGGCACAGTAAGATAAATGTGAACAATTTACTTCTATTGGAGTCTGTAAATACTAATTTGAGTGACTCTCATTTATTTACATACATTATAAACTTTAAGAAATAAACTATGTATAAATAAACATTCTCAATTTACATTGGTCAAATGTGCCCTTATATCCTAATGTAAAACTTATGTGGCATACAAATTCTACTTTTTGTTTAAAGAAAAATGACATTTCTAAGTAGAAAAATAGAAAAAAAAATTTTTTTCATGAAAAATGTTATACCATAATAACTTCAACACAGAATGGTTTACTAAATCCTATCTTAAAAACTGCATCAAAATTAGCTCAAAAGATGAAAAAAAGTCAAGTTCATTAAATGCATGGGGAAAAATATTATAAACAATTACTTTTAAGTGTTTTCTTGTCAATAGAAACATCTGTTAATAATTTAAAATTTCTCTGCATGTTTTACCAGAACAAGAGGTTTATATAAAAAAGTCTTAAGGCAAACAGTGGCCTTAAAACAGAGAATGAAACACCTGATTTAACCACCCATTACAATAAGAGGATATGCTAAACTTACAAAACCAACAAGACTGAAAAAGATATGTAAAAGACATGTGAACCATTATGTTTCGAAAACCATTACACCTCCAAATGTCTACTAACTCAATCTACACTAAATGGCAATTCTCATCCATCCTGAAGTTACCTTGCTGCTTCCTAAATTACTAAACTAAAAGAATCCAGCAAACAATACAAGCTAGCAGAGTCCCAGACACCATACTAAATGGGAAAAGTAAGAAAGGCAGAGCATATTAAACGTTCTTAATATCTACTATTACCTAATTTTGTTCAGAACAGTAATTGAGTGATGAACAAATATTGAGGGCATATAATATAATGATTACTGGGTGTTATATAAGACTGAAGAATCACCAAACTGTATCTCTGAAACCAACAATACGTTATGTATTAACAGAATTTAAGTAAATTAAAAAAAAAAGAACAGTAAAAAGTATTTTAGAACACTGTTTAACTTCACTGTGTAATCTAGTTTTTACATTTAAATACATGATTTTGTGTGTGTGTGTGTGTGTGTGTACACAGTAGTCCCTCCTTAGCCATGCTTTCCACAGTTTCAGTTATCTGCAGTCAACCACATTCTGGAAGCAGTGATCCTCCTTCTGATGAAATGTCAGAAGGTCAACAGTAGCCTAATGCTATGTTTGTCACTGGGCCTATGCCATTCACCTCACTTCATCTCAGGACATAGGCATTTTATCAACTCACGTCATCACAAGAAAGGTGAGGACAGTACAACTAAGATATTTTAAGAGAGAGAGAAAAAAAAGAGATCACATTCAAATAGCTTTTATTGCAGTATAGTTATAAGTGTTTAATTTTATTACTGTTGTTAATCCCTTACTGTGCCAAATTTATAAATTAGGCTTTATCATAGGTTATGAATGAATGGGAGAAAAACGTAATATATATGGGTTCAATACTGTCTACCATTTCAGGTACTCATTGGGGGTCCTGGAACATAGCCCTTGCAGGTAAGGGTGGGGGATGGGAGGAGACTACTGTATAAGATAAAGAATTATATGAAATTCAGCAAACCACTCCGTGATCCTAATGAACTACTTAAATGAACTCATGAGCAACATGCAGCACTTTGGTTAAAGCTTACTACAGCTTACTAAAATAAAATGTAAATTCATGCAAAATAGCTAAGAAATTACTAGTCAGCCCCTCTCAAAATTTAGCCTTCAAAAACATCTAAGTTGTCAAATTTTCACAAGACATAAAGGACTTACAACCAAATTATTAAATATGCTATTAAGGTTGTTAAAATTACACTCTGCTTTTAATTTTAGTATCACTACAGTAGTATCATAGGACAGGTTTTTAAAAAATCAACTGGAAAGAATAAAGAAAAAAAATCTCATGCTATTCAAAGATCTCATTCCAGTAACTATCTACTCATCACAAAGTGAGCATGTGAACTAGAAAAGGCCCTTTGTGTGAGGTTTCCATTTCATGTAAGATATTTCAATGCAAATCTTTATTGGTAAATGTTCACTGAACCAGAACCACAAAGCTGATGAAATGCAATACAAATCAATTACTCAGTATTATCAGATGTATTTTCAAAATACAACTACAAAAGTTTAGTACGTGATATAATGGTTCAACGTAATTATCAAATAAAAATCACTATTTAGTACTTGACTTTTGTTAACAAGAGAAACAGCATAAGGAAAGAGAAAATTGGTCTCAAAAACTCCTGTCCTCATCCTCAACACTCCCACCTTCCTGACCGACACACATGCTGCCTAACCAACAGAGTGGAATTACACAAGTATTGTGTTTTACTGTTTCCTTTATCTGTAAAATGAGTAGGAAAAAATGTTTATTTCCCTGGAAAGCTTGCCTAACAGTAATAAGAATAAAATGTCTAGTATTGTAGGCCAAAGCTTTTGGAAAAGTAATATTCAAGTTCTAGAACGACTGGATAGGTAGTGGTTTTGAAACTTCAGTGACCACCAGAATCACCTGGAGAGTTGATTAAAACACAGATTGCTGGGTCCCTCCTCTAGAATTTCTGATTCAGTAGGTCTGGAGTAGGGCCAGAGAATCTGCATTCCTAACAAGGATAGGCTGATGTTGCTGAGC
Source organism: Canis lupus baileyi (assembly GCF_048164855.1). Taxonomy (NCBI): domain Eukaryota; kingdom Metazoa; phylum Chordata; class Mammalia; order Carnivora; family Canidae; genus Canis; species Canis lupus. Next base: position 48,193,456 of record NC_132851.1, on the reverse strand, counting down.
AGAGATCATACTTTGAGAATCAATGAATGAGATCCTAAACTTCTCTATGGACTGTCAAATATACAAAAGTAAATTCCATTCCAAATTTTTATGAAACTAACAAAGCATGTAACACCCTAAAGTAAAATAATACAGCTGAATGACAGCCTACACTAACTACCTGGTATCCTCAAATGAAAGAGAATTAGATTTACGTTTTTCCTGTAATGCGTACTCTTCAATGGGAAGTATGGACCTGAAATCCTATCTGGGAACTGAAGGAATCTCAGAGGCAAAGCAGCAGAAAGGCAGTAGCCCTGTGATACTTACTGAAAGGAATTTAACTATATTTTTTAAACTCACACAAAATTAATAGAAGCTCTGCAAGTAACAACAACAACAACAACAACAAAAACTGTGGATGAACTCATCCTCAATGCAGCCCATCACTGTTTTTCTAAGGCAGAAAAGTTTATCTGCTAGGTAGCCTCTGACATAGCTTCTAATGATCCCTGACTCTGGTATTTATGCCTCTTTATACCTTTGGTATATATACCCTCCCCGAGTATGGACTGGATATAATGACTTATTTCTAACAAAATCCAGCAAAACGATGGGATGTCACTTCTGTGACTAGGTTACAAGACAGTGACTTCTATTTTGCTGGTATCCTCTACGGTTTTCTCAGCATGCATGCTTTCATGAAGCAAGCTGCCTTTGGGAGAGGAAGTGAATCTTGATTTCAACAGAGGTGAGTGATCCTGAAAAAGAACACTCCCTCAGTCCAGCCTTTAGGATGACCATCTCAAAGTCTGTGGCAGACTTTGAAGCAGAGGACCCACTAAGCTGTCCCCACATTCCTAACCCACAAAACCTATTCAATCAGTGAATGTATGTCGTTCTAAGCCACTACATTTTGGAGTGAGCTGTTACTCAGCAGCAGCTAACAAATACACCTAATAGCTACCTATCATTTCTCTATTATGTTCAAGTGAAAACAAAGAGCTTGACAGAATTATGCAAATTAGGCTTCCAAGTTCTCACCAGTAACTTTTGAATTTCATCAGCACTATTATGATACAAATAGATAACCTTGATCACTTTCTTTAATTCTCACTGATTTCTAGGACTAAGTAAATTCTGCACAAAGTAACTTGAATACCTAAAATCAAGGTTTATAAAAAATCTCTAAATGTTACCTTTACTACATGCTTTTCTGTGCATCAGTATTTTTTAAATTTTAACTACACACATACACATACATTGTCTAACATCTACCCTTTAAAAATAACATCCTATTGGAATTTTTTAAAATATAAAAAGCAAAAGGAAAAATGAGTTCAGTTCTCAAAAAATTCAAGAAATTCTTTTTTAAAGGTATTTCCAGAAAATATTTTTTTGGCAAACAGCATCAATTAATATGCAGATTTGCTGTGTAAGACCAAAAATCTTACAGAACTACAAAAATTTGCTTAATAAATATATTCATAAAATAGCTTCTCAAAACTACTTCCTCAAAGGTGTGGATATTTACCCAGTATAGGCCAAGCTTTTGCCAAAGCAGCAGTTCTTAAACTGTTATGTGAAGATTCCAGGGGGTCTCTAAGACCCTTTTAAGGAATCTGCAAGGCTAAAACTACTTTCATAAAAACATGAAGAGGGTAGCCCCGGTGGTCCAGTGGTTTAGCACCTGCCTTTGGCCCAGGGCATGATCCTGGGGACCCGGGATGGAGTTCTGCATCGGGCTCCTTATGGGGAGCCTGCTTCTCCCTCTGCCTGTGTCTCTGCCTCTCTCTCTCTCTCTCTCTCTCTGTGTCTGTCATGAATAAATGAATAAAATCTTAAAAAAAAATGAAGATACCAAGAAATCTAAATGTTATCAGCAGGATATTGATTTAATCAACTATTATATCACCATAAAATGCAGTACTATGTGACCATTAAAAATGAGGCAAACAGTAAAATGTCAGCTAACTGGATGTTTAAAAAAAAAAAAACAAACTCGTTCCTGCTCTTTATAACCTCCATAATTTCTCTACCCACAAATATCTGTGTATGCACTTCAACATGAGAAATACTTAAAAAAAAAAAAAAACTTTTAAAAGACACATTATTGGGGTGAATATATACAGAATGCCATGATTCATTTCAACATAGTTAACAAAACAGGCTTTTGGACAAAACTGCCTGCTGGTTCTATTCTAGCTATTGCTTAAATTCTTTACACCTCAGTTTCTCTTCTGCAAAATTAGAGTAATGTCTCTTTCAGATATGAAGAATCATATTGAGTTAATACATGAAATTTGCTCAGAATAGTACCTTAAATAGTAAATAAGCTTTTGATAAATATTAGCTACTATTAGCTATTACAGTGACCCTTAAAAAACAGGAGTTTGAATTGCACAGGTCCACTTAAACGTGGATTTTTTTTTTTTTTATAGCATGGACCTACAAATGCATTTTCTCTTCTTTATGATATTAACATTTACTTTCCTCTAGATTACTTTATTGTAAGAATATAATATATAATACACATAACATTAAAAATATGTATTAAATGACTATTACAATCAACAATAGGCTATCAGTAGAAGTTTCTGGGTGGTCAAGTTAAATGTGGATTTTTGACTGCTTGGGGTATTGGTGCCCCTAACCCTGGTATTTTTCAAGTGTCAATTGAATTTCTACTAATACTCAGTGAAAGCATGAAACTGCACTAATATATTTCTGAAAAATTTAACACAATAGAACTATTGGGTGGTTCACTAGGTGATGAAAATAACGAATTTTCTGAAAATTAAGAAAAATGTTGAATAATCTATGTTTTCAAGCTACTGTTAGTAATGGTAACAGAAAACCACATTAAATACTTTTTCATTTAAAAAAGTTACTCCAAATGTCACATTAATTTGGGACCAAGGGTCTCTATATGTTTGCTGTATTCTCCAAGAAAAAACCTCCACTCTTCATACAAATCCTGGCAAATATTTTGTTCTGTAACGTTTCAACTGTGTCTGTAGATGTGTGTTTGAGGGGGGTAGGAGGCAGTACACCTCTCCTTGTCTGGTACTTGACAGTAAAAGTCCCCTGAATGCACGCAATCTCTATCACCTCATCATTGTCAAGGAGTAACTATCTACTTATGCAATGAGTCATGCCTGGAAACTTAGCTCTAAGAGTTGACCAGAACTTTTTTTCTCCAAACCAAGGCATTTGTGAGAGTGAATATTATTATTTATGCTGGGATAAAAGGTACAAAGTAGGGCCTATCCCAGGCACATCTGGATGTATCATTCTATTAGAGAAAAAATTCTTTTTATGAAAAGATCAACACTCCGAAACGTGGGTATAATACATCATTACAATATTGTATCATATACAGGCCTATAATCTTGAAAGAGTATGCATTTCAAAGTAAATGTTAACAAAGACAACATTAAAATCCGTTTAATTTCTCAAAGGATTTTTTTTCCTTTCTCCTTTTAGTATTTAGTATTTCCTTCTCCTTTAGTATTTCTCTAAGCAAAAAGAAAACCCAAGGTTTCTCTAAGAAAAATGGAGTACTTTTTAGGCAAACTTAAAAAAAGATTCCTGAGCCACAGCTTTCTTTCATTAGCTGCTTATGATTCTTAAGGTGATCCAAATTACAGTGAACTCTATAGAACATACTGTAATCATGTCCTTCTGTGGTAAATGGTAACTGAAGATGTGGCTTTAATCAAGGCCCCTACTCAGAGGGGAAGGATCTGTACACCCATACTGTTATGGGAAGCTAAGTACCCTATCTGACAAGTGTCTGTATGACTATACCAACTGTCAATCTGAAAAGCTCCTTGGTGTTATGTATACATAAATATGTTAACTCAATCAGATGTCTTATTTAGGTTATTTCAAGTATACAAAAGATCTCTGTGATTAGCACTGCTGGGAAACACTGATGGAAATACAGACTATGAAAAAAAAAAAGACTATGTTCTCTCCCAACAACTCACAACATAGTAAAAACAAGGAATAATTCAGATACAATTTACAAATATCTGGTTTTAGTATGAACTAATTATCTCCCTGCCTCCAGCAAATATAACCGTTAGATACTACTTAAACCAGCATCAGAAATCCTCTGAATCAGTATCCTTAAGTGTTGATAGGACAGCATAGAAATTCTAAGAATAAGTAATCAAAGGAAATCTGGACAAGTATTTAAAATATAGAAAGCATGTGGTTGAAAATTAACATTACAGGCATACCTCATTTTACTGTACCCACTTTACTGTGCTCCATAGTTACTGTTTTTAAGAAATTGAAGGATTGTGGCAACACTACTTCAGTAAATCCAATGGAGTTATTTGCACTTTCTTTCTTTTTTTTTTTTAAGATTTTATTTATTAATCATGAGAGACAGAGAGAGAGAGGCAGAGACACAATCAGAAGGAGAAGCAGGCCCCATGCAGGGAGCCCAATGAAGGACTCGATCCCGGGACCCTGGGATCACGCCCTGAGCCAAAGGCAGACCCAAAGCCACTGAGCCACCCAGGCGTCCCTGGAGTCATTTCCCAGCAGTGTTTACAGATTTCATGTCTTTGTGTCACATATAATTGTCAGAGTATTTCAAACTTTTTCATTATTTTATTATAATGATTTGTGATCACTGATCTTCTGATGTTACTGTTCAACTGCTTTGGGACACCACAAACTCTAATCCTATCTAAGATGGCAAACTATCAGTAAATGTTTGTGTGACTGCTTGACTAACCAACGACTGCCCTGTCTCTCTCCTCCTCTCCTGAGACAGAATAATGAAATTAGGCCAATTAATAACCCTCTAATGGCCTCTAAGTGTTCAAATGAAAGGAAGAGTCACACACCTCTCCCTTTAAATCAAAAGCTAGAAATTACTAAATTTAGTAAAGAAGGCATCCTAAAAGTCAACTGGCTGAAAGCCAGGCTCTTGAGCCATACAGACAAGTTGTGAATGCAAAGGAAAGTTCTTGAAGGAAATTAAAAGTGCTACTGCAGTGAACACAAAGCAAACTAGCCTTATTAAAAGTATGGAGAAAGTCTGAGTGGTCTGGATAGAAGATCAAAACAGCCACAATATTCCATTAAGCCAAAGGCTAATCCAGAAGCAAGACCCTTATAACCCTCTTCAATTCAATGAAAATTGACGAGATGGGGAAGCTAGAGAAAAAATGTCTGAAGCTATCAGAGGTTGGTTCATAAGGCTTAAGGGAAAAAGCCCTCTCCATAACATAACAGCTCAAGGTGAAGCAGCAAGTGCTGATGTAGAAGCTGCAGCAAGTTACCCAGAAGATCCAGCTAGGATAATTCATAAAGCTGCCTACACTGAACAACAGATTTTCGACGTTGACAAAACAGCCTCCTATTGGAAGAAGATGCCATCGGGGACTTTCACAACTGAAAAGAAGTCAAGGCCTGGCTTCAAAGTTTCAAAGGACAGGCTGACTTTCTTGTTAGGGGCTAATGCAGCTGGTGACTTCAGGTTGAAGCTAATGCTAACCATTCTGAAAGTCTTAGGGCCCTTAAGAATTATGCTAAGTCCATGCTGCCTGTGATCTATAGTTGGAACAACAAAGCCTGGATGACAGCGTATCTGTTTATGACAATGGTTTACTCAGGATTTTAAGCCCACTGCTGAGACTACTGCTCAGAAAAAGAGATTCCTTTCAAAATATTACTGCCCATCGACAATGCTACTGGTTACCTAAGAGCTCTGGTGCAGAGACATACGAGGACATTAACGTTTCCATGCCTTATAACACAATACTCCTTCTCAGCCCATGGATCAAGGAGTCACTCTGACTTTCAAGTCTTCTTGAAGAAATACATTTCATCTCGTAAGACTACAGTGACACAGACAGTGATTCCTCTGACAGATCTGGGCAAAGACAACTGAAAATCTTCTGGAAGGGATTCATCATTCGAGATGCCATTAAGAACACTCGTGACTCATGAGCAAAGGTCCAAATAGCAACATTAACAGGAGTATGGATGAAGCTGATTCCAAAACTCACGGAGCACTTTGAGAGCTTCAAGACTTCAGTGGAGGAAAGAACTGCAGCTGTGGTGGGAATAACAAGAGAACTAGAAAGAGAAGTGGGGCCTGAAGATGGGACCGAATTGCTGCAATCTCATATAAAACATGAACGGATGGGGGGCTGCTTCTCATGGATGAGCAAAAAAAAAAAAAAAAAAAATTGGTTTCTTTACACAGAACCTACTCCTGGTGAAGATGCTGTGAAGACTGTTGAAATGACAACAACAGACCTAAAATAGGACCTAAACTTAGTAGATAAAGCAGCAGGCATCAGGGTTTGAGAGGACAGACTCCAATTTGGAGGGAAGTTTTACTGTGGGTAAGATGCTTTAAGACAGCATCACTGCTACAGAGAAATAGTTCATAATGGAAGAGTCAATGGATGTGGCAAGTTTCACTATTGTCTTATCTTAAAAAACCGCCACAGCCACCCCAACCTTCAGCAATCATCACCCTGATCTATCAATCAATAGCCACCAACATCAAGACAAGACCCCAAGATCAGCAAAAAGATTATGACTCACTTAAAACACAGATGATGGTAAACATTTTTTAGCAACAAAGTATTTTTTAATTAAGGCAGGTACCTTATTTTTTAGACATAATGCTACTGCACACTTAACAGACTACAGCAGAGTATAAACATAACTTTTATATGCACCAAGAAACCAAAATTTCATTTGATTCTTTTTATTGCAGTGGTCTAGGACTGTAATATCTCCGAGGTAAGCCTGTAAATAAATAACTTAAACAAGAGAAAAATAATGAGTGTTACTCTACAGCATAATGTCATATAAATAATCTGAACATTATTAAGATACTATCCTTATAAACAGAGTTATATGGCAAAAAAAATGGAAAAGCTTTGTCATTTTGGAAAAAAGTATACTTCTAGATAATGCCAGTGTCTATAAGCAATATACTTTAGAGCTTCTAAATATTCTTATACCAAAAAGTATTTATTTTTTCACCATTTTTCATACTATCTCTCTCTCACTCACTTATACCACTTACTCTTACAGCAGCTAGTGTTGACTATATAAATTATTAGCAATCTGGGGATATATTATGTTAGCTAGTAATACAAAAAAATTCTTTTAAGCCACCTTTAATACCTGGTAAAGTTAAAATAAGATTACCAATCAATCTAGCATAAGGACTATTAACACATACATTGATTATCTTCCAGTGTCATTAAATCAAGTATGTTCACAATTAACTATTTCTACATTTTATCATGTTCAGTAGACAAAGGACTCATCTATGAATCCCTTAAGTCTTCATTCCTTTCCCTTTTCCTTTAGTTAATTCTCATTGTACAAAAGACCAAAGAGTTACCAGTCCAATCACAACCTCTGAAATGGTTCATGCTCCAGAACAAGAAATTCATTGAATTTTAGAAATAATGTTGTCTGGAGTAAGCACCTCCAACATATCCAGCCTTCTCTTTCCTCTGCTTTTGAGACAACCCAATCTCTAAATCAGACGTCTTTCATAATAATTTTATTTTCCTTTTTCAAGATTCAAGTGACAATGGAAGGGAATCAAAGGTATTGTGGCTGAAGGGCCAATGCAACAGCTGACATTTAGAGAGGAAGGATGAATACTATAGGGAAGGACTATTCAGACCCTTTATTTGCCTCAGTATTCTGACTACAAATGGCACCTTAAAACAAGCACAGCTCTCTTAAAATGAGTGAGTGGACATGGCTCTTTTAGTATAAACTGATTTTAAGAGAAAGCAAATTTTAACATATCTCACACATGCAATTATAATTAGGACCAGGAGCTAGTTTTTATCATTTACTACTGGCACTCTCCCTAGGAAGAAAGTAATTATCACCTGAATCAATCTTGTCAGTTTCACTAAAAACTGATTAAGGGGAATAAATACTGGAAGCTATTGGACATAAAGTAATGAAGACTACTGGATATAAGGTTGAAAATATAAAATTTGGGGATTATTTGTCAATTTTATCTATTGCCATCAATAAAATAATAAATCATCAAAAGTGGCTCAAAATAGGATAGAAATTTACTTTAATTTTGTCTTGTTTAAAAGAAGTAAATACCAGGTACCTGGCACCCAGAAGCAGTCTCCTAAAAGGAAACCAGTATACAAAGATGACCAGACTGAGATTTTCACTTCAATCTCTTCATAGGATATATTTTTTGAATTTTACTCCAATTCTAAAAGTATCTCTAAAACTTTTTTTCAAAACCAGTTAACAAGGTTTACAATTCAATATGGATTTATACGTATACAATTAGCAACCTTAGTGATCACTACTTTTAGATCACAATTTTAGTATCTGTCCATTCTCTATTTTGGTATATTCTCTTTGCTATGCTAATAGCACGAATAGATCTGTTTCACTATGAATTTACTGAAGATTTAACATAAGTTTCCTAATTTTAATACAGTGTAATCAATGAAGATTTTATTTTCAAGTATATATATTGTAACTGTCAGAATTAAAAATAAAAGAAACACTCATGGTTATTTTTCTTTCAAAATCAAATGTCTTATTTACTATTTACCTGGTGGTGGAATCAGAGGTGGAGCAGTACTGACAGTTGGAGGAGGTGGAAGAAATGGAGGAGGTGGAAGGTGGGTGGGAGGAGCTCCTGGGGGGAAAAATGGAGGTGGTTTGCTAAAATTGTTGTCTACTTCAGTAGCAGATCTTTCAGAAAGGACCTAAAATTAAAGCACAGTTAATTTAAAAAAATGAATAAATGTTCTTGTCTAAGATTTAAAACTCAATAAATTCATTTAAGAAATGAAGTAGAAAGTTTTATTCACATATACATATTTTGAGAAGGTAGAAGTAATTTTTTCTGTGTGATATTTGTTTATATATACAGATGTGAATATACATTTACACACACTTTTTAAGATGTCCATATAAAGCCTAGAAAAAATGAACTGAATCATTACCAAAAAAATGTAGTAAGAAATAATAAAAACATTCTAAACAAGAGTACTTCTAAATTAAGTACATTATAAATATAAGGTAGTAAGTATTATCTGTTACCCAATCAATTACAGTATTCAAATTAAGGCAATGTAATCATTAATCACAAATGCCAGCATTAAGAAATTAACATGGCAGAAGAAATGGATATTCACTGTACTAGGGCTTGTCATCGTCAGGTTGCATGCATTAATAAATAAGCAGCCAGATATAAAAAAACTTTTCCATGTGAGCCTTGTAATTTTAAGAACAAGGATTTATACTTGAAAAGTAAACATGTTTACAAAATACTGATCTGTGTCAACAGGTAAGGGACAGTCAGCAAACCTAAAGGAGACACACAGAGAAATCTGGATTTTTGTCAAGGCTCCATGAGGGATTCCAATGTGTAAACATATTTGGGAAAGAGGAGAAACATCCAACATAATGCTGTAAGTTTAATTTATACTTCTAAAATCATTGTTGGCTAAAGGGTATCACTTAAACATATAATCCCTCTTTTCATTAACCTTTCCTACATTATAAGTACAGTAATTTTTGTAATGCTTATGCTGATAAGCTATTTTTTAAAGTAGCTAACAGAATTATTTTAAGAAATCATGGCATTTTAATGGTGGGGGAAAGAAAAGAAAAGAGTGCTATCTTCCAGTTTAGAAATGATTTACTCTTCAGGATAAAAAGATTAATTTACTAAAAGTAATAAAATTCAAAATACTTTGACATTTTTAAAATAAAAGTACTCATGAAAAGGTAATAACAAAAACCAGTATGATCAAGTTAATATCCGAAAGTCTCAGTTACTAAAGTTCTAACTCGAATCCAAGTTACTAATATCTCCTCTTTCATTCTTTCACTTGAAAACAAAGGAAATCTACTTCCCTCCAAAATGACATGTTAAATTATGGTATATCCATATAATGAACTATTTGAAAGAAATTTAAATATTTTTAAGAATATAGAAAATGGGGCAGCCCAGGTGGCTCAGCAGTTTAGCGCCGCCTTTGGCCCAGGGCATGATATCCTGGAGACCCGAGATCGAGTCCCATGTCGGGCTCTCTGGATGGAGCCCGCTTCTCCCTCTGTGTCTCTGCCTCTCTCTCTCTCTGTGTCTATCATGAATAAATAAATAAAATCTTAAAAAAAAAAAAAGAATATAGAAAATGTAAATAATAATTTTTTTAAAAAAGGGATACACAAAAAATAATAGTAACAGTATATCCTAATCTTGTCTGGTGACAAGGAAGAGATGTATCAGTGTTAAGAGTGGTTATCTTCAGATGTTAGAATTATTGGTGGTTTTATTTTCTTCTTTACACTTTTCCCGTATCTTTCCCTTTTTATGGTCCAAGTAACCTACATGTTATTTTTTACAGCAAAGGAAAAGAAATCTTACTAAAAAAGATCCAAAGATAATAAATTCTAAATGAAATAGCTTTTGTAATAAAAGGGTGATTAATTCCATATTTTAAATCTTCTTTGTAGCACCTAAAGTACCTAACATATAGCATAGTACTATAAATGTATATTAATACATTAAGTTAGAACATAGATATAATCCTTCAGTTTAAAAATTAATAATTTTAAAATAGGAAACCTGTATGTTGCTGTTTTCATTTGCCCGTCGCCTTCCTTCAACTCGACTAATTGTTATAGTCTGACCAATAACATCAATTGCTCCAGGTAATCTCCTGTAACATAGAAATTGAATCAATTCAGTTTCACCTAATTAGATGTTTGAAAAATAACACAAATACTAGGTGAGACATGAAATAAAGACCTTTTGCCATGTACTTTAAAATAAAACCAGATCACAACACACATTGAAAAAAAATTCACTAAGTTAGTTAGATCTTACTACTTTGCACTGTCATAAAAGCTAAGCTTTATTAGTAAGCTGGAACAAACGTACCTAATGATGGTCATGTTAAATTTAAGTATTTTTATAGGTTTTCTTTTAGATCTCCTGTTTTTTAATAGTCTCCAACTAAATTTATCTTTGTGGAATTGAATCAGGTAACAAATGCTAAGCAAATGGAAATAAAAATTTTTGGCTGCTATAATTGTAAAACATGTTATAGTTCTATTACAGAAACTTACAAAATTCCCCCAAGACTTGAAAAGAAAGAATGTTCATTTTGATACACACTGTATTTTTCTTAGTGATTTATTCCAAGAATTAGAAAGTATAAAATGGGATCCAATTTTCCATTTCTGATAACTTGCCTTTAAATAGAAAATTTTAAATATTTAAACGCCTGCCCCACTCCAGTTGTATTTATAATCCATTTATGTTTAAGTATATGAGTAGATGGAAAAAGTCTACCACAAAATAATGCTGCAAATTTAATGAGGAGAAGATAGTAAGTTACATTTTAAAAAATGTTAAAAGCCAGCTAGTAGTTGAGGATCTTATTAAAGCAGATATGCTTAACAAGATAGAAAAGTCAGTTGAAAGAAAAGGCAATGAAAAATGGATGCAAATTAGATGAATGTCTCTTCATCTCTACTTTAGTTCTCTAAACAATCCTGCCTTTAACAATTTTAGAGAAGCAAAACACTACAGTACCATGGATCCTTCCACAGTCATCACAGTTAGGCTCCTAAAACAACTAATAACAACTACCATTTGTTGAATGTTTACACATTATACCTAAACCTCACAACCACAAGCCTTCCCTTAACAAATTACCGTATGCTTGTTATAGGTATTAAGGCTAGGGCTCATAGTGGTGTCACTAACATCAGTAATAATTAAATGGCAAAACTTTCAAATTTCTGTCTGATTCCAAAGCCTACAGACCCTTTCCCTTGAGCTATTATGCCTCCTAGCAAGATAAGTGGCTTTTGATTCTGAAAATCAAAAACTGGTGAAAGTCTGCCTCAAGTGAACCTTGAGAAGCCCCATAAATAATTTTATGCTCACAAAAAAATAAAGATAGCCCTGTAAAAAAATGCATAGTGGGATCTGAAATGTCTTCAATTACACAGTCCATTCCTACTTATCTTGCCCACTTTTAGACTTGTGCTCTATATAACTCCAATAGATTTTTTTTTTTTTTTTAAGTTCAAGCTTTTCTGATTTTATGCTCAGGTCATTGACTTCCCAGATTTCCTCACAAACTCAAAGAGCAAAAGTGATTTTTAACTTAACTTTACCCTTCAATATAGCTGGAAACTATCCTAACATTCACACGTGAGAAAAATCCAAATAACTCAGACATAAAAAATAAATATTGCTATTTTCCCCTAAAACTTAGAACAATTACAAAACTATAACTTCATATCAAAGCAAATGCCATCATCCCACTGATAGCTATATACAACTCAGATTCCAACATCCTAGCAGATATAGGTGTATATCTTGATGACAGAATTTCCCTCATCTTTTATTGCTACCGAGGCTTCATTGTAAAAATCTTAAGCTCTACTATTTCCTTTTCCACTTTTCTCTATTTCTAATTGCCACATTCTCCCGCCTCCAACTTTTAAAATTTATTCCGCTTAAGTACAAATTCTCACAAATTTATCTGGATTTTCAATTTCTCCAAATTGTTAAAGTAGCAAAACTTAAATCTAGATCTAACACTCTAATGTCCATGCCCTAAAGGAAAAATTTCTATATCCTATGGATTTCTAAAGACTGCTTTAAAAAATTCTGAGACATGAGAGTACTCATTCCCTAAAGTTTATCTTAAATATAGTCAGAGAAATCTAATTTTTCAACTTTAAATAGATTAATCACTGAAGATTCAAAAGCTTCTAAAAATACACACATGGAAAATCAGCCTTAACATCAGTAGAGGAAATCCGAAAAACTGCAATTTCTTACATTTCTACAATAATAATACCTCTTTATCCATGGATATTTACTACACAAACGGATTTACCTTAATCAGGTATGTGAAGTTTATCATTTTGTACAAATATTTTTGACAGATATATAAACGTATACCAAAGTAACAAAAAATACATAATATTTAACAGAGATAATTAACAATCCAGTTATTCTGATGTCACATTACAAAAAATGATGCTGAAGCACATTTTTGTGAAAATTTTTAACAAATCACTTTTTATTTCAGGGCATAAAAAGATCTAATAGAGCTTCACTATGGGGATCTACTGTAACTTGAGTTTCCAACTGCACAAGTTTAACTGGGCTTACTTACACATCTGTTCAGTAAGGCAGATAGCTAATGTAGCTATCAAGATTCTCTATACTGGACTCAATTATACAGTAAAAAGCTGGAGAGAGATAGAAACTAACCACGACAGATATCGTTATGCAAGTAGTGGATGTTCACAAAAGCTTCTACCTTTCATGAATATGAAAATATCTCTGAAATTATAATGGAATTAAACTGACACATTTTGGTGATTCTGATGTAGGCTGCTTATAAAGATACAACAAAAACTTTAAGAGTGACAAAATTAGGGCCAAGTGAAGACAAGGAATTAGCTATTAATCTTCGTCACCAATTATCTGAGCTATTCATTTTTTAACAGTCAAAATAAAGGACATCATTAATCACAAATGTCTTTTGATGTAATATCAAAATAAAGCATTAGTTCTAAAGACAGCATTTCCTGGTAATACTACTAGTGAGTACCTACTATGTGCCAAAAGCACTATTCTAAGCACCTTTATATGCATTTTCTTTTCATAATAACCCTATGAAGTAACAACTATTATTTCTATTTTACAGATAAAAAATAAAGAGAAAAAAATTTCTCCTGGGTCCACTTTAAGAGAAGACATGGGAGTACAGTAGTTTTCAGTATTTTTGATCCTAAAATAGTTATTTAAGAAACACATTTTACACAGCAATCCAGTACACACATATAAAAAACTAGAAGTTTCATGAAACAATACTTACACTTATTATAAAGAGTAACATTAAAATCAAACATGAATTATTAGTATTAAATAATCATACATAAAAAAGGCAAAATAATACAAAACCAAGAAATATTTGGTGGTTGAGACTATGAAACTGATTTCACACCCCTCTAATGGACTGAAATCTCATGCTGTGAAAAACACTGAAATAGGGACAAAGTCTCCAATATTACTACAATGAAAATGTAAGCGAATTTCACAGAACTATTTCTCAAAATGTTCAATACCAAATGAAGCATAATATGTAATTCAATAAAAGCAATTTAATAAGGTAGAGCAAAACGATGTGGTTTGAGTACATAGCCCTATTGATACAGACTTCATCTAAGGATTGAACTATATAATTTTGAGCAAGAATCCTTAACTAGCATACACAGGCTACTGAGGGATCAGGAGGTACCTGAATTTAAATATATGCATGTGTATAAATGTATTTTTCAGGCATAAGAATCTATAGATTGCAGCAAATTTTCAAAGAGGTTACTGCTTTAATGTTTAGAACCACTATTCTAAAAGATGAATGAATCACATATCCTTGAACAAGTCTATGAATGTATTTTCTCACAACAGAGCTTCTAGTGAGAACTGTGCAGCAACAGTTCAAGGATTCATTCTCTAGGGAAAAAACCTAGATGTGTCTATTAAATATTCCCAAGTTAAGACAGAGGCACTAGTATCACTGTCTAACTCAGGTCATACATCTAAAATAGATGCCTGTAACAATTCTGCATGGAAATTGGTATCACATCTTTTAAGCTACTTTAGGAAAGATAAGCCTTGAAAGACAAATAATGGATTTAGCCACAGAGGATGGAGATGGAGAACATTTCAAATGGAGGAAAAACATGAGCACAGAAAATACGTAAGGAAAATAATGTGCATGATTCCAATTTCCAATTCAGCAAATATACTACCTACCAATCTGTTTGCAACAGAAAAAGCATGATAGACCTTTAGTACTGGCTACCAACAAAAAAGGCTTTTAAAGAAGAAGAAAATATAAATTGAGACACAAAAGAAAGAGCTCTATGAGGTTATAAAAATGCTATGCAAATGTCAGTTTCCATCC